>NW_024062672.1:0-1220000 GCF_006381635.1 Hibiscus syriacus
ATTTGAACCTATTATCGAGGTGTGTTCCTAATTATTACTGAATTATTTTATTGGTTTTAATATGAGGTACACTGAGTTCTTTGGTTACTGTTTTATTGATGCACCAATTAATGTGATGATTTATGGAAATTGTGTCACGGTGCAATTGAACTTCTGGATTGAATTACAAAGTATACTTCTGATCAAGTAATAAACAGAATGGGCCTAATTTGACTCTTGGGGCCCCAAGATACATTAGGTTGGCTTTTTTTGTGTGCTTAGGTAAGCTATATGGAAAATAGTTTTGGAAATTACTGATGGTGTACAAGAAAATAGTTTAAACTATGATTTCAAAAGTTAAACTCTTTTATGAATTTATGCGATTTACTGACTATGATTTGTTTAATGTACCTATTGTGATTTTAAGGTAATATTGGGACACTGAGCCTAGCACCTTTCAAAAATGTTTTCCCCCCCTTTCAATACTGTTGGTTAGATACATTGGTTCGAGCACTTGGAGGATCAACATATCTCTTGAAGTATATCTGATTGTAATGTTTTATCTTGCTAGTTGACTTTATTTTGGTGACATGAACCTTATTTTAAAGTATCGTATTTAGAATGATGACACTTGTGCTATTACTGTTCGGTTTATTGTGATGTTGATTTTGAAGACCTGTTTTAAATTAATTTATTTCATGACATTTATAATGTGATTTTACATTGATTGAATATCAGTTTCAGAAAATGTCTTTAAGAATCATAATGTGATCCACTAGACTTAGTCGAAACGCATAGGCCGGGTCTAGGGATTACATTTATTGGTCAGGGCTTTTGGTTTTTAACTCTCGACTGTTATGAGTCCACATTGAAAATACGGTTTTGAAATATTTACAAAACAATTACAAAGACCATGTCACAAATTATTACATTTTAACTGTGTTCGAGACTCCAAGTGCTTATTTAACCCTAAGTTTTATCTCCTATAGTAAACTCGAGATCCACCAAAAATAAGTGCTAGACGTAGTCGTCGACTAGCCGTGGACGAGGTTGAGTGGCTAGATTTGCAGACCCGATCGATGAGATACGTGTAGATCCCCCACCTCCGATAGGTGATCCTACTCCTACGACCCCAACGAATCTGCCTCATGCCGCTGGTATTGGCATGACTACACCTATCATAGGAGCGACCGATATTGAGTCAGAGTCTACCGGAGTTGCTTTGGATGAGAATTTTGGTAGACAATTTATGCAGTTGATACAGGAAGCATCAGAGCTACTGGTGTTGTATCAGAGGTTCCTATTTCGCAGACTTTGATTGCCAATGGAGTTAGAACTTTGGGGGACAGATTGGTGGAGCCCCTACTGAAGCTGAGGATTGGCTCCATGATACAGAGAGATGCATGGATCAGTTGGGTTTAGACTCAACTAAGAGATATCAGGGTGTTGTGGTGATGTTAGATGGCAATGCCTACACTTGTGGGAGTCAGTGACCAGTAGTGTTCCTACCGATCGTTTGACCTGGAATTTCTTTAAGGATCGCTTTTGGAGTCGTTTTCTGGGAGAGCGCTACTTAGCTCAGAGAGAGTGTTTCAAGACCTGGTTCAAGAGACATGACTGTTCTGAGTATGATCGAGTTCTTGAAGTTACTGAAGTATGGATTCAGTATGGTACCTATGAGAGAGATCGATGTCGTAAATTTGCCCTTGGACTCAGATACGAGCTGCGTAGGCAAGTTTTAACCCATCAGGATGAGATTTTTGATGTCTGGGGCAAGCCAAAGATGCTGAAGAGGTGGAGGTTTTAGCTTCTGGTAGAGAGCGTGTTGATCAGGAACGATCTAAGAAATTTTCAGGCCTTATTGAGTCATCAGCACAGTCCGGGAAGAGGACTCGTACTTTGGCCCCTCAGAGAAGCAATACACTTTTAGGCCTGCAGCATCCTCACCTTTAGTTAGCAGTCGAGGCGGTTCCTCGTCGTATTATCATGGGTTCCTGTGAGTTTTGTGGTAAACAACACAGGAGAGTGTCGTAAGAAGATGGGTTTGCTATTAGTGTGGATCTAGTGGTCATTTTCGGAGGGATTGTCCTCAGCTAACTTCGTTTGAGCATACCGCTACCCAGACTCCTGTACATTCTTAGACTATAGTACAGACCCCAATTAGAGATCGTAGTCAAGGAAAGACTCGAGGATCAGCATCCAGGACAGGATAGAGCCCGACCTCAGCAAAGTAGAGGGCCAACAGTTTCTGAGGCTAGACAGCCAGCTTTGGTTTATGCCACTAGACGTCGGGATGACAGAGATGAGCCTGAGGTCATTGCATGTACATTTACTATTTATTCTATCCCATACTTTGCATTACTGGACAATGGCTCCATTCACTCCTATGTATCGAGCTTGGTATCTCGAAACCTTCAGATTCCGATCGAGAACACTGAAATACTGTTACAGTTACGAGTCCAGTAGGACAGCGGTATTAGTGAATAAAGTATTTTGGCGTTGTCCTCTCGAGGTTCGGGAGACATTTTTCTCGCTGATCTTATGGATCTTCCTTTAGAGGAGTTCGATCTAATTCTTGGGATGGATTGGTTGAATAAACACAAGGTAAATCTGGATTGTGAATACAGCGGGCTACTCTAAAGACTTCAGATGGTCAGACTGTTGTGTTAATTGGTGAACGGCGTGGCTATCTCTCCAATATAATTTCAGCGATAGAAATTGATCGTCTGATCCGGAAGGGATATGAGACTTTCATTGCTTGTATTTTGAACACTAAAGGTTCATTGTCCACGATCAAGAGATTCGTACAGTTAGCGAGTTTCCTGATGTCTTTCCGAGAGTTGCCTGGTTTACCTCCTGATAGAGAGGTAGAGTTCGAGATAGAGACTTATCCGGGATCTGTACCTATTTCTATGGCACCTTATCGCATGGCTCCAAAAGAACTTAAGGAGTTGAAGGTCCAATTGCAAGAATTATTCGATAGAGGATTTATTCGGCATAGTATTTCACCATGGGAGCTCCAGTTCTGTTCGTGAAAAAGAAGGATTGGGTCGTTAAGATTATGTATTGACTATCGGAAGTTGAACCAGATGACGGTCAAGAATAAATATCCACTACCCAGGATTGATGACTTATTTGATCAGTTGCGAGGAGCTACTGTATTCTCTAAGATTGACCTTCGTTCGGGGTATTATCAATTGAAAGTTAAAGGATCTGATGTTGCAAAGACGGCCATTCGCACTAGATATGGTCATTATGAATTCTTAGTGATGCCTTTTGGTTTGACGACTCTTGCAGCTTTCATGGATTTGATGAATCGGGTGTTCCGACCATATTTGGATCAATTTGTGGTCTTTATTGATGATATTCCTGATCTATTCTCGTACTGAGGCAGAGCATGACGCATTTGAAGATCGTTCTGCGGACTTTGAGAGAGCATCGTCTATATGCCAAACTAAGTAAGTGTGAGTTTTGCTTCAAGAAGTGTCGTTCTGGGGCATATTATTTCTCGCGAGGTATTCAGGTCGATCCAAGCAAGATTGAAGCTATTGTGAATTGGAAACGACCCAAGAATATCTCTGAGATTCGCAGTTTCTTAGGCTTGGCTGGTTATTATCGACGTTTTGTTGAGGGCTTCTCGATCATTGCTTCTCCTTTGACAAAGTTGTTAAGGAAGAATGTGCCGTTTGACTGGGGTAAGACACAACAGGAGAGCTTTGAGAAATTAAAGGCGGTATTGACTCAGGCACCAGTGTTGATTCAACCAGAGTCTGGGAAGGATTTTACAGTGTATAGTGATGCTTCACATTCAGACTTGGTTGTGTTCTAATACAGGAAGGTAAAGTGGTGGCTTATGCATCCGTCAGCTGCGACCTCATGAGTTAATTATCCAACTCATGATTTGGAGTTGGCAGCAGTGATTTTTGCCTTGAAAATTTGGAGGACTATCTGTATGGAGAGAAGTGTTACATTTTCACGGATCATAAGCTTAAAGTATCTTCTGACCCTAAAGGAACTTAATTTGAGACAGCGACGCTGGCTAGAGCTTCTAAGGATTATGATTGCGTGATTGATTATCACCATGGTAAAGCTAACATTGTAGCGGATGCTTTGAGTCAAAGGCGGTAAACAGAGTTGAGATCTTTAATGGCCAGGATGAATTTATATGACGATGGCACTCTGTTAGCAGAATTACAAGTTAAGTCGACCTTGGTTGATGAAATCAAAGCTAAGCACCCCTTGATGGCTCCTACCATCCATCTTTGAGCAGGTAGAGCAGGGGACAAGCTCAGATTACGCCCTTGATCAGGATGAAGTTTTATGCTTTAAGGGTCGATATTGTGTGCCTGATGATGCTGAGTTGAGGCAGATTATTCTTAATGAGGCTCACAGTAGTCCATATGCTATGCACCCCGGTGGAGATAAGATGTATCGGAATTTGAGGGAGAGGTATCATTGGGTCGGAATGAAGAAGGACATCTCGGATTTTGTGGCGAGGTGTTGGACTTGTCAGCAAGTTAAGACGGAACATCAACATCCATCAGGTTTGTTACAACCTATCAAGATTACTGAATGAAATGGGAGCGTATTACTATGGATTTTGTTACTGGTTTACCTATGACTCATTCGAAAAAGATTTAGTGTGGGTGATTGTGGACAGACTTACAAAGTCAGCTCACTTCATTCCTGTGCGGGTAAATTATAATCAGGACAAGCTGGCGAGATTGTATATTTCAGATATTGTCAGATTGCATGGTGTTCCATTGTCTATTATTTCTGATAGAGATCCGAGATTTACTTCGAGATTTGGAAGGCGCTACATACAACTTTGGGAACAAGATTGGATTATAGTACATCCTTTCACCCACAAACTGATGGTCAATCTGAGAGAGTGATTCAGATTCTGGAGGATATGCTGCGGGTTGCGTAATTGATTTTCATGGTAGCTGGGAGAACTTTTTGCCGTTAGCTGAATTTGCTTACAATAACAGTTATCAGACCAGCATTCGTATGCCACCTTATGAAGCACTCTATGGGGTAAATGTCGCACTCCGATCTGTTGGACTGAGTTGCGTGATAGGAAGACGTTGGGACCTGAGTTAGTGCGTGAGACGGAAGAGACAGTCAGATTGATCCGTGACCGTTTGAAAGAGGCATTTGATAGGCAGAAATCTTATGCAGATCAAAGGAGGAAGGATATACAGTTTGACGTTCAAGGTCAGGTTTTTCTCAAGTTATCTCCATGGAAGAAAGTATTGAGATTTGGACGTAAAGGTAAACTGAGTCCGCGATTTATTGGCCGTATCGTATTCTGAGAAAGTTGGACCTGTTGCTTATCAGCTTGAGTTGCCTTCCCATCTTAGTCGTATTCATGATTTTCATGTGTCTACGTTAAGGCGATATCATCCAGATCCATATCACATCATTCAGGTTGAGGATGTAGAGCTGAGACCTGATTTGTCATATGAGGACCCATCCAGATTTTAGAAAGAGATGAGCGAGTTCTTCGGAATATGCGTATTCCAATGGTCAAAGTTCAATGGAGTAATCGAGGCCCCTCAGAAGCTACTTGGGAGACATTGGAGTCAATGGAGGCTCAGTTTCCTCAACTATTCTCATAAGGTAAATTTCGAGGACGAAATTTTTTTGTAGAGGAGAATTGTAACAATCCGGATATTTTAAAAATAATATTTAATTGAAATTGGAGGTTTTAATTGTGAAAATCGGTAAATTGTGGGGATTAATTTAAAGATTTTAAAACTTGGAGCTTGTTTTAGAGTTAAAGAAAATTCAGGGACCAAGCCCTGAATTTACCCAAGAAAGTTAGGTATGTTATGTTATAAACGTGGTTTTCTGTTTCAAAACAGAAAACCACACCTCAATTGCTTCCAATTCCCTTCCCCCTACGCCAGTTTCCGACTTAGATCCCGACGTCGTCCGAATTCCGATCGTTTTTGAAATCACCATCGTGCTCGTTATCGAGTTAGGAACAATCCTTTTAATTAATTGAAGCGATACGCTGCCAAACGTCGGGAATTTCAAGTCAAAGCATCGACGTTTGTTTTTAGCTCAATCGCCTAGAAAATCCTAAATTCATCGCCGATCGTTGCTCCGTTTACGACACCTCCTGCACCATCGTGTTCCTTGTGCCGTTCCGAGTCCGCCGGTGTCACCCTCAGTCTCCGTCGACGGCGGCGCGTGGGGAGGGTGAAGCGGTCAAAGTTTCCGATTTGATGAAATCGAGCTCTCCCGTTCAAAATTTTGAACCGATCTTTGTAAGTATCTCGAAATCGCTCAAAATAATTTTAGAAAATTTTTCGTGATTTTTAGAGCCCCGGAGAACACCTCACGCGCCCATACGCGCCGTAGGGCGAGTGAAAGCTGGAAACCGGTTTAAACCAGTTTAAACCGATTTTGACCGGTTGACCGATCACGACCCGACGACCCGGTGACCCGACCGACCGTTGACCGTTGACCGGTGCTATTTGGGAATTAATTCGATTTTGGTGCTATTATGGGAATTAATTCAAAATGGGTGCTATTTTTGTAATTAATTCGAAAAGGGGTTATTTCTGTAAAATGGTTGACAGTTTGTTGACCTCCTTTGACCAGAACTTTGAACCGGCTTTGACCGGCTATTAAACGATCGTTAATCTTTTTCGAAAATACATATCCTGATAGTTTTCGACGTCTCGAATCCCGTTTTTGGGGTCCGTTTTACTAAAGTCAAACCCGAAAGTCTCCAAATCGATGTTCAAAGTGGTTGACTTTGACTTTGACCAAGAATTTAAATTTTCGAAAAGTCATGCTTTATGTTTTTCGACGTCCTGATTCCGATTCCGCAATCCGTTTGGCCAAATTCAAACCCGAAATCTTCCAAATTGATAGTCAAACCCTGAAAATGCTTATATACTTAAGAATTTAGCTTTGAACAATTAAGTAAGATTTGGGGCTGATAAATTATTATTGTTGAAGGTACAAGAGATTCTCGGATCGTTCGACAGCTCGACCTAGCTCTTCTAGATCAATTAAACCACGTGTGCCAGTATTCACTCGTAAGACCCGTAAATTTATGATTTTAGAGATTTATTCATGTTACCCATAAGTAATAGTGTTATTAAAATAGGTTCGAAAACTGTAGCAGAGCGTGAAACCAGCAATCAGTAGATCTACTATTTGAACCTATTATCGAGGTGTGTTCCCTAATTATTACTGAACTATTTTATTGGTTTTAATATGAGGTACACTGAGTTCTTTGGTTACTGTTTTATTGATGCAATTAATGTGATGATTTATGAAATTGTGTCACGGTACAATTGAACTTCTAGATTGAATAATAGTATAGCTCTGATCAAGCTAATAAACAGAATGGGCCTAATGTGACTCTTGGGGCCCCAAGATACATTAGGTTGGCTTCCCTTGCTGTGTGCTTAGGGTAAGCTATATGGAAAATAGTTTTGGAAATTATGGTGTACAAGAAAAGAGTTTAAACTATGATTTTCAAAAGTTAAACTCTTTTATGAATTTATGAGATTTACTGGACTATGATTTGTTTAATGTACCTATTGTGATTTTAAGGTAATATTGGGACACACTGAGCCTAGCTCACCTTTCGAAAATGTTTTCCCCTTTCAGATATTGTTGGTTAGATACATTGGTTCGAGCACTTGGAGGATCAACATATCTCTTGAAGTATATCTGATTGTAATGTTTTATCTTGCTAGTTGACTTTATTTTGGTGACATGGACCTTATTTTAAAGTATCGTATTTTAGAATGATGACACTTGTGCTATTACTGTTCGGTTTTTGTGATGTTGATTTTGAAGACCTGTTTTAAATTAATTTATTTCATGACATTTATAATGTGATTTACATTGATTGAATAACGGTTTCAGAAAATGTCTTTAAGAATCATAATGTGATCCACTAGACTTAGTCGAAACGCATAGGCCGGGTCTAGGGGGTTACACTAATCATACTTGGATTAGTTGACTTGCCTAGAGGATTTAAACTACTGTAACAAATGAATCTTTCGGAAGAAAATGAGACCATATGGTTTGATCCAGTGGTATAAGGCAAAGCTAGTTGTCAAAGGGTTCACTCAAAAGTTTGTTTTAGATTACTTTGATTCTTACTCTCCCGTTATGAACATCTCAACGATCCGTGCATTATTTGCACTAGCCTCCATTCATAAGTTGCGAGTACATAAAATGGATGTTAAGACTACATTTCTGAATGGAGATCTAGATGAGGAGATCTATATGGGAACAATGGTACAAGAAATTTCATAAAACTATACTTAGTTTTGGTTTTGTTGTGAATGGTTCGAATGCTTGCTTGTATTCGAGGATGTTTGGTACTGATTACGTCATCATAAGTTTTGTATGTTTATGACATGTTGATTTTTAGTTCTAACATTGAGTCCATTAACAAAACAAACAATTTCTTGTTCACTAAATTTGAGATGACGGATCTGGGAGAAGTTGATGTAATATTAGGAGTCAAAATTACTGGAAAGTGATTTTCTTTATGTCAAGCACATTATCTTGAGAAAGTGTTAAAGAAATTTGACAGTTTTGATGTCGTCCATGTTCGAACCCTTGTGACATTAGCATATATCTCTTTAAGAAAAAGGAAATAGCATTTCCCAAACAAAATATGCTAAATTAATCGGAAGTTTAATATTCTTATGAACTATACTCGCCTGATATTACTTATGTTGTGAGTTGACTAAGTAGATATACTCATAATCCGAGTGGTGAACAATGGATTGCTCTTAGACGCTTACTGAAGTATCTTAAGGGTACTTTGGATTGGAAACTTGAGTTTGTTAGGCTATCCTACGGTATTGGAAGGATATTATGATGATAACTGGGTTTCTGATAATGATGAGGTAAGCTCTACGAGTGTGTATGTTTTTACTTTAGGTAGAGCAGTAATCTCGCGGAAATCATCAAAAGCAGACTTGTATTGCTCGTTCTACCATTGAGTCATATTTTATAGCTCTTGACCTAGCTGGGCAAGAAGCCGAGTGGCTCAGAAGCTTGTTAGCAAATATTCTGTTGTGGGGAAGACCGACTCCTCCGATTTCTTTATTGTGTGATTCACAAGCTGTGATACGTGTGGTTAAAAATAGCTTACAATGGTAAGAAAAGACACATTCTCATAAGACATGAATCAATTAGACACTTAATAAAGAATGGAGTGCTCTCTTTAGAGTATGTGAAGTCGGAAAAAAACCTAGCAGATCCACTTACCAAAGGGTTAAGTAGGAAGCTGGTCCTAGATTCGTCGAGGGGGATGGGTCTTAAGTCCATTGGTTGAGGAATCATGGTGGATACCCAACTTAGTTATCTAAGTTCCATGTGGTCAAACGAAACCATGGAAAGACTCATAGTGCACATTCATACTGTCTATCCCTATGATGAATAATGTGCATGCCCAGGATGAGCTTAATTGCTCTTACAAATTCATAGCCCAGGATTTGGGTGGTCTTGTGAGAAGACTTGATGAATTTACCGATTTTGGCTTAATATTTATTCTTAATAAGTTCATAACCCAGAGTTGAGTGGGTAGTTCTAATCGCAAAGGACTGGATGAACTTACCACTTGATTATGAGTTTTATTAAACTCTTAATGAATTCAAACCCAAGAGTTTGGGAGTTCCTAGTGAGAATGACATGTTGAATGGGAGTTCCTAGTGAGAATGACATATTGAATTCACTGAATTATGAGGTTGAATATTTATTCTTAATTACTTCTTATCCTAGAGTTTGGGTGGTTCATTTTTAATGAACTTGAAGAAAGTCACCATATCCTTTGTGAGGTTGAACTATTATAAAAGCTCTTAAATATTTCATAGCTCAGTTTGAGTGGTTTATGTTGAGATAAACTTGATGAATAACTTATGTAAGTGAGAAGGATTAGCCACCTTCTATGAAAAATGTTGGGCCGTTTTCTAGTACACTTATTAGAATCTTGAGGAAAGAGGGCTAAACATATATACATTTTTGTATATATTCTTTGTAGACACATCAAGAACTTTGGTGGATAAAGGGTTAGTTGTGTGTTATGAGTTTACCCCTATCTTAGAAAGTTCAAGACTAGTTCACTTATCTAAGAGAAGGATTGCTCATCATCACTATTACTAGTTTAGATATGTTCACTAGTGCTTAAGCAACTAATTTCGCTATTGCTCTTCTCATGTTTTAACTTCATTGCTCTCATCTTTACAAAAGAATTCTTTCGCATTAGTGGGGGAATATTGATAATGCTCAGTTGACTATTGGAATTAATGTTCAAATTAGGTATTTCCACTAGCATTGGAAAAATGCTCAAGTTAGGTTTTCCACTAGCATTGGAAATGACTATTTACCCTCACTATTTAGCCTATAAATAGTGAGCAATTTCATTCATTTTAGACAACCCAAACAAACATTTGCTTTGAAATACTCCTATCTTTTGAGTGTTGTTTGAGTTTAGAGAAGAGCAATCCCACCAAGTTCACTCCAGTTTTCGGGTGTACGAATTCTTGGAGAGCCGTGTTAACCTCGGGGGAACGGTCCGCCTATTGCAGCGATTACATACATCGGGGCAATTCGTTTCTAAGGCAGTGGTTTTTACCACGACACATTATCATTCTGATTGATTATTATTAATATTTTTCTCAGTGCTAACGCCTCGTTTTGTATTCTATTTTCCAACACATGATCCTATGGGTCACCTCCTGAACAACAAGGATGTTATCTGTAGCAGTGCTGTCGGCCAGGAAGCTATTTTGGTAAGGCCCGATCAGATTCTGAAGAATGGGTTTAAGGCGATGGACTATAGTTTTTGCTAAAATCTTGTAAGACATTAAAAAGACTAATGGGTCGAAATAGGATTAGTCTGTATGCCATTTCAATTTTCGATATAAGAACTAAATAATCTTTCAGACTTTTGGTTGTCTACTTTCCCGGAAACCAGGGCAGAATTCACAAAATTTAGGAGCTTGCTCTTGACTCTATACCAATTTTATGAATAAGATGGGTTGTTTTCCGTCGGGCCCAAAGGCTTTTAGCCATTTCATAGAGAAGACTATTGTTTTTATTTCTTCTAACGAGATTTTTTTAGTTAAAGTAGATGTCTTCATCGTCCTTCTCGGGTTTGAACTTATCGTAAGATTCTCCCAAATCCATCATATCCTTGTAGGTGAATAGGTTCTTATAAATGTCGACAATGTGGGCGGTCATTGAATGCTTGTCAATAATCCAGACATTCCCTTTGAACATGCCAATGATTTTGTTGTGTTTTCTTCTTATTTTAGTCGTAAGATGGAAAAATATTGTATTCCTCTCCCCTTTCAGAATCCAATCCAACCTGGATTTTTAAACTAAAGAATCTCTTCTTGATTTAGAATCCTTTGGCATTCCTCGTTGAAGGATCCTTCGAGATTTTGCAGCCATCTAGAGTTGATATAATTAGGCGATTGTTGAATGCCTTTTAGGTGGTTTCTGAGGATCCATTTCTGTTTGAAGATATCTTCGAATGCTGATTCTTTCAAGATTTTTATTTCTTTTCCAGTTTCCTCTATAGCTTCGATGACAGAGTTATTCTTGTTGTCCCAAGCTTTATTAAAAATCGTGGTAAACTTGAGATGAGTTAACTATAGTGCCTCATAGCTAAAGGATTTTTTTTTTCTCTTAACAACCGTGTAAACCAAGTTAGTGTTTAATTGGGTGACGGTCAAAGTAAAATCTCGTCAAGTTAATTATACGAAGATCATGAAAAAGCTCTCGTGTCTCGAAATTAAGGAGGGCTCTATCGAGACGTTCTTGGAGAGTCACCTCGCCATGTTCACTTTCTTACCTCTTTGTTTTCTTTAGACTAACATCAATGAACCAAATCTATCTACATTTCTTATTTTTGTTTCGGACCAACATGCTTAAAGATGCCAGTATCTTGGGGTTCTTGAGAAGTTGGTTCCAACTGTTCTTTTTTGTCTTCTCCCTTTTGTGTATACTTGAAGTGTCTGATAGGGCAATGGTCAATTTTATTACCCACCATGTCCTAGTGAAAACAAATCTAATGTAGCCCCTCATATTTAATGTTGATCATCATGTTTCCTACTCTTATCTTTGAAAGTAGTGGTTTATTTAGATCAATTTCAACGCATATTCTTGCGAATATACCTCTTGTCATACAAGTCTTTCAGTAATCAACTTTTAACAGTGTTCCTACCAACTTCAGTGTTCCTACCAACTTCCCGATACTAACCAGAATCCCTTTATCAAAATATTCAATTGTTAAACATGGTATATGAATCCAAACCACTGTGGATGAGACATTTGCTTTCTCGACAAAGAAGTTTGGTCTTCATTTCTGGACAATTAAATAATTATCCATAATTTTCAGGATTGTACCATCCTAAAAATCGGATTAGTAGTTTCGAGTATGATATTTGTTTAGAGTGCTTTATTTAAATGATTGGCTTAATTTAAGATAGGCTTAATTTAAATGATTGGGTTACGTGTGAGTTGGATTGGGCTTCGATTAAGCCCAAAGGTTGGTAAAAAGGGAATCTTTGATTTAGAGCCAAAAGGAGAAAGACTAAAGGGGCAATAAACCCCTAACTTTTGGAAGGTTGATTTTCATTTAATATAGGTGATGTCAACGGCGTAAAAACTGAAAAACTCTCCATTTTGTTATCTCACCCTTTATCTTCTTCTCCGTCATTTTCCTTCATCTTCTTCCTCTTGTGAACATCAAAGGTGGAAACTTGGTTGTCCAAAAAAGCTAATTCAAGTTTAGACAGGTAAAAACATTAATCTCCTACCCTAGAGCTTCATTTTTAGCTCAAATATCAAGATTAGGTCATGATGGCCAAAATGGGGGTTTTAGAAGGGTTTTGATTTAAGGATTAAAATTGTTTCTAATCCATCCCTAAATGTCTAAAATCACATTTCTACTCATTTAGAGTCCTTGAAAGCATTAGTAATGCTCTTATTTGCTTTTGGTTAGTAAGAGAAGTTGGTGAAAGCTCAAAAGGTAAGAACAAGGAGAAGTTGGCTTGGGTGATCTTATGGGTCTTTCTCATCAGCTAATGTTAATGTAACACATTTCTAACTCACCTATACTGCATGTAGATCATTATGTTGTGATTGCTGCTTGTTGTGTTCATGAGTACAAAACATGAGTTACGATGATTTTAGTGAGAAAGAAAATATTTGTTATCTTGTTTTGGAATGATCTCTAATGTTACCATGAACTCCCATAAAACTTAATAAACATTCAAGAGTCTTAAGGGGGACTTGTGAGGGGGGTTTAGGAGTATTTGTGTGCCTATACAGGGCATTTCTAGGTAGAAGTATCATTTCTGGAGGAATAATACCGATATTGTTCTTCAAATGACTTGAATAAAAGGGTTTTGGGGCTTTAAGTATTGATACTAAGCATAAGAGTATTGATATTAGGATCATTTTTTGAAAACATTGAAGCCCTTTTTGGTATCGATACAGGAAAATATTAATACCACTGAGTTAATATCGATACTGCCAAATTGGTATAGGTACCATCGTCCTAGATTAGGTAAGGAACCCAATTTCATTTCGGGTAACCAGGAGGGGAATATGAGGGTCGGCGAGACTTCCTTGATAAGAATACAATCAAGTACAACTAATTCTATAGTCATGATAAAACAATTTGAGTAAGATGACATAAAACTAGCTTTGTTTGATGTTCATGTATCAGCTACTTGAAGTAATAAGACTTGAAGGCCAGCCTTTTCGGTAAGAAGATATCTTTGTATCAACAGACATTCATCTATTATAGGTGCTTCTCAGTTGATGCCTTGTTGAATGTTGGTATCTTCTTACATGTTAAATCAGAAATATAAAACCCGACGCTCGCTGTCATTTTACTAGAACCAATACGTTCTTATTGCAAAAAACCATTTGGAACTGATTTTGTCGTAAAAAAAAAAATAGCCTCTTGATTTTTCTTTTAACATCTTTGATGTGTTTACTATAATTTGTATACCGATTCATTATGATGATTAATCCTCATTGTTATTGTAATTGCGACTTTTAACACGTCCTAAATTTAATATGGATCAACTTTATCCGGGAGAGTCATATTTATAAAGCTAGATTTATGTTCTTCCAGCTAATGGTTAAATTATGATTTCGGTTTATTTGAATTGTCTTCATACTTGCTTATTTACAGCTTTAGTCGATATTCCGAATGTGTCCAAAATGCTTGCAGATATATTTACTTTATCCAAATTACCATTTCATCAACTATGTAGTGGAATTGATAAGAATGCTGCGGGAGCCTTAGAGATGAAGCAGTGGTTTAGAGATGAAGTATGGGAAGCAGAGGAGAAGATAGGCTTAGGAAGAAAACATATGAACAAAAGGGGTAAATTGATATTTTATCCCTAAACTCTTTTGAGTTTATAAAAAGAAACATGATTAGTATTTTGTCTGAAGTTTAAGGGTTCAAATAAAAATTAAACATTTTACTAACTTCGTTCACCCTAGTCAAGCTTTGACCAACTTGAGAAAGTCTGTTAGGTGCACAGATATCTGAGTTTCGAAACCCATACATCAATTTAAAAAATTAGTTAAATTGTGATATTTCCATATTGTGTTTTTGGTGCACATTGGGGGGCCAAATAATGGGTTTAAAAATGATGCATCTTTATGGCTTGTCAAAGAACTTAGTCCATATGTTTGATACGTTGACACTTTAGCCCTTCAAATGTTAATTGTTGCATGCTAGTACGATTGGATGTTTGAATTAGTTCTGATTTCGATGAAGTTACAATTCTGATTGGGATTGTATCAGGTTAGGGGTGTTATAACTTTGAGCAAATAAATTCCATTCCATGAAAGGATAAATGATATGTCAAGCCTTAAGATTTTATTTTATTTTTTTCAATTTAATCTCTAAATTTTTTTATTCGATCCTAAATTAACTCCTATTAATATCAGAATTATATTTATGACTAGTTTGATACTTGCTTGAGAGAGAACAATGGAGCGAGGTAAAAGCATATTTTATTAAATTCACTATCGCTCCATAATTAATTTACTCTATCCAATTATGCGTTTCACGTTACTAAAGAAGTATAATCTTAAAAATTATTACCACCTCCATGTTTATTGGATTTATTAATCTTTGTTTCGCTACGCTTCACTCAATCTAATTTATCCCCTCATCTTCCTTGCATGTTCACGGATGCACCAACGTCGACACTGCAACTTGCATCATCCAACGGGCCATTCCCACTTGGCTGCGTTATCTTCATGCCCCATGTCGAATATCAAGTCAATGTTAGCGTTTAATTCGCCAGTTTTCTAGAGAGTGAAGTCTGGAGCGAAAAACGATGTCAACCCTGAGTCCATGCAGAAACTCCACGCTAGCTCGTTGCCATCGGTCGTCTCCGTTCTTAACATAGTCGCGTTGTCAACACATAGAGGCAGCTGCGTTTGCATGTACTGAAAAAGTTGAGCTATATCAACAGCTTCTTCTACTCCTTGTTGCTGTTGCTGCGGTGGTGGTTCTATTTCTTCAGGTTCTATCGGTCGAGCTTCAGCGGATTCGGTACTTTGTCCTTGCGGTTGATCGAGAAACAAAATCCCTTTCTGCTTCAAACGTTCTATGTAACGGCTGACCTCGAAATTGGTGACGGCATTAGCCCCCCTGTACTCCAATGCTGCCATGTCATATGCTGCTGCTGCTTCCTCTTGTGTCTCTTCAAAACAGAGATTAAAAGTAGACGTATATTTAATCATCGATATTTAATTTATCGATAAAATAATCTCGATTAAATAATGTATATGTACCTTTAAACTATCATTTACATGTCTATATGGCTATTAAATCAATGCAATACAAGAAAAGTTGTGTACGCCTAATTATGTTGACTAAAACTCTCCGGATTAACTTGCTACAAGGAATTGTGCCTTGAAGACATAAACCCGACCCGACCTGATCTAACAAAAAAAACCCGAATTTGATTGGAAAATGTGTTGTAGAATTCACACAAACAATTAAAATAGTATCTTCGCATTATCTAGTTATTTTAATTGTTGAGGGGCAAAGCAAAGAAAGATTCCAAAATCTTCACAATTTATTCGAATCAATATTGGTCCCGTTTTGTTCTCCCAAGGCACGTGATCTCTGCCCCGCTTCTTACCCTGCTGGCGATGTTTATGAATATCGGATAAAACAACTCTTAATTACTAAAATTGACGATTTTTCAATTAGGCGCCTAATTTTTTTGTCCATATTAATTTTGAATCTGAGATTTTTATTATTTTAATTACGTGATATTCTGAGATTTACTATTTAATAAAATATTAAAGTGTCGCAACTCACATCGTTAAGAAGACTATGTTTCTAATGTGGAAAGAAAATCTTTAGGGACTAAATTAAAAAAAATTACCAAATTCAGGATTAAAAGTTGTCGTATCCCAATTTTCATCGACTTGAGCTTAAATGGGAGAGTGATAGTCACGTGCTTAACACACGTGTATTTTGTTAGCCCTATTTTTTATCATCTATCGAACTGATGATTTTTGACCAGTTTGGTAAATATTTTTCTCCGACTGAGGTACTGAATTGGACAGACATTTAAAAATTACCTACCACAAGAATCTCTTAGTTAAATTATTTAAACCACGTTTCATGGGAAAACTCTCGTAAAGTTATTTTATTTATATATGTAGTTGATACTTTTATAAATGATTGTCCTTTGTTCCCATATGTAATGGGGTAAGGAGATGTAAGATAATAGGTTGCCCCCAACACCATGTTGAGAGCAGCTTTCGTAGAAGACCTCCGAATTATGAAATCACATATTTAGTCATCTACTTATCCTTGAAATTTTATTTTAATTATTTAATTATTTTTTTAAAATCATATTTAAGATAACATTTTGGTTGCTTGTTCTTAAAAAAAATAAACAACATTATAACGTGATGATTTTTTATTTTTTAATAATAATGTGATATTTTGTGGTGATATATCTAAACGATTAAATATAATTTGAGTAAATAAAATAGTGGGACAATGAAAACGAATCCATAAATCTGGAATCATGGGAATATGAATGAAACATAGGAGAGTAGCTGACCGTAAGTTCCTAAATAGAGATATTTGTTGCCGAAAACTCGACCAATTCGCGCTTCCCATTTACCATTGTGGTGATGCCTAGCCACCCCTCTGTATTTCGAAACTCCCCTCGAGAATCCACTGCTCTGCCGCCGTAGGCAAGCCAAGTACTCTTCCTTGGTCGCCTTCTTCATCTCTTCAATCTCTTTCTCATATCGATCCATCTGGTTTATATATATAATCACATCAATTTCACAATTCCTTTGCTTTTTTCCACACACCAAATCCAAAAGTAGAATGTTTAAAAATACCGCAAAATTCAAGGTGGTCTGGGTGCCCCAGTACTTGAGTGCTGCGAGATCATAGGTTCGTGCTGCATCTTCCTCACTATCATAAGCCCCTGCACATCGGCACAATGATCTTTATCTTTGTTTCCCCATGAATTTATTTACTGAGTTATTTACAAAGATGGAGGACTTACCCAAATAAACTGAGGATGCGACAAATGTGTAAATGCATATTCACATGGAACAGAGCAATAAAAATAGAAAACAGAGTAAATAATCTGTCTGACCAGAAATGAAACCGAACCATAAAATGATCGAATCCATTACCCTGTTTTCCCTTCTTGCTCTGGATGTTATTCCATGAAGATTTGTCCCAAAGGTGAGCCTCAAACCTCCCAGTCCATCTATGCCTTTTGTAACATCAAAATATCAGACATGCAATTCAAAATCAACCAAAAAACAAAAACCCGTTATTCTACGCACCTGGTGACTCCTCTGTAAACAGAGCTTCTTCTAGCAGAGTTAGCTTTCGAGCTACATTTATCGTGATTGTTTTGATGTTTTCTAGCCCTTTTACTCTTGGGTTTCTCTGATATTATCACGGGTATAATTGATGATGATGAAGATGAAGATAAAGGTGAAGCAATGGAAGCATTGGAAGAACGATCTGGAGACCTCTTCATTTATTCTTTCTTTTTCTTCTGCACAAAACCAGTAGTGTTTAATGTATAAAGCTTTAGAGGATTGAGGGTTTCTTGTTAATGGCATTCTATTTATATATATACATATTGATGATTTGATAATATTGGGTTTACCAAAAACAAGCTGGAACGGAGTGAGGAGAAAGGTGAAAAAAGAAATGGGGAAGTGGGTTAGAACGTTGAAGTTTGGAGTTGGGATTAAAATATAAAAATTTCCCCACCGACCACTTGGTGTTTGTGTGCAGCCATGCTGCCAATCGGATTTCTTCGCTCAGACTAGCAAAATTATGTGTATGCTTTGAAGATGTCTAAATATACATACGGGTGCAATTCAATCTAGATTCACAACGTTGGTTTATTTATTTTTAAAAGTGTATGTGTTCATTTATTTACATTAATGTTTATGAATATATTCATTTAATGTTTACAAACATGTTTGTTTAATATGTTTGGACCAAATTATCTCAATGATTAAAAGAATGATTGTTATTCTTAGAGGTCTTGAGTTTGAGCATCAATGATTGTAAAATAAATTGTTGAGCGTTCATTATTAAATGATTAAAAATATTTAGAACGTATACTATTTTTTGAACAATGATAACTGAATTTCATTAATAAAAATAGAGGAATCAAAATTACAACACATCTAAAGAGAAAATTGGAGACAATAGTCACCAAAATCTCATACATAAAATAAAAATATTAAACTCAAAGATACGAAGAGATTGAAACATTCAAAACATCAAAACAATCAAGTAAGCTTCATAAAACTCATTTTCTTTGTCGAACGAGAATCTTTACGATGTGATAAAGGAGTGGTGAGAGAACCAAACAATTTGGCAGACTACTTCTCTACACAATTCTGATTATATCGACAAGAGACCATTTATAAAAGAGAGAGAATTTGACAATACGTGACCATCGACAAGCCAATTATAAAACATATGACATGAGGATCTTTGTGGAAACACCAACAATACAAAAAACTTACCGAAAACTATAAGGATCGTGCCACAAGAGCAGAAGAAAAAAATGTGTCACAAAAACATAAAAAAGTGTATCACAAAGACATAGATTTTTATTTAAAAGTGAAAAAAGTCAAGAAAAAACAAAAACATAATATGAAAAAAGAAAAGAAAAATAATAATCACTGGTGGTTAACAACCAATATTAAGATTGGTGCTATTGTCGACTAAATAAAAAATAAATAAAGAAAAGAAGACGACACAAGAATATTGAAAGAAAAATTATGTTAAAGATGAGATGAGAGATTAGGGCAAATAAAACATATACTATTTTTTAATCACTTTAGTTTAATAAAAAAAATCAAACACCACATGATTACATAACTACTATTTTTTAATAAAAAAAGTTCGATAATCAAAGTTATTTAGCAAAAGAAAAATGGTAAAATTATGTCACTAATCATTAATTTCTTTGAACTTCACATGTTGAACTCTCACATTATGTTCAATTTAGTCTAAATATTCATCAATATTTAAAATATAAAAAAATGAGCTCATAAATGAACTAATAATGAACTTATTTGTAAATATATATATAAACCAAATATATCTCTATTCAGATTTATAAATAAACTAATAATGAGCTTATTCGTAAATATATATAAACCGAATATATCTATATTCATGTTTATTTATTTATTAAATAAACATAAAAAAATTAAAACCGTTTAAATAAACAAACATTATACAAAACGATTCACAAAAGATCGTCGAATACTCTTTTATCTATGCCCCTAAATATACAATTCGGTATCTATACTTTTCTTCCAATAAAATATTTGAGAAACGTTTATTAGTATTTACTTTCTAAATCAATTTAAGTTAATAAATTACGTTGTACTAACTTAAATTTAAAAAATAAGCTGTATCGGTTTAAAGTTAAATTCAGATTTTTAATTTAAAATTAAATACACGAATACTAAAACTATATGTTTACCCTTTGAAGAATATGTTTGTCCAATGCACGTCGCCGAATCATGTTCCTGTAAACGACGATAAACTATTCTAATAATTTCATCAATGGTTATGTTAAAGGTAATACACGTGCTATTTAAATTTTTATTAAATTTGTTTTTAGGTAGTTGGGGGAGTAAATATCGGTTAAATCAAATTAATTTAATTTTTATTTATTCATTTAATTTATTTGATTTAGACAGTTAATCTTGTTTAGTTATTGATTCTCAATATTCAAAATAAATAAATAAATTATATATATAATTTATTTATTTATAAAATTGAATATTAAAAATCTGATATAATTTAATTAATTACACAATATGTAGTTAAAAAGATTATATTTATTTTATGTGTAAAAATATTTAAGAAAATGTACATTTCAATTTATTCAGTTATTTTGTTTTGATCAAGAAAAAATTGATTTGATTATTTTTAGTTTTAGGTTTAAAGCAGAATAAGTTTGGTTTCATCAAGAAAAATATTTTAGCTGAGAGTATTTAGAACAAATATTATTGAAGTAATATTAATATGATATTATTTTAAACCCTAAAAGTATTCTTTAAACGTGTGAGTATAACTGATCATATTTTTTTCGTTCATCTTATTAAATCAATGCACTAAACAATTAAACATCCAATAAAATTGAGTTAAAAAGCACAGTAACTATCAGTCTAGTAACATGAATTGTTATGGAAAAACTACAACATGTTTATACACGTATAAAAAGTTCATGTTACATAAAGAAAAACAAATTAATGTTATTTTGTAAAAGTAATATAACGTATTATATATAGAAAGAAATTCATGTCATACATAACTTCATAGTATTAAAACCAATTTAATGGAATAATAAAATAGTTATAATAAATTTAATTATTAGGATAATAATTATATCTAATTGAATAATAAAAAATTTAACATGATAAATATATTTCATTGATATAATATAATTAAAAAACTATTATTTAATGGAATTATAACAGACAAATTAATTAGTTTTAGGTTAAATTAAAGATAAAATAAATATTATATAAAAAATGAAATATAGTATGATATAAGATCGAGATAATAAAAAAAACACCTAATCCACGTGTTGTTGACATTTTAGTATCATTTAAAATATAATCTAATATAAAAAAGAGTACAGAAATTAATGATATAAAATATATGACGATTAAATAGTTCAAGACGAAACATTTCATCAGTGGACCATTAATGCTTATTATTAATACCTAAATTACATGTGTATATTCATATTGAAAATACTTAATCTCCTTAAAATAATAATTTTTAAAAATATTTTTACTGAGGAGTGACTCGATCATACTAAAATATTGAATATTCCATCCTCCAAAAGAAAGGGAACTTTTAGGATAAACTACATGTTTAGTATTTAAAATATTATCTTTATTCTATTTTAGTACTCAAATTTTAATTTTTAAAAAATCATACTTAACGTTTAGTTTAAGCTTTATTTAAATATCTCATTATTAAAAACTCAACAGTGATGTTGACATATCACCATAAGGTAATGTCACATTATCATTAAAAAATTAAAAAAAAATACCGTGACTGTAGTTATGTTAATTTTGAAAATAGAATATCAAATTGAAATCTAAACTAAACGTTAGATATAATTTAAAAAAGATAAAGTTTGGATATCAAAATGCAACAAAAGTAATAGTTTAAATATTAAATGTGTAGTTTGCCCAAAACTTTAATATTAATTTTTAATTTCAACCATATATATTCAATAAATACTAACTTTAAATATTAAAAAGATATGGATTCAACCTGAACTATAATTAATGCTTATTATTATTATTACTTATGAATCTAATTGTATTATAAATAATCAATGCTACTAAAATTCATGATTTTGGATCACATGAGCCGACCCATACTAAAAGAATTGTTTATTCCAGCCGCAAAAATAGGAAAAGAAAACAAGATCAGTTGGGTTAATTGTGACATTTTCCTACCAAATTATTGATTTCATACGCACACTATGGGGTTTTAAGTCACGTGAAAACTCATGTTAAATTTGGCCGGCAGTAAGATCAGTCGTAATCCAGGGTGATTGGTCGGACCGGTCGAAGAGCATCGATGGACCTGTATTTTATCGTCTAGTTTGACTTTAATATGTTAATTATGATTTTATTTCAGAAATTTATTTTAATTCATTTGATTTAAATTAATTTATCTCGTTTAATTTGATAGGTGTAGTTTGATCGTTTAGCTTTTCACTTTTTTTTTTAATCTAGAAATTTATAGTATTTGTATAAAACTTAATTATATATAAATTTGGATATACAAAAGAAATTATTTTATTTTAAAAAAATTATATATATTTGGATTAAAATCCTGATTTGATATATATTAATTTATCTCGAATTTGAATATTTGTTTACATAAACAAAATTATTAAAAGACTCATTCACTGAAATTAAATATAGGACGTGAATCGATTTGAATTAATTAAAGTGATTTTAAAATCGATAGGATAAAAAAATCCTGATTCGATTAAGATTGTTATGAGTGGGAGCGTGATTATTTGTTCTAAAACTACACGCAACGAAACCGAATGAAAAGAAAAAAAAAGGCATCCAAGGCTACATGGTTTGTTGTATATAAAGTATGTTAAAATCTTAAAATTGCATTGCTTTAATATACAATAGAATGTATGGATTTAATTTGGTGTAATCATATGTATGGACTTTAATGCTGATGTAAAGGTCTTGGGTTGGGATTATGCAAAAGGATGAGTTGTGTTGAAGGAGAATTAGGGAGGGAATTTATAAAATTATATAAGAATAATTTATAAACTTTTTAAAGAAATAAAAATAGGTAATTTTTTCTAAAAATTACTTAAAATATTTAAAAAACCCAATTTAGCATCCTTTATCGAATATGTACCGAATTAGCACCATTTCTAATAGAATAAGGGGGAGGCGTATTTCTTGCTGATGTGGAGGGAAGGCTTGTTGCAGGGAGTGCACCTTCCATGGGTTTATGCTGATTTGGTGCCATGATAGATGACTCGTTTCAGGGGACATGCCTTTGAAGTTTAATATTGATTTAGGCTTAGGGTTCAATGGTTTAAGGTTATGGTTTCTATGTTGAAATGGTTTAAGGTTTTTTAGAGTAGAGTGGTTTATGGTTTTTTGTTTAAATAGTTTAGGATTAGATTAAAATTAAAATCTTGATTGTAAGAAATAAACTCTAAACCGAAAATAATAAATCATAAACATTAAATTGAAAGAAGAAGAAAAAAAGAAAGCTACATCTTGTAAAATAAAATAAAATCACATTAATTAAAAGTACAAAAAAATAAAATCACATAAATTGAAATATTAGAAAATACAATTACATACGTAATTGTCAACGACTAAGTAATGATAAAACATATGGACATTTTTTCCTATTGTGGCCTAGGTTTCTGCAATGCCCACATATTTTGTTTTCTTTTTACATCTCTCAAATATCCATATCACAATAAATTCGAGTGGATTTTAGACAACCTGACTCCCTTAATAACATCTGATTTGATATAATTGTAAGTCAAGTCTGAATCTCATTTGAGTCTTTTTCATTACCTATGGAGGAAACTCAAATTCATATATCTTGAATACTTGTGAAAGTTGGTGTACGAGATCAACATAACTAATATAGTCTAAATGAGAATGTGAGCAAGCTGCTATGACATGGGAGCATAGATACTTCAAAGCTTGAAAAAACCCACAATCACACCATATTTCCTGTAGATTAACTCTGAAAGAGTTAGTTTTAATCCATTGAATAGGTCGTGGTATTTCTGTGATACGAAATAATTCATGGGTGCTCATGGGCACGAGAAAAATTTGTTACCAACATTTCGTTTGATGCTACAACCTTTTTCTGTAGATTTGCTACTAATCTTAGGTGATAAAAATGGTTGTTTTGCATCCAAGTAAGAGCTTGTCCCCCGAGCTTGGCAAAAAGCTTACCCAAACAAAAATACATCGTTTTAACCAAAGTAGTTACTAGTAAATGACGCGCCCACTTTAAGATTGTATTGATAGCCTCAACCAAGTTGGTTGTCATATGTTCATATCGATATTCATCATTGTATGCATTTGTCTATATTTCTTTGTTGATGACTTTGATGCAATTGTATAATTCCTCATTTTTTTCCTTGCAACTCTTGAAGCATAAACTCAAACTTTTAAGGTAAGAGTTCGTAACCTAAGCCATATGTACTAGTTAGTTTGGTCTAGAAATTGATAAAAATATAATGATTGAGAAATGAAATTAAAAAAAAGTAACATACCTATACGTATAATTAATTGGCGTTCATCATTCTTCTTATATTTTCCATGATAGTTTGCAATAATATGTCGATATCGAGATACTATTGGACATGTGGAGGTTTCCACATTGGACCTAATGAGTCCATTGTTGCTTTGATCCTAAATCCTCAGCCTGAAATGATGCAAATTCATTCCCTGGTGACAACATGTAACCGTAGATTTTTCAGGAAAAAGCCCAAGACTATGTATATTCTCCTTCAACAAAGGGAAAAGCAATGGGAAGAATGTTGCAACTACCATATTGGATAACTGCCAATAATAAAATTTGTTTTTTATTTTCCATACAAGAATGTACCATCAATTTAGACCATAGGTTTGCAGTATTTCACCACATTAATGCACTATGGGTAAGTTAAAAAAACACAGTAGAATTGACATCGATCTCGAAGCACTCAATCATTCTCGTATGCATGGTGAGTTTCAAACTCAATCATTGTCCCGGGATTTAGTCTTTGCATTACATTAAACCACCTGGGTAGCTCGTTGTAAGATGAAACCCACTCGTCATATAGTTTTATAATAACATTTTGTTTTGTCTTCCATGCTTTTCTATACGAGACGGTGTATCCATATTGAGACTGTATAGAAGAAATCAACACTGCAATAGCTATGTCAGAGCTTGCTTTGACCATGGACATGATGACTTGGCAAATAATGTTAGCGTCCATGTTTGGATGATCCTAGTTGATCCCTCCTGCACAACATGTATGAGGGATATTGTGTCGATGAAATTTCCATGTTGAGGTTGAAGATGTTGGTAGATGAATGTCTTCCCCTTGAACTTGAAGGGATGTTGCCATATGGATTGTTCGTGGAGCCACCTCGACAAAGAACGTAAATAATTGAGGATGAATGTCTCCCCATTGAACTTAACAACATACCACGAAGAGGTGTATTTACCATTAATAATGTGAATTCATTACAGATTAATTAAGTTGTGCTATCAACTTGATCAACTTGATGAGCCAACCCATAGTGAGAGCATAATGACATACTACGAACCGCATGAACCTTAATAAATGTGGCATACATTTCTGTAATAGCTTGTGAATTTTTCATATGAGCATTAACCATCATAGCAACATCATCATCATTGAAGAGATTAGATGTTGTATATGTCAATAGAAAAACATTAGTAGAAAATCTGTACTGAAGTGAAGATAGTCTTCAAGTACTTCCAACACGAACTTTTAAGAAATTTTTTATGATTAACTCTTCAAGTGTGATGTTTCTCTTGAATGTTAAGGGGATATAATGATATGATTTGAAAATAACACCCTCTTCAAATTGTGGAATTTTTCCATCATAATAAACAACAGTAGAAATATGACCCATTTTGAGAGTCTAAGAGTTTGAGAATTTGAGAGTTTCATAGAATCAGAGTTTGATAGTTTTAAAGTATGAGTTGTTGAGAATTAAAATGAATATATCATGTTCCCATTCATGATAAGACACTGTAACATGGTAGATATTATATGAAAAAGGTAAAAACGCTTCTTGTGGAACGAGCATTTTCTTTTTGTCAGATTTATTTGCATACTTTAGTCAATTATATACATATATGATTTTTTTAGTCGGGGCATTATTCACATCAACCTCATTTATGTTTGATAGGATGAGACACTATGACATAACAGAGATTATATGAAAAAAGAAAAAACATTTCTTGTGAAACAAACCTTTCTTTTTTGTCAGATTTATCTACGTACTTCAATCAATTATATGTAAATATATCATATTCCCTTTCGGGGAACTAACTATAAATATGAAGGATATCAAGTGGTCCTCACTATTTCATTTCTTATATATCATTTTCGTTCTAATCTATGAAAAACAACTCCCACGTAGTTCAATGGTAGCTAAATACTCATTATCTTATCTTATAAAGGATATATTAACTGAGATTTTACGTAGCGTTGGTGTTAATTCTATTGAGGATTTCCTAAACCTTTGTTTAATTTGCTGGGACTTTTTCTTGTCTTCAAATTATATATTTATATTTGTAAATGTTCGACTTCATAGGTATGCTTTGAAACCTTTGGATTGTTCTGAATGGTTTCTCTTACGAAAGGCTTATATTTCAAAAAAAAAATCCAGATGCATTGTTTAGAGAAGGTACAATTGAGTGTTTTCCAAGTAATGTACCAATGTTGAAGTTGGTTGTCATATTTTGAAGCAAGCCTCTATAATGAGTGTCATTGAAGTAACTTACGCGTTAGGTATACAATTGTTTCACATAAAAGGGCGGTTGCAAGAAGGGTATCAAATGTTATACATTCTTCGCCCAATGCATATATTGATGAAGCAAAAAAGAGCTTATGTATTGTAGAAGCATCACTAACTCCACTATCCCTCAAATTATATAAGTTTTGTTCATTGAAAGGATTATAGAAATATATTGATCATATGATGACATGTTTAAAGATTGTTTTTTATTGTTTCTAGAATCGTGAAAGTATTATTGTAATAGATTTTGTTCTTAGTGGGATTAATTAAATTAAAGATGAGATTGTAATACATTTAACCATAAACATTACATTAAATCCTAAACCATAATAATTACAGTTAGGACATAAAAACAACAAATCATAAACAATACATTAAAGACATAAAAACAATAAACCTAACACAATACATTAAGGACATAAGCCTTCCATTATTCTTTATGATGCTTTAATTCTTGTAATCAGTATACTTGTCAAAAATAATATTTAGTTCTTCAATTCTCTATGATTTTTCTTGTTGTAGTTCATGTACAAATTGAAACCATGCGTCCGAGTCTCCATTGTCTACCTATGTTTCTTCATCATTTTTCTTACTTAAGTGGGATGCTCAACCTGGAAGCCACATCCTCCACCATACGAGCAAAGTCGAGATCAATAAACTCTACAAAACTAATCAACATTAGATATAGAATGATAGTAGTATGTCACAATCATATCAAAAAGATCGATATCATCGCGTAGATGAAACCTCATGCATGCATGATAGTGACAATTTATAATATAATAAAGAAATTATATTGCTTCCAAATTGAACATTTATTTCTATTTTTAACTTCAACTCGTCGAGTTAAAATCATTTAAAAGACATGCTTAAAGATTTGCAATCATAATAAAAAGTTACAGGAATAGTTGTCATCTTAGCAAAAACTCAAGCTTTGGAAGTGAAAGACTCAAAAAAATTATGTATTTTTGCTTTAAGTGAGTAAAATAGTTTTAACCTCACACATATTTATAGGCCCTAACGATTAAGATTTTAATTTTAATCTAATCCTAAACAATTTAAACAAAAAAAACCTAAATCACTTTACTCTAAAAACCATAAATCATTTTAACATAAAAATCATAACCATTTTAACCTAAAAAACCCAAATCATTTAACCCTAACCCTAAATCAATATTAAAAGACGTGTGCCCCGAAACGCGCCTTCAAAAGCGTGTCCCTTGAAACGAGTCTTCCACTGTGACGCCAAATCAGGATAAACCCATGGAAGGCGTGTCCCTTACAACGTGCCTTCCCTCAACATTAGCAAGGCACGTTTTGTGAAACACACCTCCCCTTATTCTGTCAGAAGGGTGCTAGTTCGGTACATATTTGATAAATGGTGTTGAATTTGTGTTTTTTAATATTTTGGGTGAGTTTTAGATAAAATTTTTATAAAAATATATTTTAATAAAAATTTTAAAAAATATATTAAAAATATAAAAAAAAAATTAAATTAAAAGAAATCATTCTCTCCTATTCCTCATTCTATCCTTGGTTGAGGTATTAGGAGGAGTGACAATGATAATCTCTTTATGGCTACCAACAAAATTCTTCTACCTCATTTTTGGTATCTTTTTGGAGGAATTTGGTGTTCCTCCAATAATACATTGACACCAAAACTAAATATTAAATCCTTTAATATATTTTTATCGTTAGTAAGGGGTTGTTTGTTTACTTCAGAATGATTAAGTGTTGAATGATTCAGAGGCTCTGGATGAATTAGCTCTGAATGTGACATGATGTTTGTTTACTGGCTCTGAATCATTCAGAATGTACTTCTGTACTGAATCAGTCAGCATTGAATCTTTCAGAGGTGCGAAACAAACGCGCTGAATGTTGAACGGTACAACATTCAGCGCTGAATGGTTCCATTAAGAGATAAACAAACAACCCCTAAATCCATTTCATCATCATCAAACCTTTCCTTCTTTTTGACCTTCTCTTTTTCGATCTCGACGACCGATGCAACATTACCTCTATAATGTAAGTGTAGCAACAACAGTAATACCGCCTCTAAAGGAACTGAATCCACAATGGCAAAACTATTAAAGGACTCACAATTTTTTTAAATAATATATATATATATATAATAAATTAAATTCGGTTATTTCAAAACACATGTACACAATTTTAGAATTTAAAAACTAGCTGAATATAATTTATTAAAAACAATTAACATTCATTTTTCTATTATTATTTTATTTTTAAATAAATGAAAATTTATTTTCTTTTCTCATCTCTAATCAAGATACAAAAAAAATTTGTATTTTTTCTTGTGTGGTTGTTCATCTTTTTTGAGTTAGGAGTTCAATCAAATTATTAAGTGTTCTACTTTTAATTTCATTTCAATTGAAGGTTATTTTTTCAAATATTTTTCAATTTGATTTATATTTATGATTTTATTTCAAACATCTATATTTATTATGTTTGTTCATGAATTTTTATCTCCATAATAAAAATTTAGTCATAATTCTATAAAACATTATTGTCGGTTTATTTTATTTCCTTAATTTTTTCTATAAACAAATGAATTTTAAAGATTTATAATTTTTTATTAATATGATATTTTGATATATAATTTACATTGATAAAAATACACTAAAATATTTTTTATTAATATATATATTTAAAATATCAACTCAAAAAAGAATGTAGAGTTCCTAGCATAGAGTTGCCATAAGAGCTTCCAAAATTTGCTTCTTTAACTATCATATTTCTGGGAATTTTTTGTTAAAATTTATTGATTTTGTAAGTCCTCTTAAGAAAAATGATACTTTTTTATGAATAAATTCACTAAGCTAATCATATCTGGAAGGAAGATAAATCTTCACCTCTTGAATCAGCGACTGATGCAGGGGACTGATTTCCAGTTTTTGAAATGAGAATCAAATTGAGAAAGCTTTTTCCAAATCAATATTTGTATATTTAAAACATATTATGAACATAAATAAATGTAAACCTGACTCTTTTTGGGAGACAAAAAAGGGCTAAATTCATGAAAAGTGCCAATTATTACCATAACTTTTGTTTGTATTTTAGGGTTACAAGGATTTTACAGTTTTCTTGTACATGATTTATGTAAGTTTCTACATTGATGCCCTTTTTAATGGACAATGAGTAAAAAAAAAACTCAAAAAAGGGTGAAAGTAAAACCCAACAAGTCATATTTCTTATTCTAATTGCTTTGGAGATTTGCATTGCCTGGTTATGGACAGTGGACCTTTCCAAATTGCCACTCCCAGCAACAGCTTCAAAAGCGATGAACACTCGTGTCCTAGTCTCTCTTTCCCGACTAAACCGGGTTGAGGATGTTACAGTATGTGATGACGACGTAAGCGTTCATCAATCCCCCGAGCATCGACAGCTTTTGATATTCGACAACACGCTGTCAAATATAAGCGAGACTTCATTTTGATACGGCGGGAATGGTATCGTAGGATGTTTGAAAGTGGAGACCGTCACCTATGTGTCTCGTTGTGGGGCATATCCAGCAGAAGATATTTGGGCCCAATACCTGAAACAACAAGACGGAAAACAGATGAAATTAGTGTTGAATGCACCAAGTTCACGACGTTCAATCTAGTCTCGGTCAGCTGGAGTACTAAAACTCTGCATATCAAGGCCACTTAAGATATACAGGATTGGGGATATATGAACACTCAGTGGCTACAATCTAAAGCTAACAACAAGAAAATGAGGCCTTCTCCGATCCGACAAGATAACAGTTCCGTTACTGGTGATTACCGACAATAGATTTTCATAGGTCCCGAGATCGTATGGATGCTGGTACACAGTTCCTCCTTTCTCTGCAAGGCACAGAGTTCTCACCCCTTCATGATACTGCTGAATTTCGAACAAAAACAAAAAGGAAATGTTTAGCAATTCAAGATCAGAATTGAAAATTAACAACATACGGCACATGTAACACTCTCATTACCTCAATTGTGGTCTTGTTTTGCAAAATGAGGTAGATATGCCAACCCAGCAAAACGCTTAAGGCCACACTGAATGGGAGCAGAAACAGTCCAGAAACAACCTGAAAATGCAAGTCATGAGCATAGCACTAATATGGTGAGTTCTAGCTCTATAGGGTCGATAATCATCGACGTTACATATACGGTTCTGAAAGAATCTCTCTGCTGCTCATTGATTCGGGAATCGATGTTAAGGCTACCGACAAGTAAAACCTGACAATTAAGAGAATAGAAATGACCAAACGGTTTCAAGAACTCGGTGAAAATAGATATGTTATTGTGATAGGACATACCAGAGAATAGAAGCAAGCAATTACGGCATACACAACGGAGACAAAGAAGGCCTTGTAATTGGCATGACCGACGCAATTATTAATCCAAACGCAATGGTGATCCTTATAATCAAGAAGAGAACTTTAGCACATTATCGAGGACATTCGAGTACATGCATGAATAATGATAATAACAATATAGATTGCACGTACCATTCTCAGAATGCAGCTCTTGCAAATACGGCAGTGGTGTGCACGAGGAGGCTTAAAATGAGAACACTTTTGGCAATATCTCAAGTCCCCTCCCTATGGAACATTTTAAACAAATGATTTTAACTCCAAAACACAAGTCTGTTGAAGACAATTCATTGAGTACATTCATAAGTTAGATCAAACATGAGCCACAAAGACATATGCTTAGAAGTTAGCCGTTAAACAAACAACAAAATTGAAACGGTGACACACGATGGAAATACTTCCCCTGATTATGCCAATAGATCGATGTATCAGTAGTTACAGAGTCCTCGATGAAAGCGAGTGTCATCCTAACCAGAACGATGTATGCAGCTAGCGTCAAATAGCAGATACTAAGATCAGTATAGAAACCAACCATGGTGATGCTATAATGAGTCAGAACCCTGAATGCAGGAGCAACTCAGGGGCAATAATTTATTGTGGTTTCTTCCCCAAACTCAAGAAGTAATTATGTTTTCAGTACCATAAATACAAGTTGAAAGCTTAGAGACGATGTTATTGGGAAGGAGAGTCACAAACCCTAGTTATATCTAAAAACGGACATGTTTGATAAATAAGTAGCAATACTTTTGAGAATGTATTTTGCTCATCTCCTTGTTTGGCATCTTTGCAGAACAGGAGGATTGGCCTCCTGTGAGGGTTCTATTTCTATACCAGATGTTGTTGGGCAATGGTTACTCGGATTTTCAAAGGGTATTCTTAAAACAAATACTAGTTTGGTAAGACTTGCCATTCAGCCAGACAATTACATATATGCCCCCCATCCATCTTCCTCAAAGGTTTTTTTTTTCTTTTGCATGCAATAACCCCAATATTGTTTTCTATTATTTCTAGCAAATTCAAATGGCAAACATTAACCATTTTCATAAAAAAAATAAACTTATTTAGAGGAAAAAGAAAATCACGGACGGGAAACATAAGCAACCTTACCAGACAAAGGAAAACATTGGATTTTATGACCCTACCTTGCGTTTGATCTCATGGATAGAAACTTTGGAATCTTCGATGTCGGGCATGTAAGCAGAAGGAACCCAACCGGGATCCGCCAAGATGGCAACGGCGTAATTGAACACACACATGACGGAAATACCAGTATAAACGAGGGCGTTAATCATTCCGGGGGAGGTCATTAGACCGAACCAGCGGTGAATGAAAATGAAGACCGTACAAAAGTAAACAAAAGTGATGACAGAAACAACAACAGTTACGGGGAAGGAAAAGCTGAAGCCCGGCCTCATGATTTAGCTGTTTACTATATAATGTTCGGACAAGTTGAGGATGCACCGCCGTGAAAAACGTCAGCGTTTCCGGTGCTGCTGATATCAATGTGATCTCTTTTTTTTTTTAAAAAAAAAAAAAACAAAAAGTTACGTTTTGCGGAGAAATGTTTTCCTCTTCGAAGGAATTTTGCGGAGAAATGTTTAAGCTTTTGATTTGGAGGTTGGTCTCTGTTGGGAAAAGACTGTTATATTATCATTTTGGCTTAATATAACTTTTTTCAACTTGATACTTCAAATATTTTTGGAACCACTTTAACAGCTACACTTGACATTTGTTCTCAATATGGAACCTATGCTTGATGCCATTTATTTATTTTTTTCTACTTTGATATCTCAACTTAACAATTGTTCTCAAATTATTACAATTTAATATTAACTTGGTATTTATTTATAATTGTTTAGATATTAAATTGTAAATAAATACCACTTTTGTGTCTAATTTGGGCAATTATTCTCATTTTAATGTTAGCCTGTCGAAAGTAAATGACGTTAATCATAGATACCACTTTGAGAATGATTGCCAAGATTAGACACCCAAGTGGTTAAAAATGGTTTGGATACTAAGTTGAGAAACATTATCAAGCTCAGGGGTCAATTAGCATATTAAACCTATAATTTTATACAGCTAGGATTCTTGATGGTTCAATGCCGTTAACTTTTTTTCTTTTTCTCCAATGCCCTGATTGTTCCTGTTATTTTCAGATTGACCTTACCATAAATTTGGCATTTTATTCATTTGGTTGATTCGATCCCTCCGTATAAATTGACTCTAACCCCCAAACCACAGAACCGGCCGGCCACATACGACAATATAAAGAAAATCGTCAGTTAATTTAAGGTATAGAAATGGAGCTAAGTTTAATGCCTGATTTATTCAGTTTATTTGGTTTATACAATTTATTCTGTAAGAAAATTGAGTTGGTGTTTGTTACTTCAATCCATCTTTACTTTGGGATAATCATTTTATGAATATTTGATGATAACTTCTGTAATAAAGCCTACATTTCCTTTTACAAGTCATGCAGAGACTCAGCAGTGGCTAAGCTAGTAGACAATAACATCCTGTTCACAATAAATCAAACAATCCAATGGCTCAAAATTGGACCTCCACATCACAAGCCGCAATCCAATTACATAGCTTGGCAACAATATCACAAGAACAGTGTATCAACCAGACCACACCAATTACAACGTACGTCATAATAAGAGACTTTAACCAGCCTTCCAAATCAAGAATAATACCATGAAAGAACATAGAAAATGTTACCTCAATAGCTTGCAAAGAATGAAGATGATACAAAAACATCAGGACAACTGTAACTAAAAAGTGCTGGAAATGCAATAGTTTCAGTATGTACACTCCATAAAACATCCCACACCATGTTCTGTTTTGAGTTTAGTATATCTGCTTTCTAAGATTTTGTGCACTGCTGAAGTTCTTGATTGCCTTTCTCCTACATAAACTTTATAACATAATGCATCACTGGCATACTGATTTTTACCCTTTCAAACTCACATTTACTGAAGAAGTCAATGTCTGACTGGGAAAAAAATCTTGCACCACAAGAACAGAGTGTTATGAGGGGAGGGGGGGGGGCTAAAAACCAAATTCTAAGGCAGAGTGTTCTTCAAGATAACAATTAATTTTCACTAATTAAAGCATTCATGTCGAAAGAATGTTACAAGGGAAAACAACTGACAGTAGGAAACCCTCATTGTATCAGTGAGACTAATAACAATTTGACAGGGTATTGAATGGAAAATTAAAATTATAGAATCCATCACATGGTAAGGTAATTCAAGCAAAAACTCAAAAACAGCGAAGCATACCAGTTGCTGCATGCAGATTGGCTTCCAGTCAAGAAAAACCGAATATAAACAATATCAACAACATGATCATTTGTATTAAGGACTGCAAATAAACAACAAGATTCCTGATAGAAAATTACATATAAGAAAGAAGTCAGGGCATGAATTATCATGGCAGTTTACTAATTTAACAAATTTAGGCCTAACATCAATTTATATGGGAGGAGGATGGTACCTCAGCAACCACTAAAAGGTCATACAAACCAAAAAAAGCTTCTTCTACTTCTTCCTCTTGGATGAACATACCAATTCATAAAAGCCTCTTTCAACAGAATCTAAGCTCGAGTAGTTCTTCGTTCCTTCCCCGAACGTGTTGTTATTTACATTGAGTAAAATAATACAATCTACAAACATTCCCTCCCTTGATTAAAATTGCAACATTATAGTATCAGATAAAAGGAAAACAGGTTAACTTTAAAATGTCGAAAGAATCCATTCCACAAACATTCAATCCTCGAAATTCATATTGCTATCTCTACTATATGATCTACCAAACACTGAACTTGTTCTACTTCTCCTAGTAAACCCCGAATCTGAACCTGAACGAGATGGGGAGCTCCTAAACCAACCCAAAAACGAAGCAAAACTCCGAAAAACTTGCCCCAATCCTCCACTTTCTTGTGACCTTCTCCCACTTGGCGCCCATGAAACCCTTCTAGGAGCACCTGCTGTATTATTAAACCCACCATCCATCTCAGTGAAAACAACTGGAAATTCCCTCTCCGCAGCTCTCCTCCCACCGGGAAGCCTCCCCACTGCGAACCCACCTCCCGGTAACCTCCATATTGTTAATCCCACGGCTTCTTCATCTCTAACTGTTTCGCTTTCCCCTAAGTTGTTTCCGTTATTTTCCCTTGGCAACTCGTGGCGGCAAACTGGACATGAGTTTCGAATTGAAAGCCAGGGTAAAATGCAATCCGAATGGTAAATATGCTTGCAAGGCATTTCCCGAGCTTCGCAATCTAGTTCGAACGGCTCTTTACAAACTGCACAGTGAGATTCCGTGCTTACATGTCCGCCAGTGATCTTAATCACCGACATTGATTCGATAGCCGCTTTGGAAGCCGGTGGTTGCTCGAAACGGCCAACTTCGTTTACTTCTAATTGAGATAACTGATCAAGAAGCCGGTCAAAACCCGAACCCATTAAGAACTCATACATGCTAGCAGGTAAGGGGCGAAGACCGGAACCTGATTCATCATCGTAATAAAGCTCAAAATTGGTATTCCCTCTTTCGGGAACTAAACCTTCGGATTCGGAGGTAGGTCCACGGAGAAGGACGACGGGATTGAAAGGGGACCGATCTCCAGCATTCCGTCGAGCTCGTCGGAAATGAGGAGTGGCGGTGGGGCTGGGGCTGAGGACTGGGTTAGTCGTCTCGGAGTACATAGCGGCGGCGGGGAAACGGTGGTGAATGGGAGAACGAGAGGGCGTTTCGAATTCTTCGATGAATCCGCTGCCGCAGTCGTGGCAATGGATCGAATCTTGGGGGGATCGGACCCGGAACCGGATGAAGCGGTTGCACCTGTAGCACCAATAGGGTGATCTTATCGACTCCATCGAAAAGAATTAACCCCAGAAGATTTGGAGAAATCAAAACTTTGAGATATCGGAGAAAATTTAAAAACCCTAGAATTTGAGAGAGAGAGCTTAAAAAGGAAAAGAAAGAGGGGGAGGAACGTGGGAGATATAATAAAATGGGAGGGGAGGCGCGCGTGGTGTTGAATTAAGCGTTGGATTATGCGCTTTTAATACTTTTGAAAATGGTTTAATTAACGGAATATAGTTTGCATTTGCTTAAGGGTTATTCAGTTACGGCGTTAGAGAACCAACACTGGAATTGGCTGCAGTTTTTTGCCCACTCAGTGCCCTCATTAAGGATGATTATAGTTCGTGTTCAGTTTTTTTTTCACTCTAATCTGATTCGAAAAATACATTTTTATCTTTATTTGATCTAATTTTAAGAATATTTTATTTGATTTAAAATTTAACCTGATTTTCAATTATAAATTCAAATCCGATTTAATATATAAATATATAAAAGATAATTTTATTAAGTAAATTTAGAACCTAATTGAAAAAATATATATTAGAAAAATATATTATTTTAATTATCTCTAAATATATTAAAAAATATATATTATTATATTATTATATCAAACTAACATTTTTATCCTAAATTCAAACTCAACCTAACTGGATTATATCTTTTTTTTCTTTTATTTAATTGGATACTTGAATCAATAAAATCAATGTTTTTAAAATCAGACCGAACCTTAAACCGGTGAATATACTGGTTCAACTGGGTTAAACCGAGGTTGAATCGGTTTATATAAAATAATATTTTTTTTAAAATTTTACATAATATTCAAAGCAATATATATATATATATATATATAACACTCTTTTTAAGTTTACAATATTAAAATGTATAAAAATATCACAAGTCATAACATATATAAGTTAAATATCATAATATCAAGTGAAACAAAATGATTCAAATCAACTACAACATAATATTTAAGGTCAATACCTAATGAAATTCATCAACAACTAAATAAAAAAAGTACATAATTGATACAAGTATCAATCATCATAATATTAATTGAAATTGATTCCCTCAAATTCAAAAATATTGGGAAAAGCTTATTCATTAGTTGAACTACCACCACCACCATCATTTTGAACTTGAAACTCCATAGCATCACTTTGAACTTGAAAGTCCACAGCATCAATATCTTCATCGCCTAGCAATATGATAAATAAATACAAAGTTAAATTTAAATTCTTAAACAATACTTAACAATTAAAAGTAAAAGTATAAAACATATTAAATAATAAATATAATTATATAATTAAAGTGGAAAAGAGATAGGGTTCACCGCTTACAAACGTTCGTGAAAATAGCTTAACTCAGATGCAAAATTAGAAAATAAATTTGGGACTGAAAAAAATCATAACAAACAATGTTGTTTGGTTTATTTTTAAAAAAAAATAGAACCGCTTGAACCGCCAGTTCACACTGATTCCCAACCGGTTCTATCGATTCTTTAGCAGTTCATTGCAAAACTAGTTTTAGAGGCTGATCGAATCGGACAGGTAACCTGTTTCCGATTCAACTGGTCGAACCGGCTAGTCCGATCCAGTTTTGATAACATTGAATAAAACACATAAGTGTATCTTTTGATTGATCTTCATCAATATTGTTTTTGACATAACAATCAATGCATTAAAGTTAATGTAGTAGATGAGTTAGATTTTTTCTTTGAGAATTTATTTAATTTTTTTTATAAATTTAAGTGTTTATTTAATTCTCAAGCAAAAATATATATATAAAGACATACAGAACATTAAAAAATAAAAACTATTAAAAATATAAAATAAATTAAAAATCATAAAATAAAAAATTCAAAAATTATTTAAAATATTAAATAGTTGAAAATTCATTAAAATAGTACACGTTAAAATATCCAAGAAAATATAAAAATATTTTAAAAATGTAAAAAATATAATTTAAAATATTAACTTCTTTATTAGATAATTCTTTGCTTTACAACGCAACATACACTAAAGCGAAATATCAAAACATACCACTAGATAAATTATTTTTATTACGTAAATATTAAAAGAATAAATTATATATTTAGCACTTACACTATCATTTTCATTTTGTTTTAGTACCTAAACTTTATTTTTTAAACCATTAACAATAATAACAAAATCTGTAACATATTTCTTTAGTCGTATATTAAGGTTATCGTACTATACAACTTTTCAAGTTTAGTAATCTTCATTAAAGCACAAATTAATGTGGTATTTCACTTGTGAAAGAACCAACCAATCGAGTATACTATTACTATCCCAGAAAAAGAAAGAAAAATACCTAATCAATAATTATGAAAAACCAACACCTTCATTGGTTTCATCATAACCAAAAACAACCATCACCATGCCTCTCCCGCCGATTCTCGTGCCTATATATATATAACTCAACCCTACCAAAACTTCCACGATCGAAGCCTCCGTTTTCTCCAAATCGGAGAAATGCAATGTCTGTAACAACAAAACCGTCGGTGTAACAACCCGAAAAAAAAAAATTTAAATTGGTGTAATTTGTGAAATTTAGTGACTAAATTAAAATTTATAAAAATTTATAAGTCATTTTAGAAGTTGAAGAAAATTCAGGGACCAAGCCCTGAATTCCTCCAAGAAATGTCGGCAGGTTTGATTATAAACCAAACGTGTTTTCTGATTTCAAAATCAGAAAACACAAGCAATTACTCAAATTTCCTCCTCCCGTACATCTACTTTCAAGCCTGATTCCGACCTCTAATCGTAAAATTGAAACCACCATTATGTTCATCTTTGACCGGTGATCAAAACCAGTAAACCAATTATAGCGAAACGCTGCCAAACGAAGTGAATTTTGAGTCAAAGTCTCGACGTTTTATTAGCACCACCGCGGGGAAAATCTTAAATTCATCTCCGATCGTTGATCGATTTTCGACACCTCCCACACCATCGTGTTCCTTGTGTCGTTCCGAGTCCGACGGTGTTCTCCTTATCTCCGTAGGCGGCAGCGCGTGAGGGAGGTGGAGCGGTCAAAGTTCCGATCGAAGTGAAATCGAGCTCTTCACTGTTCAAAAATTTGAACCGAGGTTGGTAAGTGACTCAAAATCGCTTAAAAGAATTTTTAGAAATTTTTGTAGGAATTTTTGGAGACCGGAGGCAGTTTCACGCGCCGCCTCTGCGCGTGGGGAAGATTCGAAATGGGGGTTTATATATGTTGACCGGCTTGACCGCTCTGAACCGATCCGACCCGACCCGTTGACCGACACGACCCGTTGGCTGACCCGACCCGTTGACCCGACCCGGTGATATTTTGGGAATTATTTTGAAAAAAGTGTCATTTTGGGAATTATTTTGAAAAAAATGTGACATTTTGGGAATTTTTAAAAAACATTGACATTAGGTAATTATTTTTAAAATGATGACATTCTGGGAATTATTTGTAAAATGATGATATTTTAGTAGTTGTTTTTAATAAAGGTGATATTTTTGTACTTCGAATGTGGACTATTGAACCCCTCTCACTATAACTTTGACCGGCTTTAAACGACCATTAAACGACCTTTGATTTTGTTCGAGTATACCTATTCTAACATTTTTCGACGTGCTAAATCTGTTTCAGAAGTCTGTTTCGCCAAATTCGAATCGGAAGGCCTCCAAATCATCAGTCAAACCCGTTGACTTTGATTTTGACAAAGAATTTGAATTTTCGAAAAGTCATACTTTATGTTTTTTCGACGCCCTGATTCCGATTCCGCACTCCGTTTGGTCAAATTCAGACTCAAAAGCTTTCAAATTGATAGTCAAACCCAAAAAATTATTATGTACTATAGAGTTTAAGCTTTGAATGGTTGGGTAAGACTTGGGACTGATAAATTATTAATGTTTGAAGCTACAAGAGACTCTCCTGACCGTTCGACAGCTCGACCCAGCTCCTCTAGATCAGTTAATCCGTGTATGCCAGTATTCACCCGTAAGACCCGTAAATTTTATGATTTCAAAAATTAATTTTGTTACCCATTAGTAATATAGTATTATTATGGATTAGGTTCGAAAACAGTAGCAGAGCATGGCGAGGCCAACAATCATTAGATCTACTATTTGAACCTATTGTCGAGGTGTGTTCCCTGTGTACTACTTGATTGTTGTATATGCTTTGAAATATGGTACATTGAAAGTTATGGTTTAATGTTTTATTAATCCACCTATTTACTGGTGATAGTTTATGGAATATGACTGATATATGATTATTGGTTTTCATTGGTATATGATAATATTGATTATGGAATTATGGAAATTATGCTTACTGCATAAATAGTATTTTTAAATACTGATTTTTGGGTTGGATTGCATTACGGAGGTACAACTTTGATCAAGCTGGTAAACCTTATAGACCTAATGTGACTCTTGGGTAGGCTCACGGGCCTCAAGATACTTCATTAGGTTGGCTCCCTTTGTTGCGTGCTTAGGGTAAGCCCTACGGACTTACGGACTTAAGGATACAGGCCCCAAAGCCTATTTTTAGGTTGGTTTCCTTTCTGCTGTGTGCTTAAGGTAAGCCCTATGGATGCAGTTCTGGGGAATTACGGATGGTGTACATGAGAAGGGTTTTAAATTACGATTTTCAAAAGTTAAACTTCATTATGGTTTGATGATGAATTTATGAACTATTACTCAATTATTGTACCTACTATGATTTTATTGTACTATTGGGACACACTGAGCCTAGCTCACTTTTCGAAAATATTTTCCCCTTTCAGATACTGTTGGTTAGATACTCGGATCAAGCACTTAGAGGATCAACATATCTCTTGAAGTATACCGTATTATAATGTTTTATCTTTTAAGTTGACTCTATTATGGTAACATGGGCCTTATTTTAAAAGTATTATATTTTATAATGAGTACTCCTTTTGCTAATTTATATTGGTTTATTGTAATTTGGATTTTTAAAGACATGTTTTAATTAACTTGTTATTTTTCTCATAATTATGAGTTGATTTTTTTTATAGTATAATTTATTATAATTTCATAAATGTCATTTATAAATATGATTTTACGTTGATAGAATAACGGTTTCGAAAAAATGTCTTTAAGACTCATGAATGTGATCCACTAGACTTAGTCGAAACGCATAGGCCGAGTCTAGGGGGTTATATTGAATTGGTATCAGAGCTTTTGGTTTTTAAACCTCAGACTGTATATGAGTCCAAATTGAAAATTAGGTTTTGAAATATTTTACAAAATAAGTTGCTAATGCCATGTCTAAAAGTTTTTACTGTTTTAATTGTGTTAGATACTCCAAGTGCTTATATAACCCTAAGTTTTATCTTCTGTAGTAAACTAGAGATCTATCAAAATGAGTATTAGACGTGGACGTCGAGCTAGCCGTGGACGATGTCGAATGGCTAGATTTGCAGACCTAATCAATAAGATTCGAGTAGATCCCCCATCTCCGACAGGTGATCCTGCTCCTGCGACCCCGACGAATTTGCCTCCTGCCGCTGGTATTGGCATGACTACACCGATCATAGGAGCGACTGATATTGAGCCTGATTCTACCAGAGTTGCATCTGATGAGAATTTTGGTAGACAATTTCTACAGTTGATTCAAGGAGCAGTCAGAGCTACTGGTGTTGGATCCGAGGTGCCTATTTCTCAGACTCTAATTTCCAATGGAGTAAGAGCTTTTGGAGGACAGATTGGTGGACCTCCTACTGAAGCGGAAGATTGGCTCCAGGATACAGAAAGACGCATGGATCAGTTAGGTTTGGATCCAACTAAGAGATATCTGGGTGTAGTAGCGATGTTAGATGGTAATGTTCACACCTGGTGGGAGTCAGTAGTGTTTCGGCTGATCGTCTGACTTGGGATTTCTTTAAAGAACGCTTTAGGAGCCATTTTCTGGGAGAGCGTTACTTAGCTCAGAGACAACAACAGTTACAGGACCTGGTTCAAGGAGACATGACCGTTTCTGAGTATGAGATCGAGTTCTTGAAGTTGCTAAAGTATGGATTCAGTATGGTACCTGCTGAGAGAGATCGAAGCCGTAAATTTTCTCTCGGACTCAGATATGAGCTACGTAGGCAGGTTATTACCCATCAAGATGAGATTTTTGATGTACTGGTGGGCAGAGCGAAGGTGTAACATTCCAAAATACGGGTTAGTGACCAAAATTGTAAAATTTCAGAATATGGTGATTAAAGTAGAATAGTTGAATAGTTTAATGATTTATGTGGAGATATTTCCTGAAAGTTATTAGTAATTATTAAAAGAATTAAAGGGAAAAATGGTCATTTGACTTGGAAATTATAATTAAATGATATATAGGCATGTGGGATAAGGATGAGGAGATATTTTCTCCACTTCATCTCCTTTGTTCTTCCATACGAGAGAGAGAGACATCAAAGGTGAGTTTGTTATTTTGTTAATTATTTGTTGTTTTAAAAGTTGGGTTATGATCACTAGATGATAACTAAGCTTAAGGAAAGCTTAAGTTGTCTTATAGTCAAAAGATGAAGAAGTTATAAGAGATTTAAGAAAACGAGTTTTTATATGAAATCATGGAATAGATTTGATAAGTTGAATTTGGCTTGTCATCTATGAGAATAAGAAGATAAAAGTGTTAGAATTGTATTTAGAACATATTGAAATTTGAGTATGATTCTTGAATTACATATGAAGGATAGGATTTTGAAGTTATAGATGATTTTCATGGATATAAGTTGGTTTAAGTAATGGTAGTTGAGTTTAATGACATGATAAGAATTAAGTGAAGAATTGATGATTTTTGGGGTTAAAATACAATTTCTGGGTAGAGGGAATCGATACCCTATGAAAGGAATCGATTCCCCCTCTTGGACGAAAATTTCCAGAATATCCAGGGGGTACAGATTCCCCTGGGGGGTATCGATTCCCCGGGAACAGATTCCCCTGGGGGGTATCGATTCCCTTCTAAATGAAAAAAATAGAATTTGATTCATTAAACCGGTTTAAGTTATTAACATCAAGTTTAAAGTTTAGGCTTCTGATAGTTGTTTTGAAATGATATATTTATGTAGATATTGAGCCTAAACAAGTTCCGGAATAATAAAAGGATTATAATCGAATCAAAACAAGGCTAAGGTGAGTGAAATTTAATTTGTACTTATATTATTGAATAATTATTGGCTTGTGATGAGCTAGTGATGGAGTTACTATGGTAAGAAGTAACTCCTAAAATGTGATTTGATTGGTAATCTATGTGATGATTTGTGTGATTATGGGATATGTGTTCAAATACAATGATCTAAATGACTACATAAATCATGTAGTATAAGTTATGTGATTACATGTATGTATTAACACATATTGCTTGGATTACATGTTAATGTGATTATGAATAGGTAGAAAGGAAACAAATGATGATATAAGAATCTATTATAAGATATATGATATGAAAATATGATAGTGAGCTATGTGAAAGAACTATGAGATATATGAGTTATATGAAAAATATATGCGAACAAGATATGACATCTATGTTTATATGAAACAATGCAAGGTGATATGAGCTATGTGAGATATGAATATAAAATCATATGAGAAGTGAAAAGAATTACATGAAAATAGACTAAGTGATTACATGTATATGTGAAAGAATCTATGAGCTTATAATATGTGATATAAATGAAGCTATATGATACGATCTATGTGATTACATGCACATATGATATATGTTATATGAAATGACATATGAATAGGCAATACGTGATACATGTGATATGATATGGAATACATGGTTACACATACATGTGGTATGTGACAGAAGAGAAATGACAAGTAATGTGAACTGTTAAATGATAATGCCCATGTTATGTGATATGAGAGCTAGGGTATAGTTGGCATGCCAAGGGTCGAGGGTTTACCTATGTTCTTCGGGACATATGGACTGTTTACCTATGTTCTTCGGGACATATGGACTGTTTACCTATGTTCTTCGGGACATATGGACTGTTTACCTATGTTCTTCGGGACATATGGACTGTTTACCTATGTTCTTCAGGACATATGGACTGTTTACCTATGTTCTTCGGGACATATGGACTGATTACCTAGGTTCTTCGGAATCTATGGACTGGTCCTTCAGGACATTGATCGAGCTGTGGTGACAACATATGTGTGCACAACCTCAATGTACTCACATACCTTAAGTTCTCACTAGTGTACATGGGCTAATAAAATGATTAAACAAGCATACTGAATATGATATGTATACGATGGGTTTATAAATGGTTATCAAAGGTAAGTGGTTTGAAATGTGTTACATGAACCATATGATGTTATGTGTGTTTCTTAATGATAATGATAGAGATTATGATAATGATGGTATATGTTTATGTATGCTTTATGTTATATGAAATATTATATGTTTTATATACCTCACTAAGTCATCGACTTAGCGTGTGATTGTTTCACACGTAGGTTTGGAAAGCAAAAAGAAAAGTAAAGAGGAACAAGACAGGTCAATTCTCCTTACCGAATGTCAGATCAGAAGAGAGGTGAATAATATGTATTTTTGTATATAAAGTTCTAATTGGCATGTAATCAAAAGAATATATTGTATAAGCTCTGAATAATTTTGTAAATGTTTTGAATAATTTAAATGTTATAAAAGTTTTTAAATTACTCACTATTTTATACGAATAAATTTTTGAAAAGTCAATGTGACACTTCGGACTCGTATCCTGGTCGGATACGGGTTGGGGGTGTTACATTTAATGGTATCAGAGCTACAGTTTAGCCGATTCTAGGCTAAAAACGAAGTCGAAAGTGTTTTAAAAAGTGTACATGCCAACACAAAGTGAAAACTTTTCTGATCTGATAGGGTAAGGAGTGTGTTGTCTTGTTAATAGAGTTAAATTGTTATGTTATATAAGATAAGTGAATACTGAGAATGAGTTATGAGATATATATATATGTTTATATAAAATGATAGATGACATGTGAACATATACAAATGATATATGTTATATGATATGAATTGGATGATCATATGCACACGTGATATGTGATAGAAGTAAGGATATGAGCACATGAATATATGAGAGCTTCCAAAGTGAAGCACAAGGCGATAGACCTGAAGGTAATAGCATTCACCTGCCCTGGCCAGGCAGGGAGAAGAGCGAAAACCTCAGGGAATGTCTGTATAAGATTAGAGAATGATTCATGATGTTGAATGATTTTCCGATGTGTTTTAAATTGTATACTTTGTTAACTCATAGAATGAATGTATCGAATAGAGTTAAGTGCACCCGAGTTCAAGGGTGAATTTGAGAAAGGTTCTGTTGTTACATACCTTTGGATAAATGATATGAAGATAATGCTAGAAGGTGTTCATTTCTCCAAAGATGAGAAATTAAATTGAGAAGTTTCGTTACTACGTAGATAAGATAAAATATGGTGAATGAAAGTCACCATAAGAATATTGAAAGATCAAGTGACGTGGTTATGGTTTATAAAACAGTTCAAGAATAAGTAAACCGATAATAAGTTCATAAGACAAATGAAGCTCGAATATATGAACTTGAAGAAAGGAAATTACACGTGCATGTGTATGTGTATAAGTTAAGTAAATTTATTGCTGAAATGATTTCGATTAAGAAGAATATATGTGATTGGTTGTTTAAGGCTTGCGCCTTAAATCAAAATAGTGTTACTGTTTTAAATTTGTTCTTATTTCAAGAAATGGTAAATCATGTTAAAGCTCTAGAAAGAGCTCAGAATGAAAGGATTTGAGAACAAAAATCTCAGATGATTAAGAAAATTAGTGCTTCATAAAGTTAAGCATCATCAAAGAAAGATAGAGATACTGGTTTTCACCTTTAAACCATATATGAATTAGTTGTATTCCCCGCTAGAGAATAGAGCCAATCCATTCAGACGGATTGGAAATTATAGTATTAAAGGAACTTTATCGTTCTGAAATAGAATAGTTTCTTTACAACATGGACAAAATAAAGTGAAAGAGTTGAATGTTAATTGGAGAATATTAAAAGACCAAGGAAGGGTTTAAGAATATGAATATGAATATTAGTGATCAGTTATAAGACAAAGGTAATGGAATGGTTGAATTCGAACCAAAGAATTTGTATTAGGGATGAGTGAGAATGAAGGTTTGATAAGTGAAGGAAATAGCTAATGAATTATTTTGACTGAAAGAATATATATATATATATATATATGGATAGTTTGATGAAGGTTTATGTTTTGATGGAAATAAATAAGTTGAATAATAAAGTAGTGTGTAAGTGAGTGCAAATAAGATATGGGTATACAATTACCCATCTATTTGTATAATGAAAATTCGAGGACGAATTTTCTTAAGGGGAAGAGATTTGTAACATTCTAAAATACGGGTTAGTGACCAAAATTGTAAAATTTCATAATATGGTGATTAAAGTTGAATAGTTGAATAGTTTAATGATTTATGTGGAGATATTTCCTGAAAGTTGTTAGTGATTATTAAAAGAATTAAAGGGCAAAATGGTCATTTGACTTGGAAATGAATCGATTCCCCCTCTTGGACGAAAATTTCCAGAATGTCCAGGGGGTACAGATTCCCCTAGGGGGTATCGATTCCCCGGAACAGATTCCCCTGGGGGTATCGATTCCCCCCTAAATGAAAAAAATATAATTTGATTCATTAAACCGATTTAAGTAATTAACATTAAGTTTAAAGTTTAGGCTTCTGATAGTTGTTTTGAAATGATATATTTATGTAGATATTGAGCCTAAACAAGTTCCGGAATAATCAAAGGATTATAATCGAATCAAAGCAAGGCTAAGGTGAGTGCAATTTAATTTGTACTTATATTATTGAATAAACATTAGCTTGTGATGAGCTAGTGATGGAGTTACTATGGTAAGAAGTAACTCCTAAAATGTGATTTGATTGGTAATCTATGTGATGATTTGTGTGATTATGGGATATGTGTTCAAAGACAATGATCTAAATGACTACATAAATCATGTGGTATAAAGTTATGTGATTACATGTATGTATTAACACATATTGCATGCATTACATGTTAATGTGATTATGAATAGGTAGAAAGGAAACAAATGATGATATAAGAATCTATTATAAGATATATGATATGAAAATATGATAGTGAGCTATGTGAAAGAACTATGAGATATATGAGTTATATGGAAAATATATGCGAACAAGATATGACATCTATGTTTATATGAAACAATGCAAGGTGATATGAGCTATGTGAGATATGAATATAAAATCATATGAGAAGTGAAAAGAATTACATGAAAAATAGACTAAGTGATTACATGTATATGTGAAAGAAGCTATGAGCTTATATGAATATGTGATATGAATGAAGCTATATGATACGATCTATGTGATTACATGCACATATGATATATGTTATATGAAATGACATATGAATAGGCAATACGTGATACATGTGATATGATATGGAATACATTGTTACACATACATGTGGTATGTGACAGAAGAGAAATGACAAGTAATGTAAACTGTTAAATTATAATGCCCATGTTATGTGATATGAGAGCTAGGGTATAGTTGGCATGCCAAGGGTCGAGGGTTTACCTATGTTCTTCGAGACATATGGACTGTTTACCTATGTTCTTCAAGACATATGGACTGTTTACCTATGTTCTTCGGGACATATGGATTGTTTACCTATGTTCTTCGGGACATATGGACTGATTACGTAGGTTCTTTGGAATCTATGGACTGGTTCTTCGAGACATTGATCGAGCTGTGGTGACAGCATATGTGTGCACAACCTCAATGTACTCACATACCTTAAGTTCTCACTAGTGTACATGGGCTAATAAAGTGATTAAACAAGCATACTGAATGTGATATGTATACGATGGGTTTATAAATGGTTATCAAAGGTAAGTGGTTTGAAATGTGTTACATGAACCATATGATGTTATGTGTGTTTCTTAATGATAATGATAGAGATTATGATAATAATGGTATATGTTTATGTATGCTTTATGTTATATGAAATATTATATGTTTTATATGCCTCACTAAGTCATCGACTTAGCGTGTGATTGTTTCACACGTAGGTTTGGAAAACAAAAAGAAAAGTAAAGAGGAACGAGACATGTCAGTTCTCTTTACCGAATTTCAGATCAGAAGAGAGGTGAATAATATGTATTTTTGTATATAAAGTTCTAGTTGGCATGTAATCAAAAGAATATATTGTATAAGATCTGAATAATTTTGTAAATGTTTTGAATAATTTAAATTTTATAAAAGTTTTTAAATTACTCACTATTTTATACGAATAAATTTTTGAAAAGTCAATGTGACACTTCGGACTCGTATCCTGGTCGGATACGGGTTGGGGGTGTTACAGAATGATGCTGAGGAGGTAGAGACCTTAGCTCCAGTAAGATATCGTGTTGATCGAGAGCGGCCTGGGAAATTTTCTGGCCCGAACGAGTTCTCTGCATGTCCTGGAAAGAAGACTCGTACTTCAGGTCCTTTGAGAATCAATATCAGTTCTAAGCCTGCAGTATCTTCACCTTCAGTTGTCAGTCGAGGTTGTTCCTCGTCGTTTTATTATGGGGCCCTATGTGAGTATTGTGGTAGTTGACACAGAGGAGAATGTCGTAAGAAGATAAGACTTTGTTACAAGTGTGGATCCAGTGGTCATTTCTGGAGGGATTGCCCACAGTTAGTTTCATCTAAGACGACAAGTAACCAGACTCCTGCGCATTCCCCGGCATCAGTTCAGACTCAAGCCAGAGGTCGTAGTCAGGGAAGACCTTCCGGATCAGCATCCATAACAGATAGTAGAGCTAGACCTCAGCAGAATAGAGAGCCAATAGTTTCTGAGGCTAGACAACCAGCGTTGGTTTATGCCACTAAACGTCGGGATGACAGTGATGAGTCTGAGGTTATTGCAGGTACATTTACTATATATTCTATTCCATACTTTGCATTATTGGACAATGGATCCACCCACTCATATGTATCGAGTTCAGTATCTCAAAATCTTTAGTTTCTGATCGAGAACACTGATAATACTATTACGGTTACGAGTCCAGTAGGACAGGCAGTATTAGTGAATAAAGTATTTTGGCGTTGTCATCTGGAGGTTCAGGGAGAAATTTTTCTTATGGAGCTTCCTTTAGAGGAGTTTGATCTAATTCTTGGGATGGATTGGTTGAATAAACACAAGGTAAATCTAGATTGCGAATACAAGCGAGCTACTCTGAAGACTTCAGATGGTCGGACTGTTGTGTTAATTGGTGAACAGCGTGGTTATCTCCCCAATATTGTTTCAGCTATGGAAATTGATCGTATGATCAGGAAGGGGTATGAGACTTTCATTGCCTGTATTCTGAACACTAAAGGTTCCTTGTCTACGATCGAGGAGATTCGTACAGTTAACGAGTTTCCTGATGTTTTTCCGGAGGAGTTGTCTGGGTTACCTCCTGATAGAGAGGTAGAGTTCGAGATTGAGACTTATCCGGGATCTTCACATATTTCTATGGCACCTTATCGCATGGCTCCAAAGGAACTTAAGGAGTTGAAGGTCCAATTGCAAGAATTATTCGATCGAGGATTTATTCGACATAGTACCTCACCCTGGGGAGCTCCAGTCCTGTTTGTGAAAAAGAAGGATAGGTCGCTAAGGCTATGTATTGACTATCGGAAGTTGAACAAGATGACGATCAAGAATAAGTACCCATTATCCATGATTGACGACTTATTTGATCAGTTGCGAGGAGCTACTGTATTCTATAAGATTGATCTTCGTTCGAGGTATTATCAATTGAAAGTTAAGGGGTCCGATGTTGCAAAAACAACCATTCGCACTAGATGTGGTCATTATGAATTCTTAGTAATGCCTTTTGGTTTGACGAACGCTCCTGCAGCTTTCATGGATCTGATGAATCGTGTGTTTCGGTCATATTTGGATCAATTTGTGGTTGTCTTTATTGATGATATTCTGGTTTATTCTTGGACGGAAACAGAGCATGATGAGCATTTGAAGATTGTTTTGCAGACCTTGAGAGAGCATCGACTATATGCCAAACTAAGCAAGTGTGAGTTTTGGCTTCAAGAAGTGTCATTTTTGGGGCACATTATTTCTGCTCGAGGTATTCAGGTCGATCTAAGCAAGATCGAGGCTATTGTGAATTGGAAACGACCCAAGAAAGTCTCTGAGATCCGCTGTTTCTTGGGCTTGGCTAGATATTATCGACATTTTGTCAAGGGCTTCTCGATCATTGTTGCTCCTTTGACAAAGTTGTTAAGGAAGAAGGTGTCGTTTAATTGGGGCGAGGCATAAGAGAGCTTTGAGAAATTAAAGGAGGTTTTGACTCAAGTACCAGTGTTGATTCAACCAGAGTCCATGAAGGATTTTACAGTGTATAGTGATGCTTCACATTCAGGACTTGGTTGTGTTCTAATGCAGGAGGCTAAGGTAGTGGCTTATGTGTCACGTCAACTGCGATCGCATGAGTGTAATTATCCTACTCATGATTTGGAGTTAGCAGCAGTGATTTTTGCCTTGAAGATTTGGAGACACTATCTTTATGGAGAGAAGTGTTACATTTTCACTGATCATAAGAGCATAAAGTATCTTCTGACCCAGAAGGAGCTTAATTTGAGACAACGGTGCTGGCTAGAGCTTCTAAAAGATTATGATTGTGTGATTGATTATCACCTTGGTAAAGCTAACATTGTGGCGGATGCTTTGAGTCGAAAGGCGGTATCGGAGTTGAGGTCTTTAATGGCCAGGATGAATTTATATGACGATGGCACTTTGTTAGCAGAATTACAAGTTAAGCCGACTTTGGTTGATAAAATTAAAGTTAAGCAGCTCCTTGATAGCTCATTGCTATCCATCTTTGAGCAAATAGAGCAGGGGACAAGCTCAGATTACGCCCTTGATCAAGATGAAGTTTTATGCTTTAAGGGTCGATATTGTGTGCCTAATGATTCTGAGTTGAGGCAGATTATTCTTAATGAGGCTCACAGTAGTCCATATGCTATGCACCCCGGTGGAGATAAGATGTACATGAATTTGAGAGAGAGGTATCATTGGGTCGGCATGAAGGACATCTCGGATTTTGTGGCTAAGTGTTTGACTTTTCAGCAAGTTAAAGCAAAACATCAACATCTATCAGGTTTGTTACAGGCTATCAAGATTTCTGAATGGAAATGAGAGCGTATTACTATGTATTTTGTTACTGGCTTACCTATGACTCCTTCGAAAAAGGATTTGGTTTGGGTGATTGTTGACAGACTTACAAAGTCAGCTCACTTCATTCATGTGAGGGTAAATTATACTTTGGACAAGCTGGCGAGATTGTATATTTTAGAGATTGTCAGATTGCATGGTGTTCCATTGTCTATTATTTCTGATCGAGATCCGAGATTTACTTCGAGATTTTGGAAGGTGCTACGTACGACTTTGGGAACAAGATTGGATTATAGTAAATCCTTTCACCCACAAACTGATGGTCAATTTGAGAGAGTGATTCAGATTCTGGAGGATAAGTTGTGGGGTTGCGTAATTGATTTTCATGGTAGCTGAGAGAACTTTTTGCCATTGGTTGAATTTGCTTACAATAACAGTTATCATACCAACATTCGTATGGCACCCTACGAAGCACTCTATGGCGTAAATGTCGCACCCCTATTTGTTGGACTGAGTTGCGTGAAAGGAAGATGTTGGGACCTGATTTAGTACGCGAGACGGAGGACACAGTCATATTGATTCGTGACCATCTGAAAGAGTCATTTGATAGCCAGAAGTCTTATACAGATCAAAGGTGGAAAGATATTCAATTTGAAGTTGGAGATCATGTCTTTTTAAAAGTTTCACCCTGGAAGAAAGTATTGAGATTCGGGCGTAAGGGTAAATTGAGTCCAAGATTTATTGGACCATTTCGTATCTTGAAGAGGGTAGGACCTTTTGCATATCAGCTTGAGTTGCCTTCCCAGCTCAATCGTATTCATGATATCTTTCATGTATTAATGTTGAGGAAATACCATCCAGATCCAGGTCACATTATTCAGGTTGAAGAGGTAGAGCTGAGACCTAATTTGTCATATGAGGAGGAGCCCGTTCAGATCTTAGAAAGAGATGAGAGAGTTCTTCGGAATAGGCATATTTCAATGGTAAAAGTTCAATGGAGTAACCGAGGCCCCTCTGAAGCTACTTGGGAGACATTGGAGTCTATAGAGACTCAGTTTCCTCAACTATTCTCATAAGGTAAAATTTCAAGGACGAAATTTCTTGTAGAGGAGGAGAATTGTAACAACCTGAAAAAAAACAATTTAAATCGGTGTAATTTGGTGAAATTTAGTGACTAAATTAAAATTTATAAAAATTTATAGGCTATTTTAGAAGTTGAAATAAATTCAGGGACCAAGCCCTGAATTCCTCCAAGAAGTGTCAGCAGGTTTGATTATAAACCAAACATGTTTTCTGATTTCAAAATCAGAAAACACAAGCAATTACTCAAATTTCCACCTCTCGTACATCTATTTTCAAGCCTGATTCCGACGCCGTCTGACCTCCAATCGTAAAAATTGAAACCACCATCGTGTTTATCTCCGACCCGTGATCAAAACCCAGTAAACCAATTATAGCGAAACGCTGCCAAACAACGTGAATTTCGAGTCAAAGTCTCGACGTTTTATTAGCACCACCGCCGGGAAAATCTTAAATTCATCTCCGATCGTTGATCGGTTTTCGACACCTCCCGCACCATCGTGTTCCTTGTGTCGTTCCGAGTCCGACGGTGTCCTCCTTGTCTCCGTAGGCGGCGACGCGTGAGGGAGGTGGAGCGGTCAAAGTTCCGATCGAAGTGAAATCGAGCTTTCCACCATTCAAAAATTTGAATCGAGGTTGGTAAGTGACTCAAAATCACTTAAAAGAATTTTTAGAAAATTTTGCAGGAATTTTTGGAGACCGGAGGCAATCTCACGCGCTGCCCCTACGCGTGGAGAAGATTCGAAATGGGGGTTTATATATGTTGACCGGTCTAGACCGGTCTAAACCAGTCTGAACCGGTCCGAACTGGTCTGACCTGACCCGACCCGATGACCCGACCCGACCCGGTGATATTTTGGGAATTATTTTAAAAAATGTGACATTTTGGGAATTATTTTGAAAAAGGTGACATTTTGGGAATTTTTTAAAAATAGTGACGTTCTGGTAATTATTTTTAAAAGATAACATTTTGGGAATTATTTGTTTAACGGTGATAATTTGGTAATTATTTTTAATAAAGGTGATATTTTTGTAATTTTCTAATGTAGACTATTGAACCCCTTTGCCCGACTTTAAACGACCATTAAACGACCTTTGATTTTGTTCGAGTATACCTATTCTGACATTTTTCGACGTGCCGAATCCGTTTCCGAAGTCTGTTTTGCCAAATTCGAACCGGAAGGTCTCCAAATCATCAGTCAAACCTGATGACTTATATTTTGACCAAGAATTTGAATTTTCGAAAAGTCATACTTTATGTTTTTCGACACCCTGATTCCGATTCCGCACTCCGTTTGATCAAATTCAGACTCGAAAGCTTCCAAATTGATAGTTAAACCCAAAAAATGCTTATGTACTAAAGAGTTTAAGCTTTGAATGGTTGAGTAAGACTTGAGACTGATAAATTAGTAATATTTGAAGGTACAAGAGACGCTCCTGACCGTTCGACAGCTCGACCCAGCTCCTCTAGATCAGTTAAGCCGCATGTGCCAGTATTCACTCGTAAGACCCGTAAATTTTATGATTTCAAAAATTAATTTTGTTACCCATTAGTAATATAGTGTTATTATGGATTAGGTTCGAAAACAATAGCAGAGCGTGGCGAGGCCAGCAATCACTAGATCTACTATTTGAATCTATTGTCGATGTGTGTTCCCTGTGTACTACTTGATTGTTGTATATGTTTTGAAATATGATACATTGAAAGCTATGGTTTAATGTTTTATTAATCCACCTATTTACTGGTGATGATTTATGGAATATGACTGATATATGATTATTGGTTTTCATTGGTATATGATAATATTGATTATGGAATTATGGAAATTATGCTTACTGCATAAATAGTATTTTTAAAATACTGATTTTTGGGTTGGATTGCATTACGGAAGTACAACTTTGATCAAGCTGGTAAACTTTATAGACCTAATGTGACTCTTGGGTAGGCTCACGGGCCTCAAGATGCTTCATTAGGTTGGCTCCCTTTGTTGTGTGCTTAGGGTAAGCCCTACGGACTTACGGACTTAAGGATACAGGCCCCAAAGCCTATCTTTAGGTTGACTTTCTTTCTGCTGTGTGCTTAAGGTAAGCACGCAGTTCTGGAGAATTGCGGATGGTGTACAGGAGAAGGATTTTAAATTACGAGTTTCAAAAGTTAAACTTCATTATGGTTTGATGATGAATTTCTGAACTATTACTCAATTACTGTACCTACAATGATTTTATTGTACTATTGGGACACACTGAGCCTAGCTCACTTTTCGAAAATATTTTCCCCTTTCAGATACTTTTGGTTAGATACTCGGATCAAGCACTTGGAGGATCAACATATATCTTGAAGTATATCGTATTGTAATATTTTATATTTTAAGTTGACTCTATTATGGTAACATGAGCCTTATTTTAAAAGTATTGGATTTTATAATGAGTACTCCTTTTGCTAATTTATATTGGTTTATTGTAATTTAGATTTTGAAAGACATGTTTTAATTAACTTGTTATTTTTCTCGTAATTATGAGTTGGTTATTTTAATAGTGTAATTTATTATAATTTCATAAATATCATTTATAAATATGATTTTACGTTGATAGAATAACGGTTTCGAAAAAATGTCTTTAAGAATCATGAATGTGATCCACTAGACTTAGTCGAAACGCATAGACCAGATCTAGGGGTTACCGTCGGCTTCGCGTTCAGTCTTTGTTTCCCCAAGTCTCTCTCTTGCTGCCATCGCAACGTATCATGTGCCACCGGTGCCAACCACCCGATTATCTCCTCCAACGCCTCTTTCCACCCTTGTGCCAAACCTTGTCCCCCGTCGCTCTCCTTGCTCCATTGCCCTTTCAGCTTTCTTCTCAAAGCTTGTTTCAGCCTTATCGGCAACATCTCGAACATGTTCTCTCGTGCTTCCTTGCCGATGCTTGTTGTCGTGTGGAAACAACTCTCTGCCATGATGATTAGGTTCGCATAACGAAAGGCAAGCCCCGCTGCTCCCACGGTGTTTGCTGGAGCCGATTGCATCAGCCTTTTGTTTCTTATTACTGGAATCTGGAAACCCAAGGCGTTAACTTGAGGTGATCTTGGTTTGGTCTTCGAAGCTTTCATGATTGGACTCGATTTCGAGGCTTGTTTCATATACTTGCTTTCTCCACAAGAAGGCAATAATTGGCCTCTGGATAAACCTTCATGTTTAAAGCTTTTCTTCTGGGAATATAAAAGCAAGGAAGACTCGGAACGAAGTGTCCAAAAATGGTGCAGATTCTGGAGTAAACCACAAAGACGATTCGAGACATTAATCCCACAGTTGTATCAAATGTTTGGCTCCAAAGGGAAACCTGTTTGAAATGTACAACTTGTTTTCTCTGAAAAGTGATTTCCTGGTTAAAGTAATCTTTCTTGATCCTCCATTTCTGCATTTTCTTCTCCGACGCTTCTAATTCGTTGAGGGCTACCAACGATTTGTATAGAGCAGACGTCGCGTTCGCGTATTTCTCCATCTTTTTAATGGTTTTCCCAACGTTTCTGGAGCTAAAATCAAAATTTCCGATTTCCATAACTCTCTGTGTCATTTTCTGGTAAGCGATTTCGAACCGGTTAAGTTCTTCATCGATGCATTTCTTACTCAAACGAGAAACCACAGCCACGGCATGACCGAGATCCTCGAGCTTCTATTTACTCGCTCAGTTAACCAAACTATAAAAGAGGAATTCTTTTTAACTTTGTACCGTTATCTGATTTATTTACAGCTCATCAAATATATTTTTTAAATATATATTTATATATAATTAAATTAAATCTGTGTTTTAATCGATTGCCATGGAGGATTTTTTTAAGTGGGTCTGGGACATGATAAGAAAAATAAATATAATATCTCATAAAGAGTTAGCTGACCCCCAAATCAGGTTGAGAGTAATTTTCATAGGAGACCTCCGAATTATAAAATGTTTTCCATAAAACTCGATCCCACGACCCTAAAGTTAAAAACCTTCTGCTCTACCAACTGAGTTGGATGGTTATTTCTTATTATGTTTCTCTTTGACATTGCCTTTGGTAGCAGGGAATTTGGGATTGGTTTAGCTGAGTCAGCCAAATCAAACAAATTTCCGTGTTTCTTCACTCTCTACCCCACTCCACAATCCGATCAAAAACAAATTTATCTTCATATTAAATATATGTATATGTTACGTACGGACAATTTTCTACATGTTACTGAATTTGAGGGCACAACCTTACGTTGGAAGGCTCCGACTTTGTTATTTGATGACACTTTGGGGTTTGCGGGCAGAAAAGAAATTTCATTTCCAGCGTTCGTTTGGTCCATCCATTGAGTGCTTACTATGTGAAATCAAACTTTAAATCAAAACCAACTGCTTACCATCATTATTTCCTCAAATGGTAAGTTCAATTCAAAAAATAAAACTATTTATGATACTTTTATATTTTAATATAATTTTATTAAACTTTATATCCATAATATAATATTATATATCAATTCTTGACTATATACAACATTAGAGACATGGAAGTTGCAGCAAAATAAAGTGAAGAATGGGGAACAGGTAGGGCTAGTGCAAAACAACATAGAGACAGAAGGCGAAACTTTTATTAAAATTGGGTCAAGTAATGAACCCAAGTGTATCTCAAGCACAACACATGGCCTGCTATATATGGTCTGATATGTAACTAACCAAGAAAGGCCTAACTGATTTCAAACGATTAGATAACAGCCCAACTTAATTGATAACCGTACAAACAAATTTCAACGGTTTTTCACCCAACAATCAACACAAGTTCAGTTGTGGGTAGTGTCATTTCGGGTTATGCAAGTGGGCAAAGGAACAACACTGTCTCAAAACTTGTTAAGAGTGGAAGTCGTGCGGACAAATAAGTCCGAAGGGAGGCGGCTAACATAAAATCCTGAATATCTCAATGTATGTTTTTGTTATATACAAGCCTTGTGCCGAATACCATTCCTTTGACGCTGTAAAAGCTGCATCAGGGGCCAGAAAATATGCAGTCTATTGAAATCCTTAGAAGCCTGCCACACAGTGTTAATTAATTATCAGAAACGTGATACTGTAAATACCGATATGGCCTCGACACATACTCGGAATTCGAAAAGCTATTGCATACCTCGACAATGAAATGCGCCCATGTATTGTTCCATGATCTCTCCATCACACCTTTCAGGATCGTTAAATTAAAACTTCGGATCACCTGAGCAATCTCTAGAAACAGACCATGCTCGTCGCAAAGCATCTGCAACGAATGCAGACTGTTAATCAGATATCTAACATAACATGTAATCTCTTGTTATGTTACGGAGAATGAACCTCTATGAGCAAGTGGCCTTGCTGTGCAAGATCTTCCACAACAATGGGACATAATTTCAGTTCATCTCGAATCTCGAAACCACAGCTCGTTTGGTTTTTTTGGTAACCATTTTTCATTTCGGATGACCTCACATTTTTCCGAGCAGTCACCTGCAGATTTGAAGTTTTGAATGCCTCAAGTCAGAGCAGAAACACATCTTTCTAACATGATATGGTCTTCACATACCTCTCCGTGCACCCATTGCCTCAATTTCTCAGCTCGGTTCGTCACACTTCTCAAATACAGCATGTGGTTAACAGTTTGATCCAAGAGAGCATCGATGCTATACTGAACTTGTACAACAAGTATATTGGTTATATTTTGATGAAATATTGGGAGCAATATATTAGAAGGGCGAGCAGATACTCATTTGAGGAAGTACTGACCTTAGCACCATTCGGGACAAGTTCTCGCAGCTCCTTAAGCCGATCATGGATCAACTGTCTATCCCTTGGCCTCGTCCGTGGCTTATCACCAGCTCTAGCCTTTCTTTTAGATACGCTGGACTGCTTTTGTCCTTTCCTGGAACGTGTGTAATCGCAACCTTTTTCTGGTTTCTCATTATCAGTTAACATGCTTATTGTACTCTCGGAAGAGGCTGTCTTTTTAGGACTAGAATCGACTCCACCAACATATGCCGGAGATGTAAGTTTCCTCGATGGAGTGGTATTGTCTTTTACACTCCGAGGTCGAGAAGCAAGTTGTCTGGTAGATGTCATGATATGATCGGATAAATGAGCGATATCGTATACTTGGCCTACCACAGCTTGCAACAAATACTCTGCATCACCTACTTTACCAGACAAGAGGGATTCATTTCCATCAAAGAGATCACTCAATACCTTCTCACTTACAAGAGACGACTCCCACAAGTACTCGTTGCTCTCTCTTCCAAAAGCCGGTCCAAGTGCTTTGTGCAATTCGCAATCTTCGGGGAAGCTAAGGAAACCAGCATCATCAGCATAGTAGTTTCCAAAAGGAGGTACCGGAGGAAACACATGCGATTCATCCTTAAGACGAGACAAGCCATATAGTATGGTCTCCTGCGTTGCTAACTGGCTGGAACTTAGAGATTGGCTTAGTGGTGATGACACTACACTGAGGCTAACTGGTGGGAGACTATTATTTTTTATTTCACTTTCAAGAATTTCAGGCAGATCCATTCCAGGCACCTTAAATGCATTCTGAATACTAAACAATTTATCGAGCTCGACACTGTCAACAGCATTTGAATCTTCAGACACTTCTAACTTCTCCGAAAATCTTGACATTAGCAACGGTGGAGGAAAGTGTGCATGAATGTAGGCAAATCTATCTTTGATATATGCAAGAATGGACAAATCTTCATTGACCTGTTGATGTGTGGAGATATAAACGGAAGAACATAAGATCCATTACTAGGCACAATTAATTGATGCACCGACTGTTGGTATGGATACTGCATTTTCACAAAACATCTGCAATTCTACTATAATCCATAAGAAAAATTTAGACCAAATACATACCATCTCCGGTGAACCAAGTTGAAGAACTCCATGTGGAAGCACAGGTACCAGCACAATACTCTGCAGTAGCATCGGAAATAATCAACTTTATCATCTAGCACCAATCGAAGACATGCTAACGTGCATACGATGTGCACATGGAAGCATGTACATCGAATAGCTCGAATATATCGATGGACTTGATATTAAAGGCGTGGTAGCAGATCATATTACCTTGAATCCTGATGCAAACTGAAATATCCATTCCTCTGGACACTGGCAATTGAAAAACAATAACACTCTTGAGCTTTAAGTGTATGTCATCCATCTTAGGTGTATCACTTGTCATTAGTAGAAACTCACCTGTGAAAACGAATTCGAGTTAGTTTCACCGGTGAGAATATCGTCACAAGAAACCCAGCAATGCTTCCCAGTACATGCCACTTGTAAACACTAATTTTTTTTTCCATTTTTTGTTTTTATTATTATTATTAAAATTATTATTATTATTAAATATTATTATTATATTATAATTATTATTTACAAACAGTTACAAACAAAACTGGACCGGCCCAGTTACAAACAAAATAGAACCGGCCCAGACCAACCAGAAACCCAAAACATTTGGGGTTTCAACTAGGGTTTTCAAACCCTAGCTCCCAGCCGCTACTTCCAGTGATCCCCAGCCGCCTCCAAGATTCCAGAACAACCACGTGGCAGCCGCCGTTGCTTCCAGACGTTCCAGCTGCCGCTGCCCTCGCCAGAAGTCTCCAGAAGGCCAGCTGCTCCCCACATGTCACGGCTATGGGGTGAGTCACCACATAGCTCGGTGACTCACCGAACTTCCCCCTCTAGTCCGGTCCGAGCATGGCTCGGTGGTGGCTATAAAAGCCACCGGATCCTGCAAAACAAAAAAAAGAGACAGAGAGCAAAAAAAAAGGAGAAAGCCCGAACAGCAAGCAACGGAGACCAGAAACCAAATAGAGAGGAAGAAACCGAGGAAAACAGAAAGCTACCAACGATCCCAATCAACAACAACAAACCAGTAAAAAAAATAAAAGAGAAGAGAAGAGAGGAACTTACTCTATCATCGGAGAGCCCTAAATGTCGCCGGAAAATCAAAACGCCGAAGGTGAAAATCGTAGATTTATGATATATTATGGGGTTTTAGGTTAAAATAACCTTAGATCGGACCTTAGGACGTTTAGATCTACGCTTTAGGGGTATTTTGTAAATTCCGGCCACCGTTCACGGTGACCGACGACAGTGATCGGCACCGGAGTACGGTGGCCTATGGCTGCCGGTTTCCCTCCGGCGAGGGAAACTAGAGATAAGCCAGAGAGAACTCTGGTTCTCTCATTTTAGAGAGAGAAAGGAAAGAGACAAATGAGAAGCTTTGGCCCTTAGGGGCCGGTTATAGGGTTTATATACCCTCAACAAAACGACACCGTTTTGATGAGGGTATGTGCGTAATTTCCTTCACGGGAAAACCTCGTCCGCGGTCACTTCGAGTTTGTATTATTTACAAATTAGTCACTACAATCAACTTCTAATTATTTAAAATTTAGTCTTTACATTTTATTTTATTTTATTTTAGTCCTTATCTGCATATATATTTATTTAGGGTAAATACCTAATTTAGTCCTTTACAGTTTAGTAAATATCATTTTAACCTGAATTAATTAAATAAGGCTAAATTATATTATTAGTACTTAGATCTTTTTATCATTCGATTTAGAACCTTTAATTTTAATTATCATTATTTTAATCACCTATTAATAATTAGGGTTAATTACATCATTAGTAATTATATTTTTATAATATTATAAATAAGGGCTGTAAATTTTAATTTTTAATATTTTTATTTATTTTAATATATTTTAGTCCCTATTTAATTACAATTTAATTTGTATTATTATCATTTCAAATCCAATATGTTTAAATGATTACTTTAATTATTATTTTATTATTATCTTAGTCATATAAATATAATATAAATAATATTTATTTATTTATTTTCTTTGTTTTCTATAAAATAAAAATCCTATTTATGAACTATATATGTTTAATTTTATTTTATTAAGAAAATGATTTAGGTATTTATTTATTTTTTAATATTGAAGAAAAGAGCTGTCTTAAAGCACCTAGAAGCTCTTTTATGATATTTCTAAATAAATAAATATCTTATTTATACATATTAATATATTTTCTTAAAATTATTTGAAATAACATAATTATGAATTAAATATATTTGAATTCTTAAATTTCTAATATTAGAGACAATGTATAATTAAAAAGTACCAATTTTGGGCGTTGTAGGGGTGCTAATCCTTCCCTAAACGTAACCGACCACGAATCCCTTTTTATTATTAAAAAGAAAGAATTTTTGGTTATAAACGCAGATCAGTTCATCTTTTAACTGATGTTTTCTTAAAAACTCTTTTAAAAGATAATTTTTAGGTATTCGACCTACCTGACCCAAAAGGCTAATGACGACTCCCAAATTATTTTAAAAACCATTTATTCACATCACTTTTCCCACCAAGTAAAAAAATTCATGCCCGGACGAAAATCGGTTACGACAGCTTGGCGACTCCGCTGGGGATCTGTCAAACTTTAAAATTAATTATAAATTGTCTCTATTAATTAGAAATTAAAACTTCATTTATTTAATTTTTAATTCTTTTCTTTCAATTTTTTTATTACTTATTATTTTTATATTAATATTTTTTTTATTCAGGTATTAATTATTTTATTTGTTTGTTAGAGGTTTTAACATTTCTCCTCACACACAACACTTGCATAACATAAAGCTCTATAATTGAGTTTGTCCCTTTTAAGTGGGAGTGAAAGCGACATCTTCGTGAGAATTTATTCTCCGTGTCAGACCTAGTAAGTAACTTTTGGGGTTCATATACTCTACGTCTTCGTGAGAATTTATTCTCCGTGTTAGTCATAGAGAAATGTATCCCCTCGAATTGAACTCAATCGATTTTAGTCTATAGTGGACTAGGATTGAGGGTTGGCAGCCTAAGGGAGCACTAACAAGGACAATTCGAGTACCTTTACTCCTAGAACTGAAACTCTGCATATAATAAACCCTAGAAATTCACCTGATCTAAGACAGTACTGAACCTCTGTTCATAGGTGTACACAAAGGAGAAATAATCTCTAGCTTTTAATTTATTTTATTTCCTTTTCTTTTTCCTGAATAAATGCATGTGAACTAGAAATCATGCGGTTAGGTTAATTTTTTCCAAACAAAGCATGGAACTAGAAAGCATGAGGTTAAGATTTATACCTTGATAGATAGATTTTTTTCCATTAGTTGGTACTAACTATTCTATTTTTTCTTATTTTTTTCAAGCATGTTACATTGCTCTAATCTGTTCATATTGATTTCTTTTGTTTACATTGCATTATCATGGTATAACCAGAAGGTGTTTACTTGAAAGACTGTTCATCATATTGGAAAGAAATCATAAATGGACAAAAGGTTCTATGATCAAACAAAATATGATGCGGCCAAGAAAAGACATCCTGAGGGAACTCTGAAGATAGAGAAGAGCTATGCACCCAAAGATCGTATGCCCATTAAAGAGCAAAAGGAGATACGAGAAATAAGAGAGCAGATGTCCAAGATGATGGATAGAATATCTGTTTTGGCCAAAAGAGAAGAGATTCCTGCACAGAAAGAGAGAAAGCTTAATGAAGATAATCCTGCAATTTCAGATATGCAAGGGACTTCTGATCCTAACCAATTTGAGAAATTACAGACAATCATCATTCGTATTCAAAAATCGTCTGGAGATACCAAAGAAATGGTGACCACTATAAAAGCTCATAAAGATGAGAAGAAATCATGTAATCTGAAATCGTTGAAGTTTAGTCTGCTCCCGACATCTAAAACTCAGGTTCAATCCAAAACAAAAGGTGTTTCTCATTTTGATGCTATCCCTATATCATATAAAGAGTTATACGAGAAGCTACTTGAAGCACGAGAAGTGGCTCCCTACTACATAAAACCATTCCAACCTCCGTATCCAAATTGATATGACATCAACGCTTATTGTGAATATCATGCCGGAGCTCAAGGACATACCATTGAGAATTGCCTTGCTTTCGAACGTCGAGTTCAAAGTCTTTTGAATCAGGGAACCTTACAATTTATGGTAAATGATCAACCTAGTTTGGTAACTGAAGATCCTGCCAGATCAACACCAAATGTATTCAAAGGTAAGAGCATCAGTAGGTGCGTCCAAAAGGAAAAATATTTGCTTAGATTCGAAGTTCAAATACGTCATTTGAAGGATCAAAACAAAGAATTGAGCACCAAAATGAAAACCATGCAGGAAGATTTCCAGAAGGTCAGTCAAACCTTTCAAAATGCTGGCATAGGAAACACCCCAGAAGAGTGGATCAAAGGGGTCACCAAACTGAAAAAGAATTGTAACATACATGAAGGTCGAGCAAAGAAGTTTTATCATGATTTACGAGTTGCAGAAGAAATACGCAATACGTCTGTCAGTGAATTGAAAAGATGTCAAGTCGAAAATCAAAGGTTGAATAGTGCTATGACTAACATGGAAGCATCATATCAGATCTATCAGCATGAGATTGATACTGAATTAAAAGCTAATATAGACAAGAACAAGACATTTAAGAAATGCTTAGATGATTATGGGAATCTTGTACGACAACTTCTTGAACATAAAGATTTTCTCACAAGAAAAAATGAACAACATTGTTTACAACTCCGAGAATCGACACGAAGGATAAAGGAAAAAGACAATATCATGAATGAAGCTGTTGTTCAAACAAACAATGTGGCTCATAAACTGGTGGACTTAGCTGGCTTCACGAGAGAATTAAAGCAGATAGATAATTCCACACCTGAGTATGAGTGGAAATTAGTTTGGCTTTTAAGTGAAATAGAGAAATTAGGAGTGAAAGCTATTCCCTACATGTAAAAGTTTTGTTTGATGTACTGAAGCTTTTGTGTTCAATGAAATCTGTTCTAAGATGATCACTCTTGAGTAACACCTTTTCATACATGCATTTACATTTTGTATCTTTGCATTTCCATTTTGTATTCTTACTTTTTCATCTTTGCATTACACAGTTTGCATTCTTATTTTTGCATTTATGCATTTATGCATTTTCGCATTTACATTACATTTTTTTTGTATTGTTATATACATTAATTATAAAAACATGTTAATAATTAATGAAAGGTTTTGTAACAGTAAAACCAAGGTCATTCATTCATTTTACTTTACCATCATCATGAAAACAATGGAGCAATCTTATGAGGGACTACAAGATCAGTGGCTAGAACAATTGACAGGGTTACCTCAGGATATAAGGAAAGAAACATCAGATTCAGTACCAGATGGATCAAATCAAATTATTCAGTGTGTGGCATCTGATAAAGAAAAGATAACTGCTAAAGAGCAACCATGCCATCAGAATGAAGAGTCAAGAAGGATATACTCTGGGGCATCCCACTTGAACCCAAAGAATAGCCTCGTTCATTATTCACAATATGAGGAAAGATTTAAGAGGATGGATGAAGCAATCAAAAATATGAAATGTGTTGATACTTCCCACAAAGAACTAGAAGCAAGAGAACTCAGTTTGGTTCCAGATTTGATTATTCCCCATGAATTCAAAATGCCTGATTTTGAGAAATATGATGGCACCAGTTGTCCCTTAATCCATTTGAGAATGTTTTGCAGAAAAATGGAAGGATATTTGAGTTCTGATGATCTATTAATTCACTCTTTCCATGATAGTCTTGTTGGCCCAACAGTAGTCTGGTACAATCAGTTGACCCAAGAACAGATCAAGAGATGGGTAGATCTAGTTGATGCATTTTTGGGACAATATCAGTATGTTAAAGGCTTAGCTCCAACACGTATGGATCTTCGAAGAGTAAAGAAGAAAACTAATGAAAGATTTCAAGAATATGCCTTAAGATGGAGAGGAGTGGCAGCACAAGTTCAACCTCCCATGTTAGAAGAAGAGATATCACGTATGTTTCGTGATTCCCTTCCAGCGCCTTTCTTCGAGTTAATGCAGGCAAATCCGACAAAGGAATTCGAGAATCTTGTGACAAGTTGAGATTTAATTGAGAATGTAATCAATGAAGAAAACTCAAAAGTCACATCCAAGAACCCGACGGATCAAAAAGCGAAAGCGGATGATGTAAATGAGTGTCGCATCCAGAGTCCTCACAATTGCAAAAGAAAAAGAGCAAGTAACTGTTCGGATCGACCAAAGAAAGTCATGCGATCAAGAAAAACTTTGGAAGTGTTCCAAACTTCCATTTCAGACTTGTATCCTCATTTGGTTAAAGGTAGGTCAATACATCACACCAAGACCAACTAAAGTGACATCAAACCCTTCTGCTCATAGCTATGATCAACATAATGTTTGTAATTTCCACTTAGGCGTAAAGGGGCATTCTACAGGCAATTGTAGGCCACTGTTAAAAGAAATTGAGATGCTTGTTGACAAAGGGGTTTTGACACAAGAAATGATCAAGAAATGGGGGGCAAATGAAGAAAAAAACCTTGATCCTATTACATACCCAACATTATAGGAATAATGAGGCATGATGCATAAACAAGTGGAAGTGTTATCTACCACTATAGTACTTTTCTATTTTCAGCATCCTGTTTAAACTTGTTTTTTGTTCCTTTCTCCGCCTTTTGTGCAATAAATAAATTTGTGTTGCTTATTAAGGTTATGAGCATTCAGTCAATGTTGCAATCTTGCAGTTCTTTGAATATCAACTGGATTAAAAATTCTACATGATTAGAGTTATAATCTTTGACAGAATATCAGGATTGAAAACCAGAAAAACAAGGACCATTGACCTTACCTCAGAAGAAATACACCCAAATGCTATCCTATTACAAATATGAGATAGCCTACTCCTATTGAAAGGAATTACAAAAAGGCTTGGTATTTATATATAGGAGCGTACAACGTGGGGCATCATTGGTGTATTACATTACAAAACCGACTAGAGTATTTTTCTATTAATGACGTTCGATGATGAACATAATTTTTACACATAGGTAAATCTAGTTTAAGTCAGTTGCTTTGGAATTGAACTCTAACGAAGAGATTTTCTGAATTCCACCAAAACACCTAGACTATAACAGGTTCTTCTTAACAAGCTTAAGAAATTGGATTTGGATACCCATGTTATATTATTATATAATAAAGCTTGAGTTGTCCCTCTAGAGCAATTGGTTAATCGCCTTGGCTTTATGGATAATATTCAACCAACCTATTATACTATTATATGTAATAAAACTGTCCCTCTAGAGCAATTGGTTAATAACCCTGGCTTTATGGATAAGTTTCAATTAACCTGATAAAGGTGATTATATTATTATATACAATAAAGCTGAATTCAGCTAGCCAAAATGGCAAATGTGTTAACAAATGGACTAAGGGAGTTGTGAAACACCTGTTATAGTCAACTTCACACAAGCACTCAGAAATTTCATTTTAGACCGATATTTTTGCACTACTTTGATTAGATGAGTCTAAATGAAAGATTCCAGAGAATTGAAATGGAAAGACTCTAGAAGGTCTAGTGATTGGCAATCCTAGTTGCGTCATTTTGTACACATCCGGTTAAAATACCAAATCCTCAAAGTGAGACATGTGACAAAGTTCATAAAGAGCGAGAGATGAGTGACATCTTAAATAGATGTAATCATAGAAAATAGGAAGGCCATCCTGAAACCAAACCAAATCTTGATACTTGTCAAAGAATTATAATTCTCAAACATTACAGAGTTGTTGATTCTTTTGATATTCTTTGAATTCATGCTTATGATTTGATTTTATTGTGAACCTATGATAGGCAACATTCTACAAAATTCTTTCATTCTTCGATAAAGAAAGGAGGAAAAACATTTTCAAACAGGACAGTCTCAAATGGAGAAGGTCCTTGAAGCAATTATTGCTTATTCTACCTCTGTTGTAGAAAAAGAATGAACGAGGCCAGAATAATGAAGCACTTCACATTTTTGAAGGCAAGTGGTCTGAGAAGCCAGAAAGTCTGCAGAATTGAAATTGTGAGACTCCCCTATGACATTATTTGAGGTCATCAAGAAAGATTATTGTTTATCTCATGCTGAGGGCGATAAGCATCACCAGACAAATTATTTTCCCCAACCATCAATTCATGTTCTCTAGAAGATTACATCATAGAGCCATGAACAAGTCACTACCTGCACTCTGGTTATATCGTGATGTTGGCTCAAGTCTTGATACATTATTGCTACTTCTTCTATGCCGATCATTTTCTTTGTCAAGATGATATCTATTATGTCCTTCAGAAAATTGCTGAATTTGAATTTGAGGACTTATGGCACAGAATAAGACATTGGAACAGAATCTACCCTTATAGGCCTTTTATATAGGGTAACATTGGTTACAGGATTCCAAAAGTTGAAGATGACCAGTTTTACTGTCAACTAAATCGTTCCATGATTCGAAAAGAGTGGGATATATTGGAGCAGCAGAAGAGACAGTTTGTTGTAGCAATCATTGCAAGTAAATGCACCAACAAAAATCTTCAAGCCCATGAATGATGTTTATTTTTTCCAGTAAGGTTGTTATGCTGGATGCCACCGATAACAAGGTCGAGTCCGTTAAAACTACTCATCAATTGCTCCAAGCAATCATCATTCAGTTCTTGCACATCTATTTTCAAAAGTATGCCAAGACAGTAAAAGGCAACCTCTGCATCATTAATCCCAGAGAAAAGAGACAGGACTTTGATACCACCATGGAACATGTCTCTATACAGATCCTTGTATATGGTTTTTTAGGGAAACCTAGAAGCATTTCCACCTCATCAGATTCAAGTGGAACAAGATAAGTGTGCTCATAGCATCTTCTGGAAGTGTTCTTTGAGTTATCTGATCTGGTTTGGTATGAACCCCAAAACCCCATCATTGGATTTGAAAGATGAAAGTGCTCATAGCATCTTATGGAAGTGTTCTTTGAGTTATCTGATCTGGTTTGGTATGAACCCCGAAGAACCAATCATTGAATTTGAAAGATGAATGTGCTTATAGTACAAATAAAGAGACCCAATAGCATCTTCTGTAAGTGTTCTTTGAGTTATCTGATCTGGTTTAGTATGAACCCCGACAGAACCAATCATTGAATTTAAAAGATGAATGTGCTCATAGTATCTTCTGGAAGTGTTCTTTGAGTTATCTGATCTGGTTTGGTATGAAACCACAGAACCAACCATTGAATTTGAAAGATGAATGTGATCATAGTAGAAATAAGAAGACCCAATAGCATCTTCTGGAAGTGTTCTTTGAGTTATCTGATCTGGTTTGGGAGGAACCACAGAACCAATCATTGGAATTAAAAGTTGAACTGCATGATCGTCTTCATTAAGAAGCTTCTTTTCAAGCTTCTTCTACTTATTTCTTTCCCAAAAATCATAGCCCAAGTTTCGCCTTTTCTTGTAATTGGGATCATTGCATAATGGCTTCCTATCTTTTACTGGAAGAAGTATGTCAGCAGCCTTATCCATTTGATCAGCACATATAAAATCTGTCAACTCTGCAATTGATAAATCTGGACCACATCTCTCCATGGCTATTGAAGCCTCAGCCTCTGAGAATCCCATTTTTGTCAAGTATAACAGTTTACTCTCCTCATTAGAATCAGAATTTAGGATTTCCTCAATATCAGAAGAACTATCAATATCTGTGAAATCATCCTGAAATATTGGTTCATAATCAGATGAGTTGTTATCAGAATCAACATGTTGTATGGGTGTAGATTTTTCAAAAGCCTGTACCACTGTATATGTAGTCTTGCTATTGTATCAGATTACTGTTCGCATAAATTGGTTTCTCTCCCACAGAAAAGTATATTTCAGAAATGGCTTTCACTGAAAGATGATAAGCCACTGTGTCAGCCTGGAACGGATTACCAAGCTATTTTTACTGCTCTATCTGACTAGACCCCTCCAGATACAGAAAATGGTCACCTCATTCAAAAGACACATATCTCAGACGTTTTTATCAGAATGATTGAGTACTTCTTAAGTTTGTGACAACGTGAAGAGAATTCCTCCAGTTACTTAACAACAGTGATGTTTAGTGACACCATAATGAGAGCATTCAAGATAAACAGATTTGGGGCACAAATAAATCCACACAATGCATTGTCAAAATTGGACCTCATAGGGATCATGAGATTCAAGTCAAACAGACATTGAAAATAAACCAGAATTAAAATGTTGGTGGCATTTTGAAAGTCCAAGTCAGACAGATCCATGTGGGGCATTTTGAAGGCTCAGATTAACAAGAAACAAATGTTGGGGCATGCTGAAAACCCTTGTCAATCAGAATCAGGAATGTTGATGAATCCTGAATGTTTATATCAGCAAAATGCTAGGGCATGCTGAAAGCCCCTTTCAATCAGAATGAAGAATGTTGATGTATTTTGAACGCTCATATCAGCAAATATTGGGGCATGCTGAAGGCCCACAACATCCTATGTCAAGATCATTGATTTGAACAAATATTTCCAATGAGACAAAAAGGTATGAAGAATGAAAATGGTGAAACAGTGATAGTCGAGCTGACTATACATAATTGCTTCGTTCATCAGGCAGTTACATTATGATCATATTGTTGAACAAAAATTTTTACTCAGCAAGTATGTTTTCAAATACCCAATCTTCTTAACCATGTGTCACATGATAGTGCGGCCTTTGTTAAGCTACATCACAGTTGCATGAATAAAAATGATCCCCAAGAGACTACTCGATCCAGGGTTCAGTTCCTCAAGATCTCAGCTTTGAATTTTGCATTCTCTGTATCAGTGATAATTGAAAATATTTCTTTGAGGTTCCTGGCAGTTAGTTTCAACCATACTATTGAGGTTATGAAGCTGTTTTTCACATCAGTTTTTGTTTACTTGATGACATTGAAGAGAGAAGCTCGACTTACACATATTACCCATTCCCGTTGTTACTAGGGTTATCATTTTCAAGCCAGGTTGAACTGAATTTTTATCTATTTTGGGGTTTTATCATGTACGTTTCATCACCATCAACAAGAATTCTACGGATATAGTTCTGTACATGGATCCTATAGCTGAAGTGTTTCTACTTTCTATAACACTCAGTTATAGAAGAAAACATAATCAGTATTACATTTGCCTTTGCCAGAGATGATATCAAGATCAGTTGGTATTTCCTTTTCAATTCAACACCAGCACATTTTGTGAATTTGACCAACTTTTTGGTCATACCAACATATCACTTGTATCCCCATTGAGTTTTGTTCTCAAATGGTCTTGTGACATCATACAAAAGCTTTGAACACTAGGCAAAGAGCTTCAATGATTGAGAAATCTTGGCAGAAGTCACAGAAAAGGATGAATGTGTCAAATGCTTCCTTGACCAATAATCCGAGCAGAAGCCACAGAAAAGGATAAATGTGTTGTCAAATGCTTCATTGACCAATAATCCGAGTAGAAACCATAGGAAAAGATGAATGTATTGTCAAATGTTTTACGAACCAGTGATTATGGTGCTGAACCAATGTTGCAATCATATGGTTTCCATTTATTGATCCAAGATGAAGTTTGTCTTCTTCAACCCCAAGATTAGAAGTGAGATATAATGAAGATTTCTTTTCAAGGAAAGTTGAAATTTTAAACAAGAAACTAATGGGGTCAACTAAGGTTGAACTACAGGTTGTTGTTAAGCATCTTGACATGATATTGGTCCAAGTTGCCTTATTCAAGATTTGATTATATGTGGAGACATGAAAGGAATTGGAATAAATCTTCCTTGTGATGTTTCAAGAGTTAAATTAGAGCAGACTCTACTCTCCTAATTAATCCCTGCTGAGTCAGGCATATCTACATCTACACTCTTCAAAGATGATAGATTCTCTTTTTAAAGATGATAGATTCTATTTTCAAAGATGAAAGCTTTATGGGATTTACACACAAGTCCAAGCAAATAAAGTTGGTTTTATCCAAGACAAAATGGGGCATCAGGGTCATAATTTTGACTACAGCAAGAGTTCCACAAATTAAACATTTCTTCTGAGACTTTCATGAAACAAAGAAGACGCCAAGATACAAGTTGATCAGATGATTCTGCAGAAATGAAAGCTTGATAGCATAAGTTTCTACACTGATATCCAGAGATAACCCTGGCAATAAATGACGAAGTGAAGGAAGACCAAGTTCACCACTTTGAAATCAAATGAAGATTGCATCAACATTCATGCATTCATAAGAATATCATTTACACAATAGACAATGCATTACATTGATACAATTGAGTGAGTGCATTCAAACATGAAGTTTTACAGATCTTCGAAAGAACAAGAAAATTCATGGTAAGAAATACCTTATAAGAAGAAGGTATTCAAAACCGCAAATACAGGAATCATGCAAACATCTGAAGAAAAGATGGATGCAATCCACAAAAATGAGAATTATCTTGAGATTGGGGCATTTTACCCAATCAACATGTTATTTTGAAAAATAATGAGAAAACGATTTCCATAGTTTCTCATTCAATCTTTTCTAAAAATGAAATTGTTGAAAAGTAAGAAAACGATTTCCTTAGTTTTTTACTTAGTAAACTATTTCCCACATCTGTAAGTCCTACAGTGCATGATGTTTCCAAAAAGCCTTCAGGAGCTTTTTGATGCTTTCAAAGCCTTAGGGTCATCTGTAAGTCCTACAGTGCATGATGTTTCCAAAAAGCCTTCGGGAGCTTTTTGATGTTTTCAAAGCCTTAGGGTCATCTGTAAGTCCTACAGTGCATGATGTTTCCAAAAAGCCTTCGGGAGTTTTTTGATGTTTTCAAACCTTCGGGTCATCTGTAAGTCCTACAGTGCATGATGTTTCCAAAAAGCCTTCGGGAGCTTTTTGATGTTTTCAAAGCCTTAGGGTCATCTGTAAGTCCTACAGTGCATGATGTTTCCAAAAAGCCTTCAGGAGCTTTTTGATGTTTTCAAAGCCTTAGGGTCATCTGTAAGCCCTTCAGTGCATGCTGTTTTCAAAAAGCCTTCGGGAGCTTTTTGATGTTTTCAAAGCCTTCGGGTCATCTGTAAGACCTTCAGTGCATGATGTTTTCAAAGCCTTCGGGTCATCCGTAAGCCCTGTAGTGCAGGATGTTTCCAAAAAGCCTTCGGGAGCTTTTTGATGTTTTCAAACCTTCGGGTCATCTGTAAGTCCTACAGTGCATGATGTTTCCAAAAAGCCTTCGGGAGCTTTTTGATGTTTTCAAAACCTTAGGGTCATCTGTAAGTCCTGCAGTGCATGATGTTTTTAAGACCTCTGGAATGATGTTTTCAACATTTCAGTCTTACTCAAAAGAAGAAAAATGAAAAAAATTATTGTTTTTCCGTCTTTGCTCTATTCTTGTTAACACAAGAATAAGCAAAGAGGGGCAGCTGTAAACACTAATTTTTTTTCCATTTTTTATTATTATTATTATTATTAAAATTATTATTATTATTATTAAATATTATTATTATATTATAATTATTATTTACAAACAGTTACTAACAAAACTGGACCGGCCCAGTTACAAACAAAACAGAACCGGCCCAGACCAACTAGAAACTCTAAACATTTGGGGTTTCAACTAGGGTTTTCAAACCCTAGCTCCCAGCCGTTACTTCCAATGATCCCTAGCCGCCTCCAAGATTCCAGAACAACCACGTGGCAGCCGCCGTTGCTTCCAGACGTTCCAGCTGCCGCTGCCCTCGCCAGAAGTCTCCAGAAGGCCAGCTGCTCCCCACATATCACGGCTATGGGGTGAGTCACCACATAGCTCGGTGACTCACCGAACTTCCCCCTCTAGTCCGGTCCGAGCATGGCTCGGTGGTGGCTATAAAAGCAACCAGATCCTGCAAAACAAAAAAAAGAGACAGAGAGCAAAAAAAAGGAGAAAGCCCGAACAGCAAGCAACGGAGACCAGAAACCAAATAGAGAGGAAGAAACCGAGGAAAACAGAAAGCTACCAACGATCCCAATCAACAACAACAAACCAGTAAAAAAAATAAAAGAGAAGAGAAGAGAGGAACTTACTCTATCATCGGAGAGCCCTAAACGTCGCCGGAAAATCAAAACGCCGAAGGTGAAAATCGTAGATTTACGATATATTATGGGGTTTTAGGTTAAAATAACCTTAGATCGGACCTTAGGACGTTTAGATCTACGCTTTGGGGGTATTTTGTAAATTTCGACCACCGTTCACGGTGGCCGGCGGCGGTGATCGGCACCGGAGTACGGTGGCCTATGGCTGCCGGTTTCCCTCCGGCGAGGGAAACTAGAGATAAGCCAGAGAGAACTCTGGTTCTCTCATTTTAGAGAGAGAAAGGAAAGAGGCAAATGAGAAGCTTTGGCCCTTAGGGGCCGATTATAGGGTTTATATACCCTCATCAAAACGACACCGTTTTGACGAGGGTATGTGCGTAATTTCCTTCACGGGAAAACCTCGTCCGCGGTCACTTCGAGTTTGTATTATTTACAAATTAGTCACTACAATCAACTTCTAATTATTTAAAATTTAGTCTTTATATTTTATTTTATTTTATTTTAGTCCTTATCTGCATATATATTTATTTAGGGTAAATACCTAATTTAGTCCTTTACAGTTTAGTAAATATCATTTTAACCTGAATTAATTAAATAAGGCTAAATTATATTAGTACTTAGATCTTTTATCATTCGATTTAGAACCTTTAATTTTAATGATCATTATTTTAATCACCTATTAATATTTAGGGTTAATTACATCATTAGTAATTATATTTTTATAATAGTATAAATAAGGGCTGTAAATTTTAATTTTTAATATTTTTATTTATTTTAATATGTTTTAGTCCCTATTTAATTACAATTTAATTTGTATTATTATCATTTCAAATCCAATATGTTTAAATGATTACTTTAATTATTTTTTTTTATTATCTTAGTCATATAAATATAATAATAATATTTTTATTTATTTTCTTTGTTTTCTATAAAATAAAAATCCTATTTATGAACTATATATGTTTAATTTTATTTTATTAAGAAAATGATTTAGGTATTTATTTATTTTTTAATATTGAAGAAAAGAGCTGTCTTAAAGCACCTAGAAGCTCTTTTCTGATATTTCTAAATAAATAAATATCTTATTTATACATATTAATATATTTTCTTAAAATTATTTGAAATAACATAATTATGAATTAAATATATTTGAATTCTTAAATTTCTAATAATAGAGACAATGTATAATTAAAAAGTACCAATTTTGGGCGTTGTAGGGGTGCTAATCCTTCCCTAAACGTAACCGACCACGAATCCCTTTTTATTATTAAAAATAAAGAATTTTTGGTTATAAACGCAGATCAGTTCATCTTTTAACTGATGTTTTCTTAAAAACTCTTTTAAAAGATAATTTTTAGGTATTCGACCTACCTGACCCAAAAGGCCGATGGCGACTCCCAAATTATTTTAAAAACCATTTATTCACATCACTTTTCCCACCAAGTAAAAAAATTCGTGCCCGAACGAAAATCGATTACGACACCACTATACCAACAACCCTGAAAAATGGAGAGATCCAACGTTACAGGTGGCTATTTAAGCATCTAAAAAACCTTATTGTATCAGAAGATTTTACCCCTCTCCCCATGCATACTTAAGATTCAATATATTTGGCACCACTAGGCCAATTGGGAACCCTAAAAAATAACAGTCATCGATGCTCGTTTCAAACTGTGATGGGAGAATCTCTGTTGGTATTGGATAAACACAGTACTCATCCTCCCAGGTCAACCCCCTGAAAATCAACATAGTAAATTTCAAATCCTTATATATTTTAAGTACGTATAACTTCTCAAGTTTGTACCTCCCGATATAAAATACTACGTCTATTCATGTTTACCGGTAAGGTACAAGAGATGAAACTTACATGGGGCTCGAGTGCCTGAGCTTCCAAAGCATAGCGTATGTCCAAGGTGAATTGGTGCAAAAACTCTTCAACAACTGCTTTAGAACAGTAGTCGTCATTTTCCTCGACTTTCAAAGGCAAAGTTGGAGCTTCAAGACTTAAAGATGGAAGAGATGTTAAATATGAATAAAATTCAAGCTCTAGTTTCTCAATGGCTTTTTAAGCAACATGACCAAAAGCTTCATTTCCTTTTTCATTTCTTACGTTCGTCGATTTAAATCAACCCAATAATTAAAAACGTTCATTATTTTTCTTATAATTTAGTAGACAAAACTTGGCATTGTGTCTTATTTTGTTGCATACTCGGATTCCTTTGACTTTATTGATATTAATTAATAATATTATTAAATAAGTCATCCAATTTGATGTGATAAACTTGATATCAACTAAATGTTTGAAATATTATTAAATATGATATTTTTATTTTTTATACTTTTATATAATATTTAAATAAAATAATTAATAACCAAAATCAAACAAAAAATAATTAATTTACATATACAAATCTTTTTCATCATTTGTGTTTATTTATTGATATATATTTTTGGATAAATTCTTTCTTTTATTTATCTACGAAGCAGCCCAACATGTTGCTACAAAGAACATATTACAAAAAATTCCTCAGGCTAAGAGGAAGAAAATCCCCAAGCTATACACAAGCTCTGATTAATATCATCATGCCCCATGCTTTTTCTATACACTTTAATTTTAACAACATCCTTGATTTTATCAACAACGTTATCAACAGTTTTGTTATTTCTTCTAAACTGCCTACAATTCCTTTCTTCCCAAATTCAGTAGATATAAGGACACGAAGTTATTTTCAAAATGTAAATTAATAGAGACTTACCCTTTAGATGAGCAGTCGCCCATCTAAGTTCGTCCTCCCAACTTCCCACCTCTCTATGCACCCCTACACAATCCAAGCACAACATTCCACATTTCTCTCGAAAAATAACATTAAAAAAAGATGTGATCCCGAGTGTCTTGACAACCACTCATGCAAATCCTATAGCCCCTCTCCATAGCAATTCACATTTTATTAAGCCGATCAGCAGTAGGAAGCCTATTAATCACAACCATTGAAGCAATGACAAAGTGCTTGGGCACATTCATCGAAAACCACAATATCTTCTACCAACTAACCATCTCAAGTTTCTCCATCATCTCATTCCAAATCCATCGAGTAAAAATCTTACCTCCATCAGCTTTGCCAAAAATTTGCCTAACTTCCTCCCTCAACTGAAGAATTTTCCTTAACCCCCAGCTAAAGTTAGGCCTACATTCCACCTACGAGAAATCAAAGCCTTTAAATATATACATCTTCACCCAGACAACCCATAGAGATCCTTCAGTAACAAGGAAGGACTTGGCAAGCTTCATCACAAAAGCTCTATTCCAAGATGTTAAATCTTTCACTTCCAGACCTTCTTCAGCCTTAGGATAACAAATTCTCTCCCATTTATTCCTATCCCCTTAGCAAGGGTATCTCACCTTTCCAAAAGAACCTAGCACATAGCTGCTCCACACTCTTTATCACTTGTAAAGGGCAAGACCAATTGTTTGCACAAAAAATTAGCAATGCTGAAGAGATGACAAGTGTCGAATTTGCCAAATAAAAATAATTCCTAATTCTCAAATAAATAAATGAATAAATAAATAAAGTAATATAGAGAAGTAGGGTCGATCCACAGGGACTAAGGAAATTTGATAATGTTGTTTCTCGGATTGAATCAACTATAAGAAAATAAAAAAGAGAGATTTAAAATTAATGAAAATAAATGAATAAAATAAAAAAAATAATGAGGAAATAAATAAAGTAGAAGAATTCAATAAAGATGATATAGCCTCAGGTTTTGCTTAGCCTTAATTTCGATCGATCATCGAAATAAAATTTTCTCTTCGTGGTGTATGCAGTTACAGTCAACAAAAACCCAACCCTTGCAGCTAACTCTTCTCTCTGGTTAATCGAAATTTCCAAGTCTATCTCCAAAATCTGATCTTTGTTGGTCTAGCCACGTCTATCACCGTTAGATCCAAAATAACTTTAAATTCTTAAAAAGCCCTACTTGAGTTATAGAATCTTAGCGAGAATCGAACTCGATCTTGATTCCCCTTAATAGACCACCGCTAAGTTTGTTCACGGGAAGCTGAATTATGACCAACCGATCCGACTTCCAAACTTCAAGCATAATAGGAATCAATTCAACGTGCATCTTTTGAGTTGAAGATGTAATAACTTTTAAAAGAATGACCGGTTGCCACTCCCAATTTCCAGAAAATCAAGAATACGATCTGAAGGTATGAAGATCAAGATTCAATTCTCACGAATTGAATTGAGTTTCGCAAAAAACTTTGGCTAAGTAGAAGTTTAGCCAAGCATGGATTGGATCATGCTTATCATTATGAAAAGAAAATGATGAAAGAAAATAAAGAAAGAAAACTGGAGATGAAAGAAAAGTAGAACTTCAATAAATAACCAAGGAAAATAAATTTCAATCTCATTTTCAACTGTTGAACCTAAGGGGTATTTATAACCCGAGAGTTCTAAGCAAATAAAATAACTCATTCCTAAAAGAATCAAACTAAAAATCCTAATAAGAGTTCTAATAAAATAACTAAATTTTTAATAAAACAATAATAAAATAATCAAACAAAAAATCCTAAATTAAAAAGGTTTATCACAAAAGATAAATATTTAAGTCTTATAGTTGAATTCTTCTTCATCTTCTGGATAACCTTGTCCCATGTAAATTCCAAATTAAATATTAAAGGAAGTTATGCTTGTCTTCTATAAGAAGCTAAATTGACTGTTGAAATCTACTAGTTTTTAGGCTAATTAATCCAATGAAGTTCCTATCCAAAATAAACTCAAAATAAATATAAATCAATAGTATCAAAGTGGTAAATGAGAGGTAAATAATAATAAAAATATGTAATAGTAAACTCTCATCAAGAGAACATTCTTAACCGATTGAAGTCTTCTTACATAACTGAGTAAACGACTAGACCACAACCCAAGCTTGGCCCTAATCCTCTCTGCCAAGTAGACATAATCCTTTTTAGACAATTTTTTGGGAACAAGAGGAATCCCTAAATACCTTATTGGCAGATATCCCACCTTAAAACTAGTGACCTCATTCTCAAGGGTCAGAGTATCATCAGGCATTCCAGAAACAAAAATCTCAATTTTGGTAGCATTCAACCTACGCCCTGAAAGCTCATAAAATTGTTCTAGCACACTCATAACCCCCAAATAGACTCCACAATCCCCTTACAGAAGATAAGTAAGTAATCTGTAAAACACATATGAGTGATACCAACCTTCTTGCGCTTAGGATGTAAACTAAATATCTCTTTTCGCACAGTAACATCTAATAAATAAGATAGAGCATTCATAGAAAGAACAAAGATATTGGGGGATAATAGATCCCTTGTCTAACACCTTTCCCACCCCTAAAATACCCCACCAAGGTGTCATTAAAAGATATAGAAAACCTAGCACCAGTAACTCAAACTTCAATCCATTTAATGAACTTATCAGGCAATCTCAAACCTCTCATTATATTAAGAATAAAACCCCAATTGAGTGAATCAAAAGCTTTCTAGAGATTAACCTTGATTGCACACTTAGGGGACAGAGTTTTCCTTCCATATCCCCCTACAAAAAGCTAAGAGTGTATTATCTACAAGGTTTTCCCCTTCACAAAGGTAGACTAATTTGGGGAGACCAACGCAGAAAAATAAAGAGCAAGTTGAGCTACTAAAATCTTAATTATGGCCTTATAAACTACAAAGCAACAGACTATAGGCCTAAAATATTTAGTCTTACGAGGGTTGGGAATTTTAGGAACAAGAGTGATGGCAATAACATTGAAAGCAAGAAGAATATCATATTCAGCAAAAAATGCCTCACTGCAGCAGTAAAATCCTATCTCACAATGTCCATGCAGCTTGAAAAAACCCTGAAGTGAATCCATCAGGCCTAGGGGCCTTATCCTTCCCTTGACTAAATATGGCAACCTTTATTTCCTCTCAGAAACCTCTCTAACCAGATTCACTCTAGCTTCAACTAGCAGGGAGCAATTAAGTATACCCCTCAGAATCTCTACCTCACACCCTTTTACCTTATCATCCACTTTCCCTATTTTCTCTTTGAAAAACCTTATCAACTCAACAGAAATAATCTCAAAAGTTTCCAGCTTATTACCCTCCTCACTATGCAAACTCCTAATAGTGTTTCTCTTCCTCTTCACTACCACTTGAGAGTGAAAAAACTTGGTGCAATTGATCCCCATCTTTAAGCCATGCCACCTTATCCTTCTGTTAGTAGAGCATACCCTTAGTCTTCTCCAAATTAGCTAACTCTACCATCAGTTTGCTCCACCATCATATTTTTCTCATCATTAAAGCCATTTTCATCAGTATTAGACAAGTTCAAAATTTGTTACTTTTTCAATTACTCTGTCTTCTCACTCACTTTCCGTGAAAGGGCAGTATAATGCACTTTATTAAAAGCCCTTAACACAACCTTTAATATTCTAAGTTTACAGAAAAGCACTTGCATAGGATGCCCTCTCACTGGAACATCCCAAGATCTCCTAACTACTTTAAACTTAGAGTACAGAGCTCAGAAGTTGAAATACTTAAAAGACTTAGGGCTAGAAGCCAAATTATTTTTTATCAAACTCCACCACAGTAAGACAGTGATCATAAACCCCTAGAGCCTGAAATTCAACAGAGGACTCAAGGAATCTGTCACACCAACTAGGGTTGAAAAGAACTCAGTCAAGTTTCCTAGCAAGAAAACCCACCTCATGCTTGCTAGACCAAGTATAAAAGGGACCAAAGAAGGGATGATCTACAACCCCTAAATCTCCCCAAAAATTCTACATATCCTCTATTTGAAGAGTAATATGAAGTCTACCTTTCTCATCATTAGATCTCTCATTAATACTAGCAATGATATTAAAATCCCCCCTATAATCCAATAGGAGTCCCCAACTAAAGAACCAACCATCTACAATTGTTGCCATAAACCCTTTCTAACCAATCCATCATTACTGCCATAGACAACATAAATGATAACATCCTTACCCCCAATCCTACCAACTAAATAAATAGATTGATCAACAACATGCATTACAAAAAAACTAAGATCCTTCTTCCACAATACCCAAATCTTACTATTCCCTACAACAGAATAATTCCAACAGTAATTCCAGTCATCAACATAATTTGCAATAATATAAGCAACATTATGTTCTCTAATCCTAGTTTCAAACAATCATAGAACCTCTACATTAAGCTTTTCAACCTTATGTATTACTTTACTATGTTTTATGGGATGGTTAAATCCCATAACATTCCAAAAGATCATAGTCATAACAAAGGTGAAGAATATAAACCTCCTATTGTAGAACCAATATCCAAGGATTTCTTCAATTTGTAAAGGTGATCCTTCTTCTTGCACTTCATTTCTTGTAAAATACTGGTCATTCCCTGCGAGGGAAGCCTTGTTTTCCTGCCTACTCTATCTCCCTCCTCATTAACAATACTAAGCACCTCAAACTTGTTTGAAGAACAAGCAAAACTTGCTTTTCCCTTTTCCTCTTTCTTCTCTCCCCCCTTTTTCTTTTGGGATTGAGAATCAAGAGGGGAAATTCAACTCTTGAATCCCCATCCATCCTAGTATTGTCATGATTCAGCTGGTCAACAGTAATATCACCCTCCCTAAGGCCATTCACAACCTCCACATCCACATCACCCTCAAGAATGATAGAACTATGTTCCACAAGCTTAATTCTCTCTAACTGATCCCCAGTCTTCTCATCAGAACTAGGCTCCACAGAAGCCCTATCATTCTTTACTCACAATTCTTTTTTCCCTTCACCATTTCCCTCAATACAAAATTTATCTGAGTGTCCAAATATAGTGTATCTAGAAAAGCAAGAAGGAAACCAAGATATCACCACCTTTACTGTAACAATAGAACCATCACCATTCTATATAGGGATCTTTCTAGGCAATCAAACACAAGCCTTCACCTCCACACAAACTTTAGTATACTCAAGTCGTTCCTTGGTTGCAGTGATCGAATCCATATACAAAGGCTTTCCTAAAGTACTCGAGACATAGCTCAACCCTTTCTTAGAATACAATTCCAAAGGCACATTGAATAAGTGCACCTAGACATGCATCTTCGCCAAATTGAATTCAAGCCATCCCAGATTAGGCTCTCACTTCCTCAGAACAAGTTGTTTATGTTGAATGTGTCATGGGCCATTCTCCAGGACCCAATTCCTTGCAGTACCATTCACAAACGAAAATACATATAAGTTTAAACCTGCAAGACTAACCTTCACCATCAAATTTTCTCCAAATCAGATCCACTAACTTCTGTATGGAGTCGAAGTTCAGAGTTGCACCAATGGGTGCTTCCATTCTGAAACACCCTCATTAAACACAACTTTTGGAGGAATCACCTTCAACAATCCTTCGCTGCAATTTGGGGGGGGGGAATCTAGGGCTTGCTCCTCAGTGCCCGAAAATAAACTTTTCCAATCGACAGTAGCCATCACCACTCCACTCAATCCATCCCAAAACCCTAATCAAAGTGGAATGCGTTAATCTAAACGGAAAAAAAATTACCAACTCGAAACCGAGAATGATAGGCCTGCTATCAAGAGAAAACGGTTATCTATTGATAATTTTTAATAACATTTTACATAAAATATTATTTTTCACCTACAATAATAAACTTATTATTATTCTAATTCAACATTTTTATTATAAAATTTAACGTAAATGAGTAATACATAAAATCAATGTAATATTAACACAAATTTTATTTTTCTAAACTTAAACTAAATATATTCACCAAACATTCGATTCATTCGATTATAATAAATCATGCATTATAAAAATATTGAGGAGATGAACTGATTTTTTTTCCTCAATGATTTGATAAATATTAGTTTTGTTAATTAATAAACAAACATTATTGGACCGACAATTTTGACATTCTCTTTGCCATAGAGTAATAAAATAATTAACAAGTTGATTAATATTTAATCTAATATCGTTGTGGATGATTAATATCGAATCATATATTAGTACATGCAATATTTTAGTTTGTGAATCAATCAAATGAAGCTGCTTTCGTTTGAAAGATTGAGACTCCATCGTATATATTACAAGGATTATGACAAAAATATGTTGCTGTCTGTTATTTACAAAGGATGATTGTATGAAATAATTAAAACAAATTTTGAATTTATAAAAAATTGGACTAAAATGATTTTTTTATATATAGATCAATATATGTCAACCATGTCCCTTGTTAATAAAATTGTTATGAAATTAGAATATTTAGAAGTCTGAAGATTTATTTAGAATGAGTGCCATAGTTTAGGATGAACTTGGAATGTTAAAAAATAAATGAACCACCTTAGAATGAGGATCATAATTTTAAGGTGAAATTAACATATTTTAAAAAATTGAGTATCATTTTAAAATAAAAATCATAATTTCAGTGCAATAAACTCTTACATATTACATGAAGGTAAAAATGAGTTAAATTAAAATTATTCTCAATTATTATGAAAAAAATAATTGTCATAATCGCCCTTCAAATTATTGCTTCTTCCAAAGCATGTCAAGTTTAAAGGATAACTTTTAATTATAGATAAAGAAATTTAATATGAACACTAAGTTGACATTTTTCTTAAACAGAATGAAATAATACCCACATACTTAATTTCCATATCTTATACAAAATGATGATAGATGGACAATGGCCACCTACCATAATTTTAGTCTAACTTTAATTATTAAATTATTGTAATTTGTTATTATATAAGTGAAGTTAAATTAGCTACCATCACATTGCAATATTCTTTACCTTTTCCCTCATATTTTATTGCAATTAGATCATCTTCAATTTCACTCTCAATATTATAAAAAAATTTCATCCAAAGTTGTAAGCTAAATTTATTAATTTTGACATGAAAATATATTCATTTTATTATTTATATTTAAAATTTATGATTTCCGTTGTAAAGTTCAAACAAATTTGAGTTGTATTCGTCGTTGTCATTGCATCTAACATCTTTTAATACTTTTTTTGTCTATGTTGTTAGATCACAGAAAGGAAAGAGAAAATAATTTCAGTGACCGAAAATGCCTTATAATATACGATTTTAACCAACTTTTTTTGGATTTGCAAAAATGACCAACAAATTCACAACGTGAACTCCAATTTTGCAACATAGGTTCCAAAATCGCAACGCGAATATGTAAATCGCAACGCGAATTTGTAAATCACAACACAGAAGTCAAATTCGCAACACAGAAGTCAAATTCGCAAAGCGTGTTTATTTTCGCAACGCGATTTTATTTTCGAATTCGAAACACAATATTAATTTCGTAACACAAATGTAAACAGTATAATCACAAATCATAACATAAAACTCTAAATCACAACTCAGTCCCATTTCCATCTCTCACTCTCTACGGCGACATCCATCCCCATCTCTGGCAAAATCTGTCCACATATCCGGCGACCCCCCTCTATCTCCATCTCTTAGAGCCACCCTTATAACCATTCACGGCCACAAATAGAAAATCAACCACCGAGGGTTAGTTTTTTTAATTATTTTTATTTTGAAATTTTTGTATTATTATTAGATTTTTCATATTTAAATTGATGATAAATTTACTGGTAATTTCAATAATAGATTAACCATTTCACTTAGATTGCTTAGTAAATTCATTCGGTTTTTGTCTTTGTTTTGTCTTTAACCCTGTGAAGTTAGTATTTGCCTTTGTTTTGTCTTTTGGTTGAAGTAATGCAATTCATTCAAGTTTCAATTTGCAGAAGAATAGTTTTTGAAACTTAAATTCGCAACACGAAAATGAAAATCGCAACGTTGCGAAAATGAAATTTGCGTTGCGATTTTCATTTCGCGTTGCGATTTTAAGTTTCAGAAACTACTCTTCTTCTGCAAATTGAAACTTAAATGAATTGCATTACTTCAACCAAAAAACAAAGATAAATACTAACTTCACAATGTTGCGAATTTAAATTTCAAGAATAAACTACTACTCTTTATGTTGTCCTTGAACCTGCACTAAACCTATATGTTGTCCTTTTAAATGTTTATATAAGTGCTTACTTCTGGAATGTTATCTGATGCATTTTAATCACTATGATAGAATAATGACTTGGGTGAATACCGTGCTAGTTTGAAACATATTTGGCTTTGTTTTCACTGTTTAATATCATGTCTGTTTATAGTGTATAATTTGTAGTTTTTGGTATATCTAACTTGGTATGTTTATTGTTTTTGTTAGAAATTTTTTTCGGCTTCATTGACTCTAAGGAATAAATTAAGCCTAGCCACTACAATTACATCGACACTTACACATGTACAAAGAAAATTGTTTGAGGATACTTGCTTCGGGCCATGGCTGAAAGTACAACATCCAGGTTGAGATGCTATGTTGACCAATTTGTTTCTTCAGACTATGACTAACGATCTACCCGAGAGGATACAACGTAGTGATGAAGAGATATGGTTTCATTTTCCACCAGCGTATACTTGTTTTGGGCGGGAGAAGTTTGCTTAATCACTGGTCTATGCTTCGGACACGATGAAGTAGGTTGGTACACTAGTCATATCGCCTGCCCATCATGGTTATCTCAGGTTTTTCCTAAGCTGACAAAGGCGAAGCCTAGTTTACACGTCGACGACTTGAAAAGATTACTTCTTAAAGATAGTTTTACATGGATGGATGACCTCAATGTTATCCGAGTATGCCTTTTATTACTTTTGCATGCCGGATTTTTAGGCAAAGAGGCCAGACAACCTATTTCTGAAGACCTAATATTATTGGTAGAGGACCTAAATGCATAGAACGTATTTTCGTGGGGTTTATATCTATGGAAAGCTACCTATAAAAAAGTTGTCGTCTGTCTTTGAGGACCGAAAATGTTTGCGTGGCCATGGTTCCAAATACACTTTGGCAGGCTTTATTTGAGCCTTTAAGGTAAGAATTTCTATATAATGTTTCCAAAATTATAATTAATTATTTAACAATTACTAATGTTTGTGTATTATATTGTTTGTAGATTTGGATATTTGAGGCTTTTCCCAACATGCAGACATATGCAATCAAAAATTCAAATGATATTCCTAGGGCTATTTCCTGGATGAGGATCCGACTGTTGGATTGGGAAGAGTTACTACCATATACGACGATAAATGATGTAAATTAACACAAATACTACCATATATAAACAACTTATTACTAGTAGACGTTTAACTTTGTTTGAGCTTTTATATTGTTAGGAGGCCAACTATCCATTACAGAGGCTGAGCTTGCCACTGATTGGTGGCAAGCTAGTAAGTGTTTTTTGATGGCACGGATGATGAGCACCCCCCACTTCGAGAGCCATTACCTGATCGAGCCGATTCTACAGCTCGACACCCAGAGCCATCACCTCCACAATGAGAGCCATCACCTATTCCATCACATCATCGAGCCTCTTTTCCACCATCACCTCATGATAGGCGACCGAAAAAGATGCCATGATATTTATCTCCCTGTTCTCCACCTCCAAGGGATGAGTTAGGGGAGTTACGTGATGAGGTCAATGCTTTACGTGAGGAGGTCGGTACTTTACGTGATGACAATGGTGCATGGCGTGATGAGGTACGGTCTTTACGTGGTGAGGTAGAGGTTTTACGTGATGACAATGGTGCTTTACGTGGTGAGGTATCTACTTTACGTGGTGAGGTAGCCGCTCTACGTGAGATTGTTTCATTGTTGCAGAATGAGGTTTATACTCTACGCAATGAGGTAAGTTTGTTTAATACTATACTAAAAATGCAAATAACCTTTTTTCAGCATTATTTATTTGTTTATTTACTGATTTATGTATTAATTTATTTTTAGCGGCCCGATAAGGTAGATGCTTTACGTTGGGTTTTTCTTGCACGACAGGGTTCACGCATCAGACTTCGTGCACGTGTCATTACGTCTCCGTTCACCCCAATAGTGCCAAGACTCCATAAGAAAAATCCCGATTCACCTGTCATCGTTCAAGAGGCCTCTCCTATCATTCAAGAGGCCACTATCATCCTTCAAGAGGCCTCTCCCACCGTTCAAGAGGCCCCTGTCATCGTTCAAGAGGTCCCTCCCACCGTTCAAGAGCCCGATTCACATGGCATAATATGTCGACATATTGATAAACCCCTCATGTGCCCGACATGATGGATGAGAGTTGGCTTTCGTATGAGTTACCGGTCAGTACCATTCCAGTATCTGAAGTGGAGAGGAGAACACTATCAGACACAATTCTAGATAATACCCTTTGGGCTAAGATCGCAGTTTATTTTTATCTACATGAGCGGAGCCAGGGGTGTTACGCTGACATATGCAAACTCGACGATGATATGCATTTGTTTCTTGATCGATCTTGGTGGGGTGTGTTATTAGGGGTTGAAGACAATGGCTATTTTGAATGGGGGGTAAGTCTTATATTCTTCTTATATTGTATTTTGATTAATTTTTTTTAATTTATTTATTAAATTCACTAATATATGTATTTTTTTATAAAACAACATATTGATGCATGGGTGTCACGTCTTCTGATAATAAGGAAATTGAAGAAAATAAAAAAATATGCGATGGACTATTATGCCTTCGTCTTTTTACGTAGCTCACTTGAAGGATCAGAGAGACGCTTCATATGTTTTGGGTAATGGAAAAGCTAAACTTTATCTTGCGTGGTGGGAGGTCGATAAAGTTAAATTTATCTTTGAATATTTTAAAGGTGTTCATAAATTTTATTTGATGTGCGCAATTGAATTATTATTTATGATTGCAGGTGTTTATCCCTGTTATGGAACGTCGTCATTGGCTTCTCGTCGAGCTTCAGCTCCCATCCCTGAAGACAATTGTATATGACAGCATGTTGAATTACATACCATTGTCTGATTTGAGAGATATTATTTGTAAGGGATGGAGCGCTCATTTGGCTAAATACTTGAATGCGATTGATTATCAGACTAAATCTGGAAACAATAAGCCAAAAAAGTTCAAAGCTACAATGATCAGAGACGAGACAGCGCCACAATAAATGGAGGGAGCCATAAGGGATTGTGGTCCTCTTATATGCATGTGCTTGGAACATTTGACGACAGGAAGTAAACAGTTTCTACCTCCCACAGATAAAGATAGAGGTGCAGTAGGGTTATGGTTTCGGCATTTTATGGCTAGAGCGATATATATGAGACGTTGCCTACCTGCATCCGCCTGCTAAAAGTGTGCATAAACAATGGTAAGTTTGAGCAAGTGTTGTTAACATATATACTCTTTGTTGGTTTGAAAATGTTTGGTTAAGTACCTAGAATTCAAACTGTTTGTTGGGTTTTAGATGTGTAGAAAGTGTTGTTTGACCAAATGTTTGGTTTCTGCAGGTTAATCCTGATCCTGAAGTGAGTTGCATGAAATTGATGTATTTGTGCATAAACAACCAGTTGTCTGGGGTTAAATGTGTTATTGATTTGTTTTTTTAGATGTGTAAATAAGAACTTTTTTTGCTTGTTTAATTGATTTGTAAAAGTTGATTTGTTGTTTAAAAAAATTTCAATATGCATTATGTTGAAGGCAAAAAAAGACATGTTGAAGGTACACTTTCGCAACAATCGCAACACGAAAATCGCAACGCGAATTTGATTTTCGCGTTGCGAATTCAAGAAAAACACCTTCAAAAAGATAACATACAACAATCTGATAAGTGTAAATAAGAATTGTTTTTTTTGTTTAATTTTACTCTGCATTATTTTGAAGGCAAAAAAGACCAGAAGGTACACTATCGCAACGCGAAAATCAAATTCTCGTTGCGATTTTGACTTTCGCGTTGTGAATTTGGCTTTCGTGTTGCGAATTTGTCTTTCGCAACAATCACAACACGAATTTGATTTTCGCGTTGCGAATTCAAGGAAAACACCTTCAAAAAGATAACAAACAACAATCTGATAAGTGTAAATAAAAATTGTTTTTCTGTTTAATTGATTTGTTGTTTAATTTCACTCTGCATTATGTTGAAGGCAAAAAAGACAAGAAGGTACACTTTCGCGTTGTAATTTTGACTTTCACGTTGCGATTTTGACTTTCTTGTTGCGAATTTAATTTTCGCGTTGCGATTTTGACTTTCACGTTGCAATTTTGATTTTCGCGTTGCGAAAGTGTACCTTCTAGTCATTTTTGCCTTCAACATAATGCAGAGTGAAATTAAACAACAAATCAATTAAACACCTTCGCAAATTTGACTTTCTCGTTGCGAAGTCAAGGAAAACACCTTCAAAAAGATAACAGACAACAATCTGATAAGTGATAACAACTGAACAGATCATAGCAATGTTCAAACTCAAGTTACTAATGAATGTCTAACTGAAAATGTATGCATTCACACATAAAATACACATAATACAACGTTTGCATTTAAAAATCACCTAAGTTAATAAGTCCCAAAAGGTGAAGTCGGTTGTGACTGGGATTTTGATTTTGATTTTGATTGTGATTTTGATTTCCTTTTGTATGACACCATTTGAGCTTTGGATTTTGATGATGATACATATTTTGCTAGAGGAAAAGATGATTGTGATGGCACTGGTGATCCACAGGTCAACCTTGTATGATCACTTTCCTTGCCCCGACTATATGTTGATATCCTCTTCTCTTCACCCTTAGACGGTATACGATCGTGATTTTTTGGTCAGCCAGGTAGCCTGCTGTCCATGACTGGTGGCAAAGCTGTTTGTAAGTCATCTGGTATGTCCCACTTAGAAGGATGTGGAAGAGGGTAGACAATCTCGACATAAGTATGTCGATATACTTCTGTAATGTAGCAATCCATAGCGTATGCGCTTGAATCATCTTGGTTTAGATGAAGAGCAACTTTTATAACATGGCCACACAGATAACCAGATGTTTTCCATTTCATACAACTACACGTCTTTGCATTTAGATCGACAAGACCATTTAAGTTATTATCCAATACTTCAAACAAAGTGTTTGAACATGGTTTAACTCTCCATGACGTTGAATTCATAGCACGTTTCATTATCTTTTTTTCAGTCCATGGTGTAACACGACGTTCCAATGTTCCTATAAATTTAAATAAATAATACTTAGTAAAATATTTAAAATTAATATGATAAGTTACGAATTTAAAGAAATAATACCTTGATGGTTTCTTTTCTTGTAGTACCACTGTTGAATAGAGGCTCGAAAAAACTCCATTAACATAGTAATGGGTCATTTTCGGGAATGACGACTTAGAGCGTTGATTGATTCTGCACTATTAGACGTCATGAAACTATACCTTGCTCCAAGTTGATGTACTCTTGACCATCTTTCAAACCCGACATCTTCTAGTGTTTGAGCATATTGAGGTAAAACACGTCTTAAACAATTTATATGTTTATTAAAATACACTTCCAGATAAGCTTTTACAGCCTTCCAGTATGTCCATTTATGATTTTTTTATACCAGCAGACCTTGATTTTAGATTTATATACAAATGAACACCACAAAGCCCATGAAAAGCATCTGGGAAACACCTTCTAATAATGTTGTCAATTGAGTTTACCCTATCGGATATGATTATCAGATTGCTAATAAAACCTATGCAATCCCTAAGATGTCCCATAAACCAAGTCCATGAATCAGAGGTTTCAGATTTGCCAACCCCGTAAGCTATTGGCAGTATCCCATTGTTAGCATCCATGGCTACTGCTAATAAGTTTACTCCAAGGTATCGACCTTTCAAATGTGCTCCGTCAACTATAATAACTGGGCACATGCAAGTAATAAACGAACGAATCTAAAAAAATAATATACACAAGAAATATAATCATTTAAATGTGAAATGCATGTAACTAACAAAAATGAGTCAACAAAATTATATTGATTTACTAACCGCAACACCAATGGCGATAAACAGCAACTCAAAGCGTCCATCTCTATCTGTTTTGATATGAGTTACCGACCTAGGATTTTTCAGCTTTAAATTGTGACAATAAGCCAGCAGTTGGGCAAACGATGCTTCTGGCGACCCCCTCAACAATTCCAAGGCATAACATTTGGCTCTCCAAGCTTGAGAATATGAGATACTAATATTGAACCGAGCATTCATGTCAGTTATAATTTCATGTCTCCGATATACCATGTCATTCAAAAACATTAACTCAGCCATAAAAGCACCCAACACCTTTTTGTTTGTCTGTCTATGGTGAGGAAAAACTTGGGTTCTTGAACATATATATTTATCAATAAAAGTCCTAACTTGAAACATTTCGCAATCTCTTATCCTCTTTGCAATCATACGCCACGTACAGTTTTTGTCAATCATACACTTTGTTTCTAAATGATCTTTGTTTGATTTGTTAACTTTTAGTTGATAGCCATCTTCCACACATTTCGTATACAAAGCTATCTTCAAGTCTTCCTTTGTATCAAAACAATCATCTTTCTTGATACGAATAACTTTTATGTAACAATCAACTGCTATCTTTACCGACTCTTCTTCTGGTGTCTGAAGTAATTCTGGCATATTCCAGCTATACTCCCGTGGCATTTTCTTCTTTTTATTTTCTCCAGGGACTTCTTGTTCTTTTTCTTCTTCAGGGTTATATGAATTACATAATGGATGTTCAACATGTTCATTCACAGTCGTAACTTCCTCCTCATTATCATCAACAACATCTTCGGAGGCAGCGATTGTTTCATCATCAAAATTCGGGTATTGACCAATATCAAAATCATTACACGCAGGGTCTGTTTCTTCTTCTAAAACGTCATCAAAATCAGAGTATTGACCAAGATCAAAGTCCGGGTATTGACCAAGATCAAATTTTGAATACTGACTAGTACTCACAATTTTTTCTATTGGCTCATCATCGTCTAACTGGTCAATACGAAAACCGGAATTTGGTGTTGAAAGTTGATTGAGATTTGGATTAGGGAAAGGTTGTGGGTTTTGAGATTGTGTTTGATATTGTGTTTGGTATTAGAAATGTGGTGAAACAAAATTTTCTTGGTGATGAAATTGTGGTAGAACCATTAAATTTTGAGGTTGATAACAACGTTGTACATTGTGAGCACCATAAACTGGGGTTGAAGCACTTAGTTGATTACTACCCGCTAGTGACCCAACTTCACTACTTCTAGATTCAACAACATACAATGTAACATCATCTTGCGAAACACTAATGTAAGCAATGAATCGTACAACATCTTCATTGTCGGTCAACAAATAAACTTTACCTTTTCTCTGATAAGATAGCCTAAATCCACTTAGAGGCTCTAAATTCAATTTCTTTGCAACACGTAACAAAAGAGTTTCATAAGTTAACTTTTTTTAATGACAGTTTTAGTTGAAGATTCATGGGTAAAGACATATATTGTAAAACACCATGAACATTCTCCCATGACCCTCCAAAACACAAATCTATCCAAACATGATCAACATTAGGTGATTTCATTCTACAAATTGTAAATTAATTTACTAAACAAACGAGCTATAAACTAGATATCATCACTAACTTCGAGAAAAACATACCTTTATTAAGTTGATAGTTGATAATTTGGGAGAGAATCATTGAAAAATTATATAGAAATAAAATTATGTAAAAAAAAATTAGAGATGGGGAAGGATGTCGTTGGATATTGGAACGGATGTCGCTGGAGAGAGTGATAGATGGAGATGGAATGAGTTGCGATTTAGGGATTTAGGTTATGAGTTGTTGTTGCTGCGTAGTTTATATACCCAAAACATTTGTGTTGCGAAAATAAAAGTTGTTGCGAAATTAAAATTCGTGTTGCGAATTCAAAAATCGAGTTGCGAAATCAAAATTTGTGTTGCGATTTAGAAAATCTTGTTGCGAAAAGGAAACTTGTGTTATGAAAAATAAATTTGCGTTGCGAATTTGAAATTCCGTGTTGCGAATTTGACTTCTATGTTACGATTTACAAATTCGCGTTGCGAATTTAGAAAATCGCGTTGCGAATTTAGAAAATCGCGTTGCGAATTTAGAAAATCGCGTTGCGAATTTGAAAAATCGCGTTGCGATTTTGGAACCTGTGTTGCGAAATTGGAGTTCGCGTTGCGAATTTGTTGGTCATTTTCACAAATCTAAAAAAAATTGATTAAAATCATATATTATAATGCATTTTCGGTCACTGAAATTATTTTCTCGAAAGGAAATTACTGGTTTTGTATCAGCCGATGGCTTGTATTAGTTTGCACCCGTCCAGTGTTCAAGTCGATAAAATGTTTTTTTTTCAATTTTGTTTTATAGTTACGGTATAATATACTTATTCTAAATTGATATGCCAGTTACTTATTATTGTTATAACATCATTACTTTTTGTTATAGTGACAACATGATTAACTACGAGTAAATTTACATATCAATATAATGCTTAACGTTATGTAAATAAATTTTCACACCACTCTAATGACAACTAATGGTATTATCAATTTCTATCATAAAAGACCAAATAAAGTCGAACAGAAGTAGGAATATTGAATTCTAAATTCCATCATACTAGAGGGATTGAAACAACAATTAGACATACTTTTTGTTGTGATATTTTATTTTTTAATAATTTAATTTCAAATTAAAAATTAATTAAATTAAGCCATTGAATGTAATTAATATTAATTTATTATATTTATACGACTATTCTCAGCTTTAAACTACTAGAAGTAACTAAGAATCAAGTACAGCTAAAAGAAATATCAGCAGTTACAACGGAATCCGAACTGTGTTTTTCCCTTCGTTGAAGGAGGCTACCGGTAAAATTCCTCCGTGGTCTCTCCGAAAAGGAATGAAAACAGATTTACAGAGGCAAAGAGAGGTCCTGACAATTTACAACTTCTCTGTTTACGAAAAGATCAGCACCCTTCTTCACCTTGATCCAGCTAAAGAAATTATTCCGAAAAAAACATAGACAGCAGCCTGAAACCGAATATCGGCAATCAGGGTCGTAAAATGAACTCCACAACAAGTACTGATGTTTAAGCCATACCACTCACGTACCAGAAGCAGAATACAAATGAATAAAAGAAGTGCTGTAGAAGATAGAAGTTATAAGAGAAGAAATGCATCAGGTTCAGAAATGATAGTGACAACAAATTTTGGGACAAGTAGTTCTCCCAAGTTTTACTACTACAATGATTCAAGAGAGTGGTTAAACTTAGAAGGGCCTGGTCAGTTGACTAGACCCGGTGTAAACCAGGGGGATAAACATGAATCTAGTCCATAAAAATTGTTTTACCTAATCCAAGACCACCTTGTGATATTATATTAGAGAAGTAACTGTTTTCCTTGTTGCATATGACATAAAAAAAAATACCTAGTATTATTGTCTTGTAGGACCCCAACGGCCGTGACAACCAAAATATTCAGGAACTGCTAAAGATAACTCATTTGTATCTCTATTCAATTCAATGTTTTCCTCATTTTTTACCATGGGACAGGAATGGGAGTTGCTAGAGCCATATTTTCTTCAAGGAAGCGACCAAATGTATCAGCAATAGCTAAAGACAAATCATTTGAGTAACCCTACTCCAATAATCAAGAAAGCACTTACCAACTAGTATTTAACCCTAGAATAATAAGTTCCATTTCAATAGCAGAATTACTACTCCGATGGAAATCAAGCACTAAATGATACTTAAAGAGAATCAGCAACAAGTAGAGCATTATTTAGAGAAGGTGTCATAACATCAGGCATGTCTGGACAAGAGAACACAAATAATGAGACAACATAAGAGAAAATCTTAATGCACCATATGCATATCATGTTAGCGAACTAAAATGTCTATTATAATGGAATATACGAGTAGCATGTAACATGAACATAAACAATGTTCCATAATCATTAAAAGAGGTGAACATGAACAACAGGTTAAAAGCTGAAAGTATAGAAGTAAAACCAGAGTAACAGCACTAAACTCTTAATCAAATGAAACCCTAGATAAACAAAAAATGAAAGCAAATCAACATAAAAAATTGGATGCAAACTCACATGATATAGACTGTGAGCTCATAGCTCACTGTAATTGCGCCAAACTGCACGAAACTCCTCATGGAAAGTGTTAAGACGAGCCTTCAGGTTCGGTGTTCTAAAACTTGCATGAAGAAGAATGGCTGAAAAGAGAAAGAGTTTTAGATTTAACGACAAGCTTATGGTGGAGATGAGGAAGAAAGACACGAGGGTGACTTACCGAGAAGTGCAACGGCAAGTGCCCATAGCACAGTCAAGAGACCACAGGATACATACCAGAGGATGAAACTTACTGTAACAAGAATGGTAAAATAAGTCGTCTTATACTCCATTCATCTGCAAATTAATTAACTCTGCTGTAATAAGTACAAGAACATTTCTCAAACATATTGATACCAGAAGAAAATATGATGACAAAAACCCAACGAGGCCGACCACATATGTGAACTATTCTTTTAGTTGATGGACGTCCACGAATAACAGACCTAGCAATAATGGAAAAGTTAATACCTAAGAACCAAAATCAAGAATATATACTCTGCAGACATTGTCAGAAGTAAATAAAACTTACGTAAGGGGAGGCCTCATCTTAGCTGCTAAATGTGGATAGAATTGCCTCACAGTTCTAGTCACCTTCTCACTAAAAGTACCAGCAAAACTATATGACAAACAATTATTAGCAACTATAAATGTGAAAACTAAATCTAAGCATAGCAACCTTCAATACTAGAGCATTAGAGTTCATCCATCCATTCAAAGGTAACATTCAAAACAACAACCGCAGTTACTTGAAATTCAGATACTTGTAACGTAGATTACCTATCGTTCAGAAAAGCTATGCTTAACACTGTTAAAATCGCAGCTAAAATGGAAACCGGCCTCCTCAAGAATCCCAAACCTGCAAAATCAAAGAAATTAGAAGGAAAAAGAAAATGTATCTAGTAAAATAAATTCGAGCCTGTGTACTTACCAACAACGAGAACAATCAGAATGAAATAATTGGTTCGATAACTGCAAGATAGAAAAGCAGAAAAATCAAGTGAGAAACTGAAAGAAAATAGCATTTGATCTACGATTCGCAGAACACACTCAAGATCAAAAATCAAAGAATTTTCTTGTTTTTGGAACAATTTCATTTGTTTTCTCGGTGACTAAACAGTACCGATCAATATTCAACCTGACTCAAATTCTAAGAAAAAAAAGAGAAAAATTACTAGTAGAGATTGCATTTAAAACGGCTGTGCCATTTGGCCGATGATCGAGGGACGGTGAACCGGGAGAAGAATTCGGAGAGAGGTCGTGGCGGTGATGACCAGTCAACTTCACGAAATGCATCGATCAGATCCTCGGCGGTTACTTTTCCCCAATCCATTGAATCTGATAATGTTTGATTCTGTTTATTTCAGTCGATGTAAAGCAATAATTTTGAAATGAAAATGGTACCGAAATGGAATTTAGCATGCAAGTGATATCGAGGTTGATGAAGTGAAGTGTTCTTGTTGGGAGCCTATTGATTGTTTTGGATTCCTAGTGAAAATTGTCCGGAACCAAGAAGTTTCGGAGCACAAATATATGCGGGTTGGGGAAGGGGAGTTCTCCCGTGAGGCGCGTAAAAAAGTAAACTAAGGTTAATTAAGGGTACGACCCATTAGACAGATGACTATGGTCTCACGAGAGACGTCTAAAGGTAAGATTCAAAACAGTTTTCAAAAAATAAAATCTGAAAAATATTTTATAGAAATATAAATTATTTTTTAAAAAATATTTTTTAATATTTAAATAGTACATTATCTGAAAACAATTTTTAAAATATGTTTTTAATAAATAAGTTATACATATTGGATATATTTTATTATTTATTATTTTTAAAGGTTTATTTTTTATATATAATTATATTTTATAAAAATATGCACTTTAGATAATATAAATAATTGATTAAAAATATATTATAAAAGTTTATGAATCCTAAGAATGTTTAATTGATAGTACACTAAATTAAAACAACAATAGTACATAACATGTAATAATAATAATAGTGTCAAAATATATAATTAAAGGGTTTATCACATTAAAACAACAATAATATCCAACCGTAATAATACATAGTCTAATTCATAATTAGTGCCACAACACATCAAATCAATAATACAAATATTGAAGTCTATATTTAGTACTACAACACATTAGAACTAAAACATTGTCTAAGCCATAAATAATAGTACATCATATTAAATTTCACATCTTAACTTTAGGTAAACTTTTGAAATCAAATTTTCCTATGCTTTATTTTTTTAGCCAAGAAAGCTTTGGCCTCAAGCTCATTCTTGGCTAGAAAATCGAAGACCTCATAAAGAAAGTTGTCACCAAATTAATCTTTCTCCATTTACATAACTTCTTCGTAAAGATAAGATGTTTTATCATCGGTAAATTTTTTGAGTGCTTCAGCAATTTCACCAAGTTTCTCACCTACAAACTGAATATAATGATCCTCGACGTTTTCTTGAACATTCTTCATTTTACGTTTTGATGAACCATATGAAGATACATTTGTTTTTTCCTCATCTACATGTTGAGTGTCGAAATTTAACGACATTGATCCTTCATTAATATCATCCAAGTCTATATTGACAAAAGTTTTAGCAAAAGCTCTTGACTAACAACAAGAGTCATCTCGTCATAAGAATCAATTTTTTTGTTCAAAAATTGATCATATTTCAGGTGTGCCTATTAAATATTATACACAATTAGAATAGAAAGTAAAATTTAACTTTCAAGTAAAAAATAGTATATAGAAATTATCGTCACTATAGCGTCATATGTCACTCCGTCAAAGGTTATCATTTTCATGTTGTCGTCCCATCCTAATCCACTTTTTTCACGAATTGTACATATTGTTTTCCATGTATTTTTTACAGTCCTCAAATGATTTTCTATTTGTTTAGCGTCACATTGGACTTCAAATTTTTTGAAAATAGATGTTGCAACTCACTTTATAGAAACTGATTTAAAGGTATTAGATGGTTTATTACCTTTTTGCACCTCCTCTGCAAGTATTTTGAGGAAATGACGTTTCATTAGTTTTGTCCACCTAAATTTTTTTATGTGCTCATTGCTAATAATCATATAAATAAAAAGCAATTAGACAATGAAACGCAAAATTTTAAAACTTACAATAATAATGATTAATTTCAAACATAACTGGAAACATAACATTAACAATTTCATAGTCCAACAAACTTAAAACTTAACATTTATAATACCAACAATTTAAAAATAAAAATGTCAACGTCCATAAAATTAAATTTCAATGTTATACGAACTTAAATCAGTAGCAAGTTCAATATCCAACAAACTAAAAACAACAATATCTATCATACGTAACATACAAATACTAAAAAAAATTCAACAAAATTACATATTTCTAATTATATAATAACTCCACATAGCTTCTGCAATTTCATCTCTTTTAGTAGCCCATTATCTAGCTTCTTCTCTCTCTTCTCGTTATGTAAGCATTGATGTTATCGAATAAGGCTCAGGTTCCTCATACAATCTTTCATTAATTATATCATTAGGATCAACTCCCATTATATGGTTATGAATAATAGTACAAGCCAATACTATGTCTATTTGTGTTTGAAAATCCCAAATGGTTCAACATCTAACACACGAAAATGTTTCTTTAAAATTTCAAACATTCGCTCAACAATTGTTCGTAATGATAAATGACGAAGATTAAAAAGTTCCTTTGCATTTTCTGGACGATGATTACTGAACTCTTTTAAATGATATCGAACACCACGATATGTAGAGATAATTCCATTTCGGATACCATATCCAACATCAGCAAGATAATATTTGTAACACCCCCAACCCGTATTAGATCCAGATCCGAGTCCGAGATGTCACATTGACTTTTCAAACTTTGACTCTTAAAGAAAATCATGAAAATTTTAAACTTTCATTAAAATAAAAGATGTTAATCCACACAAGTTGGACCAAAATAAACAAAATTAATCAGAGCATTAGCAATTCACAATTTTGTTACATGCCAACACACTATATACAACCAAATATCTACACTTAACTACAATTCTGATCTGATCTGTGAAAAGGAGAGTCTGACCTGTCTTGCTCCTCTTCACTTCTCCTCTCGCTTTTCAGAACCTACATGTGAAACACTCACACGCTAAGTCGATGACTTAGTGAGTCAAATAAATATATAATGTAAACTATAACTTGTAATCATGCATAATAATTACTAATATTATATCATACCACTCATATCCTTATTTATGTAACAAATACATTACATACATACATACATACATACATACATACATACATACATACATACATATATATATATATACATACATATATACATATATACATACATACATATACATACATACATACAACATACATACATAATACATACATACATACATACATACATACATACATACATACATACATACATACATACATACATACATACATACATGCATGCATGCATACATGCATGCATGCATGCATACATACATATACATACATACATACATCATACATACATACATACATATAATACATACATACATACATACATACATACATACATACATACATACATACATACATACATACATACATACATACATACATACATACATACATACATACATACATACATACATACATACATACATACATACATACATACATACATACATACATACATACATACATACATACATACATACATACATACATACATACATACATACATACATACATACATACATACATACATACATACATACATACATACATACATACATACATACATACATACATACATACATACATACATACATACATACATACATACATACATACATACATACATACATACATACATACATACATACATACATACATACATACATACATACATACATACATACATACATACATACATACATACATACATACATATATATATCATTATCATTCATATCTTTTATTCTCTTATTCATATAATCTCTCATGTTCATATCATATATCTTAACAGGTACTCACTTATATCATATAACATATACAATCAAGCAACTATATCATCATATTCATTTTTATCACTATCATAGATTCCTTTTATCATATGATCTTATAATTACCATTTATACAATCATATATCACACATAACATTTCACAAGGAAACAAACACATTATCATATCAAGTTCATTTATATTATCTCTTTATTAGCCCATGTATACATGTGAGAACTAAATATATGCGAGTACATAGAGGTTGTGCACTATGCTATCACCATAACTCGTATAATTCCCTCAATGGGCACTGAATATTTGTCCCGAAGGACCACTATGTCCCGAAGGACCACTGATTGTTTTGAAGGACCACTGTTTATCCCGAAGGACCACTGATAATCCCTCGACTCTTGGCATGCCAACTATACCCCTAGCTCTCATATCACATAACATGGGCATTATCTTTTATACCATTACACATATTCACATAGCCACATAGCTTTTCACATAACATTTCCATTTGCACATGTAATTACTTAACTTATTTCACATAGCTCATGTTCCATATTCATATCTCATAAGTACATAGCTCATATTACTTATATTCACATATACATTCACATTACCAATTCACATAAGTTCATGTATTCACATGGATTATTTCTTATAGCATATCATATAGCTTCTATTCTTTCTCACGTAGTCACATAGATCCATGGCATATAACATATATCAAAATTGCATATAATCACGTAGATCATTTCTTAGATGTTCATGTAAACCTAAATATCATATCTTGTTCACATATAATCATATATACTTCATATAATACATAGAAACACTTAGAACACTTCCACTTAGCTTATATAAATTTTCAGAGTCCTTTCATATTACTTGACAACATATATCATATATGTATATAATAACTTATGTCATATCATCTACTTTATGCTTCACTTCTTTGTATTCCCTTAGATTACATAAACTATGTCGTATTTCTAAACATATATCGTTTAATAGTATTTTATTTATATATTAGTTTAATCTATTTACTTAATTCAATTTCATATATTCATTATAACATTTTCATATAGCTCCATAAATCTTTAGCATATAACTTATCTTATATATTCGTATCATCCTTTTTATATTCAAGTTTCCCAATTAATATACTATTCCCATTTCATTCTATAATTCAATCTTATTTAGTTCCCTTAACTCTCATTAAATCAAAAAGCTCTATTATACTAATTCTCATAATAGATCATACCACTATGTACTTGTCCAACTCATGTTTCTATTAAGCATATATTGTTACACATGTTTACCTAGTTCCTATTACTTCTCATGAACTCACTTTCATCATATTTTCCTATTATTACATATTTTATCTCATAACCATGTATTTACATAGTCTTATATTTCATTATCATATGAATTATATTTGTTCTCATATAACTCTTCATAGACATCTATTTCCATTTCCATATATCACTTGACTTATCTTCTATATTCCTATAATTTCATAACTTATTTTATATTCTCTCATTAACTCTTAATAGTGTTTTTACGTAAACCACATAGCACATACAAAAACATATCAATTCATATAATCAAACATACATACACTTCATGTTGTTAACATACTTATGATCAAGACTTAATGAGCTATTACTATAGAAAATAGACTTATCACAAGTCCAATTTCCATATAATCTTATAAACATAAAATGCACTCACCTTGGCCTCACTACATTCCAAGCCACTTACGATTTCCTCTCTTTCGATCAAATCTTAACTTGATAATCATTCTGGAACTTGTTCATGTTCGATATCTACATAATCACACATTGATACATATCAATATCCAATTGATATACTCTAATCTATCATTTCTTAGACCAAAAGAAAGGTTTATTTATATTTCCCCTTTGAAGTGCATCGATACATTTTACAGTGCATCGATGTATTCTTTAACATGTGCATCGATGCACTACCCATGCATCGATACACAAATCACCTTCGATGTTTTCATTTTAAGGGGGTGCATCGATGCACTCCTTATGCATCGATGCACTAATTGCATTCGATATTCATTTATTTGAGAGTACATAGATACACATTGAAGATGCATCGATGCACACTACTCAGAATTACATTTTAAGCACGAAAATGTCTTGTTTTGACCCCAAATTCTACTTATTAATCCTTCCTTATACCTTAAAACTTATCTATACATATTTAAACCTTCTTATAATACTATAACACTTCAACATATCTCATAATTCACCATAATTCTTGAATCAAAGAATTTCATCAAATTTTCCATGTGTTCTAAATTCAATTATATCACCTCTAACTTCTTAATTAACCATTTGACAAGTCAAATTCATCTTTAGAACTTCAAAAACCTTTTTATAAAAAAAGCTCATTTCTACACCCTTCATATAATTTCCTTTTTAATTCTCTATTCTTGATGTTTAAAGCTTATATAAGCTTTCCTTAAGCTTATATAATACTCAAAGGATCAAAATCAACTTATAAATCTAAGAATTAAACAACTGAAATTAAACTCACCTTTAACTGAGACTTACGAGGAGAAGAAGAAGCTGAAGAAGAAGACTTTGGATAGATTTTCCTCATTTCCCACATTTTTATATTCCTTAATAAGAGATAATAAAAATCTTCTCTTAGAAAATACCATAATACCCTTGTTACTTTCCAACTTTACTATTAAATCCAACATCAAATATCTTCAATTAAATCCATGAACTTTTAACTTATTTCAAAATCAAGCACATAGTTTTTAAAACTTGCAATTTAGTCACTAACCCTGAATTTCAGGATGTGACAATATTTACATACAATTTAACAAAATGTTGTTATTACTTTAATATATTATGAGTTGAAATTAATTAATTTATATTATTAAAGCTAATTATTACCTTCTGGAATATTAAATCCTCTTGGGTGTGTAAGTGCATCAGTTAAAATACGAGAATCATGCGCACTGTCTTCCCAACCAGCTAGAACATACAAAAATTTCAAGTCAAACGTAATGATAGCTAATACATTCTGTGTCCTTCCCCCTTTACGACTACGAAATCTTCCTTGAATGTTAGGTGGAAACCTTAAATTGTTTATTATTTCAGGAGGAGTTGACTTATCGGGTAACCTAATAGCTAATTTATATAGCTTCAAAATAGCCCTCAGCACAATCCTAAAGTAGCGGTGAATTGTCTTAATTGATCTATAATATCTTGATCCATTCACTCAAAATCTTACATTATGACCAATTATATATAAAAATATGATATCTTGCTCCTTAACATTCACCGATCTTGTCGACTGTAAAAAATTGTTCCTAGTAAGGATGTCACACAAATTAAAGAACGCAAGTGATCGCATTCATATTATGTCGATACAATTAAGACATTGACGACTTATTTATTTTCTAGATTTTATTTTATGAATCCAAACCCCAAAAGCCAATGCTAAAGCAGCAACTCCCACTATTGTTTTATGAATAGGATTATGTTTCATCTACAAAGAAATGATCGTAATAATTTATGAATACTTGAACTGTAAAATAAATACTAATCAGTAAATTATGGACAATCTACATTCATTGTAACATCCAAATCATCGGGCCAGTGACTATAATGTAAGATAAAGGAGGTAAAAGTAGGAGATTAGTTTTTGGTTAAATTTTGAAATGAAAATGGCACTTCTAGGCATGGAGTATTGGTACTGGAAGAATAGTACAAATACTTCAAGGCAAAAGCAATTAAATTCGAAGAGTAGTATCGGTACTAGTTGAGGTGATATCTATACTGAATTGGTAGTATCGATTCCAAGAGTATAGTGTCAATACCATTTCCAATATATAAATTTACATAATGTCAAAATGGTATCGGTACCGAAGGGGGTATCGATACCTCGGTACCGATACCATAGAAGGGAAGTATCGGTACTCTATTGGGAGTACCAATACTATTGAGCATGAAATGAAGTGTTTCCTGTTAATGTGTGTTCCATGACAATGAAGTAAGCCATATACAATGGGAGTGCCGAATTTGGAAATATATTCGAAGATGGACTAATACTATTGTAATGTTCTTAGACGTGTTGACTAGATCGAAAATGGATTTTTCTGTAGATTGAATGTTGCAAAATTATATCGTATGTATTTCAGCTGTATAATGTTTCCAGCATATATTTGTCAAAAGATAGTTGAGAAATGTATTGTCATTCTTCAATAAAGCCATATATAATTGTAATGGATCATGAAGAAATGCTTAAACATACCCAAAGATTTCCAGGTGATTTGCTTAATATAATAGCATGCTTCCTTGATTCTTATCGTTTAATGTTTCCTTTAATGGGTATAGCATGCTTTGAACCTATATGGATTAATCTAACTTGGTTCTTCTAATGTTTCCTTTATTTGTGCATCTAATGATCCTTCAGCTGCTTTGTTAGGTACCCAATTTCCCCAAATCAATCTCACAACATGCTTAGCATAAACAATGAATCCATTGACATAGAAAAAGGAAACTTATGCATTTTTCTAAATTGACATTCTTCACAAAGACTATAATTTTTATTACGAGAAAAGAAATGTTACAACTTTTCAAAGAATCATAAGGGCACTTCAGAAGGGTTCCTAAGTTTATTATGCCAGATTTCTAAAAAAACAGAATTAAGAATAGAATATGCAGCAATGAGACAACACTTTTGAGTAGCAGTAACATGCTTATTAGTATTATTAATCCTAAGAGATGTAAAGGAATCAAGAGAGTTTGTATAAACCAGTTGACTCAAGTCATTTCAGCACCACCTGAATCAGGAGATGTAAAGGAAAGTTTGTATAAACCAAAATGAAAGATTTTACTCCTATATAGACTATGGTTTTGTGTGATAATTTATATAAACTTTAGTTTTCTTTTAGTTCTAATTCACTGTCTTGGGACATTTTCCGTCACCGCTTTTTCGTTCTGCATTTCCTGTACTCAGACCGGTGTTCCTCTTCTCACCAGATCCAGGCTTGCTCTCCTCCTTTAAGCCCAAATCTATCTCCGAATCAGGTGTTCTAGTTTTGATTGATTGAATTTCTTTTGTTTGCTGTTTTAGTTTCTTTTTGTTTGATCTGTTTTAATTATATGTTTTTGGATTTTTTTTTGTTTTTGAGATTGATAAGTTCACGTAGATGGTTTTGTGTTCCTTATCCCTTGAAAAGTTGGTTATTTTTCTTTGAGATTTGAGAAATTAACAAATTTTAGAATCTTCTGCTAAGTCTGTTCCTGGAACGGTTAGGCAATTTTTACTGCTTCTGTACTTCCATTTCATTGTCCCTCACCAATCAGGAAATCAACATCACTCCTCAAGCAAGCATTAGCATAGCGAGAGATCTAGACCGGTATCCCATTTCTCATTCTTTTCTAATTTCTGTAAATATCATTTAACGATCTGGTTTCTGTTTTGTTGTTCACTTGTTTTCAAATTCAACAAATTCTAAAATCACGTATAAACCTCTGGGGGAAAAAGGGGGAAAATCGGATTGTCTTACCTTCTTCGACCCCTCATTTCCTTAAAGTTTCCATCTTTCCCAAAATTCTTGTTTTTATTCACTTTCCTTTCAAGTTCTTCACCTGGTGAGCTTCTTCTTCTTCTCTACTGTACAATATTTGCATTTATTTTTGGTTTGATCATCGGTTTGGCGTTAAAACCATCACAAATTGTGATTAGTTTTACTGTTCTCTGCTTTTGCTTTAGCTGGTTTTGACTAGATTTTTTGTGGCTGCTAGGTAACTCTGCATCGACTGGCTTCCTATTTTTCATTTCTAGGGTAACTTTGCATCGACTATTCAAATATTTTCTGAAATTCGTTTCTCAATCCATTGACGTCCGTTCATCTGTTTACGCAAGTTACCTTATAATTGTTAATAAACTTACTTATTTTTATTATTATCCCAATTACACAATTTATCTTAAAATTGTTAATAAACTTACTAGCAATAAATTAAAATCCTACTTAGTAACCAACTAGGCTTTTTAGTACCCCTCAATTCTCTAGCGTTTTATTGGTGCATCTTCTATCTTCCTTGGATTCATTTTTCATAGTTTCTCATAGCTTCGACTAAAGATGATTTCTTGAGGTCATGTCATTCTTTTAGAGCCCATGGGGCGTATAGGGGGAGGGCTCGACAGAGTGGTGACAAGGAGACTAGACTTAGAGTTTGCTCATTGAATGTAGGCACATTAAATGCTAGCTTCTGGAGCTGACCGACGCACTTAATAATAGAAAAATAGATTTTACATGTATTCAGGAGACTAGGTGGAAAGGGGCTCGCGCCAGAGAGTGTAATGGGTACAAGTTGTGGTATTCAGGCGTAGATAACGCTAGAAATGGGGTGGGTATCTTGGTTTCCTCTAGGCTCAAGGAAAATGTAGTTGAAGTTTGTAGATACTGGGATAGGATCATGATGATTAAGGTTATTATAGAAGAGGAAGTGGTGAATGTCCTTTCAGTGTACGCCCCACATGTTGGCCTAGGGGAGGGGGAGAAACATTGCTTCTGGGATCAGTTAGATGATGTACTTAGGAGCATTCCGGAGGACCAAAGAGTTTTCATAGGGGGAGACTTCAATGGCCATATAGGTAGTACAACCGACGGGTGTTCATGGGGGTTTCGGTTATGGTAGCAGGAACGATGAGGGGCGTACGTTGCTTGAATTTGCTATTGCTCACAATTTGGTGGTCACTAACTCCTTATTTAATAAGAGAGATGCGAACTTGATTACATTTCATAGCGGGGGACATTGTACCCAAATCGACTACATCCTGGTTCGAAATCGGGATTGATGGGCTTGCATTGACTGTAAGGTGTCCCCTAAAGAGGCATGTGCATCGCAACACAAATTGTTGGTTTTGGTATTCCGCGTACCGCATGGGCGGAACACTCATAGGAGGGCTAAACTGGGTAAACCTAGGATCCTTTGGAAGAAGTTACATGGAGCGACAGCTGATGCCTTTAGGAGTAAGGTTTTGTCTAATACAGGTTTTGGAACTACAAACTCAAATAATGCAGATTTGTTATGGAAAAAATATGGCAAATTCCATCAGAGAGGTGGGCAAAAACACCCTGGGGTTGTCGACAGGGAAGGCCAAGGAACATAAAGAATCGTGGTGGTGGAACGACGAAGTCCAAACTAAGGTGAAGACAAAGCAAACTTGCTTCAAGGAGTTTCTACAATGCAATGACGACAAAGAAAGGTCGAGAGCTAAACAAAGATACAAGGAGGCAAAGAGAGAAGCCAAGAAAATGGTGGCTATAGCAAAGGATAAGGCATACGAGGAAATGTACAAGAGATTAGACACCAAGGAAGGACAAAACGACATCTTCAGGCTTGCAAAATCTAGGGAGAATAGGAAAAAAGATCTAGGTAGCATTAGATTTATTAAGGACAACAATGGTGTTTTTATAGCGAAAGATCATGATATTAAGAGGGTTTGGGGTAATTATTTCTTTGGCTTATTTAATGACGGTGCCTCTCCCTGTAGAGAAAGTACCGTTGATGGGTCATCCGACCATCATACTTCGGCCAATGACTGCCCTACAAGTAGGATTGGGTTTGAGGAAGTCAAAATGGCTCTTAGAAAGATGGGAAGGGACAAAGCTGTCAGTCCTGATCAAATTCCTAACACTGTGTGGTTGGCCGTAGGAGAAGAGGGAGTTAAGTGGTTGACAAACATCTTTAATATTATTTTAGAGACTGCCAAGATGCCAGAGGAGTGGAGAGAGTCCACGGTGATACCAATCTATAAGAATAAAGGATCCCCAACGTTGTGGTAACTACAGAGGTATTAAACTACTCAACCATACCATGAAGCTATGGGAAAGGGTGATAGAGGTTAGGTTGAGACAAGTTACTAGGGTTTCGGAAAACCGATTTGGCTTTATGCCAGGCAGGTCTACCACAGAGGCGATTCATATACTTCGACGACTTATGGAGAAATATAGGGAAAAGTCTAGAGATCTTCACATGGCGTTCATTGACCTTGAGAAGGCTTATGATAGCGTTCCCCGCGATACGATCTGGAAGACTTTGGGAACAAGACGGATCCCAACTATTTATATCTGGGCGATTCGTGATATGTATTGTAGATCTACTACATACGTCAGGACTACAGTTGGCGACACCGAGGCATTCCCGGTGGAAATCAGACTCCACCAGGGGTCGGCTCTTAGCCCTTACATCTTCTCCTTGATTATGGACGACATCTATTGTGCGACACCAGACGGTGTACCATGGTGTATGCTTTTCGCTGACGACATTATCCTAGTTGCTGAAACAAAATCTGAGTTGAATAGTAGACTGACTACCTGGAAGACTGCTTTGGAAGAAAAAGGTCTAAGGATCAATATTGATAAGACAGAGTATTTATGTTCAAACTTCAGTAGGGACCAAAACGAAGAAGATGTAGAAGTATGCATAGAAGGTCACGTTCTCCCCTCAAAGGATTGTTTCAAGTACCTAGGGTCTATGATACATAAAGATGGGGGTGTAGATGATGACGTTACACACCGTATAAAGGCGGGATGGCTAAAGTGGAGGGCCGCTACTGGAGTTTTGTATGACAAGAAGGTGCCTCTAAAACTTAAGGGAAATTTTATAGAATGGCAATAAGACCAGTGCTGTTGTATGGATCAGAATGTTGGGCAACCAAGAAGGATCATGTAAGGAGGATAGAGACCGCAGAAATGAGAATGCTTCGATGGACATGCGGTAGGACTCTGTGGGATATGACAAAACTCTGCTATTAGGATTCCTTAGGGTGGTGGTTGTTTCTCAAAATTGAGGGAAGGAAGACTACGGTGGTTTGGGCATGTCCTTAGGCGACTACCGTCTGATGCGGTCAGGAGGGTAGAGTCGATTACAGTCGACGGTGCCAGAAGGAGAGGACGACCAAGGCGAAAATGGGAAGACTGCTTGAGATCTGATTTGATTGATTTAGCCCTTACCGAGGACATGACCTCTGATAGGAAAGTATGGAGACTTAAGACTAGGATAGTCGAGTAGTGTGGGTCACATCTCTAGGGTGTATCATCTCTGTCTTTTTTAATGCCTTTGTAGTAATTCCATGACTTCTATTTTTATTCGTTTCTGTTATTGGTATTTATGAAGGCTTAGAACTGGGCTTGCTATCGTTTGACTTCTGTGTATCATTCTCTCCACTTTTAAATTAGTCGGGTCTACGTTTCTGTCTATATACAGAGATTTTTTCGCATGGATTTTTTTTTTTTGCAGGGATATCTGCCCAGTACAGACGCGCATATGATATTAATGATTGTATATGAATACTGTTCAACTATGTATTTATTTATACATGCATTGCATTTTATCTATATTTTTAATTTTCTGACTGCCAGAGGTCTTCCACGGAAGCTACTCTCAACCTGGCGTTGGGGGCAGCCTACTACCTACCTCCCCTTACCCATTGCATATGGGAATTGGGTTTTGTTGTTGTTGTTGTTGTCACTGTCTTGGTTTTGCATTTAACTATAGCATGAATGCATCTTTGCTCAGTTTTTATCTAAGGAAGTGTAATTATTCAAATCTAATTGGCATCTGAGTTTCTAGTAGAGGTACGTTTGAAGAGGAAACATGTAGCAGTTTTTAGGTTGGAATGGATTGTTATATTATTTTATTTCCTCTATAATATTTACAAGGATAAATGAGCAGATTTGTACATTGACAGTAACATTTTGATTTCATCCCAAAGGATTTCTAAGCTCGAGCAAGATTTCAATACATGAAAACTGAAATAAATAAAACATTGTTTGCACTTATATAGATTGTGAAATTGCAACGCCTAGTAGGCTAGTTCCAGTGAAAACAAGTAAAGATACGAGGGATAACAAGAAAGTTGCGAAGAAACCTCAAATAAATCCCCTTTAAAGAAATTGTGTATTTTTTTAAAATTCAATGTAATACAGGTGGGTATGAAAACATTCACATATTGGTAATCCTCAAAATATCTCACATTTACTGCAATCAGAACAAAACCAACATACATGGATTGCTATATCTCACATTTATAGTTTTCCATTTAATAATTATCAGATCAAGTAAGCAAATTTTGATTTCATCCCAAAGGGTTTCTATTATTTCATTCTATATTATGAAGAAAATTAAGTTTACTTCAACTTTGGTTCTTTCGGTGTCTTCCATAGATAGTTGTTTATATCTCAGTTTCCATTAATACTGGAAACAAAAATTTAAGGAGTTGCTTCCCCGCAAACAAATCAAGAAGGTACAAACAAGCAAATGAAAAATAAAACCCAATCAACGAAAAAAAACAATACTGCAGTGAGAGAGAGATATCCTCTTAGAAAGGTTGTTCAGTGCACCGCCGACAGGCTTTAGCAACACGAAGAAGAGCAATTTCAGCTTTCAGATCTTTGTTTTATGCCTCGTCGTGAAATTGAAAATGGAAAATGAGGGAAAGATGAAACAAGAAAAGGAGATCAAGGAAGATGAAACGAGAGATACCTGAGAAGACGATTGCCCGCCTCGCCGGTGAGAATGATTCCAAACAGTTGATCGATTTTCCGGTGTGGAGCAAGGGACGGGAGAACCAAGACCGTGTTTTCTGTGTGGAGCAAGGGACGGGAGAAAGCTAGAAAACAACTTACTCTTTTCCAAACGGTAAGTTGAAATATTGTGTTTTCCTCTCCCTTTTCCATTGACCGTAAAACGTTTTACGTTGACCAGGTGTTTTACAGGAACCAAACATAGAAAACGAGGAAAACTTTTCAAAAATAAGGTTAATGAATGACGCGATTGGTAAAAAGAATATAGGTTAAAAACTTACTTAAAATCATAAATTGAAATTAAAAAGTTATAAGTTGGAATAACATAATAATTTGTATTAAAATATATAAGGTAAAAATAAATTATAAAATATAAATATTATGAATACTATTAACATTTTAGGTACACTAAAAGAAACTTAAAATGTTATCAAAGGTAAGATGATTGAGTCTTGGATTTCCCTATGATAAGAAATAAGTTAAAGGCTGAAAATGTTATGAATATATATATATAAGAAATCCGGTTGTGTCTAATAATGTCATAGTTCACTAAGAAATAGGTTATGATTTGTAATGTAATATTTTTATTAATAAAATAGGTTACACCTAATATTGTTATTGTTCACTAAGAAAATAAGTTGTCATTTGTAATGTAATGTTAATATTTTTTAATAAAATAGGTTACGTCCAAGAATGTCATGGTTCACTAAGAAATAGGTTGTGATATGTTATGTTAATATTCTTATTAATAAAATAGATTACACAAAAAAATTAAATTTTAAATATCGATACTTAATATATTATTATCGATACTTTTAAATATTGAAAAAGTTGAATATAAGATTGAAAGTTAAAATATCGATAATTATGCGGTAATGATTGGTACTATTAAAAATTGAAAAAGTTGATAAAAAGATCAAAATTTAAAATATCGATACTTAAACGATGATGTTCGATACTTTTAGATATTGAACACGTTGATGAATATGACCGATAGTTAAAATATCGAAACATATGTTATGATGTTCGATACTTTTTTTTATTTATATCGATACTTATGTTCTGGTATTTGTGTAAAAGTTCAATACTTTGTAGCCTTCTCATTTTCTATGTTTTTTAATTCGAAAGTATTGATTGTTGTAGAGAAGTATCGATATTTATTGAGTGAATCGTGAGAAAAATTATTTAAGAAAACAATTTGAAATATAAAATATCTTTACTTAATCTATGTTAATCGATACTTTGCATAACAAAAAGGGTTATAACTACATTATCATGAAAAACCTATTTTATCTTACTTTTGCATAATATAAATGATTTCATAATTATAACTTAAAAGGTTAACATTAAAAAATGCGCTAGCTAATACATTATCATGAATAACATGTTTTGTCTTACTTTTACATAATTTAAATGATTTCATACTTATAACTTAAACGGTTGATATAAAAAATGTTCTACTTACTACATTATCATGAGAAATATGTTTTGTCTTACTTTTCTATTAAATAAAAGGTTTTATACTTATAACTTAAAATATTGACATTAAAAAAACGTTGACTATTATGTTACCATGAGCATAACAAAATAAATTAAAAGCTTAAAATGTTATGAATATTTATAAAAAATTCGAAAGTGTCGATATTTATAGAAAAATATTGATACTTTACAGTTTTCTCATTTTCTATGTTTTCTTTAAATTCGAAAGTATCAATATTTTGGAAAAATATTAATAATTTAAAGTCTTCTCATTTTTCATGTTTTTTTAGTTTGAAAGTATCGGTACTTGTGAAAAAGTATACATACTTTTGAATTTAAAAAAATATAAAAAATGATATTTTAACTTTCGAATTTAAAAGTATTGATACTTTTGAAGAAAAAAATTGATACTTTGCAGCCATCTTATTTTTCATTTCTTTTACTTCGAGAGTATTGATACTTGTGGAAAAGTATCCATACTTTCAATATTTTGTAATAAAAATATTAACATTTCATATCGCTACTTACTTTCTCAGTAAACCATAACATTCTTGGGTGCAACCCATTTTATTAATAAAAATATTAATATTCCAGATCACAACATTTATCTTAGTGAACCATGACATTTTTGGACGAAACTCGTTTCATTAATAAAATTATTAACATTCTAGATCACAACTTATTTCTTAGTGAACCATGACATTCTTAGGCGCAACTTATTTTATTAATAAAAATATTAACATCCCATATCATAACTTATTTCTTAATGAACTATGACATTCTCGGGTGTAACCCATTTTATTAATAAAAATATTAACATTCCAGATCGCAATCTATTTCTTAGTGAACCATGCCATTTTTTGGCGCAACCCATTTTATTCATTAAAATATTAACATTCCATATCACAACTTATTTCTTAGTGAACCATGAAATCTTGGACACAATCTATTTTATTAATAAAAATATAAACATTTCAGATCATAACATATTTCTAGTGAACCATGACATTCTTGGGCACAACCCATTTTATTAATAAAATTTTTAACATTCTAGATCGTAACTTATTACTTACTGAACTGTGATACTTTTAGGCGCAACTGTATTTCTTATATATATTCGTAACATTTTCAACTTTTAAATTATTTTTTTATATTAGGAAAATCCAATGCTCCATCAGCTTAAATTTTGGAAAACTTTTTAGGCGCAACTTGTTATGTTACTAAATTGATAACTTTTCCGGTTCCACTTTATAACATTTTGTGTTTCGCTTTTAATATGTAAGATAGGTTTCCCGATTACACAATTTTAAGTTATTTTAAAATAGTTACAACACTATAATACATATAAATTAACTTTTTCAGTCGCGCTAAATCAATTTTGATAAGATTTTTTTTAATTTTCGATTTCGCCATTTTATAGCCTTATAATGTGTTTTCCTTAGAAAACTCCATAGATGACAGATTAAAAGTATAACACAAAATGTTATAATAAAAAACTGAAAAAGTTATCAATTGTAGTAACATAACATATTGCACCTAAAATGTGATAAACGATAAGAAAATAAGTTATGGGTGATAAATGTTATAAATATTATTAACATTTTAGATTACGCCAAAAATGATATAAACGGTAAGAAAATAAGTTATAAACAATGAATGTTATGAATATTATTAAAGTTTTAGGTTGCATCTAAAATGGTACCAGAGTTTAAGCTGACGGAACTTTAGATTTTCACACAATAACAAAATAAGTTATAAGCTGAAAATGTAATGGATATCTATAATAAATACGGTTGTGCCCAAGAATATTATGGTTCACTAAGAAAGTAGATTTCAATATGGAATGTTAATATTTTTATTAAAAAATTGAGTTGCGCCTAAAATATTACCAGAGTTTAAACTGATATAGAGCCTTAGATCTTCCCAAGATAACAAAATAAGTTAAAAGCTAAAAATATTAGGAATATCTATAATAAATATGGTTGCATCCAAAAATATCATGGTTTACTAACAAAGTAGGTTGCGATCTGGAATGTTAATATTTTTATTTATAAAATGGTTGCACCTAAAATGTTACCAGAGTTTTAGCTGATGGAGCCTCAAATTTTCCCACAATAATAAAATAAGTTAAAAGCCGAAAATATTATGAATATCTATAATAAATACGGTGCGCCCAAGAATGTCATAATTCACTAAGATAGTAGATTGCGATTTAGAATGTTAATATTTTTCTAAAATTCAAAAGTATCAATGTTTTTCATAAATATCAATACTTTCGAATTAAAAAATGGAAAAATGAGAAGGCTGCAAAATATCAATATTTTTCACAAATATTGACACTTTCAAATTTTTTATAGATATCCATAACATTTTTAGCTTTTAACTTAACCCGTTAAGCTAAAAAGAATGTTGAACCTATTACTTTACAAGCAAAATCGGATTTGTATTAATATTTAATAATATAAATGATTCATACTTATAACTTAAACGACATAAAAAAAAAAGATGTTACCTAGTACGTTATCATGAACAATCTATTTTGTCTTATTTTTTTAATAATATAATAGGTTTCGTATTTATAACTACTAAACTGACATAAAAAGAAACTACCTACTATGTTATCATGAGAAACCTATTTTGTCTTATTTTTTGTAATATAAATGTTTTCATACTTATAACTTAAAATATTGACATAAAAAAGGCTTAACTATTGCATTATCATGAAAAACATGTTGTCTTATTTTTATATAATATAAATGGTTTAATACTTATAATTTAAATGATTGACATTAAAAAAATCACTATCTAATATGTTATCATGAGCAACCTGTTTTGTCTTACTTTTGCATAATATAAATGGTTTCATACTTGTAACTTAAATCGTTGACATAAAAAAAGCTACCCACTAAGTTATTAGGAAAAACTTGTTTTGTCTTACTTTTTCATAATATAAACGATTCATACTTATAACTTAAACGATTGACATTGAAAAAAGACGTTACCTAGTATGTTATCATGAGCAACCTATTTTGTCTTACTTTTGCATAATATAAACGGTTTCATACTTATAATTTAAACTATTGATATAAAAAAGCACTACATACTATGTTATCATGAGAAACCTACTTTGTCTTACTTTTGCATCATATAAACGGTTTCATACTTATAATTTAAATTACTGATAGTAAAAAAATACCTATTACGTTATCATCAGCATAACAAAATAAGTTAAAAGCTGAAAATGTTATGAATGTCTATAAAAAAACGAAAGTATCGATATTTGAGGAAATATATTGCTACTTTGTAGCCTTCTCATTTTTCATATTTTTTAAATTCGAAAGTATCGATACTTGTAGAAAAGTATCAATATTTTGCAGCCTTCACATTTTCCATGTTTTTTTTAATTGAAAGTATATATATTTATGGAAAAGTATTGATACTTTCAAATTTTAAAAAATATTATCATTTGAATCGCAACCTATTTTCTTATTGAACCATGGCATTCTTGGGCACGACCGTATTTAGTATAAATATTCGTAATATTTTGAGTTTTTAACTTATTTTTTATCGTAAGGAAAATATAAGGCTCCATTAACTTAAATTTTGGTAACATTTTATGCGCAACCCATTTTATGAATAAAAAAATATTAATGTTCCAAATTGCAACCTAATTTCTTTGTGAACCATGATATTCTTGGGTGCCACCATATTTGTAACACCCTCAGAATGATACAGGTGACCTGATCTGATCCAATATGTCACATTAATGCCACCAGAGCGTCCCACTATGAAAATTCAGGAAAAAAACTTTAACCATTAAAATTTTAAAATTGTAAAACAATTCTAACATATAATAAATTCAGTCATTAAAAAAATCGATAATACACATTGTAAAAAATAAGTTCAGACTTTTAATATCAAAGTAAACTGTAACCTATATTCCCCCTAAGTACACCTATACCGTACTCCGCAAGTAACAGCGGTAGAACTCCCATTGTTGATGTCGATAAAAAACGCATGATTAATTCTTGTAACCTGAAATGGTAAATAATATAGTGAGCTTTGGGAAAACTCAGTAATACAGAACTAGCGAATGATGCTAAAGGACACACATATAAATAATAATACATGAAAATTCCTTGTTGGTGTCGATATCCACAAGCTTCAAAGAAGATTTGGAATTTTATTAATTCTCAAGTAACATTCGGGAAGTATATAGGTAGGAAGAGTTAGAATAAGATGGATCTTAGAGATAGAGTTGACGAGTTTAGTGTGTTTCATTAGTGCGGAAAATATATATATATAGTTCCAGACTAAAATAATTTATTCAATAAAACATAGTTTTAAAGATATAGTAAATTTTAGTTTAAAAATAATATGATCGCCCTCTATATGAACACCAGAATGTGTAGGTTTCCCTAAACCATACACCCACTTGTACACCGGATAAGGACCTTATATAGCGAAAGGACTTACGATAAGGACTTACCCTGTGTGCAAAGTAGAGGAGTCTGCAGTAAGGTTTTACAAGTCATAGACTAAGCTTGAGATACTTCCTCCAATAATACCAAACCCAGAAATGTAAAACAATAATATCAAAAAATTATGATCCAAATATATTTGTATTAGAAAGCAGAAATCAGAGAAGATGTTCTTATTTCAGATAATAGAGTCATACTTTTAAAATCAGAGAAAACAATATCATTTTTAAATCAAAAAAAAATAACCAAATGCGCATGGAACACATTTGAGAGTCCAATTTATTTCTCGTAAGTGCTTGATAATTATAAGAGAAGAGGAGGCGGAACTTTAGATAAATTTCGAACTGATTTAATAAATGAGGTCCCGGGGTCTTTATTTTGAAGACAATTAATCATTCTAACATTATTCGACTGCTTGATATTATTGAGGTTCGTTTCTTCTTGTTTTTTTATTATTATTATATTTAATTGGTTCGTTGTGCTATTTGTTTTCTAGGAGTTGTTTGGATGCCCAGAAAGTAGTGGAACAAGTGGCGGAAACGGAACTATTTGAAATTATTTTTAGAAATTGACCTGTTTAGGTGTATGATAGGGACTGAAATTTGAGGTGGCAGTTATTGAGTGAAAGTTCATTTATGGACAATGATAAAAGAACGGAGAACTCGGATTCATCTTTGTGTGTGTGAAGATATTTTAAGATACGGTATTCCAAAAGGGAAGAATCTATTTTTGATTGAAAAATGAGTTATTTGGCCATACATGTAGTTGATAGAATCAGATAATGAATGAACTAACGAATGGTGGAATTTTCAGTCAATCTATATAATGTGTTTACTTAAGTGGAGAGCTTGCTGTTTGGAAGACCAAATATGAGATGGAATCTCATTGTGTTATCCTTTCATTCCACAACTACTACTGACGGAGAAGCTTAAAGGATCATTGAGAAAAAATTGTAAATTTGCAGTTGTCAATGGAAACTAAATTAAAAACCATTTGTCATGTATTTGTTTGTGAAGCTTCGGATTATATGCAACAGATTACACCTTTCCCCCTCTAAATTGGGTTTGCTTTTGAACCTTATCATGGAATGTGTTGAAGTTGCGCAAATATCCTTTGGTGTAGACTAGCCTTTTCCATGTTGAAAAGTCTTCTTTCAATATGTTCTCTTTGTAATGTTGTTGTTTCTGGAACAGAATCTTCTTCTCTCAACAATGAAAACAGTGCAGCTTTAAAGATTGCAGACTTTGGATTTGCAAGGTGTCGTAACCGGTTTTCGTCTGGGCATGAAATATTTATTACTTGACGGAAAAAATGATGTGAATAAATGGTTTTAAAAATAATTTGTGAGTCGTCATCGGCCTTTTGGGTCAGGTAGGTCGAATACCTAAAAATTATCTTTTAACAGAGTTTTTAAGAAAACATCAGTTAAAAGATGAGTTGATCTGCGTTTATAACCAAAAATTCTTTCTTTTTAATAATAAAAAGGGATTCGTGGTCGGTTATGTTTAGGGAAGGATTAGCACCCCTACAACGCCAAATTGGTACTTTTTAATATAAATTGTCTCTATATTAGAAATTTAAAAATTCAAAATATATTAATTTATAATCCATTATTTCAAAATTATATAAAATATTTATTTATTTAAAAATATCAGAAAAGGACTTCTAGGTGCCTTAAGACAGCTCTTTTCTTTGATATTAATAAATTAAATAATATTTTTTTATTAATATTTAATTTTAAAATACCAGAATAGGACATCCAGTTGTATTAAGACTGTCCTTTTCTTCGATATTGAAAAATAAATATTAAAATAATTTATTGAAAAATATAAAATATTTTTCTATATATATTTATGACTACATAATCTTAAAAAATATTTAAACAAGTAAAATTAAAACAATAAAAAACAATTAGAACTCTATATATAAAAGTTGTAAAATAAATGAAAATATTTAACTTAGTGACTTAACTTAGTGACTAAATTATAATAAAATTAAAATTAAATACCTAAATCATAATTAATCAAAATTATAGGGATTAAACATATCATTTTCCTTATTTATTAATTTGGTGACTAAATAAAATTATATAAAATTCATATATCAAATTAAAATAAATTAAAATATATACTCGGGATTAAAAAAATAATTATTAAAATTAAAGGACTAATATGATATTTATCCTAAATATATATTAATACGGTTAATGGCTAAAATATAATAAAATAAAATTTAAACATTAAATTAAAATGATTAAAAGTTAATTTTAGTGACTAAATTGCAAAGTTACAGACCTATAAGGGTTTTCTCTGGTTTCTCTCTAGTTTCCAGAGTTCTCTCTGGTTTCTCTCTAGTTTCCCTCGTCGGAGGGAAACCGGCAGCCATAGGCCACCGTACTCCGTTGCCGGCCACCGCCGCCGGCCACCGTGAACGGTGGCCGGAATTTACAAAATACCCCCCAAAGCATAGATCTAACCGTCCTAATGCCCGATATAAGGTTATTTTAACCTAAAATCCCATAATATATCGTAGATCTACGATTTTCACCTTTGGTGTTTCGGTTCTCCGATGACTCGTGGAGGCTCTCACGGCGGCGATTTCCTCGGTAAGTCTCTTTTTCTTCTTTCTTCGGTTTGTATTTTCTGGGATCGTTGGTGTAGCTCTTTCTCTGTATCTCTTTTTTTTCTGTTTGTTGTTGTCCGTTTGTTCTCGATTTTTTTTCTTCTTTCTTTGTTGTTTATGGTTGCCTCCTCCTGGCTCTCCTCCTCTTTCTTTTGCAGATTCGGTGGTGGCTTATCCACCACGACGTTCGCTTCAGACCGGTCACAAAGGGGTGAACCTCGATGAGTCACCAAACTATGTGGTGACTCATCCTAGAGTGAAGACGTGTGCGGCTGGCGTTCTGGAAGTGGAGCTTCCTGAGGCTTCAGCGGCAAGGTGACGTGGTACTGGAGTGTCAGCACCGCGTGGCAGATGGAATGGCTTCAGAGGCGACTGGAAACCCTTGAGGCGGCGTCGCACGGGGCTAGGGTTAGAAAACCCTAATTGAAACCCTAAATGTTTTTAGGGTTTCTATCTGGTTGGGCTTGTAAAATGGGCCTGATTGGGCTCTGGGTTTTGTAATTATTTATTAAATAATAATATAATATTAATATTAATAATAATAAATAATAATAATAATAATAATAATCAAATGAATCAAATGAAAAAACTAGTGTCTTCAGCTGCCCCTCTTTGCTCATTCTTGTGTTAACGAGAATAGAGCAAAGACGAAAAGACAATAAGTTTTTTTCATTTAATCTTCACTCAAAATATTGAACAAGTTCTTCTTTGGGATTAGTTCTTCTCATTATGAACTTTTCCACTGGGGATGACAATTTATCTTCTTCTATGATGTAATCTAGAAAAAAGTTGAACAAATTCTTCTCTTTCAGATGAGTTCTTCTCATTATGAACATTTCTGAAAATGTTGATGTTGATCCATCTACTTCTGTGATAGAGTTAAACAAAAGGTTAAACAAGTTCTTCTCATTATGAACTTTCTCTGGAAAAGTTTGATGTTGATCTATCTAATTCTGTGATAGAGTCAGTAAATTGAACAAACTCTTCTCATTATGAACTTCTTTTCCTTCTTCAGATAAATTCTTCTCATTATGAACTTTCTCTGGAAAAGCTGATCCATCAAGATGGATTTGCAAAGGTTGAACAAATTCTTCTCATTATGAATTTCTCCTTCCTTCTTCAGATGAGTTCTTCTCATTATGAACTCTACCTGGTAATACTGAATCATCGAATGATGAATTCAAGCGAAAAGTTGAACAAGTTCTTCTCATTATGAACTTCTTCTTCTTCAGATGATTTTTCTCATTATGAACTTTTCTGGAAAAGCTGATCCATCAAGTGATGGATTTGCAAAAGGTTGAACAAATTCTTCTCATTATGAATTTCTCCTTCCTTCTTCAGATGAGTTCTTCTTATTATTGGACTTCTTCTCCTTCTTCAGATAATTCTTCTCGTTATGAACTTTCTCTGGAAAAGTTGATGTTGATTAAACTAAAGTCGAACAAATTCTTCTCATTATGAACTTCTTCTTCTTTCTTCAGATGACGAGTTCTTCTCATTATGAACTCTACCTGGCAATGTTAATCCATCAAATGATTTAAATAAAAGGTTGAACAAATTCTTCTCATTATGAACTTCTTATTCCTTCTTCAGATGAGTTCTTCTCATTATGGACTTCTTCTTCCTTCTTCAGATAAATTCTTCTCATTATGAACTTTTTCTGGAAAAGCTGATCCATCAAATGATAGATTTGAATCTTTGCTAAAATCTTTGAAATTCTTCAGATGAAAATTAAACATGGATGAAAATGAATTAAAATGCACCTATTTTTGCAAAAACCTAAATATGATGCATGAATGTTGATGCAATCTTCATTTGACTTCAAAATGGTGAACTCGGTTTTCCTCCACTTCATCATTTATTGCCAGGGTCACCTCTGGATATCAGTGTAGCAACTTATGCTATCAAGCTTGCATTTCTGAAGAACCATCTGATCAACTTGTATCTTTATGTATTCTTTGCTTCATGAAAGTCTCAGAAGAATTGTTTCATTTGTGGAACTCTTGGTCGTAGTCAGAATTATGACCTTAATGCCCCATTTTGTCTTGGATAAAACCAACTTTATTTGTTTGGACTTGTGTAGAAATCCCATAAAGTTTCATCTTTGAAAAGAGAATCTGTCATCTTTAAAAAGAGAATCTATCATCTTTGAAGAGTGTAGATGTAGATATGCCTGACCAGCAGGGATTAATTAAGAGTAGAGTCTGTTCTGATTTGACTCTTGAAACATATCACAAGGAGGATTTATTCCAATTCCTTTCATGTCTTCACATCTAATTGGATCTCGAACAAAGCAACTCAAACCATATCATGTAAAGATGTTTAACAACAACCTATTGTTTGATCTTAGTTGGCTCCAATAGTTTCTTGTTGTTAAAATTTCTGCTTCCCTTCTGTGGAAAGAAATCTTCATCATATCTCATTTATAACCTTGGGGTTGAAGAAGACATGCTTTATCTTGGATCAATAAAGGAAAACCATATGAAAACAACACTGGTTCAACACCATAATCACTGGTTCGTAAAACATTTGACAACACATTCATCATCTCATGTGGCTTCTGCTTGGATTACTGGTCAAGAAAATTGCACAGTGTTTAAAACTTTTGTATGATGTCACAAGACCATTGAGAAAAAAACTCCATGGGGATTCAAGTGTGATGTTGGTATGACCAAAAGTTGGTCAATTTCTCAAGATATGCTAGTGTTGAATTGAATGGAGACACTAACTGATCTTGATATCATATTGGGCAAAGACAAATGTGATACTGATCACGTTTTCTTCTATAATCTTTGTAGGAAGTAGAAACACATCAACTGTAGGATCCATGTACAGAAAGAGGTTCACGAAATTCTGCTGCTGGGGATAAGACGCTCATGATAAAACCCAAAATGGAAAATCAGTTTATCTTGGCTGGTAATGATGACCCCAGTAAATAAGGAAAGGTAATATAATTAAGTCGAGCTTCTCTCTTCAATGTCATCAATTAAGCAAAAACTGATGTGAAAAACAGCTTCATAATCCCAGCAGTATGGTTGAAACAACTGCCAAAATCTCAAAGAAATATTTTCAATTATCACTGATACAGAGAATGCAAAATTCAAAGCTGAGACCTTGAGGAACTGAACCCTGGATCGAGTAGTCTGCCTGGGGATCATCTTTATTCATGCAACCGTAATGTAGCAAACAAAGACATACTATCATGTAACATGGTTAAGAAGATTAGGTATTTGAAAACATACTTGCTGAGTAAACATTTGTTCAACAACATGATCATAATGTAACTGCCTGATGAACGAAGCAATTATGTATAGCAGCTCGACTGTCACTGTTTCACCATTTTCATTTTTACACCTTTCTGTCTCATTGGAAATATTTATTCAAGTCAATGATCTTGACACAGGATGTTGTGGGCCTTCAGCATACCCCAACATTGGCTAATACAAGTGTTCAAAATGCATCACATTTCTGATTCTGATTGAAATTGGTTTTCAGCATGCCCCAGCATTTGCTGATAATATTCAAATATTTCAACATTTCTGATTCTGATTGAAAAGGGTTTCAGCATGCCCCAACATTTGCTTCTTGTTAATCTGAGCCTTCAAAATGCCCCACATGGATCTGTCTGAAGGAACCTTTAAAATGCCCCAACAATTGCTGATACAGATGTTAAAAGTGTGCTCAACATTACTTCTTGTTGAGATGAGCCTCCAAGAATGCCCAAATATTCATATTGTTGGAGCCTTCAAAATGCCCCAATATTCTATTTCTGGTTGAAATGGGCCTCAAGATGTCCCACATGAAACATTTCTGTCTGAAATGGGCTTCGAGATGCCTCAATATTCTGCTTCTGGTTGACTCTCAATGTCTTGACTTGAATATCATGATCCCGAGGTATAATTTTGACAATACACTGTTGTATTTGTGGCTTTATTCATGCCCCAAATCTGTTTATCTTGAATACTCTCATTCTGGTGTTACTGAACAGCAATGTTGTCAAGTAACTGGAGAAATTCTCTTTATGTTGTCATAAACTTAAGAAGTACTCAATCATTCTAATAGAAACGTCTGAGATATGTGTCTTCTGAATGAGGTGACTATTTTCTGTATCTGGAGGGATTTAGTCGGACAGAGCAGTAAAAATAGCTTGGTAATCCGTTCCAGGCTGACAGTGGCTTATCATCTTTCAGTGAAGGCCATCTCTGAAATATACTTTTCTGTGGGAGAAACCATTTATGCAAACAGTAATCTGATGCAATAGCAAGACTACATATACAGTGGTACAGGCTCTTGAAAAATCCACATTCATGCAACATGTTGATTCTGATAATAACTCATCTGATTATGAAGCGATCTTTCAGGATGATTTCACAATATTGATATTCTTCTGATATCGAGGAAATCCTGAATTCTGATTCTGATGAGGAGAATAAACTGTTATACTTGACAAAAATGGGATTCTCAGAGGCTGAGGCTTCAATAGCCATGGAGAGATGTGGTCCAGATTCATCAATTGCAGAGTTGATAGATTTTATATGTGCTGATCAAATGGCTAAGGCTGCTGACGTACTTCTTCAGTAGAAGGTAGAATTCATTATACAATGACCCAATTACAAGCAAAGGCGAAACTTGGGCTATGATTTGTGGAAAGGATGAAGCAGATGAAGCTTGAAAAGAAGCTTCTTAATGAAGATCATGCAGTTCATCTTTCAATTCCAATGATCGGTTCTGGGGTTCCTACCGAATCAGCTCAATAACTCAAAGAACACTTCCAGAAGATGCTATTGGGTCCCTTATTTCTACTATGAGCAAATTCATCTTTTAAATCCAATGATTGGTTTTGGGGTTCATACCAAATCAGATCAGATAACTCAAAGAACACTTCCAGAGATGCTATTGGGTCTCTTTATTTCTACTACGAGAACATGGCACTTGCTCCAGTTAATGTTTGGACTGAATGTCACAGTACTGATGTTGTAAAACCAAAACTTGTAGATTCAAAGTATTTTCATACTGCTACACTGAAATGGGCTATGTTCATAATCTGCCAATTGAGAACAAATTTTCTCTTATTCTGCTTCCTCCGTGTGCCATACATGATGCTTTTCCATTGATAAAGAAATGATGGCCTTCATGGGATAAAGTTGAACTGTTTACAAACATGTACAGGAAGTGTCAAATTGATAGAAAAGGATCTGTAAGGCTCTTGAAGCTTATGACGAGTCACCTTCGAGTGTCCAGAAGTATGTTCTTGATGAGTGCTGAAAATGGAATCTGGTATGGGTTGGAAGGAAAAAGTTGTTCCACTTGAACCTGATGAGGTGAAATGTTTCTAGGTTTCCCTAAAACTATCATGAGGAGCTGCTAGAGACAAGCTCCCAGTGATAACAATGTCCTGTCTCTTTCTCTAGAATCAGTGATGCAGAGGTTACCTTCTACTGTCTTAGTATACTTTTGAAAACAAATGTGCAAGAACTGAATGATGATCGGTTGGAGCAATTGATGAGTAGATTTGTCAATTCGACCTTGTTGTCGGTGGCATCCAGCGTAACAACCTTACTGGAAGAAATAAACATCATCAGGATGAACTAGAAGATTTTTGTTGGTGCATTTTCTTGCAATGACTGCTACAACAACTGTCTCTTCTGTGCTCCAATATCCCACTCTTTTCGAATCATGGAACGGTTTAGTTGACAGTAAAACTGGTCATCTCAACTTTTGGAATCCTGTAACCAATGTTACCCTATATAAAAGCCTATAAGGATAGATTCTGTTCCACTGTCTTATTCTGTGCCATAAGTCCTCAATTCAAATTCAGAAATCTTCTGAAGGACATAATGGATATCATCTTGACAAAGAAAATGATCGGCATAGAAGAAGTAGCAATAATGTATCAAGACTTGAGCCAGCATCACGGTATAACCAGAGTGCAGGTAGACTTGTTCATGGCTCTATGATGTAATCTTCTAGAGAACATGAATTGATGGTTGGGAAAATAATCTGTCTGATGATGCTTATCACCCTCAGTATGAGATAAACGATAATCTTTCTTGATGAGCTGCTAATAATGTCATAGGAGAGTGTTACAAGTTCAATTCTCCAGACTTTCTGGCTTCTTGGACCACTTACCTTCAAATGTGAAGTGCTTCATTATTCTGGCCTCGTTCATTCTTTTCTACAACAGATGTAGAATAAGCAACAATTGCTTCAAGGACCTTCCTCATTTAAGGTGTCCTGTTTGAAAATGTTTTTCTCATTTCTTTAATGAAGAATGAAAGAATTTTGCAAAGTATTACCCCTTTCAGGTTCACAATATAATCAAACATAAACAATAAGTTTAATGAATATCCAATAAATCACTACACTTTTAAATCATTCAAAAATCATAGTCCTATGGCAAATGTCAAAATTATTGACTGATTTGAGGTGTAGGTTGATTTTGGTAAAGTAGGTTCTTTCAAGTTGGTTCAGTATGTCGCTTCGGCTCCACTATCTTGAAGAAAAGGTTGTTATGCTCATCTTGTAAAGATGCTCTCATTCCAAAATCTCAGGAACGTCTTTGGGATGTGCGGTGCTTCTTTTAAGAGCTTAAAATTGTCTCTTATGTCGTTGTTGCACCATTAATATTCGAGCCGCCTTTTCAGGTTTTCAACTCAAATCCTCCTTTGGTTCTAAGATGTTATTAAAATTATATCTTGAACCCACCTTTATCATTTTCATATGCATTAAAGATTTTAAAAACCAATTTTTGCAAATAAAAATCAATCTTGGAAGGTGGAATGAATTATAAAGATATTCTCTTTTACTTAGAAATCCATGGTCATCAAACCAAGGCAATTTATTCTGATGCATCAATCTTGTTGTTACTTGGATCTGCCTTGGGGAATTTCCATCAACTGGATCCCTCTAGACTGCCAATTTGGATCATTTCCCTCTATCTTCAGCATTTCTTGCTCTCTTGTTTGTACTTGATCAACCTTGTAACTTGAGGCTCAATAAGTCACCCATCTGATTCAATTTTTTTCTTTTTCTTCTTTTTTTTCTTCTTTCTTTGCTGATGAGTAAATACTTCAATTGCTTTGAGCACCTCCTTTTCCTTTTGCATTTGGAGGTTTTCCGTTATTCTTGTTGGATTGATCTTCAAGCACTCTGTATTTGACATACTTTGTAGTTCAAAACTTTCATGACTTCATGGAACTTGTCTTCGTAATAAAACTGTATGACAATCTTTATTCTTGTGAGCCATATCCTTTACCTTGCCCCCTAATGTAGAGGGTGATCCTTGGTTAGGGTGAATAGAAGAAATTATTCAGGCTCAAATGGGGACAACAAAGGATATATATATATATATTAAAGGATAAATGAAACAATCGTTCGTCTCTCATACACAGAAACCTTTGTAAAAAGAGGTATCTCCAGGGGATGAATATTCAAGATTAATTTTACTTACATGAAAAATGTAATTAATGCATGATATATTTATTTCAGTCAATCACTTTCCCCTTCTTCTTTGAGTATGCCCTAATCACTCGAATTATCATCAATGAGTTGGTCCATGATGCCTCATCTCGTCTCTTCTTGCAGTAAATTCATGGATAATTGAAAGTTTGGTTCTTTGAGGTCTTTTGGTTTATGATGGTTTTGTGTTTGGAAGGAAATGTGTGACTCTTAAAGTCATGTATATGGTGGAAGGGGTAATATCATAAACCAACCAACTCTATCCGAGAAGGTAACATCTAGAGTTGATGTCTCAAAAACAGTAGAGACATTTCTTCAGATCTCAGATAAATGTAGTGTCAGGATTTGGTTTGGTAAGGGTCGAGTAATAACATTGGATGGGATATTGAAGATATAATTTTACCACTTGCCAATAGATCTATAACTCTTGAAAATTAAAGAATATTTAATCTACTTGATACTCAATAATCTCAAGATTAAAATTGAATCCTTGCTCATAACCATAAAAGAAACACATATTTATTTATTGCCAAAAGGCGGAGAAAGAACAAAAACATTCAAAGATGCTGAAAATAGAAAGTACTACAGTGGTAGATAACACTTCCACTTGTTTATGCATCATTACTCCTCTATTATTGGGTGTGTACTTGGCCCGGATTTTATCCTTATTTTCCCCCATTCTGATCGTTTCTGTGTCAAGACTCCCTTGTCGACGAGCGTCTCTATTTCCTTAACAGTGACCAACATTCCCTGTTGAATGTCCAGATACTCCCAAGTGAAAATTACAGAAGATATTTGATCATAGCATGGCATAAGGCTTTGGTGACACCTTCACCAATCTGGTGTAATGTATTGACCTTTAACCAAATAAGGTACAGGTCTGAGATAGATTCTTGAAACACTTCAGAGTTTTCTCGCTCGCGAGGCTATCACTTTCTTTGATCGTTCTGAACGAATGAATGCTCTCATGTTATCGAGGGGGTTCTGAATGCTCATTTCAGCTATAACTGGGGTATATTAACCAGATTTCTTAAGTTGTCCTTTGCCTTACTGGTTTCGGAAAATCTTATACATGTATCGAGGTCTTCGGGTTATATTTCCCATTCTTTCTTAGACCTATAGGCCATCTCGAATTACATCCATGGGCCTTTGATTTCTTTCCCATTTTCTTTGCAGGATTTGGTCACATTAGTCTGTTGAAGCAACAATTTCTGAACATTGAACCTTCACCCCTTCTTTTACCTTATATTTTGAATTGTTGCTCTAAAGGATCTTGGAAATTTCCCTCAAGGTTACCAGGACCTTAGCTGAACAATTTGAAATTCAGTCTGATTTTTCCAAGGAACCTCCTAATAGGTCCAATTCTCATTTGGAGGCCACTGTGGTGGAACAAGTCATGGAGTAGTTAATCTGGCTGAGAGCATTTTTGAATGCAGTTTTTCACTCGAACAAGAAGGGAGGAAATTGAAAACCCTGCATATTCTTTTTCTTCTTGACACTTTATAAGGTTTGACACCATGTTTAATGAATAAGACCTCATTATATTAACTTCAGCTTCTTTCTCGACGTTAGTATCGTCAGAGCCGCTTATCTTGCCATTCTTGATAGGTATTTCGATCATTTCTCCAATCATGTCGATGTCAGAGAATTATTAGTGGCAGCCCTATCATGTGATTATATAGGGAAATTTAATGTACGATGAACAAAGTAGTGAACTCCCTTTCAGTCAATGGTGGATCACTTGAAAAGCGACGCCATTCCATCGTTGTGAATACTGTCGAAAACTTTCATTGCACTTTATATTCATGTTTGCAACATTGTTCGATCAGGGGCCATAGCCATATGATTGACCCAAAAAGGCTTGAGATAAGTCCCTCCAAGAACGTATTTGAGTACGTTTTAGCTGATTTACCTTTGATGCAGACCCGGATAAACTGTCTTGGAAATAGTGGATCAACAATTTTTCATTCTCCACATAGCCGTTATACGATAGTACATAGTGATATGATTCAGGGCATGTGGTCCCATATACTTCTCAAAATCTGAATTTTAAAATTTGGTGGGAGAACTAAGTCGGGGACCTTGTTCTTGCGTCAATCTCATAAATGATTCAACCGTCTCTCTAGAAGTAGTACAAAATTCATTGACTTAAACCCAGAAGCAGTAAGATAGTCAGTGGGGAACGAAACTCCAACTTGATATTGTGAGTTCTTAACAGCGAATGAACTGGTGATTGGATTTCCTGACGTACAGAGGTGTGCTCAGGAATGTGAACAGTGTAATACCCAGAGAATTTGTGGAGTTTCAACAAGACTCTTTCCAGCAGTCAAATGCTCTCAATTTCTTTCATATTGTTCAGTATCGATCTGAGAATTAGCTTCGATTTGTGCCAACTTGCTCCTCAATTTTTCCTGTGTCTCTTTTGCTTATCTCAAATTTGGCTAGCCTATCTTCAGTTTCTTTAGACATTTTTTTGTGTCGCTGAGCGTTCTTGCTTCAGGAAAAACCAAGATCACTTCGTTTGAAATCCTTTTAATGAATGAATGTTTTAATGTATTAACATAAAAATGCAAAGATGCCAAATGCAAATGTAAATATGAATGTAAAATGTAAATGTAAATTATTTAAATACCAGAATAGGACATCCAGTTATATTAAGACTGCCCTTTTCTTTGATATGAAAATAAATAAACATTATTTAATTAATATGTTTTAATGCATGATGTAAATTAAAAATGTAAATGTAAATACAAACGTAAAAATGTACAAATGCAAAATACAAATGCTGTATGAAAAGGTGTTACTCAAGAGTGATCATCTTAGAACAGATTTCATTGAACGCAAAAGTTCGGTACATCAAACAAACTTTACATATAGGGATATATTTTACTCCTAACTTCCAAAGCCTAATTAGTTTCCATTCATGCTCAAAAAGTTGAGTCTTCAGTCTGCTTCATCTCCTTGTAAAATCAGCTAAATCTATCATTAAGAACCATATTGCTTGTCTGGCTGCAACTTCTCTATGACATTCTCTTTCATCTTCTGTGTCACTTCTCGAAGTTGCTCATTTTCCCTTGTAATAGATCCTTACTGTCTAAGAAGTTCTTAACAAGATCTTCATATGTGTAGTTCTTTTTCAGCTTGGTGACCCCTGTGATCCCTCTTCTGGGGTACTTCCTAAGCCAGTATTTTGAAAGGCTTGACTGATTTTCTGAAAATCTTCATGCATAGTTTTCATTTCTGTGTTCAATTTCTTGTTTTGGTCGTCAAGTCCTTCAAATAACATGCTTGAGCTTCATAAAAATCTCCTACTATGAATCCGGACTGATACTTACCATAGACTGCTTTTGGTATCAATCTGGCAGAATCTTTGTGGAGTACTTTTGGTATTAATATAACCGGTTCTCTGTGTGCAGAACTTCCCTCGATCCTCGTAGTTTCTTCAGGATGCCTTCCTTGGCCGCATCATATTTTGTTTGATCATAAAACTTTTTGTCCATTTACGATTTCTTTCAATATGATGAACAGTCTTCAAGTAAACACCTTTTGGTTATGCCATGATCATGCAACAAAAGAAATCAATATGAACAGATTAGAGCAATGTAAAATGCATGAAAAAAATAAAAAAAATAGAATAGTTATTACCAACTAATGGAAAAAAAATCTATCAAGGTATAAATCTTAACCTCATGCTTTCTAGTTCCATGCTTTGTTTGGAAAAAGTTAACCTAACCACATGATTTCTAGTTCGCATGCTTATTCAGGAAAAAAGAAAAGGAAATAAAATAAATTAAAAGCTAGAGCGTATTTCTCCTTTGTGTATACCTATGAACAAGGTTCAGTATGTCTTAGATCAGGTGAATTTCTAGGGTTTTATATGCAGAGTTTCAGTTCTAGGAGTAAAGGTACTCGAATTGTCCTTGTTGATGCCCTCTTGGGCTGTCAACCCCAATCATAGTACTAAAGACTTAAGCAGACCGAGTTCAATTCGAGGGGACACATTCTCTATGCCTGACACGGAGAATAAATTCTCACGAAGACAAAAAGCATATGAACCCGAAAGTTACTTGCTAGGTCTGACACGGAGAATAAATTCTCACGAAGACGTCGCTTTCACTCCCACTTAAAATGGACAAACTCAATTATAGAGCTTTATGTAATGCAAGTGTTGTGTGTGAGGAGAAATGTTCAAACCTCTAACAGATAAATAAATAATGAAATAAAATGTTTGCAAATAAAATGAAATAATATATATAAATACTATAAAAATATATAAAAAAAATTGAAAAGAAAGAATTATAAATTAAATATATGAATTTTAATTTTCTAATTGATAGAGATAATTAATAATTGGTTTTAAAGTTTGACGTCCCCAGCAGAGTCGCCAAGCTGTCGTAACCGGTTTCGTCCGGGCACGAAATATTTATTACTTGACGGAAAAAATGATGTGAATAAATGGTTTTAAAAATAATTTGTGAGTCGCCATCGGCCTTTTGGGTCAGGTAGGTCGAATACCTAAAAATTATCTTTTAACAGAGTTTTTAAGAAAACATCAGTTAAAAGATGAGTTGATCTGCGTTTATAACCAAAAATTCTTTCTTTTTAATAATAAAAAGGGATTCGTGGTCGGTTACGTTTAGGGAAGGATTAGCAGCCCTACAACGCCCAAAATTGGTACTTTTTAATTATAAATTGTCTCTATTATTAGAAATTTAAAAATTCAAAATATATTTAATTTATAATCCTATTATTTCAAAATTATATAAAATATATTTATTTATTTAAAAATATCAGAAAATGACTTCTAGGTGCCTTAAGACAGCTCTTTTCTTTGATATTAATAAAATTAAAAATATTTTTTTATTAATATTTAATTTTAAAATACCAGAATAGGACATCCAGTTGTATTAAGACTGTCCTTTTCTTCGATATTGAAAATAAATATTAAAATAATTTATTGAAAAAATATAAACTATTATTATATATATATTTATGACTACATATATTAAAAAATATTTAAACAAGTAAAATTAAAACAATAAAAATACAATTAGAACTATATATCTAAAAGTTGTAAAATAAATGAAAATATTTAACTTAGTGACTAAATTATAATAAAATTAAAATTAAATATCTAAATCATAATTAATCAAAATTATAGGGATTAAACATATCATTTTCCTTATTTATTAATTTGGTGACTAAATAAAATTATATAAAATTCATATATCAAATTAAATAAATTAAAATATATACTCGGGATTAAAAAATAATTATTAAAATTAAAGGACTAAATATGATATTTATCCTAAATATTATTAATACGGTTAATGGCTAAAATATAATAAAATAAAATTTAAACATTAAATTAAAATGATTAAAAGTTAATTTTAGTGACTAAATTGCAAAGTTACAGACCTATAAGGGTTGCAGAAAGGGTTTACCCTTTCCTAAATTACACAGATACTCTCCCCAAAACGACGTCGTTTGGGGAGGGTTTTAAATACCCTAAACGCCTGGCCCGAAGGGCCAAGCTTCCCCATTTGCATATTTCCTTTCTCTCTCAAAAATGAGAGAACCAGAGTTCTCTCTGGTTTCTCTCTAGTTTCCCTCGCCGGAGGGAAACTGGCAGCCATAGGCCACCGTACTCCGCCGCCGGCCACCGTGAACGGTGGTCGAAATTTACAAAATACCCCCCAAAGCATAGATCTAACCGTCCTAATGCCCGATATAAGGTTATTTTAACCTAAATTCCCATAATATATCGTAGATCTACGATTTTCACCTTTGGCGTTTCGGTTCTCCGATGACTCGTGGAGGCTCCCACGGCGGCGATTTCCTCGGTAAGTCTCTTTTTCTCTTCTTTCGGTTTGTATTTTCTGGGATCGTTGGTGTAGCTCTTTCTCTGTATCTCTTTTTTTTCTGTTTGTTGTTGTCCGTTTGTTCTCGATTTTTTCTTCTTCTTTCTTTGCTGTTTATTGGTTGCCTCCTCCTGGCTCTCCTCCTCTTTCTTTTGCAGATTCGGTGGTGGCTTTATAGGCCACCACGACGTTCGCTTCAGATCGGTCACAAAGGGGTGAACCTCGATGAGTCACCAAACTATGGTGGTGACTCATCCTAGAGTGAAGACGTGTGCGGCTGGCGTTCTGGAAGTGGAGCTTCCTGAGGCTTCAGCGGCAAGGTGACGTGGTACTGGAGTGTCAGCGCCGCGTGACAGCTGGAATGGCTTCAGAGGCGGCTGGAAACCCTTGAGGCGGCGTCGCACGGGGCTAGGGTTAGAAAACCCTAACTGAAACCCTAAATGTTTTAGGGTTCCTATCTGGTTTGGGCTTGTAAAATGGGTCTGATTATTGGGCTCTGGGTTTTGTAATTATTTATTAAATAATAATAATATATAATATTAATATTAATAATAAATAATAATAATAATAATAATAATAATCAAATGAAAAAACTAGTGTCTTCACAAGGTAAATGATCTCATTGACCTACCAACTTATGGGTTGTTTTCTCCCCCTTATAATTTTCCATCTTTTTTAAGGAATCTTTGTGAGGAAATCTTACACTTCCATCCTCCTAGCCATATGGTTTAACCTTGGATGTTAAATTTGGCTACATGTGCAACATTGCAAGTAAACTTTTGGCTTGTTGGTTCATCAAATTGAGACCATCCATTCTTTGGTTCAGTTTATGTGCTTCTCTAGCTTTAAATGTCCTGGAAATGGTTTCTTTTCTCAAATTTAAAAGAGATGTAATCTTTGGGTGTAACAAGTAACTTTGTGATTTGTGCTTAATATAGTGAAGAATGAAAACCCTGGCTTCAAAACATGATATGTGTACTAAATTTAGATCTTCCCTCTCATTCTTGTAACATTTTGTACCCTGCCCTTGATTGCAAGAGATATCCTTTGGATTTTTGCCAAAAAAGAGAGAAGTTTGGAAATAATTGCAGAAATAAATGTAGCAGCAAATGGTCCTATCTCCTATGTAATTGGAATAAGCGAGTGAAGTTATTCACACTTATTATCTAGGGTAAACTACACAAATGGTCCCTATACTATAGAGCACTACTTTGTTGAGTCCTCAGATTATTAGAAGTTACAAAATGATCTTCCAATTATAGGAATTGCTTTGTTGAGTCCCTCTACTATTAAAAGTTACAAAATGATCACCCGACTATTCATATGTTCCAAACTCGTCATTTTCCGTTAAAAATTGACAGTAGTCTAAGCTGGATGTTAACACGTTGACTGGGATGTGATAATCATTTGAGATTTTTGGAAGATAAATTTGGAACATATGAATAGTCAAGTGAATATTTTATAACTTTTAATGGTCGAGATTCAACAAAGCAACGCCCTATAGCGGGAGACTATTTTGTAACTTTTAATAGACGGAGACTCAACAAAGCAGTACCATATAGTCGAGGGATCATTTTTATACTTTACCCTATTGTCTATTATCATTTATGCAATTAAAATGTTCATTTGTTTATATAACCCTAAGTATGATAGGGGAAAGAAGATGGAAAAGATTTTAATTTCGTGGAAACAGTGCTCTGGAAATCATTTTTCTAATGAAATTTTCATGCATAGTCGATGATTACAACATAGCACTTTTGTTCTGTCAGATCTCTGCAACCTAGGGGGCTTGCCGAAACATTATGTAGTTCACCGCTTTACATGGCTCCTGAGATAATGCAACTGTAGAAGTATGATGCAAAGGTGATAGTTACTCCCCTCCCATGGCTCCTCTTTCCTCTTCTTGTTCTACCTGAAATTATTGCCTGCTAAGTTTGACTTTAATACACAGGCAGATCTTTGGAGTGTTGGGGCTATTTTATTTCAGCTTGTTATTGGGAAAACTCCTTTCACTGGAAACAATCAAATTCAGGTTTAATGAACTTTCTCTTTGTGTAAAGTAGTCCCTGGGTTTCTAAAAAATTCTAAGTTTAGACTTACAATTGTTCACCTGAGTTGGACTGGTGATCCTTTTGGTGCATTTGCAGTTTTGTCAATCTATTTTTCGTATCTTGTCTTATGCAGTTACTCCAGAATATTATGAAATCAACTGAGTTGCTTTTCCCTGTGGAAAACAATTATTTGACTGCTGATTGCAAAGATTTATGTCTAAGACTGCTGCGCCGTAATCCAGGTATTTCACAAATGTAGACATTAAATACAAATCTCTGACATGTACAATTGAATTATCTGCTGACATATTAGAGAACATAACCTCAATTTCACTATTAGGTGCTTACTTAATTCTAGGACGTGAGGGGTCCAAAATTAGAGTACGTGGAAGAACACTTTAATTCATAGGCTTCAACCTCAACTAGAATTGTGTAGTTTGTACCTACAGTTCTTATCCTTTTGGCTTGCAATTTTGGGCGAATGCCTTTATCTTCCTATTTGTTTATTCAGTTTTCAACTTACAAGAATTATTCTAATCTAACAGCCTCTAAATGCTTAGATCAATGAAAAAGGATGATCCTAAGATAAAGCTTTAGCTGATCCATGAAGATATGGAGCAAAGAGTACCATAAGAGTCATGTTTCATTTAGTAATGCTATAAGAATAAACTGTGCCGAGCAATTCTTATTTATATGTTTTGCCTCATTCATGGTGTCTTTTTTCCTTGCATTTGCAGTGGAACGTTTAACATTTGAAGAGTTCTTTAATCACCCATTTCTTTCTCAGGGCCAACCAAATGAACCATTGAGGTAAATAAGGAAATGATTGTTCCCATCAACTTGTCTTGATGTACATCATCCTTCAGTTCCCTAAATATGAATTAATGATCCATTACTGTATTTTCAGAGAGGCAGAGAATTTCAAGAACTGGTTATTCTTTTTTCGAAAGCAGTCCTGGAAGGAATACTGATGAAAGCTTTCAAGAGGACTGTCTTCCTTTCTTTCTGGATGATGATTCAAGTGGTCCTGAAGGGAGCCCTTCCTTTGGAAAGAAGAGGTCTTCAGGAAATATCCTCATGGATTTTCTCCCGAAACAAAAGATACTAGAGAACAATCTTCTAATCCTTTAAATAAAGTATACATGGCATGAGCAATTGTCATACTTTGAATAACATGTCATACTCTTGCATTGCTTCCATAGTTGGGGATGCGCTGGAGTTAATCGACCAAGATTATGTTCTTGTATCTGGACCTCCCATTGATGTGTCATCCTCTTCATCTAGCACTTCCAACCCAAACCATATTCCATACAAACCAGAGAGTCCACCTCTGATTCTCTTTACGAGTGACACCACATCAACAGCTCCTGTGCTTATTGTTGGGGCAACCAATATTAACGTCTATCATGTAGGAAGCTTGGAAAGTCAGAGCTCTTCCCCTGAGACTTCTCCAGGATCCTTGGATATTGGGGATGCTCTGGAACAGCCATCATCACATTGCACGACAAGGATAAAATCATTACAGCAGTGCGCATCTGCAATTACAGAATTAGTGCTTGAAAAGGTTAGTCCATAGTATACCTACTATGAGTGTTATGCATGGTAGAATATCATACTAGTTCTCTCTTTTAGTACCTTCTCCCACGCCTGCATGTTTGGCTGCCATTTAACCAATAAATGTCTCATTTGTACACATCTTGGTATGCTGGAACATTTGATTGGCTCTCTTGAATGGGCCTTTGCATGATGTGTTAATATATGTTGTTGACCGTATTTGCTTACACAATGAGTGATCTCATTGAAAATTACTAGATTGTAGTATGAGAGGCAAATATTTTATGGTTGAAGTTGCCAGTGTAAACAGCTTCAACATTTAGATTTTCTACCTACTGCTCTTTTCTGCTGCTCCATATGTGACTTTTGGGTCGGTAAGGTTCGTGCAATAGTAGATATTTAAATGATATGACTCAATGCCACTCCTAATTATAATCGCTGTTGCTTGTGGAGCAGATTTTGCTAGCTAGGTTCACTTGGTATTTTCTTTGCTTTCATGAAGTTTATTGAGGATGTTTTATATTGTAACATTACCATGGTTCTTTTATAGACCCAGACAGATGGGCATCTCGAAGCATTCTCAATCCAGCTTGTGATTCTTGCAATATGGAAGCAAGCATTGCATATATGCCATACACAGGCTGCATCAGCCATGGAAGGACGTCCAAGCGAAGAGACAAACAGATTGAGAAGTGCCAGCAAGAAGCATGGAACATCTGATACGGAAGAATGTACAGAATATGTATCCTCAGAGATAGAGAGGGAATTTCTCCGGGAAGTTGAGAATGCCGAGGAACTTGCGAAGGCTATTGGGCCTGTTTTGCCTTTTGATAATTATCACTCCCTGTATCAATATTTGTTGCCCCACTTCTGAAATTGCCCAAGAGTCATTTCAGTTATTGCTGATGTGCATGAAAACAAAGCCATTCCGTTTTTGCTCATTGTAAAAAGTTTTAGAGTCTAAATAGCATTTTATTGTCACGGTTGCAGGAAGTACAGAGATGCCTGATGCGATGGAGACGATATTTCAGGCTGCGCTTGCTTTGGGAAGACGTAGAGGAGTGAGTCTTTTCCTTCTAACTTTCATATCATGCAATAGCCTAAACTGTATTCATCTGTCAGTCTAATTGACTAGGCATTGTCTTGTCCCATTCAAATGAAGTGAAAAGAACAAGAAATAGGATAATAGATCGAGCAGAGATCTTTTACAAATGAAGTTTTATATTTATTCATCATGAAAGTCAACAATTGAAGGAAACTTACCCTGCATATATCTTTCCAGGTCGATGAGCTCATGGGTGAAATGGAAAGTGCAGCAATTCTGTACTCAAAGGCAGTGTATTTATTAGTGTTCCTTCTAGTCGAAGCACCATCCCTCATTTTGAGCCCTCCATTTTCCCTCACAAACTCGGACCGGTATAGACATCGAACTTACATCGGTTTTCTTAGAAACAGGCAAGGTTACTCAAGATCCCAAAGGATGGCACTTCTCAAGAACAAGAATCTGCCATAGAGTCTTAACATTTTTTGCCTTTTTGTTGAACTTGTGATCCTGATAGCTTGCTCTGTGGCATTGTGTAAAAATATCTATTTGTACAGTCATTCTTTGATAAAAGGGGAACTGAGGTGTTAATGGGTCAACTGTATCCCGTTTGGATGTTGTAATATTCTCATTTCTGCGATTAAATATATATATATATATATATATATATACATATAAATAAAATAAAATCTTTAGCTGTGCTATTGTTTTCTACTTGGCACTTTTTTTCTTCTGCTAATATGCTGAAAGAAGCAAAAGTTAGAACGATACCGAACTGATGCACATTTGTAGACAATTATTGGAACTTAAATCATTTAAGGAGATTGACATTGACCATTTATTAGGGTTTAATATTAACTCTTAAATATGAATATAATTTGATTGCAAGTATTTCGGTGTACCCAAAAAGGGAAAATTGTAAGTATTCCGGTTTTCTCAATATATTTGATTCCATAAAAAAGCCAGGTAAAAGGCTCAAGAAATTCAAAGGTATTATAAAAGCCTTAAAGCACAAACCAGCCAAAACTCCTCAAACCTCAACAAACGAGCCGCTGCCGCCTCCGTGATGGGGGGAAGAGGGAGAAGAGGACATACTATAACAAAGCCCAAAGAAAAAAGTGCCCAAAACAATCATAGTACCAACCAAAAATGTCGTCCGTGTGGAACCATAGCCGTCTACAAGTGGCCACCAGCCACAAGAGGCAGATATGATGCAAAGAGTCCAAAAGTTCCCACAAAATTCAAAACCAACAAGACTCCGGAGTGAAGGTGTCAATTCATCATGGCCGAAGTGAGCTTTGCTGAAAAAGAAACATCACAAGCAAGTACAACGGTCAAATGTCGTACCGCTGACAAAAGACAACCATGGAGTAGCCCACTGGCTCCTAACATCACTACCGATGTTGTTCCAGGACAATCCCGAGGTCATTTACTGAAGCATAGAGAAGGGGACAACTCTCAGGGCCAAGGAAAACATCAAGGCTGATCTTTTAACAATGACCATATATAAAAACTGAAAAGAACTTGGTTTCTGCAATGGGCAAAAGTTGATGCCCTCAACGAACAGTCATTTTCCATATAACAAAGCTTTCTGGTCAATAACCATCATTTGTAATTAAATATCGCTTCAAATACAAAAGAATTGAAAAATGGCAGCCCGTCCGACCTGAATGGAGGCAGGTTACAAACAAGTGGAATAAAAATCATCTATAAGTGCTAATTCTATGGACGTTAAGGCCTAAGCATGTTGGAGCTACACAATGATGTACTTCTATTCATGGCAACAAAAGCAAAACCTACCACCAGTGTTTCTCAGTTAGCAGAACCACAGGACAATATCTTGACCTAATTTAACCGACTTCTTTCCCTTTTTAACCCTAATTTCCTTTTACCCTGCCAAAAAGTGGGAGTCTGAGATGATGCTAATAACTTATAGGGTTGCTTGATAGAAGCATCTTCAAAGTCTCATGGGTCATGAAGATTATGCCCACACCAGGAACCACCTTGTAGTACTCGGGCAGAATCCCTCTGTACAAGCCACGAAGGCCTTCAGACTGGATTATGTGCCTGAAAGTCCCAAACAACCCAGTTTTGTAAACACAGGCTCGTCCGGCAGCCCCTTCCAGTTGCATACGTCTCCTCACGAGATCGACAGGAAATGTCGCTGCAAATCATCCACGAAGAAAAAACAAATCGCGAAGAGATCAGAAGCAGCTTCTAAATAATTGAGAGTCAAAGCAAAGAGCAGGGTTGCAGATTATTAACCTGTTGATGATGCAATGCCCGAGAGACTGCCACAGGCAAGACTAACCATGATTTTGGAATCACTGGGCCTGATGTAAAGTGACAGAAATTTCAAAACAATTTACAGCTTAAAGGCACCAAGAAGAGACAGCAGAAAAGAAGGCATGCTTTCAATAAATCTAAACCAATAAGAACTTTTACCTTTGCAACTGCCAATAAGATCTCAAAGACTCATAAACCGAAAAGCTTATTGCCAAACTTGGTCCAACACCCTGGCATTGAATATAGCATTTCATGAGCAGTTACAGACAATGTGATAGGAAAATAAAGAATTCAAGAAGAACAATTCATATACCAATAGTGTTGCTCTAAGTCCTTTATACAAGCCCAAAAATCCCTCTTCCCTACAAATAGTATGAAAAGCATGCCAAATGCCTCTGTAGTATATTGAATTTCTCTGCAAAATTCAGAAGAATGATTGAAATGAGAGTAGGAACAAAAACAGAAACTGTATGCATAAACGTGGAGCAGTAGACTATATGTGAACCGTGTTTGAAGGCTATGCAATGCAACTGCATTAATCACCCATATATTACTGAAATTACCTGTGCTGCAAGTCGTGTCCTTACAAGATCCAAAGGATATGTAGCTGAGGCAGCAGTCATTCCAGCTAACCCACCACCCACAAAGTGCACACAAAGATCAGAACTAGCATTTTTCCCTTCATTTTCCAGACCAAGAATAGACTGCAACAACTGCAAAAAGAAATGAAAGAATGAAATGAAAAATCCTGTTGGGAACTTGAAAACAAAGCATGCTATAAAGAGAGAGAGCATACATTCTTGTAGTGTTCATGGGCATAGAAGCTGACGGCAGAATACGGAAGTCGATGAGCAATGGTAACCAGATTGCCTTTCCAAAATGCTCTAAAACCTTCTTCATTAATTATTCGTGAAGCCTCGCGCCATATGCTAGCCTTGCTCATTGATGATACATCCGGGTGCATTCCTTGCACCTGAAAAAATATGTGATCATCTTTCAACAGTTAAGGTAGAAGGTATTTGAATGCTTAATGTAACAGCCTGGCGTATTAAACTCAGGACCGGCATTCTGAATTATATAATTCAAAATCATTAAGCTGCAACTACAACTATGTTATTTCATGCTCGATGTACACATGAATTGAGTTGGTTTTAAATAGGGTCAATTCGAATTTTTAAATTTTCGGGTTCGGATCATTAAAAATTACTGGTTGGATTTTTAGTGCAAGTTATTTCAAGACATTTCGCTACTTTTCAGATTCGATTTGAGTTGTTTTTTGGGATTAAATTGAGTTGAAGCTAGTTCGAAATCAGGTAAAACAGGTCAAGTTTCGGGGCTTGGATTAAAATCGGCAGGTCTACCCACAACTTAAAATACACTTCACAACAAATTTTACTTTAAAAAAGATCTCACAAAATAATCCTAATCCCAACCCAGGTATACCTAATCGAAAACATATAAAATCACGAAATACCCAGATCAAATTACCAACAAAAAAAAAGAAATTAACATTTCATTTTTCTGATAAACACAAGAAGCAACGGTAAAACCATACCTGAAATAAGATGGTTAGACGAGAAAGGGGAGCGGTACAGGTCTTGCCAAAAGCACCAGCAATACCACCGGCGAGAAGCTGTTGAACAGTTCCAATATGCGGAGGCAACCCCTGCTTTGAAGAATGTCCAACTCTTGCCTCCATATTCATAATATCTCATTAAAACAGAAAATGGGGGGTTTGGGGGTTCATTTGATATCTCATGGTTTAAAAGAAGGAAGTGGGAAGTTTCAAGGGAAATAGGTATTCATTTGTTGAGTTTGGTCAAGTTTGAAGTAAAAGAAAACTGAAGAAACCCTAATTGGTGGGTTTTTTGGGCGGTTGAAGGCAACTTTGGGAGCTGGGTATTTAGCTTTGGAATATACTTTTTTATTTTGGTCAAAGTCTGGTTTCAGTCCCTCTATTGTGCTAACATTTGATATTTTGTCTTTGTAAGTAACTTTACATATTTGCTTTTATAATAGGCTTAAATGTGCATGAAGCGCTCAAAATTTTTGAAAATACATGAATTAAATTTTTGATTTTTTACACTCAATCATACTTTTAAATCGAAAAATTAAATTAATTAAGCCTTTATATTAAAAAGTTAAATCAGTTAAGTCGTTTAAGTAATTTTAACTGATAAGTTATAACATTTTCTAAAATTAATACTATAACAAGACAGTAATTTTTTTATAAAACAATTTATATTCAACCAAATATTCAATAATATATTTGAAAAATAGTAAATATTTAATTTAATAAGAAATTAAATTCCAGGAAGAGATGAATTGCATGCACGTTCTCCACGTTCACCGCGTGGAAATTTACAATGAACCCAAAATTCCATTAGACCAATTTTACGCGGATTTGGGTAAACTTCGTACCATCTAATGGTATTAACAATCAACCCAATGGTTTGGCATGTGACACATTCATAAATATAATTTAGAATATTAATAATATAAAAATTTTATTTGAAAAGAATATAAATATAATTTTAGAATGAGTATAATCGATAAAATAGATAATATTTTTTAAATAATATAGGATGATTATAATAACTCAAACTATAATCAATAATAATTGATTTTTTAAAAAATAATATAAGATGATTACAAGATACTATTTATTCAGAATCTTTTTAGTTATTGACAATATGTATGAATCTTGCATACATAACTAACTACTCGAATCTTCTAAAATAGTCCTATTTTATGATTAAGGTGACTCAGTCAATTTCAATAACTATCAGATTAGAGTGCATATGATTTATAAAAACAAGTTACTTGCGTCCCTAATTCAAATTGTAGCCACGGAATGCAAGGAAAGGCAGAGCCTAGCCTAGTACACGATCTTCATGGAACGGACCAGACTGTATTCCCCCCCTAAACTAAAACTTGAAAAGCCTAATGATTATTTGGGCTTTACATCAATCCACATCTTAACGAGCCTTCACCAACCTTGATTATTACCAAATTTAAACATGATTAGATGCCTAACCTATCATCTGTATTTGCAATGTCCAACGCTCCTCATATTTATGTTATAAATTGCATAAGGATGATAAAAGATTTATATCAAGTATTCAACCCACATTAAAAAAAAAAGCTTGATTTATTTACATTTCTTAGTTTTTATTCTTAATATATATAATAAATTCTTATTTGATATATTAATACTGGACTTTTCTCCAATCTCAATCTATTGTCATATATCTTATTCATTTATTTAAATATTAATCAAAGTCTAAAACATGGATTAAAATTGTTTGCAGAAAAAATCAAGTAATGTAACAAATAATTAGTTTAAAAAGTGTATTTAATTTATATTATCTAAGCTTACGGCTGTAATTATTTGATATATTGATAGATTATTTTAAAGGGTAAACTATACTATTTGTAACACCTTAAACCGGTACGACGCACAATCAACCGATCAGAATGCTACACGAAACCACCGGAGTGATTAACCAAAATTTTCTTTTAAATTTTTCCACTTTAAAAATGACCATTGTAAACAATCATGCTAAAATAAATCAACCACAATTTAAATAAAATGATTTACATCAGGAGCTCCCAAAAATATTATTTCAAATCATACAGACCATCGCTCAAAAACGACCCATACAAAAATATACGAAGGGTTCACAGGTATGCATGTCCTCTATAAAGATGACCTGAGACGTACTCTGCACTAACTGGGTCTGGTGACTGTTGGTCCCAAAAAGTCCTCGGACTGCTTGTCTAACCTGCGTAAGGAAACAAATTCCAAACGTTGAGCTAACTGGCCTAGTGCCACACTAACAACTAAGTCATACTAAAAATGTTCATGACATGCTCAAGCTATCAAGTCTATTGATATCTATTATACTATCTATTATGTTCTACTAGCCCACTCCTTGAGTATTGGATCTTGTGCCCAAGCTAGTATGCTTTAAAACTGCTCTAGTGAATATTCTCGAATACTCACTCTCTACGCTATGGTAGATATCATGGTGCGGCTGAGGGTTATGCATCTCGGAGTTCACACACCCCTCTAGTCTACCCTGGATACGGCCCCCGAAATTCTCTGCATCGAAAACTATACCCCTGACTAACCCACCCTTTCTTCTAAAGAGTGTTAAGGCAGCAACAAACATAGTTATTCAGAAGAGCCTCGACCCTACCTAAGGATATATTTGGACTGAATCTATACTTTCGATAATGCTAGCATTTTCTAAAGGAACTCGGGTGTCTTGGTCGTTTCCCGAGCATCATCCAAGGCTATTTTTATGTCATCCTAATAAATCTTGTTTCTAAGTGTAATTAATATCATTAATATTCTCATTTGCATTCTTATTTTATGAAAAAATGAAGTGTTGGATACCTCGAGTCTAATTCCCTTAAAAACTTACATTTTTGCCCAAAACAGACTGAAAGTATCGATATGCTGCAAAAGCTTCAATACTTCATATAAGTATCGATACTTTTAAACATTCTGTTCTGCCAAGTTTTGAAACTTTATGGAAGTTTCGAAACTATGACCCAAAGTTTCGATACTCTTAAAAGAGTATCGATACTTTTTCCCGAAAATACACGAATTTGCCCAAAACAAAGAACAAGCATTGATACATAATATCGATACTCTGCCTACATAAGTCATCACACACATACTAAAAATTCTATATTTCAAACCTAAAGACCTTAGTGATGTCCCCAAACATGCTTAAAGTTTTATTGAATCAATAAGGGTCATAATAGAAGCTTTAAACACATTTATAACTCTAAAACAAGAATTTCACTATGAAAATGCTTCCAATGCTCAACTCAACCATTTAAACTATTTTGAACTTCTAATGACTCACTAAGAGTATAGAAGAGTTGTAAATGTGTTACCTTGCTTCTTTGGTGGCTACAACCCTCATCAACTCAACCAATGCTCAACTTTATTTTGTCTTTTGGTTTGGAACTCTCTCCCACTTCCTTCACTAAACAAGGTAAGAAAATGGATTACTAATCTATCTATAGGTTGGATACATTCTAAATAACTCCTTATAATCCAAAACATATCTAGAATCCATATATTCTCAAACTCTCTAAAAACTCATTTTTCTCTATGGATAAAAATTAGTGAAATGGAGCTTAAAATGAAGCTTGAAGGGCGACGGTTAATAATCTTACCTTTGCTTGATCCAAACTAAACTTGAAGTCTCAAATCCTTCAACTTGAAGATGGGAGAAGAAAAGAGAAAAGATGGAAGAAGAAAATGAGTGTTTGGTGGGAAAATGGGGAGTTGTTCCCGTATATCTCATAAAATAGTGGAGTTTTCAACTTTTGAATTAAGAATTGGGTAAATTGCACTTTTAGTTCCTTTATTTTCTAATTCATAAGACATTCATCTTTTACCAATTAACTCTTAGGCCCAACTCAAGCCCAAAAACACTAAACTGGGTCCAACTATTTTATAAGGTCTAATTGGGCTCAACTTTAGGCTTCGGGTTGACCTGAACTACTAACACATGATCCGGGGCGTTACACTATTGAAAACTCATCTATGTAGTCCTTTTACTTTTGCCATTGATCTTTTAATTTTGTCAATCAGACCACTTAGCTATTTAAATGTGTTCAATCAAACCACTAATTGTTTATAATTAACGGGAATGTTGATGTGGCAGTCAAAGAAATTGGTGTAATTATGCATTTAGCCCTTAATGTTTAAATAATATTGTCATTTAGAAGAAAGAATCAATTATACCAAAACGTGATAGCTACTAGTGCTACGTCTCAATTATGAAATGATAAAATGTGCACGCCTCATTCTTACAGTACTAATTGTTTTTCATGTGCGTATATATATATATATATATTTCTTATTAATTAATCAGCTTTATATTTCAATGCCAATTATTTCAAAAAGTTAAAAGGTTTGGTTGCTTTCACACAATTTCTTTCTAATAAACAAAGACTTTAGAGTACTATTGTCTTCCAAAATCATCCTCCGAGTCTAATTTATTAAATTTAAGATGGCTCTACAATTCCATTCATTATGAGAAATTTAGAAAACACTGAGAAATTTTTAATATGGTCTTGGTTATTAAAAAATTCATTTATTAGATAACTCAAATTCAAACAGCATATTCTACAGGTGCGTATGAGTTAGATTTAAGTCTTCTAGAAAAACATGAAAATTATATTATTTATTAACGATATGAAGAATAAAAATTATATATTTTAAGTCTCAAATTTTCATTTGATCTAATCTAAAAATTGATCTTAGGGTAATTATAAATTCTCAAAGAAATACGATATAAATAAGGAAGATAAATATAACATATAATAAATCAAAGAATATAGAGATAATCCTTGTAGGTTATCAGCTAGTGAGATAAATTTGAAACTCTCTACTTAAATAAAAAAAAATGTTGAATTGTCAAAGTCCATCATGGTCTGTTGCCTCCGTTTATACATATATATAATGATACTCCCAAAACTCCATTGCTAGATTGGTGCTAAGAAGCAAAACATAATTAAAAAATGAACAAAATAGAATACCATAAATACTAAAACAAAGAAAAACATAATTCGTCACTTTATAGCAGTGGGTACAAGTGTTTCACTATTTCGCTTATTGTCAAAAAGCCTAAAAGCACATGAATAATAAATAGGAACCCTACCTCTTATCGAGAACTTAAAGAATATAACCTGATGTAATGCCCCGATTCCCAAGTTAAAATTTATGGATTGACCCGAAAGAGAATTATATAAATAGAAAATAATCTCAGTGGCCGAAAATTCTTTATAATATACGATTTTAACCAACTTTTTTACGATTTGTCAAAATGACCAACAAAATCACAATGCGATCTCTAAATCGCAACGCGATCTCCATTATCGCAATTCAGTTTCCAGATTCGCAACGCGATTTTGACCATCGCATTGCGATTTTTGAAATCCGCGTTGCGATTTTAGATAATCGCAATGTGAATATGTAAATCGCAATGCGAATATGTAAATCGCAACGCGATAACACGTGATCGCAACGCGATTCTGACTATCACAACACGATTCAGACTATCGCAACGCGATAATACGTGATCGCAACGCGATTCAGACTATCGCAACGCGATAATACGTGATCACAACGCGATTCTGACTATCGCAACGAGATTCTGACTATCGCAACGCGATAATACATGATCGCAACGCGATTCTGACTATCACAACGCGATTCTGACTAACGCATCACTGAATTTTAAATTCGCAACAGGTTTTAGTTTCGCAACATAAATGAGTATATAACTATTACGCAGCAGCATCAACTTATAACCTAAATCCCTAAATCGCAACTCATTCCATCTCCATCTATCACTCTCTCCGGCGACATCCGTTCCTATATCCAACGACATCCTTCCCCATCCGGCAACAGGTTTTAGTTTCGTAGCTCGTTTGTTTAGTAAATTAATTTACAATAATGAAATCATCTAATGTTGATCATGTTTGGATAGATTTGTGTTTTGGAGGGTCATGGGAGAATGTTCATGGTGTTTTACAATATATGCCTTTACCCATGAATCTTCAACTAAAACTGTCATTAAAAAGGTTAACTTATGAAACTCTAATGTTACGTGTTGCAAATAAATTGAATTTAGAGCCCTTAAGTGGATTTAGGCTATCTTATCAAAGAAAAGGTAAAGTTTATTTGTTAACCGACAATGAAGATGTTGAACGATTCATTGCTTACATTAGTGTTTCGTAATATGATGTTACATTGTATGTTGTTGAACCTAGAAGTAGTGAAGTTGGGTCAGTAGCGGGTAGTAATCAACTAAGTTTTTCAACCCCAGTTTATGGTGCTCAAAATTTAATGGTTCCACAACAATTTCATCACCAAGCAAATTTTGTTTCACCACATTTCCAATACCAAACACAATCTCAAAACCCACAACCTTTCCCTAATCCAAATCCCAATCAACTTTCAACACCAAATTCCGGTTTTCGTATTAACCAGTTAGACGATGATGAGCCAACAGAAAAAATTGTGAGTACTAGTCGGTATTCAAAAATTTGATCTTGGTCAATACTCGGACTTTGATCTTGGTCAATACTCGGATTTTGATGATGTTTCAGAAGAATAAACAGACACTACGTGTAATGATTTTGATATTGGTCAATACCCGAATTTTGATGATGAAACAACCGCTGTCGAGGAAGATGTTGTTGATGATAATGAGGAGGAAGTTACGACTGTGAATGAACATGTTGAACATCCATTCTGTAATTCATATAACCCTGAAGAAGAAAAAGAAGAAGAAGAAATCCCCCGAAGAAAAGTCCCCGAAGAAAATACCACGGGAGTATAACTGGAATATGCCAGAATTACTTCAGATACCGGAAGAAGAGTTGGTAAAAATAGCAATTGATTGTTACACAAAAATTATTCGTATCAAGAAAGATGATTGTTTTGATACAAAGGAAGACTTGAAGATAGCTTTGTATATGAAATGTGTGGAAGATGGCTATCAACTAAAAGTTAACAAATCAAGCAAAGATTGTTTCGAAACAAGGTGTATGATTGACAAAAACTGTATGTGGCGTATGATTGCAAAGAGGATAAAAGATTGTGAAATGTTTCAAGTTAGGACTTTTATTGATAAACATACATGTTCAAGAACCCAAGTTTTTCCTCACCATAGACAGGCAAACAAAAAGGTGTTGGGTGGTTTTCTGGCTGAGTTAATGTTTTTGAATAGCAGGGTATATCGGGGACATGAAATTATGACTGACATGAATGCTCGGTTCAAGATCAGTATCTCATATTCTCAAGCTTGGAGAGCCAAATGTTATACCTTGGAATTGTTGAAGGGGTCGCCAGAAGCATCGTTTGCCCAACTGTCGGCTTATTGTCACAATTTAAAGCTGAAAAATCTTGGGTCGGTAACTCATATCAAAACAGATAGAGATGGACGCTTTGAGTTGCTGTTTATCGCCATTGGTACTGCGGTTAGTAAATCAATATAATTTTGTTGACTCATTTTTGTTAGTTACATGCATTTTACATTTAAATGATTATATTTCTTGTGTATATGATTTTGTAGATTCGTTCGTTTATTACTTGCATGCGCCCAGTTATTATAGTTGACGGAGCACATTTAAAAGGTCGATATCTTGGAGTAAACTTATTAGTAGTAGCCATGGATGCTAACAATGGGATACTACCAATAGCTTACGGGGTTGGCAAATCTGAAACCTCTTATTCATGGACATGGTTTATGGGGCATCTTAGGAATTGCATAGGTCCTATTAGCAATCTGACAATCATATCCGATAGGGAAAACTCAATTGACAACGCTGTTAGAAGGTGTTTCCCAGATGCTTTTCATGGACTTTGTGGTGTTCATTTATATAGAAATCTAAAATCAAGGTCTGCTGGTATAAAAAATCACAAATGGACATACTGGAAGGCTGTAAAAGCTTATCGGGAAGTGGATTTTAATAAGCATATAAATTGTTTAAGACGTGTTTTGCCTCAGTGTGCTCAAACACTAGAAGATGTCGGGTTTGAAAGATGGTCAAGAGTACACCAACTTGGAGCAAGATATGGTTTCATGACGTCTAATAGTGCAGAATCAATCAACGCTCTAAGTCATCATTCCCGGAAATTACCCATTACTATGTTAATGGAGTTTTTTTGAGCCTCTATTCAACAGTGGTACTACAAGAAAAGAAACCATGCAGGTATTATTTCTTTAAATTCGTAACTTATCATATAATTTACTAAGTATTATTTATTTAAATTTACAGGAACATTGGAACATCGTGTTACACCATGGACTGAAAAAAGATAACGAAACGTGTTGTGAAGTCAACGTCATGGAGAGTTGAACCATGTTCAAACACTTTGTTTGAAGTACTGGATAATAACTTAAATGGGCTTGTCGATCTAAATGCAAAGACGTGTAGTTGTATGAAATGGCAAACATCTGGTTATCCGTGTGGCCATGTTATAAAAGTTGCTCTTCATCTAAACCAAGATGATTCAAGCGCATATGCTATGGATTGCTACACTACAAAAGTATATCGATAGACTTATGCCGAGATTATCTACCTTATTCCACATCCTTATGAGTGGGACATACCAGATGACTTACAAACAGTTTTGCCACCAGCCATGGACAGAAGGCTACCTGGCCGACCAAAAAGTCACGATCGTATACCGTCTAAGGGTGAAGAGAAGAAGAGATCGACGTGTAGTCGGTGCAAAGAAAGTGGTCATACAAGGTTGACATGTGGATCACTAGTGCCATCACAATCATCTTTTCCTCTACCAAAATATGGGTCATCATCAAAATCCAAAGCTCATATGGTGTCAATCAAAATCGCAATCAAAATCAAAATCCCAATCACAACCGGCTTCAGCTTTTGGGACTATTAACTTAGGTGATTTTTAAATGCAAACGTTGTATTATGTGTATTTTATGTGTAAACTTTTAACATTTTCAGTTAGACCCATGTATATTAGTAACTTGAGTTTGAACATTGCTATGATTTGTTCAGTTGTTATCACTTATTACACATTCATTTGACTATCGCAACGTGAATTTGAATATCGCAACGGGATAATCGCAATGCGAAAATGACTATCGCAAAGCGAATTTGACTATCGCAACAGGATAATCGCAATGTGAAAATGACTATCGCAACGCGAAAATGACTATCGCAACGCGAATTTGACTATCGCAACGCGAATTTGACTATTACAACGCGAATTTGATTATCGCAACAGGAATTTGACTATCGCAACGAGAAAATCGCAAAGTATATTAGACTATCGCAACGCGAATATGATGCAGATTAAAATCAACAAATCAACTTTTACATTTCAATCAATTAAACAAACACAAATAAGAATTATTTACACATCAATAATCAACTTTTAATCAATTAAACAAGCACAAATAATAATTATTTACACATCAATTAAACAAATAAGAATTATTTACACATCAATTAAACAAATCAACTCTTATTATATTATTTTTCTCATCAATTAAACAAGTAAGACTTTTAAGAATCAATTACAATAAAAAAAAGTGTACCCCAGACAGTTGTTTATGCACATCAATTTCACGCAGCTTACTTCAGGATTAACCTGCAGAAACCAAACATTTGCTCAAACAACACTTTCTACACATCTAAAACCAACAAACAACAAATTATATTGAATTCTAGGTACTTAACAACACTTGCATTTGACTTACCAATTGTTTATGGACACTTTCATAATGCGGATGCATGTAGGCAGTGTCTCGCATATATCGTTCTAGCCATAAAATGCCGAAACCACAAGCCTACTGCACCTCTATCTCTATCGGTGGGAGGTAGAAACTCTGTACTTCATGTCGTCAAATGCTCCAAGCACATGCATACGAGAGGACCACAATCCCCTCTAGCTTATTGCGTTTGTTGTGGCGCGGTCTCGTCTCTGATAACTGTAATATTGAACTTCTTTGGCTTCTTGTTTCCAGATTAAGTCCAATAATTAATCACATCCAAGAATTTAGCCAAATAAGAGCTCAATCCCTTAATAATATCTCTTAAATCAAGCAATGATATGTAATTTATCATGCTGTCATATACTATTGTCTTCAGGGATAGAAGCTGAAGCTCGACGAGAAGCCAATGAGTACGTTCCAAAACAGGGATAAACACCTACAATCATAAGTAATAATTCAATCGCGCACTTATTTATAAACACCTTTAAAATATTTAAAAAATAAATACTAACCTTATCGACCTCCCACCATGCAGGATAAAGTTTAGCTTGTCCATTAGCCAACACATATAATTCCTGTCGTTGATTCTTCATGTGAACTACGTGAAAAGACGTCGGCATAATTGTATATCGCGTATTTTTTTATTTTTCTTGATTTTCCTTATTATTAGAAGACGTGACACCCATGCATCAATATGCTGTTTACAAAAAAAGACATATATTAGTGAATTACATAAATTTAAAAAAATTAATCAAAATGAAATATAAGAAGAAAAATATAAGACTTACCCCCCATCGAAATAGCCATTGTCTTCAACCCCTAATAACATACCCCACCAAGACCGATCAATCAACAAATGCATATCATCGTTGAGTTTGTATATGTCAGCGTAACACCCCTGGCTTCGCTCATGTAGATAAAAATCAACTGCGGTCTTAGCCCAAAGGGTATTATCCAGAATTGTTTCCGGTAGTTTTTTCCTCTCCACTTCATCTGCCGGAATGGTACTGGCAGATAACTTATACGAAAGCCAACAGTCATCCATCATGTCTGGCACGGGAGGGGGTTTCTCAATAATTCGATATAATATGTCGTGTGAATCGGGCTCTAGAATATTGGGAGAGACCTCTTCAACGATGATAGTGGCCACTTGAACAGTGGGAGGGGAGTCTTGAGGGATGATAGGGGCCTCTTAAACGATAGGAGAGGCCTCTTGAACGATGACAGGTGAGTCGGGCTTCTTCTTACGGAGTCTTCGCACTATTGGGGTGAACGGAGACTTAATGGCACTTGCACGCCATCTGATGCATGAACCTTGTCGTGCAAGAAAAACCCAACGTAAAGCATCCACCTTATCGGGCCGTTAAAAATAAATTAATACATAAAATCAGTAAATAAACAGACATTATATTAAACAGTGAAAACAAAGACAAATATGTTTCAAACTTGCACGGTATTCACCCAAGTCATTATTTTATCATAGTTCATAAAATGCATCAGATAACATTCCGGAAGTAAGCACTTATATAAACATTTAAAAGGACAACATATAGGTTTAGTGCATGTTCAAGGACAACATAAAGGGTAGTAGTTTATTCTTCAAACTTAAATTTGCAACACTGTGAAGTTAGTATTTATCTTTGTCTTTTGGTTGAAGTAATGCAATCCATTCAAGTTTCAATTTGCAGAAGAAGAATAGTTTCTGAAACTTAAAATCGCAACACGAAACTTAAAATCGCAACACGAAAATGATTATCGCAACGCGAATTTGACTATCGCAACGCGAAATGACTATCGTAACGCGAAACTAAATTCGCGTTGCGATAGTCATTTTCGCATTGCAATTATCCCGTTGCGATAGTCATTTCCGCTTTGCGATAGTCGTTTTCACATTGCGATTATCCCGTTGCGATAATCATTTTCGTGTTGCGACTATTCTTCTTCTGCAAATTGAAACTTGAATGGATTGCATTACTTCAACCAAAAGACAAAGACAAATACTAACTTCACAGTGTTGCAAATTTAAGTTTGAAGAATAAACTACTACCGAATGAATTTACTAAGCAATCCAAAAGACAAATATGTATTTACTGACTTCAACCAAAAGACAAAACAAAGCCAAATACTAAGTTATTTTAGAACTGTTTAGCAGTATTGGCAGCAACCGAATGAATTTACTAAGCAATCCAAGTGAAATGGTTAATCTAAGTGAAATTATGAGTAAATCAAGTTAAATGAAAAATCTTAAACTTACCTCGTTGCGTAGAGTATGAACCTCATTCTGCAACGATGCTACCATCTCACGTAGAGCCGCTACCTCACCACGTAAGGTAGATACCTCCTCACGCCATTCACCATTGTCATCGCGTAAAGTACTGACCTCCTCACGCAAGGCATTGAGATTACCAGTAAACTTATCATTAATTTCAATATGAAAAACCTAATAATAATGCAAAAATTTCAAAATAAAAATAATTTAAAAAACTAACCCGAAATGGCTATCGCAACGAGATAATCGCAACGCGAATTTTGTCGTTGCGATATTCATTTCGCGTTACGATTCTCGGGTTTTAGGTTAAGAGTTGCGATTACGGGTAAATATTCGTGTTTGGAATTTAAAAATAAAATACGCATTGCGATACTAATGGCGCTTTGAAAATCGCATTGCGATTTTATATTATCGCAACGCGATAGTCAGAATCTCGTTGCGATAGTCAGAATCGCGTTACGATCACGTATTATCGCGTTGTGATAGTTAGAATCGCGTTGCGATCACGTGTTATCGCGTTGCGATTTACATATTCGCATTGCGATTTACATATTCACATTGCGATTATCTAAAATCGCAACGCGGATTTCGAAAATCGCAATACGATGGCCAAAATCGCGTTGCGAATCTGGAAACTGAATTGCGATAATAGAGATCGTGTTGCAATTTAGAGATCGCATTGCGATTTTGTTGGTCATTTTGGCAAATCGTAAAAAAGTTGGTTAAAATCGTATATTATAAGGAATTTTCGGTCACTGAGGTTATTTTCTCTTATATAAATTTAATAGGTTAGAAGTTATTGATTGACCCGAGAGAGAATTATATAGATTCAATAGACATGTAAGAAACTCTTGTCTAAATATAAAGTGATTGGGCTTCATTATAGGTCCAAATAGTAGTAAAAATGGGACATTGTTGATTTGGGACTAAACTAAGGAGAACCAAAGTTGTAAAATTTCCCTTAAAAGTTTCAAAGGTTGACTTTCTTTTATGAATGGGTGAGGTCACACTAGGGGAAAAATACAAACAAGGGTAACACTCTCATATCTATTTTTCCTCATCATTTATCTCATTCCTCATTCAAACTCTCCATCTTTCTTCTTTGTATTTTGATTCAAATGTGAAGACTTTGTGGGTGTCCATCCTTAGTTTGAAATTCTTGTGGTAAGGGTTGAAATCTCCATCTTCTAAACTCAATTTTAAGCCCCTAATATTAGAGTTTGGTTATAGTTGAGTTTATGGAGGGTTTTAGGTTTTAAAGCTTGTGAGTAGCTCTAGTTTATTCTCAAACCCTAGAAATTTCGTTCTTACCTTTCTTAAGCTCATAAATGAGTTGAGAACTCATTTTCATTATTCTATTGAGGGAAGTGGGTGAAAGGTAAAGAGAAAAATGTGCTTGGGTGAGTTTGAGGTTGTTCTTACAACTCCTATGTGTAAGGTAACACACTCCTAACATTTCATTACTGCTCGTAGATCAACATGTATAGTTTTGATGCTTGTATGAGTGTGTGAATCATTTGGGTGCATTTGGGGGTTCAAAGCATAAAATGGAAAATTATTGTTATTCATGCATAAAGTAATGACCTTTCATGTCCCTTAAACTCTAAATAAGCTTTAAACACCATTTGGGGGGTCTTGGGGACACTTTAAGAGGGATTTGAGAAGTTTTAGATAAGAGAAATGAAGTTTTCTAGGTAGAGGGTATATGTACTGTTCATATAGTATCGATATTGCTCATCGTGAATGGGCAAAATTCAAAGGATTTGTGAGGAGAGTATCAATACCACCTCAAGACGTATCGATATTGCTCAGGTGGTATCGACACTCAAGGGCATATTATCAATACTCAAGGACTTGATCAGATTCCAATAGGTCATTTTAGTATTGGTACTCATAGGAGTATCGATATCGAGTATAGAGCATCGGTACTCCCAATAGGGGTATTGATACTAAGGTATTTTCTAAAACATCAAATGAAATTTCGGTACCAATACTTGGGGAAGTATCAATACCACAAGAGGGGTGTACCGATACCCAAGAAGGAGTATCGATACCATCGTGAATTTTTAGGCTATAAGCCTAGCTTGGATTAGAAATACGAAACCAAGGGATTTGGTGAGGAAAACCTTCTAATAAGCTTACAAGTGGAAACCTTAATGAATTGTGTGATACCATAAGATTTTAATGAAGTAAGATTCCATAAGACTTATGCCTTTGTATGATGCTCGAGAAACAACGATGACACCTGTGTCACTTGTATGACGATTGTGTGATAGAATAAGGATTATTCAAATATATCCAATTTAGTACTTGTGCACTTTAAATGCTAGTTGGATGTTGTGCTGACACTATGTGGCCAGGTCATGTCCCGAGTACTCTAGAGGAGTAGACTTGCCGGGCAAGGTACTGATGTGACCCGAACCTAGCCTAAAGTATAGGGGAGATGTTGATGCTATGTGACCCAAATCTCGCCTAAAGGTGTTGTAGTAAGCAATTAGAGGTGTGGTTTCCGTGATGCTAGGTGACCTCGAGTTCCACAATGATGCTTACTTTTGTTGTTGTATGAATGTATTCAAATGTTCATAACCATACTTGTCGCATACTATGTTAAATGCATGTAGTATAGTCGGGTTATTTGTGTGGCACTAAGCTTGTGAGCTCAGCGTATGTAATGTGTTTTTGTGCGCATGTTTTTAAGTGTCATCTAAGGAGCTCGTTGATAGGTTTCAGGACTTCCAGACTCGATCCTTTATCAGAGTATGTCTCGAGTATTGCAGAGGGCATGTATTGTTATAGACCATATTGTTTTATTAAGTCGTAACTTTGTTCTACACTTATGTATTTTGGAGACTATTGTTGGGAGCTCTTCGTATTTTGTAATGGTATCTATAATGGTATTTCTATATTATGTTTAAATGTTGAAATTTGGTTAAGTGTTTTCAAAAAAATGTCAACCACTTAAATCATTCCATTCCGTCGTTCCATTCCGTGTGACACTTTAATCCTCCAAATTTCGGGTTAGACCAAATTAAGGTGTTACATTTCATTTGATACATCAATCCTCGAGCCTCAACCTCATATTTGACGTAACCTAAGAATTGATCCTATGATAACTATAAGTTTCGAGAGAGTTAAGATATAGATAAAAAAAAACAAATACAACACAAGGTATAGACTAATGAATATAATTTTCTTTCTCTTTAACTCACTCACGACTTTCGATCACATAAGAATAGATGAACCATAAATCATTAATTTATAACTATTGTATTTACCAATTACCATCATAAACTAAGATCTCACCTGTTGTTTATCAATAAATACATGTTTATACAAAAACGAATTTAGAAATTTGTAAAATAAAAACCGCTCAGTTAATCTTTTATTTAGTAAAGTTATGAGTTGCGAGTATTACTCTTTGTAGCTCGTGTAGTTAAAAACATAATATTGGCTAATTTCGTGTCTCATTTACCTACTAGTAACCATATTTTGAATGAACGTCCTACTAGATATATACACAAGAAAAGGTCAAAAGAATTTGGCCTGGCTCCACCGAAGCATGAAATGGACTTGGTTTGGTGGGTCCAAATCATTTTCATTTGGTTGTCAACTTGTGTGCAAATTTGCATGTTAGATCCTTCAGTAGATTTCACATGAATACGGTCAACTCGTAATGGAAGAATAACCAAAAAGCTAGCGATGCATGTGCTTAGCCACAGTGAACACTCTCCGTATCCATTGCTTAAAAGTAACGTTTTTAAAGAGCAAAGACTTGGTTATCATTAAAATTGAGACTTTTTTTTGGGGATTAAACTAGATTATATCGATTACAATTTTTAAAAATCTTATCTTATTATTTTTTTGAAGTTAATTAAGAATTTGCTAGCTGTAATATGAAATCAATTATCTTCAAGGCGTGAAAGTTAAATTATTTGGTGAGATTTTGTTCACTTTAATGGGGGGAATTATTGGAACAAAACGAGTTCATGTCTGTCACGCCGACTTGTCCAGTTTAATCGATCATTTCAACATCACGCGCTTCCGTTACAAGGCAAGGTCACGAAAGCTCCATCAAGCATTGGTAGCATGGAAACCGACAGTTGTGATCGCGAGTATATCATACGTGGATCTGGAAGACGGATGAAATGTACGGTCTGTGTTTTAACAGCCAAGTAGTACTGTCACTGTGAGCTGTTCCATGTCCCCCTAGTGACACATTCCCAACGTAAAAAACATATTGAATGGAATGGGATTGTGGATTTAAAAAGGTGGTATGGAATAGAGTTGAATGGTAGGTGTTGCGTCCGGGATAGGAGCACCGTCCAACGACCATACTTGGGGAAATTTGAAAACGACACGCCCTTAGTGAATGCAAAAAGGATTGACCAAACCGACTTATCTAACTAAAAGTTAAAAAATTACTGACTCCATTCCACTTCCACGTCATCCTCTTTTTAGCTTGCTTAATCTCGAATCCCCTTGTGTTTACTGAACTCCTCCTCCTTAATTATCACCTACTAATCATTAACAAAAAAGCATCTAGGTTGTTAAGCTGATATCAAAAATAATTTTGATTTTCCATCTTTTAAATTTGAGTTATTAATTTTTAAATTTTATTTTTTAAATTTTTTTCAGCGATATGGTATGAATTTATAAGATTAGATTATATAAAGAGAATATCAAATCTTTTTAAACCTAGTCGGTGGAAAAAATACTTATGATAATATACAAAAGTTTAACGTTTCAACTGTAAGTATTATTAATTCAGATTATTTTTAATTTTGTTTTCAATTCGAATGAAAACATATTTCATATGTAGCATTCATGGTAAGCGGTTGTTTCCCTTAATCCAACCTATTATACAGAATTATAATCTTAATTTTATACCCATGTTATTATCACAAAAGAATAGAAATACATTTTACAAAAAATCTTACTGTTTTTATTTAATTTTAGATGTAGAAAAATGTAAAAAAGTAAAATCATGCTTAGTTTTTTTTTTATAAATTAACAAAAATTAATATAACACCAGGATAAATTGATTCGAAATCAAGGGAAAAATAAGATATGATATTTAAGATTACAGATGTATAATAAAAACAGAGAAACAGAACATTCCAAATAGACAACATCAAGCAGCGGGATTTCATTTGAGATATTGCTTTACTTTGAAGTTAAACCTCAGAAAATGGGAAGAAAACAAAGTGGGGGCAGTCACATGCAAAACTGCGATCTGCATAAGCCCAAACGCTGGACTTGGGCCCCACGTAGTTCCAAGTATGTATAAATCTTAGCTGCCATACCGCCAATGGAAACGGAGGGCAGAACGTGTTCCTCTGGATTTTTTTTTTTGCCTTTTCTAGCCCCACACTCCTATCTGTTCTTCCTTGTTACAGTTACTTCCCTATATTTATACACCTGCGGTTATATTCAAAAGCAAAATTAAGAATCAGTGGTGCAAGGTGCAACTGCTTTGTTTTTTAAGCAACCCCCACCCATTTCTCATATCAAACGTCCCTTCTTTCTTCTTCTTTCTTTGCTCATGGCGGAGGTTTTGGACGACGGTGAGTTTTGGCTTCCTCCACGGTTCTTGGCCGACGATGATTTGTTTGTGGATAACGGTGAAGTTAACGACAGTCCTGACAAGGACTTGCTTCCGTACGAGTTACATTCGGATCTAAGTTCTCTGGTTGAGTCCGTGGTGGGTTCTACTGAGACAGCCAGTGACGAAGAAGATTACCTCGTTGGGCTAACTCGTCAAATGGCTCGCTATACTCTTGAAGATGATTTTGGCGCCAACCACCCTGCGTTTGCCTCTAAAAATTCCAAGGTCTGTTTATACTTGAACATCTAATTCTCCAATTGATTCGATGGTTTTTTCTTATTCATGTTTCGTTGTTTTTGCTACCGTTTTTTAGGATTGGGTATTGTTCAGTTCTCCCGAATCGACCCTATGTGCGTTTAGGTCCTGCCATGGAAGCTCAAACTGTGAATCTCGAGTTTCAACGCCGCCGGGAGCACGAACTCTGCTTTGTTCGGCAGCAGAGGAAGCTGCGAGGGTACGAATGAATGAAGAATCATACGGCGGGTTCAATAACAAGGGCCTCTTAGGTCCACCAGCCAAAAAAACCTCGCGAAACCCTCACCAATATCTTTCATTGCGGGCCACTGAGGTAAAAACCTTGAAAGAAATAGCTAAAAATAGCTTATTTTTCCTGAAATTCCCCCCTATAGGCTATTAATTTGGGTTGTTTTCCCCCCCTTTCATTTTCAGCAAGTGCAGCAAAACCAACTAATGAAACAACATAACCCACGAGTTTGGGGAGGAAAGAAGCAGCACCATCAGCAGCATGTGGTCCATCAAAACAGTACTAATAGGCCTCCGGGTTTGTTCCCTTCTGCATGTCCCCCTCTGCAACCCCAGCCTCAAAATGGGTCGAGTATGCGGGCTGTATTTTTGGGCAGCAAAGGGGAATGTACTGGAACTGGTGTTTTCTTGCCTCGCCGTACTAGTACAGCTGAACCCCGGAAGAAGCAAGGTCCAGAACTGTTGTTTTTTCTTTGCTAATTGCTATCTTCGTTGTTCCTAAATCCGATTTTCTTCTCTTTTTTTTCTTGGCAGCTTGCCCTGCTTTTTTGGTTCCAGCTCGAGTGGTTCAGGCCTTGAACTTGAATCTCGATGAGATTAACGCTCAGCCCCACCTTCGCTCTCGGTTTAAAGTGAGTGTCACTACTGATAGTGGTAAAAAGAGCTTCCTGGACAATCTTATTTGAGATTATGCTTTGTGAATTGCTGTTGAGTTTGTTTGGTTTATGACTATTGTAGGTGCTGGTTCGAGGCTTAGAAGTGGTGGGAACAAGTTTAGAAAACAGCAGGGGAATCAGCCATGAGATTCGGTTACCTCAAGAATGGAATTATTGATACTTTAGAACTTTAAAAAAAAAACAGTAGAAGTTGGTAGTTTAGTGTATAGGGAAAATAGTAGTTTAGAGGGTAGTTTATAGGTTTAAGAACGAAAATATGGTTATTAGGAAAAAATGGGAATTGGATTTTTAGGTGAAATTAAAGGAATTTTATAGTTTCAGGTGGGCAACGCAGCAGCTTTTTGTTTATTTGGTTTGGGCGGGGTTATTACTCTTTTGCGACTTTCTGTATGTTGTGGGATTTGGGATAATAATAATAATAAGTTTTGCATCTTGTTCAAATTGCAAGGGGTCCCTTTGAGTCATTGCTGATGGGACTCAACCCGGGTGTGAAAGATCAATTTATGGTGATCAATTTATGGTGCTGATGAATAGTGGCAATATTTAGCTGCAATTTGATATAAAACATGGGATATACCTCGCAAATTTGACTCATATTCGATTATCTGAATTAATTTATTCGAGATTTGATATACACTCATATATTATTATTCAAAATTGATTTGAAATCTGAAGTAATCTGAATCGAACAAAATCGATGTGAGTTTTAGTTGGATAGAGAGCAATTTATACTAAAATTAATCTGAATCGAAAGTAACATAAATAGAAAAAACTTGAATTAAAAATAACCCAAATTTAGTTTAACTATATCTGATCCCAATTGAAATTTTGACCCATGACCCCATAATTAAGTCTAAATAAATGAATAATTTATTTATTAACTAGTTATTATCTATTTTTAAGATTGATAAATAATAAAATGATGTGTGTTTTATTCTCATTTTATATTAAACTACTAATTAACTATCACTTTTACTAATATTTTAATGGTTCAATACTCTTTTCTCAGTTAAAAGATTATTTCTATGTCTGATGAAATAATTTCTATTCATCATTTCTAGCTCTGAATTTGAATTGCGACTATATATTTGCATAAAACTTTTGATTTTAAAGATTTATTGATTCGGTTTGATTAAAACTAAATTTTTAGCTCTAAATTTGGGATACAAGTAGTTATGGGTATGGTTCGGGTTGGGTTTTTAGATCACCCAACTCGACCCGAGAAGAAAGGGTACTCCACCCCGTAACCCGACTCGACCTGACGAAATTATAATTTCACCAGAACCGAGCCTACCCGATTTAATTTTTTATTTATTAAAACTCACAAATTTTTTAATTTAAAATATAAAAAATACTTAAAATAATCGTTAGAAACCACACCCTAATATCACGCTTGGTCCCGTATTTTGACTAAAATAAAAAAAAAGGAAGGAAAAAGCGTGAAAAAATCATTAAAAGGAGTTAAAAAATAGTTAAAATAATCATTGGAAGCCACACCCTAATATCATGCTCGCCAATTGTATTCACCTCCCTCGGGAACCATGAAAGTTGCCGACTAGCCTAGTTTTGTTTTGATGGTTCCTTCATCTTTTTCTTTTATGCTTCGAATTGATAGAAAACGTTGCGCATTACAGGGAAATAAAAAAAGAAAAAAAATTATGCATTAACTATTCGGGTTGAGTAAGATTATTTTAACCCTAAACCTGACTCCAAATATTTTAATATAAAACCCGACCCGACCTTGTTTTTTAAAAAAAAAAATCCAACCCGAGTCGGGTTTGGGTTCCATGCCCATCCCTAGATATAACAATATATATATATATATATATATATATATTCAAGTAACATCTTTAAGTTATAATTCTTGAATTATAATTAATAAAGAACAACACCAAAAGTTATAACGACAAAGAGCGATAAGGGTTGACCTGAAAATTTAAAAATTGACTAAAATCAACTCGAAAAAATTAATGGTTGACCCAAATCGAAACAAACCGACTTGATATTGATCCAACTGATTGACTCGAAATCAACAGATCTGATGTTAAACCGAATCAAAAATCAATCGATCCAAACTAAATTTTCATATACGCAAATTAAACTCGAACCAGATTTGATCTGATCCAAACTAAATATAAACCGAAATAGTCTACATTTAAAATGATCCAATCCCAAGTCGAACTTAATCTAAATGATCCGATTTTCACCTCTGCTTGGGGGCTCAACATAAATGATTTGAGATCGGTGGAGCATTATTTCCTAAGTTTTATAGTAAAAGTTTGACTTGAGATGTAAATTTAAGTTTGTTTTCCCATTCTCATACTCTGAGCTATTAATTACGAAAAGATAAAAGATAGAAGATAAGAAGTGCAAACATCAACCAAGTCCGAAAGTAAAGTTGATTGCGAAGTTTGTTTTCCAATTCTCTGTACGACGGTTATCAGTCTGATAAGGCTTGTTGGGCTATGAAACCCGATTTACTTGACTTGGCCCGTATGAAATCTAAGGCCTACAACTTTATAACAATCCTTTACTTAATTTTCTATCAAAAGAGTACACAACATGAGATCCAGAATTGTATGTTTTTATATGGAAACAGGGGGTTACAACTTGAATTCTAAATCTCTGTTAATATCTAGCAATTATTATTGAAATGGGTTGAGGCATTTAATCCCATCAAATTTTAGAAGCGATACCATTGCGAGACAAGTCCTCCTGCTGCCTGGTTTCTGTAGCCAAACCACGAAACTTGACGACAAAGAACCCGACACCATGGCCAAGAATTGCAGCTATGAAGATCCCACCATTGTAGGACATAACAGAGAGCATAACCATGTAAGCAAAACACATCCGAACAACGTGAACGCTTGTCTGAATCAAAGCTACGAGGATGGGTTTGGTCCCAGGTTTAAGTGCAGCCGGCAACATGGTCAGAATCTCAACGGTGGCGCCTAGAAACAGAACGAAGAAGAGGGCCAATACGTACATACCGTTGTTGCTTCCCGGCCACCCTGAGAAGAGGAACGTTACATCTTTACCCCAATAGAAGCTCATCTGCATGTTCATCGAGTTCATGCTATTATTCCACATTGGCATGTCCATGCCGATAAGAGATTTTGTGGGAGCTGAGAAGGGAGAAAAGCTCGAGAAAATTGAACAATTGCCGGAGGTGAGCTTTCTTGGAGAAGCTGTTTTTAAATAAACAAAGCAGGAAGTAACGAGGAAATTAACGCGTTGAAGATGATGATGACCAATTAGGAGTTAAATACAATTTTATGACATGATACCCTTATTCATTTCCTCCAAGTTTTTGTTTGTTTCTGATAATAATTTTTTCTGTAAAAAAAATAGATGAAGGGATGTTGTAAAGGAAGCATCTTTAATCCCCTCTCCGGACGTTGTTGTTTGAGTGGGATGTGAAGTTTGTCCATTTCAAATCCTGCTATATTATTACGGAGATGAAGGTGATACTATAAATATTTTTATATAAAATTTATTAAAAAATAAAATCAAAATTAATTTAATCCATTACAAGATGTGTAATACCCAAAATCCATAGTAGTTTCGAGTTAACCTGAGTAGGTTTAGATAAAACTATTAGTATTATAAGACCTATACCAAATTAGCCTTGGATTTGGGCTTGGTTTTGGCCCACCATATGATAAAGAGGGTATTTTTAATATTAGGATATAAAAATAAGGACCAAAAGTTTGAATAACCTCTCATGTGATTTAAAGCTGAAATCTTTCAATTGGTGGTGATTAATCAGCAAGGGAAATACCAAAATAGGCTATTCAACCTCTCTACCTTTTCCCATCCTCTTTTGTTTCTTTCTCTCTTCTCCATCTTCTTCTTCACCAAGATAACTAAGAAAGGTTGAAGATTTGAGACATTTTAAGCCTCAACATCATTAAGGCGAGAAACTTAATCTCCTCTTTCCAAGCTTCATTTCAAGCTCTCCTTTGCAAGTTTTAACTATGGTGACAAAAAACTTGAGTTTTGTGGGGGTTTAAGGAATTTAGGTGATTCAATCCGTTTCCAAAAGTCAAAGCCTTAGAAAGTGTTTTTGAACCTTTATAAACCTTTAAATCAAGCTAGTAACACTTGTGGTTGATTCTTATCCCGTGAGAGAGGTTGGAGAAAGCTTCAAGGCGAGAGGAAAAGAGAAGCTAGCGCTTGGTTGAACCTTGGACACTTTCAGCAACTTTGGAAATCGAGGTAACTCATTTCTAACTCAACTCTACCACATGTAGATCAATAGATGTGTTTTGGTAGGTTGCATGAGTTATGAAACATGTTCATAATAGAATTCATAAATCAGTATTTCCCAGCATGTTTATGGACTCTTTATAACCCCTATATTTATATATAACTCTTTAATAATGTTTGGGGACCTTAATAGAATGTTTAAGAATGTTGGGGAAGCATTTTTGTCCCTAAAATAAGGTATTTCTAGGCACAAGTATCGAGCATTTTTGTGCCCATATGACATTATGATTCAATGATCTTTAGATTAGACTAGATTACGGTGTTACATTTAGTGATATTAGAGCGTCAGGTTTAGTCGTTCTTAGGACCTGTGGGTTATAGTCAGTCAGCGTCTATAAATGTACATGCCTCTAGAGAGTCAAAAGTACTTTAAATACTAGAATGACGATAATAACCTTATTTTATTTCTAATTTCAGAGAAAATCTCATTGCAGACGACCTAGTTTTTAGTCAGGATGACAGAGACGGGAGCTGTACCTCATTAGCAGCTGACACCGAGGACCAATTCGTCCTAGATATATACCAACATGAGGTACACGTAGACAATGGTTGATGAGGTGACATTCTTTAGGGACATCACCTCAATTCATGGGTAGAGTGTTAGGGTCATACCTAGCGCCTCAGCTATAGCTCCTCCCCTATCGGTACCTCCAGCCCAGCCTGCAGTAGTGCCCTAGGTGTCCCAAGTCGAGAGGCTCCACATATATAAGACAACCAAGTTCTTTGGTTTTCCGTACCCTCAACCAGTTGCACCTTACCCTGGATGATAAGCTTGAGTATGCCAATGCCTTGCTCAAGGGAGGCACCACTGACTGGTGGGAGACGATAGAATTAACATTGGATCCAGAGAGGCTGACTTGGGAGATGTTCTTATCGGAGTTCAGACATAAATACATCGGCAAGGCTCACACCGATTACTTGAGGGAGTAGTTCTTGCACTTAACTTAGGGGGACAATATTATGATGGAGTACGAGAGGGAGTTATTCATGCTGATTAGATACACACTAGAGTTAATATCCATAGAGGAGCACCACAATCTCAAATTCTCCAAGCCTTCATTTTTTTAGATAAAACCTGTCACATGAATTTGATGTAGTTCAGATTTTGCTCCAAAGCTTCAATATACAGGATGTTGATTGTTAATTGGCAAAGCACATCAATAAAGGCTTTATATTACTGGTCCTCTTTTGTCTTCTTGAAGCGTTGAGAAAATGGATGAGGTATTATTGATTGTGATTGCTTAGCATTGGGATTAAAAAGTTTGGCAGTCTGGTAGGTGATGAAGAAACAGATGGACACCTATGAGCATGGTTCCAATTTGTACATGAACGCAACAAGAAAAAGCATGGAGAATTGGAGAACTTAGTATTACTTCTGACAAGTCTACTGATTGCAAGGATTAAAACACCATAAAAATAGTCATATGTTTATAATTTTATTTTAATGTTTAAACTGTGTGTAAGGTTTGTTATATTTATGTCATTAACGTATTGTGTTAGTGTTAATTTTGTTGTTTTTATCTTCTTAATGTAATATTGTTTTTATTTATTACAAGATATAATTTAGTGTCCAATCACATCATTTAATACTTCCAACTAAATTAACCCACAAACTGTCTTGTACAAACAAACAAAGAAATCGGGCATTGAGAAAGCAACCAACCATGTATTCAGTGAAAAATAAAATACCAATAAAGAATCTGTACCGAGAATCTACAACACTGGTAGTCATGACACCCTTTACTAGAAAAAGGGCCAATGAAAATTATTATTGAAAATACGATAAAAAAGAACTAAAAATGACCAGATGGTGGCCAGAGAAGACCATCACCACTGCCATGAAACAAAGAAATTTTAAAAACTGACCGGTAAGTTATGTAACTTCCGCAGAGGAGTTTGTAGTTTAGATAGTTTTATATTGATTTGGTGATTATTTCAAGTCATACAAAGATTTCTTCGATTCACGTATCTTGTTGGTTTTGGAAATTCTTTTAAACCTGAGAAAATTTTCATATAGACATCTTATTTAAGATTTTTATTTAAAAAGATATTATTAATGTTTAACTAGAAGAGGGATAAGTCTTCGTTTATTGCTAGTGATAACATTACACAACAATATTTAATTTTGTTATTGCTGCAAATGTCTCTTGATAGTATATTTCATAAAATTATGTGAATCTTTTTGTCACAGTCTTGTCTTGAATCATTTAACACTTCTGAGTCATATTCATTGTTTTGAAAATCAGACCGGACCGGCCGTTTCAACCGGGAATCGTTGACTAGTCCGGTTCAATTTACACCGGTTGAATCGTTACTAGTGAACCGACCGAAACCGTTGAACCGTTCAAACCGGACCGGCTGAAAATCGGAAAAAATCACCAATTTTGTATTTAAAAAAAAAATTAAACCAAACGACGTCGTTTGGTAAACGAGCCAAGTCGAACTCGAGTATTGCTGAGCTTGACTCAAACTTGAAAACTTTAAAAGTAAGCTAAACTCGACTCAAACTCATGAGCTAAAAATTATCAAGTTCAACTCGAACTCAAAATATAATATTGAAACTTGAACTCGAAAAGGCTTGAACTAAAAAAAATTTAGAAGCTCGATTGAAGCCTAAAATTCGAGCTTGATTAAAGTGAAAGAATAGTTCACTCAATGCTCACCAAAAGGCTCCATGATTTTGAATGCCAAATTACCTCTATTATTTATAGAAGTTAGTTGAGATGCTCTTTTATGTTTCTTAGCCATGTAGGATTGTTTTGTTCTCATATTTTTACTCTTTAGACTTCTGTAATGCTCTTCTATGTTTCTTAGCCATGTGAGATTATTTAAAAAAAAAATTAAACCAAACAATATCATTTTGTTATGATTTTTTTAGCCCTAAATTTATTTTTTAATTATAGTTATATAATTATATTTATTGTTTAATATGTTTTACCTTAAATATTATGTTGTAGTTAATTTGAATCATTTTGTTTCACTTGATTTTATGGTTTTTAACTTATATATGTTATGATTTGCTTTGAATATGACTTGTGATATAAAAAATTATTTTTTTATTAAATATTTTTAATATTTTTATTTAATTTTTTAAATAATTATGACGTCGTCCGGTTATTCTGATCGATCGAACCAATTCGATCGGTTGAACCAGTGAACCGATAGCATGACCGGTTCGCTAACCGATCTGGTTCTGAAAACCATGGTCATATTAACTACTTTCTTAAAGGTAGATTAATATGAATTCACATATCATTATTTTCTAAGACTGATGATTTCTTCTTCCACAGTTTTCCTCCATTATGAATTTTCAATCGTTTCTTGTATGGTATTTGAAATTTAAATTTTGTCTACTAGGTTTGTAAGCGAATCGAATAAGATAACTGTTTAATAAAAAGTTTATTTATGTTCGTTTATTTAATAGACGAACGAACATGAACAAGATTTTAAGTTAATTTAATTAAATGAACAAACAAGAACAAAAGGCTCATTTGTTCATTTACGTTCGTGAGCGTTTAATAATTTGTTTGTTTATGTTCGTTCATTTATATTTGTTTGTTTATATTTAGTCCAATCTCCAAACTCATTTAACATATTAAGACCTAATAAATTTTAACCTTAAATTCATTAATATTTAAAATCCAATTAATTTTAAACTCAAATAAAAAAATATCCAAATCAATTAAAGAAAATAAAACCTAAAATTATTTAGAAAGAAAATACTCTTCTCAAATATAAACCCGATTAATTTTATGTTCGTTCATCTGTGTTAGTTTATTATTTTAACGAATAAATATGAACGAACATGAACAAGTTACATTTCTTAATGAACGAACACGAACAAAAACTTTTGTTCATTCAGTTGTTCGTTTTCATTCGTGTGTTCACTTAAAATTAAATGAATGAACATAAACATACTGTCGTTCATGTTAGTTTACCGGACTAGAACTGACAGTCACAATAGGCATCGAAAATTGATGGTATTAGTTTGAATGTCATAATAAATACTTTGAATGATGGGATTAGTTTTCTATAAGCAAGATATGTAACATCCCAATCCCTAACGACCTTGAATCTTTTCTCCCATCCTTGAGCGATTCTCTCGAGGATCTTGCTGCTGCATACCGAACCTATAACTCCTACAACATATTTTTGCAGCTTCCATACTATCTTCATCAACATGACCTTTCTTTAACTTGGAGCTTTCGCCTTTTCCCAACCTTATCTCCTTCTCTCCTATATCGCCTTTTCTACCCATATTTTTAATGTATCTTCCGATTCGATCCAAAAATTGATGCTGAATTTACACGTTTCATGGGGAGACTGCTTTTTAATTAGGCTTATATATGTTTGTATATTGAAATCAACTTCCATAGATGCCCCCCAACCCCACCCTCTAAAAGAAATGAAAAAGAAATCAATATCCATACATTATTGGAAAGATAAGAAGAGGACTTCGATTTATGAAGCATCCATAGCTTCTCTAGTCTTTTTCGTTAAGGTCCCAAACCCCAGCTTGGTCTTTAGGTTTCAAACAACAAATAGTGCCCTACTGAGTCACCCGGTCTATGCGCTCTTCTTTACCAAATCTGATATCCAAAGATTCTTACTTTTCTACTGAGATATCCCCAGGGTCAGGTCTTCTTCTAACCTACAACCATATTCACTTTAAGTCTTTTTTATTTATACAACACTTCATATCCTGGTTTGTTTCTAAAAATAGATAAAAATAAATAAATCTTGTCGGTCATTAACGGTGCATTATCTATAATTTAAACGATAAATCTCAATTTATAATATAATAAGTTGGTTGATGTTTTTCTATGAGAAAAATAAAAACATAAAAGAAAAATGAGGGAAGATGAAAAATTGACATAATCCCCTTCCAAACTTTTTTCGATATATAGAGCGATTGGTATCACATTTATGATGACAATAGTAGTTTGTATGTTGACTTAAACAAGATAATTACAGTTGTTGAAACATGTATAACTCGAGTAAATCATGTAAGATCGTTAGAGGTCTAATTATTAAATTATATCATGTGAGATCATTAGAGAATTATAGTCATCTAAAAAGTATAAAACTTCAAATGAATAATAGGCCAAAATATTATTTTTAGAGTATATATTTGTAGAATGTCTCCAAAAACATAACATGCTAATAAAAATAGAAGACCCATTCAATACACTAATATCTCTCCTTTTATTCACCTAAACAGTACCCTAGCCTAGTGGTTAGGGCATGGGTAACCATGTTGCAGAACGTGGGTTCGAGACCATGGTTGCATTTAATTTCCTAAAAAAAGAAAATCTCTCCCGAGTAAAATTGGGCAAGGAGATGCTACAAACTAATCCAATCCAAGAAAAAAAAAGCAAAATTTGGGGAAAAAATGTGATAAAAGGCTCGATGAGCTTAATCGCGGCAAAGCAGCAGCAGCTCACTAAACCCATCTAGGATAACCTCAGGTTCATTAATTTTGGGTGTGATTTGACCAAATGTAATTTTTATATCGAATTTATATTATAAGATTATTTAGCATGTTAATAAATGTAAATTATATTATTAATTATTAAAATTTAAATAAAATATAATTTCAATCATTCAATTATAATTTTGTCAGTTAACATTTTGAATCATTTTTCTCAAATCATTAACAACATTATAACATCATCATTATTTTCTTGGAAAAAATCCTAAATTACATTAACTGTTATTATCATTTGACTAATTTCACTTATGATAATACTTGTACCAAAACATGTATATCTTTTTATCTTTTTTTTTCAGTCTAATTTTTATAAAACTTACTCAAAATTGATGAATATGTATCTAAATCCCTTTTAATGCCTTGATATTCTCTAGTGATTGTCCGATAAGACTATTTTTAAGATATATTACTCGTCTTATCCAAAAAACTATTAAATTTTCAAACCGTCATCCTAAATTTCACAAATGTGACTTCTTTCAAGCTCCAAAAATAATATAATTTTATGTTTAATTTCATGAGTTTTAGAGGTTTTGAACAACCTAAATTGATTGAATGATAAAAAAAGACAAATTCATAGAATTTCATAAGACTTGATTTAAGTTTTGTTTTATCATTCGATATTAAACAATTTTTATCTAAAATAAATTATTTTATTCTTCTTATACACGTATCAAAAGTTAAATATAAATAATTTAAGCATTTCGTTTTTAAACAAAATAATGAGATAATTTTCTAAAAATCAACATAATATTATCAATATTAAAGTGTAATTTCATCAATGAAACAAGAGCTAATGGCTCAATAATAAAATTGTAATATATCAATAATATAAATGGACGAAATATAACTTTTAAGAGTTGAATTATTTAAACTAAAAATCAAAATTGACATTAATTTTGATGTACCCTGTAAAAAGTTGGATTATGTTAAAATTCAAAATGATTATAAAAAAAAATTAAAATAAAATGTTGAAAATTTCCATTAGTTTACAAGCACACATTATTTTTCTTTAGTCAATTTTTTCTTCAGTCCCTCTATTATGTTTAGAAAGCATTACTTTTATTTATATTTTCTTCAAATTTTGATTTCGTCTCTTTATTATATTTAATATTTATAATTGTATTTGACATAACTTGATCTCCTTAGTCAACAAAACTACTTTTGATTAAAATGCCAACATTCACTTTTAAAAATTAAAATTGAGTTCAAAAGGATGGTTTGGAGAAAAATCATTGTCAGTCTTTTAATCAAAATGGTCAATATTTTGAGCAGGTAATAATAGTAATATACAAATAAAAAATATAAAGTATATAAACTAAATTCTAAATCAGAGAATTTAGAGGGACGGAAACCAAGATTTCACATATTTTCTCCAACTAAAGGTTAAAGAAAATAAAAGAAACTAACATATACACCAAGTCTCCTTGAAGCAGCCAAGCAAATATAAAAAAATTAAATACGAACAAATTAGCTGAGACATACAAATCAGTAAGCAATAAATATATATTTGTGAAATGCATCTCAACGTCCCTCTTAAATGTACCAGATTTTGTTTAACAAGTCAAACTAGTTTAATATTAGTGGATACTCAAACCAAGTGCCCCATACATTCCAGACCAGATTCAGGATGGAATTTCCTGCCTTTCATTCAGTTTCTTAGGAATGTTTAGGTCCCAACAGCATGCATTTTTCTTAAAACTTGTGTGTGTGTGTGGGTGGGGGGGGGGGACATTGACCTTGTTTTTTTTGTCTGCATTCTCGCTTTGAACTCTGTGGTCTGTACCATGAAAATGTTAATTAACTTGTTAGAAGGACTTAATCAAACTTACCTCGTCTTATATGTCGAGAGTACATCATCTCCACCCCACTAAACAGTTTATATAATACAAGTAGTTTTTATTTATTTATTTATAAAAAGTTTAATTGAAATTCATGTTGAATTCATTCGCCTTAATGATAAAAGAAAATATTGTTCTTCTTAAATGATCTGGGTTCGAGAAATTGCATTTACAGGATGTGTATGTATTATCGATTAGTTATAAAGTTTCAATTTGATCGTTTTGAAAATTATAATATTATGAACTGATATAATGATAATTTGCCTTTTGACAATCTCAAAATTTTACAATTTAATTTTCACTCTAATATAAAATTTGGTTTAATGGGTATTTTTTTTATCTCATATTCGATCAAAATTACTAATAGAGAAAATAAACTCAGTGACCGAAATTGTCTTATAATATACGATTTTAACAAACTTTTTTTGGATTTGCGAAAATGATCAACAAATTCGCAACGCGAACTCCAATTTCGCAACCCAATTTCCAAATTCGCAACGCGAATATGTAAATCGCATTGCGATTTTCCAAATTCGCAACGTGAATATGTAAATCGCATTGCGATTTTCTAAATTCGCAACGCGAAAATGTAAATCGTAACGCGAATCTCTAAATCGCAACACTGAATTTCAAATTCGCAACTCGATTTTCGATTTCGCAACTCGATTTTCGAATTCGCAACATGAATTTTAATTTCGCAACAGGTTTTATTTTCGCAACACAAATGTTTTGGGTAGATAACTACGTATCAACAGCAACTCATAACCTAAATCCCTAAATCGCAACTCATTCCATCTCCATCTATCACTCTCTCCGGCGACATTCGTTCCTATATCCAACGACATCCTTCCTTATCTCTAATTTTTTTACATAATTTTATTTCTATATAATTTTTCAATGATTTCTCTCCCAAATTATCAACTATCAACTTAATAAAGGTATGTTCTTCTCTAAGTTAGTGATGATATGTAGTTTATAGCTCGTTTGTTTAGTAAATTAATTTACAATTTGTAGAATGAAATCATCTAATGTTGATCATGTTTGGATAGATTTGTGTTTTGGAGGGTCATGAGAGAATGTTCATGGTGTTTTACGATATATGCCTTTACCCATGAATCTTCAACTAAAACTGTCATTAAAAAAGTTAACTTATGAAACTCTAATGTTACGTGTTGCAAAGAAATTGAATTTAGAGCCTCTAAGTGGATTTAGGCTATCTTATCAGAGAAAATGTAAAGTTTATTTGTTAACCGACAATGAAGATGTTGAACGATTTATTGCTTACATTAATGTTTCGCAAGAAGATGATGTTACATTGTATGTTGTTGAACCTAGAAGTAGTGAAGTTGGGTCAGTAGCAGGTAGTAATCAACTAAGTTCTTCAACCCCAGTTTATGGTGCTCACAATGTACAACGTTATTATCAACCTCAAAATTTAATGGTTCCACCACAATTTCATCGCCAAGAAAATTTTGTTTCACCACATTTCCAATACCAAACACAATATCAAAGACAATCTCAAAACCCACAACATTTTCCTAATCCAAATCCGAATCAACTTTTAGCACCAAATTTCGATTTTCATATTGACCAGTTAGACGTTGATGAGCCAACAGAAAAAATTGTGAGTACTAGTCAGTATTCGAAATTTGATCTTGGTCAATACCCAGACTTTGATCTTGGTCAATACTCGAATTTTGATGATGTTTCATAAGAAGAAACAGACTCTCGTGTAATGATTTTGATATTGGTCAATACCCGAATTTTGATGATGAAACAACCGCTGCCGAGGAAGATGTTGTTGATGATAATGAGGAAGAAGTTACGACTGTGAATGAACATGTTGAACATCCATTCTGTAATTCATATAACCCTGAAGAAGAAAAAGAAGAAAAAAAAGTCCCCGAAGAAAAAAAAAAGAAGAAAATGCCACGGGAGTATAACTGGAATATGCTAGAATTACTTCAGATACCGGAAGAAGAGTTGGTAAAGATAGCAGTTGATTGTTACACAAAAGTTATTCGTATCAAGAAAGATGATTGTTTTGATATAAAGGAAGACTTGAAGATAGCTTTGTATACGAAATGTGTGGAATATGGCTATCAACTAAAAGTTAACAAATCAAGCAAAGATCGTTTCGAAACAAGGTGTATGATTGACAAAAACTGTACATGATGTATGATTGCAAAGAGGAAAAAAGATTACGAAATGTTTCAAGTTAGGACTTTTATTGATAAACATAAATGTTCAAGAACCCAAGTTTTTCCTCACTATAGACAAGCAAACAAAAAGGTATTGGGTGGTTTTCTGGCTGAGTTAATGTTTTTGAATGACAGGGTATATCGGGGACATGCAATTATGACTGACATGAATGCTCGGTTCAAGATTAGTATCTCATATTCTCAAGCTTGGAGAGCCAAATGTTATGCCTTGGAATTGTTGAGGGGGTCACCAGAAGCATCGTTTGCCCAACTGTCGACTTATTGTCACAATTTAAAGCTGAAAAATTATGGGTCGGTAACTCATATCAAAACAGATAGAGATAGACGCTTTGAGTTGCTGTTTATCACCATTGGTGCTGCGGTTAGTAAATCAATATAATTTTGTTGACTCATTTTTGTTAGTTACATGCATTTCACATTTAAATGATTATATTTCTTGTGTATATTATTTTGTAGATTCGTTCGTTTATTACTTGCATACGTCCAGTTATTATAGTTGACGGAGCATATTTGAAAGGTCGATACCTTGGAGTAAACTTATTAGCAGTAGCCATGTATGCTAACAATGGGATACTGCCAATAGCTTATGGGGTTGGCAAATCTGAAACCTCTTATTCATGGACATGGTTTATGGGGCATCTTAGGGATTGCATAGGTCCTATTAGCAATCTGACAATCATATCCGATAAGGCAAACTCAATTGACAACGTTGTTAGAAGGTGTTTCCCATATGCTTTTCATGGACTTTGTGGTGTTCATTTATACAGAAATCTAAAATCAAGGTCTGCTGGTATAAAAAATCACAAATGGACATACTAGAAGGCTGTAAATGCTTATTGGGAAGTGGATTTTAATAAGCATATAAATTGTTTAAGACGTGTTTTGCCTCAATGTGCTCAAACACTAGAAGATGTCGGGTTTGAAAGATGATCAAGAGTACATCAACTTGGAGCATGATATGGTTTCATGACGTCTAATAGTGCAGAATCAATCAACGCTCTAAGTCGTCATTCCCGAAAATTACCCATTACTATGTTAATGGAGTTTTTTCGAGCCTTTATTCAACATTGGTACTACAAGAAAAGAAAACATGCAAGCATTATTTCTTTAAATTCGTAACTTATCATATTTAATATATATTTTACTAAATATTATTTATTTAAATTTACAGGAACATTGGAAATTCGTGTTACACCATGGACTGAAAAAAAATAACGAAACGTGTTGTGAAGTCAACGTCATGGAGAGTTGAACCATGTTCAAACACTTTGTTTAAAGTATTGGATAATAACTTAAATGGGCTTGTCGATCTAAATGAAAAGACATGTAGTTCTATGAAATGGCAAACATCTGGTTATTCATGTGGCCATGTTATAAAAGTTGTTCTTCATCTAAACCAAGATGATTCAAGCGTATACGCTATGAATTGCTACACTACAGAAGTATATCGACAGACTTATGCCGAGATTGTCTACCCTATTCCACATCCTTATGAGTAGGACATACCAGATGACTTACAAACAGTTTTGCCACCAGTCATGGACAACAGGCTACCTGGCCGACCAAAAAATCACAATCGTATAATGTCTAAGGGTGAAGAGAAGAGGATATCAACATATAGTCGGTGCAAGGAAGTGGTCATACAAGGTTGACCTATGGATCATCAGTGCCATCACAATCATCTTTTCCTCTACCAAAATATGGATCCTCATCAAAATCCAAAGCTCATATGGTGCCAAGTAAAAGGAAATCAAAATCAAAATCTCAATCACAACCGGCTTCACCTTTTGAGAATTATTAACTTAGGTGATTTTTAAATGCAAACGTTGTATTATGTGTATTTTATGTGTGAATGCATACATTTTCAGTTAGACATGCATTAGTAACTTGAGTTTGAACATTGCTATGATCTGTTCAGTTGTTATCACTTATTAGATTGTTGTCTTTTATCTTTTTCAGTTGTATTTTATGTAGTCAAATATGCAACGTGAAAATCAAATTCGCAACACAAAAATCGCAATGCGAATTTGACTTTCCCAACAATCGCAACGCGAATTTTACTTTCGTGTTGCGAATTTGACTATCGCAACAATCGAAATGAGAAAATCGCAACGCGAATTTGACTTTCGCGTTGATAAAGTGTATCTTCAACAGGTCTTTTTTACCTTCAACATAATGCAGATTAAAAATTAAACAACAAATCAATTAAACATTGTTGTGGGTAAATTATTTGAACATTGTTATGGGTACATTATTTGGAAAATAATGTTCTGAACTTCGTTAGAAATAACCCTTTTTCATCGGATTAATTTTGTTATTGTGGGTACATTATTTGAACATTGTTATGTATAAATTTGTTGTGTATGTATGTTTTGGTTTGATTATATTGTATGTATATTTTCATTCAGATGGGATGAGCTAAGCATAACAAAATAATCTATCTCTTCCATGTGAGTACTTTATTCCCACCATGTGAAAAATGTGACAACCTCATCAACTCACAACTCAGCTTTGAACTCAATCAATATTGTCTTTTAACTTGATGATTCATAAAGCATGTTACTTAAACAATATGAATCAATTATGCAATTTCCATGTTCAATTTAACACTGCATTTCAAATTCATTTAATATGTAATTGGAGTTTGAATTTAAATTTCAATTTGAGTTTGAATTTCAATATAAATTTTGGCTCCACTATAAATATTAGCCCAAGCCTTTGTTCCATCCAAACAACAACTTACTCAATGAAATAACTTAGCCAATATGCATTTTATCATTGATTATTCCTAATTTCCATTGTTTTTTTCCAACTTTAAACACGAGGGAAATCCCGACCATCGTAATTTTTGGTTAACAAGCAAGAAGATTGAATATCCGAAGAATGCCTTTCGGATATTATCCATTTCAGTCAGCTCACTGAGGTAGTTTAACCCTAAACCAAAACTTCCTTAACTAAACATACTTGATGTAGAAGCAGTTGCAGATTTAAAATCTCAATGGTGATGCATTTGGTTCTCAAACAGTTAAAGCGTCAGAAACGTTTTGGACGTATGATCTGGAATGTAACACCCCCAACTCATATCCAACTCGAATACGAGTCCGAAGTGTCACATTGACTTTTCATTCAAATAAAATACTTTAATTTACATAAAAGAGACCATTTAATACAAAATCTATCAGATTATTCATAATTAACCACTTGTTACATGCCAACACTCTATACATAACCAAATACCTACTTTGTCAATTACTTTTGATCTGATCTTCTAGTAATGATACTGTCTTTGCCACTTCTATTCTTGCTCTTCTCGTTTCTTGGTACCTACGTGTAAATCACTTACACGCTAAGTCATAGACTTAGTGAGGCATATAAAACATATAATAAAACCACAAACCATTTCATATAACATAATGCATACTTATACATATATCATTAATATACTTATCAGTACTCATATCATTATTACTAATTTCTTTCTATCATGTAAGCATATATTGAACCTTTCTATACTCACCATCGAGTATCCATGTCATTTCACAACAAAGCATATATATAGTATCATAACAAGTTATTTATTATCTTTAAATCCCTTGCATTAGCCCATGTATACATTTGAGAACTTAAGGTATGTGACTATATTGAGGTTGTGCACTAATGCTGTCACCACAGCTCGTATCAATTCCCTCATGGGGCACCGAACCTTAGTTCAGTATTCGTCCCGAAGGACCAGTCCATAGATCCCGAAGAACCTAGGTAAACAGTCCATATGTTCCGAAGAACATATGTAAACCCTCGACCCTTGGCATGCCAACTATACCACTAGCTCTCTTATCACATAACATGGGCATTAACATTCATAGCAGTTCAATTTACTTATTCATATCCTTTCTCTTATGAACATATATATTTTCTTTTCAGTCACGTACCAAATGTACGTGTAATCATTGATCTTATAATCACATGTTCATTCTCTTCGGTCACATACCATATGTATGTGTAAACATATATCTAATATCATATAACACGCATCACAAATGCATGTATTCACATAAATCATTTCTTATAGCTTTATTCATATTACATATTCATATAAGCTCATATCTTATTTCACATATACTTTCCATATAACTTATATATCTCATAATCACACAAATCATAACATTGATCACCAATCAAATAACATTTTAGGAGTTACTTCTTACCATAGTAACTCCATCACTGACTCATCGCAAGCCAAATGTTTATTCAATAATATAAGTACAAATTAAATTGCACTCACCTTAGCTTTGCTTTGATTCGATTATAATCCTTCAGTTGATTTGGAACGGGATCACGTTCTATATCTACATAATCATACATAGATCTATATCAGTATCATAACTAATATACTCTAATGGTTCACTCTTTAGACTAAGAGAAAAGTCAATTTCATCTTTTAATGAAGGTATGCATCGATGCACTACTAATGCATTGGTGCATAAAATGTATTCGATGTTTCATTATTAATGGGATGCATCGATGCACTACTTATGCATCGATGCACGAATTGCATTCGATGTATTTATTTTAAAAGAGCGCATCGATGCACTTCTTGTGCATCGATACACCTTCAAACGATTTCTGGGTTTTAACCTTGATGCATCGATGCACAATGAATATGCATCGACGCACTCTACCCAGAATCCTCTTTTTGAACCCGAAAATTCATTCATTTTGGATTAAATCCTTCATGTTTCATCCCCTTTTTCATTCTTAACTCTAGTACACATTCTTAAACCAATCTATATTCATTTATTTCATTTTAAACCTCAAAATCCTATATTCCATATGTAATTCAATAATTACATCAATTTTGTAACATGTTTCAAATCCAATTCTATTACTTCATATCTCTTACTTAGATTGATAACAAGTCAAATCCAACTTTCAATTCTTGTTATGAACTCTATTCCAATATTTCATTCAAGAACCTCTAATCTTTAATCTTCTCTATCTCCTTTATCTTTTGATCTTAAGATAACTTAAGCTTTCCTTAAGCTTAGTTATCATCTAATGATCAAAACCCAATCTTAAACTTAACAAATAATTAACTAAGTAGAAGACCCACCTTTGAGCTTGGAGATACGGGAGGAGAGGAAGAAGAAGGAGAAGAAGTTATGGAGAAATATCTCCCTACATGCTTATCTCTTAATAAAGAGATAAGATAATTATCTTTTAGATAAAAAGACCATTTTGCTTTTTAATTCCTTTAATAATTACTAACAACTTTTAGGATTTATTTCCAGATAAATCATTGAACTAATCCATTCTTCTACTTTAATCACCAAATTCTAAAACTTTACAATTAAGTCACTAACCCATAGTTTGGGATGTTACAACTCTCCCCTCCTTATAAGAAAATTCGTCCTCGAATTTTCATTGCACAAGGAGCTAAAATACTTTCTATACTTCTACTATTCATTTTCACCTATTACTTCTTCAATAAATCTTTCGTGATATCATAAACTTCACTTCATTGCTTAATTCTTTTATTAACATTTTCCTTGAATTCTAATGGGACACCTTCAACATATCCTACTTACTCAAACACTCTGCCCTAATAAGGTTGTCATTACTACATCACTATAAATAATTTCTAATTACATTCTCAATTCTTTCACAAAATTACTTCTAATCGATGAATATGCAAACCCATATCAAACAATAGTATAATGTATCTATTATATCGTAGAAAAGTACCTGCTATTATCTCTGGATCATTAAAATCTTCATTAGTATTAATATTATACACTCGAGCAGTGGAGCGTATTTCCTGTTGAGTAGAGGATTCAAGTTGGCTTCTTCCTCTACCTCTTCCTCTCTGAGACATCGAAGCATATCGCTCCGATTGTACTGGCCCTTTTGTTCCAAATGGACAATCTTTTACGAAATGTCCCGTTTCACCACATCAAAAACAAGCTCCAGAAACCATTATACATATTCCACCATGGTATTTTCCACAAGTCTGACAATGTCTCTGTTGTGTTCTGCCCTCAACAGATCCTACTGACTGAGTCTGTCTCACTTTCATTTGATTTTATTCCCTAACGGAGGATACTACCGATCCAGATCTTGCCTGAGACTGAAAACCAAAATCTCTACCTCTCTTGAGTGGTGCAAAACTCGATGAAGCCCCCATTCTTTTAGATGGTTGGGTTATTTGATCCTTAAACCTTTTATTTTGAGCTATCTCTAGAGCTTTAACACGATTTACGATTTCTTGAATCGAGGACAAGTTCAACACTATTAACATTTCTTTCAATCTCGGGCGTAAGCCCTCTACAAACAATCACACGCATCCTTCTATGTTGGAATTAACTCGGCCACAAAACGACTTAACTTGTTAAATTCACACTCATATTCATATACAGTGAAATCTAATTGCTTCAGATTTAAGAATTCTTGCTTTATTTGTCTGATAAACTGGTCTCCTATATACTTGTGCTTAAATTTTTCTAAGAACAAGGACCAGATCACTTGGTCATTTGTCATTCTCAGAGTGACATTTGTCCACCAGATTCTCGCTTGCCCACGAAGCAAGGAGACCACTCCATCTAACTTTTCCACATCAAAACAGTGGAGTCCATCTACCATTATTTTCACATCATTGAGCCAAAGGTCCGCAACAACAGGACCTTCCTAAACTTCACCTTTGAATTCAGGAGCTCCTAATCTCTTTAATTCCTTTGCTACATTCATCCTCTGAGTAGAGGAAGTAGGAGGTTGAAAACGCGTCAGAATAGCGTCCAACGTCCTGAAGAAAACATCTTGATCTTGTACAGACACTCCAGTAGGTGACTGTTCTTCACCTTGCCTGACCAGAGCAGGTGAATTACTACTTTCCGCGGGTCGATCATCTCCCGCTTCATTTCTAAAACTACCTTGTCCAGACATCTATAAAAATACAACCATATAGTTCTATTAGCAAAACAGTATACTTACTATTTCATCATATCAAAAGTTTCCACTATTTTGTTGGCATGTATACCTTATAAGACACTCTAGACTTCGGTTTATGACGAGAATCGACTAAACCGTAGCTATGATACCATTTAAATGTAACACCCCAAACTCATATTCGATTCGAATACGAGTCCGAAGTGTCACATTGACTTTTCATTAAAACAAAATACTTTAATTTACATAAAAGAGACCATTTAATACAAAATCTATCAGAGTATTCATAATTAACCACTTGTTACATGCCAACACTCTATACATAACCAAATACCTACTTTGTCAATTACTTTTGATCTGATCTTCTAGTAATGATACTGTCTTTGCCACTTCTATTCTTGCTCTTCTCGTTTCTTGGTACCTACGTGTAAATCACTTACACGCTAAGTCATAGACTTAGTGAGACATATAAAACATATAATAAAACCACAAACCATTTCATATAACATAATGCATACTTATACATATATCATTAATATACTTATCAGTACTCATATAATTATTACTAATTTCTTTCTATCATGTAAGCATATATTGAACATTTCTATACTCACCATCGAGTATCCATGTAATTTCACAACAAAGCATATATATAGTATCATAACAAGTTATTTATTATCTTTAAAGCCCTTGCATTAGACCATGTATACATTTGAGAACTTAAGGTATGTGACTATATTGAGGTTGTGCACTAATGCTGTTACCACAGCTCATATCAATTCCCTCATGGGGCACCGAACCTTAGTTCAGTATTCGTCCTGAAGGACCAGTCCATAGATCCCGAAGAACCTAGGTAAACAGTCTATATGTTCCGAAGAACATAGGTAAACCCTCGACCCTTGGCATGCCAACTATACCACTAGCTCTCTTATCACATAACATGGGCATTAACATTCATAACAGTTCAATTTACTTATTCATATCCTTTCTCTTATGAACATATATATTTTCTTTTCAGTCACGTACCAAATGTACGTGTAATCATTGATCTTATAATCACATGTTCATTCTCTTCGGTCACATACCATATGTATGTGTAAACATATATCTAATATCATATAACACGCATCACATATGCATGTATTCACATAAATCATTTCTTATAGCTTTATTCATATTACATATTCATATAAGCTCATATCTTATTTCACATATACTTTCCATATAACTTATATATCTAATAATCACACAAATCATAACATTGATCACCAATCAAATAACATTTTAGGAGTTACTTCTTACCATAGTAACTCCATCACTGGCTCATCGCAAGCCAAATGTTTATTCAATAATATAAGTACAAATTAAATTGCACTCACCTTAGCTTTGCTTTGATTCGATTCTAATCCTTCAGTTGATTTGGAACAAGATCACGTTCTATATCTACATAATCATACATAGATCTATATCAGTATCATAACTAATATACTCTAATGGTTCACTCTTTAGACCAAGAGAAAAGTCAATTTCATCTTTTAATGAAGGTATGCATCGATGCACTACTGATGCATCGGTGCATAAAATGTATTCGATGTTTCATTATTAATGGGATGCATCGATGCACTACTTATGCATCGATGCACGAATTGCATTCGATGTATTTATTTTAAAAGAGTGCATTGATGCACTTCCTGTGCATCGATACACCTTCAAACGATTTCTGGGTTTTAACCTTGATGCATCGATGCACAATGAATATGCATCGACGCACTCTACCCATAATCCTCTTTTTGAACCCGAAAATTCATTCATTTCTGATTAAATCCTTCATGTTTCATCCCCTTTTTCATTCTTAAATCTAGTACACATACTTAAACCAATCTATATTCATTTATTTCATTTTAAACCTCAAAATCCTATCTTCCATATGTAATTCAATAATTACTCAATTTTGCAACATGTTTCAAATCCAATTCTATTACTTCATATCTCTTACTTAGATTAATAACAAGTCAAATCCAACTTTCAATTCTTGTTATGAACTCTATTCCAATATTTCATTCAAGAACCTCTAATCTTTAATCTTCTCTATCTCCTTTATCTTTTGATCTTAAGATAACTTAAGCTTTCCTTAAGCTTAGTTATCATCTAATGATCAAAACCCAATCTTAAACTTAACAAATAATTAACTAAGTAGAAGACCCACCTTTGAGCTTGGAGATACGGGAGGAGAGGAAGAAGAAGGAGAAGAAGTTATGGAGAAATATCTCCCTACATGCTTATCTCTTAATAAAGAGATAAGATAATTATCTTTTAGATAAAAAGACCATTTTGCCCTTTAATTCCTTTAATAATTACTAACAACTTTTAGGATTTATTTCCAGATAAATCATTGAACTAATCCATTCTTCTACTTTAATCACCAAATTCTGAAACTTTAGAATTAAGTCACTAACCCATAGTTTGGGATGTTACAACTCTCCCCTCCTTATAAGAAAATTCGTCCTCGAATTTTCATTGCACAAGGAGCTAAAATACTTTCTACACTTCTACTATTCATTTTCACCTATTACTTCTTCAATAAATCTTTCGTGATATCATAAACTTCACTTCATTGCTTAATTCTTCCATTAACTTTTTCCCTGAATTCTAATGGGACACCTTCAACATATCCTACTTACTCAAACACTCTGCCCTAATAAGGTTGTCATTACTACATCACTATAAATAATTTCTAATTACATTCTCAATTCTTTCACAAAATTACTTCTAATCGATGAATATGCAAAGCCATATCAAACAATAGTATAATGTATCTATTATATCGTAGAAAAGTACCTGCTATTATCTCTGGATCATTAAAATCTTCATTAGTATTAATGTTATACACTCGAGCAGTGGAGCGTATTTCCTGTTAAGTAGAGGATTCAAGTTGGCTTCTTCCTCTACCTCTTCCTCTCTGAGACATCGAAGCATATCGCTCCGATTGTACTGACCCTTTTGTTCCAAATGGACAATCTCTTACGAAATGTCCCATTTCACCACATCAAAATCAAGCTCCAGAAACCATTCTACATATTCCACCATGGTATTTTCCACAAGTCTGACAATGTCTCTGTTGTGTTCTGCCCTCAACAGATCCTACTGACTGAGTCTGTCTCACTTTCATTTGATTTGATTCCCTAACGGAGGATACTACCGATCCAGATCTTGCCTGAGACTGAAAACCAAAATCTCTACCTCTCTTGAGTGGTGCAAAACTCGATGAAGCCCCCATTCTTTTAGATGGTTAGGTTCTTTGATCCTTAAACCTTTCATTTTGAGCTCTCTCTAGAGCTTTAACACGATTTACGTTTTCTTGAAATGAGGACAAGTTCAACACTATTAACATTTCTTTCAATCTCGGGCGCAAGCCCTCTACAAACCATTCACACACATCCTTCTCTGTTGGAATTAACTCGGCCGCAAAACGACTTAACTTGTTAAATTCACACTCATATTCATATACAGTGAAATCTAATTGCTTCAGATTTAAGAATTCTTGCTTCATTTGTCTGATAAACTGGTCTCCTATATACTTGTGCTTAAATTCTTCTCAGAACAAGGACCAAATCACTTGGTCATTCGTCATTCTCAGAGTGACATTTGTCCACCAGATTCTCGCTTGCCCACGAAGCAAGGAGACCACTCCATATAACTTTTCCACATCAAAACAGTAGAGTCCATCTACCATTATTTTCACATCATTGAGCCAAAGGTCCGCAACAACAGGACCTTCCTAAACTTCACCTTTGAATTCAGGAGCTCCTAATCTCTTTAATTCCTTTGCTACATTCATCATCTGAGTAGAGAAAGTAGGAGGTTGAAAACGCGTCAGAATAGCGTCCAACGTCCTGAAGAAAACATCTCTATCTTGTACAGACACTCCAGTAGGTGACTGTTCTTCACCTTGCCTGGCCAGGGCATGTGAATTACTACTTTCCGCGGGTCGATCATCTCCCGCTTCATTTCTAAAACTACATTGTCCAGACATCTATAAAAATACAATCATATAGTTCTATTAGCAAAACAGTATACTTACTATTTCATCAGATCAAAAGTTTCCACTATTTTGTTGGCATGTATACCTTATAAGACACTCTAGACTTCGGTTTATGCCGAGAATCGACTAAACCGTAGCTCTGATACCATTTAAATGTAAAACCCCAAACTCATATTCGACTCGAATACGAGTCTGAAGTGTCACATTGACTTTTCATTAAAACAAAATACTTTAATTTACATAAAAGAGACCATTTAATACAAAATCTATCAGAGTATTCATAATTAACCACTTGTTACATGCCAACACTCTATACATAACCAAATACCTACTTTGTCAATTACTTTTGATCTGATCTTCTAGTAATGATACTGTCTTTGCCACTTCTATTCTTGCTCTTCTCGTTTCTTGGTACCTACGTGTAAATCACTTACACGCTAAGTCATAGACTTAGTGAGACATATAAAACATATAATAAAACCACAAACCATTTCATATAACATAATGCATACTTATACATATATCATTAATATACTTATCAGTACTCATATCATTATTACTAATTTCTTTCTATCATGTAAGCATATATTGAACATTTCTATACTCACCATCGAGTATCCATGCCATTTCACAACAAAGCATATATATAGTATCATAACAAGTTATTTATTATCTTTAAAGCCCTTGCATTAGACCATGTATACATTTGAGAACTTAAGGTATGTGAGTATATTGAGGTTGTGCACTAATGCTGTCACCACAGCTCATATCAATTCCCTCACGGGGCACCGAACCTTACTTCAGTATTCGTCCCGAAGGACCAGTCCATAGATCCAGAAGAACCTAGGTAAACAGTCCACATGTTCCGAAGAACATGGGTAAACCCCCGACCCTTGGCATGCCAACTATACCACTAGCTCTCTTATCACATAACATGGGCATTAACATTCATAATAGTTCAATTTACTTATTCATATCCTTTCTCTTATGAACATATATATTTTCTTTTCAGTCACGTACCAAATGTACGTGTAATCATTGATCTTATAATCACATGTTCATTCTCTTCGGTCACATACCATATGTATGTGTAAACATATATCTAATATCATATAACACGCATCATAAATGCATGTATACACATAAATCATTTCTTATAGCTTTATTCATATTACATATTCATATAAGCTCATATTTTATTTCACATAAATCATTTCTTATAACTTATATATCTCATAATCACACAAATCATAACATTGATCACCAATCAAATAACATTTTAGGAGTTATTTCTTACCATAGTAACTCCATCACTGGCTCATCGCAAGCCAAATGTTTATTCAATAATATAAGTACAAATTAAATTGCACTCACCTTAGCTTTGCTTTGATTCGATTCTAATCCTTCAGTTGATTTGGAACGGGATCACGTTCTATATCTACATAATCATACATAGATCTATATCAGTATCATAACTAATATACTCTAATGGTTCACTCTTTAGACCAAGAGAAAAGTCAATTTCATATTTTAATGAAGGTATGCATCGATGCACTACTGATGCATCGGTGCATAAAATGTATTCGATGTTTCATTATTAATGGGATACATCGATGCACTAATTATGCATCGATGCACGAATTGTATTCGATATATTTATTTTAAAAGAGTGCATCGATGCACTTCCTGTGCATTGATACACCTTCAAACGATTTCTGGGTTTCAACCTTGATACATCGATGCACTCTACCTAGAATCCTCTTTTTGAACCCAAAAATTCATTCATTTTGGATTAAATTCTTCATGTTTCATCCCCTTTTTCATTCTTAACTCTAGTACATATACTTAAACCAATCTATATTCATTTATTTCATTTTAAACCTCAAAATCCTATCTTCCATATGAAATTCAATAATTACATCAATTTTGCAACATGTTTCAAATCCAATTCTATTACTTCATATCTCTTACTTAGATTGATAACAAGTCAAATCCAACTTTCAATTCTTGTTATGAACTCTATTCCAATATTTCATTCAAGAACCTCTAATCTTTAATCTTCTCTATCTCCTTTATCTTTTGATCTTAAGATAACTTAAGCTTTCCTTAAGCTTAGTTATCATCTAATGATCAAAACCCAATCTTAAACTTAACAAATAATTAACTAAGTAGAAGACCCACCTTTGAGCTTGGAGATACGGGAGGAGAGGAAGAAGAAGGAGAAGAAGTTATGGAGAAATATCTCCCTACATGCTTATCTCTTAATAAAGAGATAAGATAATTATCTTTTAGATAAAAAGACCATTTTGCCTTTTAATTCCTTTAATAATTACTAACAACTTTTAGGATCTATTTCCAGATAAATCATTGAACTAATCCATTCTTCTACTTTAATCACCAAATTCTAAAACATTACAATTAAGTCACTAACCCATAGTTTGGGATGTTATAATGCAACAAATGGCAACTAAAAATCCTGATAATTGAGGGCTACAACTTGTAATAATAACAAAAATAATAAGTCCAAAATGCTTCCGAGTACCACCCAAATCATAAGTCCAAAATGCTTCTGATGCTTTAAATGTTTGAGAACCAAATGGATCGCTTTCGAGATTTTAAATATGCAACTGCTTTTACATCAGTTATGTTTCTCTCAGACTGTTTCGGTTAATGATTATCCTATCTTCATGAGCTGGATGAAATGGATAATATTCGGAAGGCATTTTTTTACATAATTTTATTTCTATATAATTTTTCAATGATTTTTCTCCCAAATTATCAACTATCAACTTAATAAAGGTATGTTCTTCTCTAAGTTAGTGATGATATATAGTTTATAGCTCGTTTGTTTAGTAAATTAATTTACACTTTATAGAATGAAATCATCTAATGTTGATCATGTTTGGATATCGACATGTGGATCACCGGTGCCATCACAATCATCTTTTCCTATACCAAAATATGGATCCTCATCAAAATCCAAAGCTCATATGGTGCCAAGAAAAAGGAAATCAAAATCGCAATCACAATCAAAATCCCAATCACAACCGGCTTCACCTTTTGGGACTTATTAACTTAGGTAATTTTAAAATGCAAACGTTGTATTATGTGTATTTTATGTGTGAATGCATACATTTTCAGTTAGACATTCGTTAGTAACTTGAGTTTGAACATTGCTATGATCTGTTCAATTGTTATCACTTATCATATTGTTGTCTGTTATCTTTCTGAAGGTGTTTTCCTTGAATTCGCAACACAAAATTCAAATTCACGTTGCGATTTTTTGTTGCGATTGTTGCGAAAGTCAAATTCACATTACGATTTTCGCGTTGTGATAGTCAAATTCGCAACGCAATTTTCGCGATGCGATTGTTGCGAAAGTCAAATTCGAAACGCGAAATAACAAACCGAAAATCGCAACGCGAATTTGACTTTCGCGTTGTGAAAGTGTACCTTCAACATAATGCAGATTGAATTTAAAACAACAAATCAACTTTTACAAATCAATTAAACAAGCAAAAAATAATTCTTATTTACACATAAATTAAACAAATCAACTTTTACAATTCAACTTTTACAAATCAATTAAACAAGCAAAACATAATTCTTTATTCCTCATCAATTAAACAAATCAAATTTTACAAATCAATGTAAAATTCAATTAAACAAGCAAAAAAAGTGTACCCCAGACAATTGTTTATGCACAAATACATCAATTTCACGTAACTCACTTCAGGATTAACCTGCAGAAACCAAATATTTGCTCAAACAACACTTTCTACACATCTAAAACCAATAAACAACAAATTATTTAATTCTAAGTACCTAACCAAACATTTTCAAACCAACAAAGAGTATATATGTTAACAACACTTGCTCAAACTTACCAATTGTTTATACACACTTTCAGCACGCGGATGAAGGTAGGCAACGTCTCGCATATATCGCTTGAGCCATAAAATGCCGAAACCACAACCCTAGTACACCTCTATCTCTATCTGTGGGAGGTAGAAATTGTTTACTTCCTGTCATCAAATGTTCCAAGAACATGCATACAAGAGGACCACAATCCCCTCTGACTCCCTCCGTTTGTTGTGGCGCGGTATCGTCTCTGATCATTGTAACTTTGAACTTTTTTGGCTTCTTGTTTCAGAATTAGTCCAATAATCAATCGCGTCCAAGTATTTTTCCAAATGAACGCTCTATCCCTTACAAATAATATCTCTCAAATCAGACAATGGTATGTAATTCAACATACTGTCATATACTATTGTCTTCAGGGATGAGAGCTGAATCTCGATGAGAAGCCAATGACGAAGTTCCAAAATAGGGATAAACACCTGCAATCATAAATAATTGCGCACATCAAATAAAATTTATGAACACCTTTAAAATATTCAAAAAATAAATACTAACCTTATCGACCTCCCACCACGCAGGATAAAGTTTAGCTTTTCCATTACCCAAAATATATGAAGAATCTCTCAGATCCTTCAAGTGAGCTACGTGAAAAGACGTCGGCATAATAGTCCATCAAGTATTTTATTTTTCTTCAATTTCCTTATTATTAGAAGACGTGACACCCATGCATAAATATGCTGTTTTATAAAAAAATACATATATTAGTGAATTTATTAATAAATTTAAAAAAATTAATCAAAATACAATATAAGAAGAATATAAGACTTACCCCTTTCGAAATAGCCATTATCTTCAACCCCTAATAAAATACCCCACCAAGACCGATCAAGAAACAAATGCATAACATCGTCGAGTTTGCATATGTCAGAATAACACCCCTGGCTTCACTCATGTAGATAAAAATCAACTGCGGTCTTAGCCCAAAGGGTATTATCCGTAATTGTGTCCGGTAGTGTTTCCCTCTCCTGCTGAGGAATGGTACTGGCCGGTAACTCATATTAAAGCCAACTCGCATCCATCATATCGGGCACAGAAGGGGGTTTATCAATATATCGACATATGATGCCATGTGAATCGGGCTCTTAAACGGTGTGAGGGACCTCTTGAATGATGACAGGTGAATCAGGCTTCTTTTTACGGAGTCTTGGCACTAGTGGGGTGAAAGGAGACGTAATGGCACACACACGACGTCTGATGCGTGAACCCCGTCGTGCAAGAAAAACCGGACGTAAAACATCTACCTTATCGGCCCGCTGAAAATAAATTAATACATAAATCAGTAAATAAATAAATAATGCCAAAAAAATGTTATTTTCATTTTTAGTATAGTATTAAACAAATTTACCTCATTGCGTAAAGTATGAACCTCATTCTACAACGATAAAACAATCTCACGTAGAGCGGCTACCTCATCACGTAAAGTAGATACCTCACCTCGTAGCGCACCATTGTCATCGTGTAAAACATCCACCTCACCATATAAAGACCGTACCTCATCACGTCATGCACCATTGTCTTCACGTAAAGTACCGACCTCATGACGCAAAGCACCGAACTCATCACGTAACTCCCCTAACTCATCTCGTGGAGGTGGAGAACAGGGAGATAAATATCATGGCCTCTTTTTCGGTCGCCTATCATGAGGTGATGGTGGAGAAGAGGCTCGATGATGTGATGGAATAGGTGATGGTGGAGGTGGAGAAGAGGCTCGATCAGGTGATGGCTCCGAGTGTCGAGCTGTAGAATCGGCCCAATCAGATGATGGCTCTCGAGGTGGGGGGTGCTCATCATCCGTCCCATAAAAAAACCGTTTACTAGCTTGCCACCAATTAGTGGTAAGCTCAGTCTCTGTGGGTGTCAGCCTCTGTAATGGATAGTTGACCTCCTAATAATATAAAAGCTCAAACAAAGTTAAAAGTGTACTAGTAATAACTTGTTTATATATGGTAGTATTTGTGTGTTAACTTACATCATTCATCGTCGTATATGGTAGTAACTCTTCCCAATCCAACAGGCGGATCCTCCTCCAGGTAATAGCCCTAGTAATATCATTTGAATTTTTATCACATATGTCTGCATGCTGGGAAAAGCCTCAAATATCCAAATCTACAAACAATATAATACACAAACATCAGTAATTATTAAATAATTAATTATAAATTTGGAAACATTATATAGAAATTCTTACCTTTAAGGCCCAAATAAAGCCTGCCAAAGTGTATTTAGAACCATCGCCCCGCAAACTTTTTCGATCCTCAAAGGCAGACGACAACTTCTTCAAGGTAGCTTTCCATAGATATGAACCCCACGAAAATAGGTTCCATGCATTTAGGTCCTCTACCAATAATATTAGGTCCTCAGAAATAGGTTGTCTGCCCTCTTTGCCTAAAAAGCCGGCATGCAAAAGTAATAAATGTCATACTCGAACAACATCAAGGTCATCCATCCGAGTAAAACTATCTTTAACAAATAATCTCTTCAAGTCATCGACATGTAAACTCGGCTTCGACTTTGCCAGCTCAGGAAAAACCCGAGATAACCATGATGGGCGGGAGATATGACTAGTGTACCGGGTTACTTCATCGTGTCCGAAGCGTAGACCAGTGATTAAGCAAAACTCCTCCCGCCCAAAACAAGTATACGCCGAAGGAAAATGAAACCATATCTCTTCATCACCACGTTGTATCCTCTCGGGTAGATCGTTAGTCATCTGAAGAAACAAATGTGTCAACATAGTATCTCCACCCGTATGTTGTACTTTCAGCCATGGCCCGAAGCAAGTATCCTCAAACAATTTTCTTTGTAGAGGTGTAAGCGTCGACGCAATTTTAGTGGCTAGGCTTAATTTATTCCTTAAGGTTAATTGAGCCGAAAAAATTTCTACAAAAACAATAAACATACCAAGTTAGATATACCAAAAACTACAAATTATACACTATAAACAGATATGATATTAAATAGTGAAAACAAAGCCAAATATGTTTTAAACTAGCACGGTATTCACCCAAGTCATTATTCCATCATAGTTCACAAAATGCATCAGATAACATTTAAAAGGGCAACATATAGGTTTAGTGCATGTTCAAGGACAACATAAAGACTGTGAAGTTAGTATTTGTCTTTGTTTTTTGGTTAAAGTAATGCAATTCATTCAAGTTTCAATTTGCAGAATAAGAGTAGTTTCTGAAAATTAAATTCGCAACGAGAAAATCGCGTTGCGATTTTCATTTTCGCGTTGCGATTTTGGTGTTGCGATTTTCATTTTCGTGTTGCGAATTTAAGTTTCAAAAACTATTCTTCTAAAAATTAAAATTTGAATGAATTGCATTTCTTCAACAAAAAAAGACAAAACAAAGACAATTACTAACTTCACAGGGTTAAAGACTAAACAATTTAGCAGTATTGGCAGCAACCGAATGAATTTACTAAGCAATCTCAGTGAAATGATTAATCTATATATATTGAAATTACCAGTAAATTTATCATCAATATAAGAAAAATCTAATAATAATACAAAAATTTCAAAATAAAAATAAGAGATTAAAAAAACTAACCCTCGGTGGTTGATTTTTTATTTCTGACAGTGAATGGTTGTGAGGGTTGCTCTGAGAGATGGAGATAGACGGATTTCGCTGGAGATGGGGACGAATTTCGTCGGAGATGGGGGCAGATGTCGCCGTAGAGAGTGAGAGATGGAGATGGTACTGAGTTGTGATTTAGGGTTTTAGGTTATGATTTACGATAATATTGTTTACATTTGTGTTGCGAAATTAATATTGTGTTTCGAATTCGAAAATAAAATCCGCGTTGAGAAAATAAAAGCTCTTTGCGAATTTGACTTATGTGTTGTGAATTTGACTTCTGTGTTGCGATTTATATATCCGCGTTGCGAATTTGGAAACTAGGTTGCGAAATTGGTGTTCGCGTTGCGAATTTGTTGGTCATTTTCTCAAATCCAAAAAAAATTTGGTTAAAATCGTATATTATAAGGCATTTTCGGTCACTGAGGTTATTTTCTCTTACTAATATTATCTCTCATTTTTAATTGCATTGATGTTGTCCTTTATTCTTGTTCCATCAATATTGTCCTTTGATCAATTGAGATCTTTATTTATTGTTATAATATTGATGTGATAGTTAATTAGTCTATAATGCTAATATGGTGGTGTATAGTGTTGATGCGACGATTTATAATATTAATGCGACAATCCACATATGAATGATGATCTGATAAAAGAACTTAATTGAATCTTTAGAAAAACTCAAAACTTAATTGGATTTTTTTTAAAATTTAATGATTTATTTAAAAATTCATAATATTAAAACACATTTGCAAATTATGTATTTTCAAATATTAAAATTATAAAAAAATCAAGAAATTATATTTAAAACTACTTGAAAATATAAAAAATCAAAAATCAAATAAAAATATGAAAAGAATTGAATATGACCTTTTCAACAACTTGAGTTAGTCATCTTTTATGAATTATAATTTCAATGGATTTATGTAACATCATAATCATGATTTGAAATATCCAAAGCATACAAGGTACTACATTCCAAAAGTACATGCATCAAGTTTTAGTTGAAAATATTAGTAAAAGTAGTAAATCAAAGCACACAAGTTTAAACGTTTAGACTTTCAAAAAAAATGTTTCATAAAGTTGGAGCTTTAAATACGATATAATGTAAATCTAAATAAGATAAAGTTTATAAACTACAATATAAAAGGATCGAGTAAAAAATTAAGTTAATTAAATTAACGAGTCTTACTTTATAATTTAATTTTATTTGAATTTTTTAATCAAACTAAGTCATTTGAATTTTTTCGTTAAATTTAATTATAATTATTCATAATATTATGATATATTTTAGTTATAATTTAAATAATATTATCTAAGATTTACATATATTTTCTATTTTTTTACATGATAAGTAAGATTTTTATTGTTGTTTAATATGTGACATTTGTCATAGGATCAATATCCTCTTCTTAAAAGACATATATGCTAGGATATATAGTGTCACCATTTTCAAACTCCATAATTTTTCATTTCCATTTTAACGTGAGATTAATCACTTTATTACCTTTTAGGCACGTCTACTTTCTTGAGAGTGCGGGACATGACATTCTCCATCATTTAATCGTGTCAATGAATAAGTTGATTTATATCATATATTCTGATTATTAGAGTATTCGATATGGAATTAGTCAATGAATAAGTGTCCCTTATCACGTAATCATTATAAATTTTCTAAAAGTAGTTTTAGATTTGGGAACCTTTCCTTTCGGCCAACGGTAGACAAATATATTGTGTCATCTCATAGCTATTATATTTCCCTTTGATAAATATAGATAAATAATTTATAAGCAAATGTGGCATATAATGTACAAACATATATTCTGGACCAACCAATAAATTACTTGTTTGTTTGTGCTAATTTGTTTAATATGTATTTTGGTTTTTGATTAAGATCATGAGGATTCTACCAACTCTAAGATTTTTGACTTAATCAATCGCTGTGGGTTGTTTGAAATGTTATACGATATACTTCTGCACAAATGATTAATCTAATCCAGGGGTGGCTGTTTACATCTTTTCCTTCACTTAAATAACAATATATTTTGTCAAAATCCATTAATTCGGAAATTGCAATTGGCAGTATCCCTCACCAACCAAATTCTCTCATTATAAGCGCATCAATTGCCCATTCCAAATGCATAAAATATTTAACAAATGGTTCGCCAAACTGCAAATATTTTGGATATTACAGGCTTTATTTGACATATGACAAAACAATTATTTTATTTTATAGGTTGAACAATAATATGATTCAAGTTCCACGCGGAACACTGGCGTTTCTAATATATTATATATATATATACATACAGAAGCTATTGTTTTTCTTACCATTTCATTCTCCTCTCTTCTTTCATCGTCTCCCACAAAAATGGGGCGCCACGTGTTCTTGTTTGCCTGCACTTTACTTCTTTTCGCTGCCTCAGCAACTTCAGCTGCTGGAATAGTGGAGCACTCATTTTATGTAATTATCTACTTCATGCAGCTTTGATTTACCCATTTATAATATTCGTTTTGAATATTTTGACCCTAACTTTAGTTATTACTTAAATTTGTTGGCAGGTGAAAAATTTGACTGTTAGTCGGCTATGCAAAACGCAAGTGATTACTGCAGTAAATGGTGGTTTACCTGGTCCGACGATTCGCGTTCAAGAGGGCGACACATTAGTTGTTCATGTCTTTAACCTATCACCTTACAACATGACTATTCACTGGTATGTTTTCAATACAATTGGTAATGTTAAATAAAACTATATTTTGTGTTTTGATTGATGGTTATTGGTTGAGCAGGCATGGAGTGTTTCAGATGCTGAGTAGCTGGGCAGATGGACCTAGCATGGTCACTCAATGTCCGATACGGCCCGGATGCAAACACACGTATAAATTCACGATAGTCAAACAGGAGGGGGACACTTTGGTGGCATGCTCATGTCTCGTATCTCCGTTCCACCGTCTACGGTGCACTCATCATCCGCCCCCGAGACGGCCACCCGTATCCGTTCCATAAGCCCTACAGGGAAGTTCCGATCATTTTAGGTGAGTGGTGGAATGGTAATGTCGTTGATGTGGACAGACTGGCAGCTGCTACAGGAGCTTCCCCTATTCATTCTGATGCTTTTACAATAAATGGATGGCCTGGTGATACCTACCCATGCTCTAAACATCGTAAGTCATCTCATAACATTCGATTTTCTTTAATTTAAGTTTTTTTTTTTGCGATTTATATTCAAAATTATGATTACCTTTCAATAGTAATATGTAGTTGATTTTACAAGTATTTAATCTTATTTTGATATGCTGTAATTAACTAAGTGGTTTTTCGATCAGAAATGTTCGAGCTTACGGTGTTGCAAGGGAAGACCTATCTCTTACGTATCATCAATGCTGCACTCAATAGCCAGTTCTTCTACAAGATAGCCAATCATAAGATGACAGTAGTTGCCATCGATGCCAGCTACGTCGAGCCTTACATCACCGATGTTGTGGTAACCACCCCCGGTCAGACGGTCGACGTTCTGTTAACGGCGGATCAACCAATCGACTCATATTACATGGCCGCTAGACCATATGCAACTGCAGTTGTATCCGGTGCACTTGTACCGTTTGCTAATACCACCACAAGGGGTGTCCTCATCTATGACGGATGTCCATCACCGGCACTGCCACTAATGCCAGCCCTTCCGGCATTCAACAAACACCCCCGTGGCGCACAAATTTTACACCGGCCTTAAAGGATTGGTCGGAGGGCGTTTCTGGGACCCGGTCCCGCTTAAGGTAGATCACAAAATGTTCATCACCATTGGATTGGCGCTCGAGCCATGCCCGGCGAACACGAGTTGCAAGGGTCCAAAACTCTCAGCCAGCATGAACAATGAGTCCTTCATGAAACCTACAAGCTTGTCGTTGTTGCAAGCCTTTTACCAAAACGTCAATGGCGTTTACACCACCGATTTCCCTGCCAAGCCCCCCATCGAATTCGATTACACTAGTGATACCGTTAACGAACTTCTTCCGATGAAATTTGCTCCGAAGAATACGAAGGTCACCAAGCTTAAGTTCAACTCAACCGTCGAGATAATATTCCAAAACACGAATATCCTGGGACCGGAGAATCATCCTATGCACCTCCATGGCTTTGATTTCTATATATTGGCTCAAGGGTTCGGAAACTACAACCCTGCTACTGATAGAAAGAAGCTCAATTTAATTAACCCTCAGATACGCAACACAATCGGTGTGCCGGTTGGAGGATGGGCTGTCATCAGATTCGTAGCTAATAATCCAGGTTAGTTTCCGATCATCACTTACATATCTTCTTAAAAGGATTAAATATCAAATTTCAGTTCAGTGGAAGAACAAATTACAATTTGGCAGAAAATTTTCTTGATATTCTTGTTTCCTCTTTTTTTTTTTTTTTGCTGGGCAATTAAATTTTTATTGAAATATTATGCACTCTTAGATTCGAAATATATATCTCATTAAAAGTCTTCTTATATCCGAAAAATGATAGAATATAACGGCCCCAATCAACAACAGCAAGACACACTTCTTATAACAGAAAAATTTCTTGATATTCTTGTTTCTCATATATACTGTGCAGGTGTATGGTTACTGCATTGCCACCTGGACATGCACTTACCGGTGGGCCTTGCCACTGCCTTCACGGTTGAGAACGGACCGACGCCGGAAACAACCTTGCCTCCACCGCCGACGGATCTTCCACAGTGCTAGAGATATTTAAATTAAAAAAATAATTTATTTAATGTATAATATGCAAAACAAAAATTCATAGCAAGTGAAGGGTACAAAAATTTAGAATCTTTTAAGTTTTAAAAAAGAAAATGATATTAATTCCTATTTTTAATCTCAAATTTTCTTTTAAAAAATTATAAATATGATTACATTTTCTTGTCATTAATATATTACTATAAGTTAACTCGTGAGTGAGGATGGAGTCTCCATCATAGAAAACTTCAATAATTTGACAACTTCTCTCAAAATAAAATTGATAATTTAGTTATATAAAATTTGAATTCAACCTTCGTTACATTTATGAATTTATTAAATGAATTCAGTAATAAAAAATATATTATTTTTAGAGTTTTTAAAATTTTAATAATAATGTTTGTCAAATATATGTATAATAATAATTAAAAAATTATAAATAAATACTACATATTATAATTATCACGTATTATTAAAAAAAATTATTACGATTACTGCATTAGAGTTTTGAATATATGTAAAGTATATGGTGTGAGCTACTGAGCTCCAAAACTAATGGTTTTATTTTAACGATATTTTTCAATACATGTACACATTTATTTTTAAATATTTATTAAAATGTTTTTGAAGATACTAATTTTTTTTCATCAATTAGTTTTTTTTTTATTTTTTATATAAATATTATTATAATTATTTTATTATTATATTTATTATTATTATTATTATTAAATTATTTTATTACGTTTCAGACCAAAAGGCCCAGTTACAAGAGCCCAAATAGACCGACCCAGTTACAAATCTCGGAGCCCAAGCCCAATAGAAACCCTAAACCCAATTAGGGTTTATATTTCATGCCCCAACCGCCTCTCCTTGTCCACCATTGGATCTGGCTTAGATCCAACGGTTCAGATGGTCCCAGCAGAAACCCTAGGGTTATGATACCCTAGGGCCACATGGCTGCCGTTCGTCAGCCAGCCGCTACCACCGCCTCAACCTCTACTGTCACACTGCCACGACGCCAACCGAAGGCTTCCAGAAGAGTCATTACAGCCGCACACGTCGTCCGATAGTGAGTCACCATTGGAAGTTCGGTGACTCACCAAAGGGAGCCTTATTAACGGTCCAAGATGAACATCGGTGATGGCTATAAAACCATCGACCGAACCTACAAAGGAAAAACAAAAAAGCAAACTAGAGAGCACCACAGCAACCATAAACCACCAAAATATAAAAAAATAGAGAAATACTTACCGGGGTTTAAATACCCTTACCAAAACGACGTAGTTTTGGTGAAGGCCTTTGTGTAATTTCTCTTATGGGTTAATTATACCTGATGCCATCCAATATTTGTAACTTTACATTATAGTCACTAAAATCAATTTATGATCATTTTAATTGGGTCTCTTAATTTTACTCCTTTATAATTTAGTCCTTACCATATAAATATATAGATTTTAGGCAAATAACCGATTTAGCAATCATATTTTTAATAATTAATATTTTGATCCCAAATAGCATGTTTTAATTTAATTTAATTTGATGTCCGAATTTTATATATATTTATTTTAGTCCCTAAATTAATAAATTGGTAAAATAGCATGTTTAGCCACTGTAATTTTAAATAAATAATTACGAATTAAGGCATTTAATTTTAATATGTTATAATTTAATCACTAATTTTAATTTATTTACAAGTTTTATTACTTTTTATATTTTAGTATTATAGTTTCAATTTTATTTATTTTAATCACTATTTAGTTATATTTTAATTTTATATATTTAATTCAATATTTTAATTATCATTATTTTATTTTTTTTATTATATTAATATATATTATTCGTTTATATTTATAAATTAATAATATTTATTTTTTTTAAATATTAAGAAAGGGAAGTCTTAAAACAACTAGATGTACTATTCATTTATTTTAAAAATAATAAATATCATGTTTATAAAAAATATATTTACTTTAATTTTATATAAATTATTTTAATCATATTTTTAATATTCATTTATTTTTTAATATTAAGAAAGGGATGTCTTAAAGCAACTAGAAGTCATTTTCTGATATTTTTAAATAAATAAATATCCTACTTTTATAAATTATATATATTATTTTATTTTATTTTATTTTTTAATTATTTTCAAAGAAATGTTTTATTAATATTTATTAATATTTTTTAAATATTAAGAAAGGGGCCGTCTTAAAGCAACTAGAAGTCATTTTCTGATATTCTTAAGTAAATAAATATCTTATTTATAAAAATATAAAAAAGTATATATTTATAAATATTAATGTATTTTTGTAAATTATAGTAATAAATTTGAAATAAAAAAATTAGAAATTAAATATATTTTTGAATTCTTAAATTTTCAATAATAGAGACAATTTATAATTAACGAGTACCAATTTTGGGCGTTATAGGGGTGCTAACCTTCCCTAAATGTAATCGACCACGAATCTTTTTTTATTAAAATTTTTTTGGTTATACGCAGAATCAGTTTATCTTTTAAATTATGTTTTCTTAAAAACTATTTTAAAAGATTGTTTTTAGGTATTTGACCTACCTAACTCAAAAAGATCAATGGTGACTCCTAAAACATTTTAAAAAGAAAAATCATTTATTTATTCATTTTATTTTTCCCGCCAAGTAAAAATTCGTGCCGGGACAAAAACCGGTTACGACATTTTTATTTCGTGCATGTTGATGTTAGAAATATTTTAGTAGAGATCATAATTGAATTATTATTTTTTTAATCAATATATATTTTTACCATAAAATTAAAATTTAATATAAAATAGGTGTCTAAACTATATAATTTTTTTTCATTTACTTGCCTTAACTTTTTTCAATCAATCTAGGTATCAAACCAACCTTATTATTTTACGTATTTCGACCGTAAGAATCGTTGAAAAAATCCGTTAAATGACACATGTATTATTCAGATAGTTTTTAAAAATTTATATTAAAAAACTTAAAAATATCATTATATTAAAAAGTAATTTCTCTTAAAGTAAAAAAAACTACAAATCACTAAAAATCTAAATCCCTAATTCTAACCCTAATCTTACCTCTCTTGTCAGCCACGACTAACGTTGCGGATGTCATCCTTGCCATCTCTCTAGTCAGACATCATTATTCTTGACGTTGATTGGCCATCGAGATTACGTGGTGTCGTAATTTGCAATTTTTTTCTCTAGTCAGACATCATCATTCTTGACGTTATTTGGCCATCGAGATTACGTGGTGTCGTAATTTGTAACTTTTTTTTTGCGTTGAGGTCATGTGACTCATCAGCTCCATTTCTAGTTCGTTGGTTCTTATTCTGTTGATATTTCGTCAGCTAATTGATTGTCTAGAGGAGGTGCGGTGGGGTTAAGGTTTGATGGTGGATTATGTGAGTTTAGGGATTAAAATTTGGGTTTTCAAAGCTTTGGGGTTTTTAAAAGTTTTTTAAAAAAATTTGGGTTCCTTTTTAATTTTTTTATTTTAAACAAAATCTTTAAATTATATAAATGTAACATGTGTCACTTAATGAAATATTTTAACGAATGTTACGGCCGAAGCACCTAAAATGATAATGTTTGTAATGTTAGATATTTCAATTGACAGAAAAAATTTTAGGCACCTAAATGAGAAAAATGTATAATTTAAGCAATTTTTTTGTATTAAGTCTAAAATTAACTTATATTTTATAGTTGGCTTAATATAAAAATAAGTGTGAAAACTATACTCAAAGTTAAATTTTGGTGTATAAAGAATTTTTTGTTAAAAATAGGTGTTTAACGTTTTTTCCGTTACACTTTTAGGTGCCTACCGTTAAAAAATCTTTAAGTAACAATGTCACGTTTAGATTTTAAAAAATACATTTTTAAAAAAATCAAAAAATATAAATGTGACACCTACTTTTAAAGGTAGACACTTAAAATTGTAGAAAATAAAACGTTAAACACCTACTTTTAACGAAAAATCTTTTAGATACAAAAAATTAACTTTTAAGTATAATTTGAACACATGTTTTTATATTATACCTTTTATAGTTTTTAAAATACCAAACTGCATTTTTATCAAATTAAGGATGTTAAAGTAAAATTTATCATTGTTTTAAATTATATTTTTCTTATATAAAATAAGATCCGCTTATTTATAGTAAAACTTTTAAGTTTTATACATATTTTGAAAAGTTAGATTAACTAATTTAATTTGATTGAGATTAAAATTTTTAATTTTAGGATAATTCAACTCATCCAACCATTTGAAAAATTGTAAAACTTAAAAAGTTTAAATAGTGTAATCTCTGTATATTTACCTCCACTTAGCTTTTGCATTCTCAAAGGACAAAATTGCGAATTGGTTGGTTGGACTTATCAAACCCATTTAACAAAATGAATGAGGGGAGAATTGGATCTTTCAACTTGTTGTGAAGAGATAATAGTTGTTTTATTTATATTGAATGAAATCTAAAGATGTATATATATCTATGCTGTGTAGAACGTGTATAGAAAAAGAATCGGCTAAAACCCCACTCATATAAACAAACCCCGAATTCTCTCTTCTCCCTGCAAATTATTTCTCAAATCAATTTACATCTCGAATCAATCCAATTCTGATGAAACCAATTATTAGATAATAACGAAGCGACCACAAACGAATTTGATCATTCCAGGAAATCAGGGGCTGGAGCCGATGCTAATGCATCAGCCGCAAATAACTCTGCTTCCATGGGAACAGGGCCTGAGGCTGCCCCGGAGCTCGACATGAACTCCGCCATCGACCGCCGTGGATTTCTGCGCTGAGCCTCACAAAGATCGGGCAAAAACACTCCTGCAACCAACCATCGTGATATACCGTTAGGTTTAAAAAAATCTGAGTTACAACAATTGCGTGTGCGGTGCCTGTCTTGTTAACGGTATAAGAAAAATTCTGGACAGACACTATCACGTAATAAATGGACTGAAACCATAATTTAAGCATAATAGAGGGACCGAAATCATAATTTGACCTATAAAGAAGGAAAAGTTGGGTAAATTCGTTACCTTCACCGGCGGCCAAATTGAAGAAAAGATCGACGATGTTGGGGCAGTTGTGGCTGCAAGCGGGGGCACAAAGCTTGTTGGTGAATTGTGGCTCGAGAAGGGAATCGGATGAAATGCCAATGGCATTCCTATCAACCCCACAAGCCCGAACACATTCGTCGCTCTCGATATGCTCCGCCATTCGCTCCACCACCACCTCAGATGTCCGGCATTGGTACTCTACCTTACCTTTCTCCATCGCCGTTTCCAACAAACATCTCTTCCTGGAAGATGATATCGAAAACGCACAAACATCATGTGGTAAATCTTCGCAAACAATCTCAGCTGCACAAATTTCACAACATCAAATGAGACATGGACATATATATGTGTAAAAGAGATATTTCCATTAACAATGGCGTACCTAGAGAAGCACGGAGGAAGAGAGAATAAAGGAAGAGAAAGAAAGTGAATCTGAAGGAAGCCATTGCTAAATTAAGAGATGAAGGGTTAGTTAACTTTGAAGATAGTTTCAAAAATGATTTTGTTGAGGGAGTAATAAAGGAAGGAATGATATATATAGGAGGCGAAATGTGAAACCAAAAGGGAAGGTTATAGTTTCTATATATAGAGAACGTAGACACAGGGCTTTGTTTAAGCCTCTAGTTTGCCTTGGAAGATGCTTTTGGACTTTTACCAATCTCTCCTTTGGATTTCACGTCTTCTCTTTTTGTTGCTTTCGTTTAGGTTAAGAGATATATAGGTGTTTGTTTGCCTCCGCTGCTCAAGTAATTTCCCGAGTTTTCGATTTTATAATTTTTAATGAACAACTTGGCTCAAGCCTTCTCCATTTTTAATTTCAACTTCTTTTAATTAAGCTCCAAGTTACCTATTAGCTATTATTTTGACGCTGTTGGTTCTCTTGCTCACATCGACGGATTCTCTGCTGGTTCTCCACTTGTTTTATAACTGTTGGTTCTCTGCTGGTTCCAATTCGTGAGAAAAATAAGCGGCAGATACCATATGTTTTATCGTAGAAGTTGCAGATAATATGGTATGTAAACAGCTGTTACAACTTATAGTCTCTGATACAACAAAGGCAGTTGAAATTCATACAACTTAAGATTCTAATCATCCTTGGGTTTTCGTATATTTTCATGTCATGGACTCATGGTCTTGTTTAAAATATAAGTTTACACCGATGCAAAAATGTCACTCTCAAATGTTTGATGAAATTGTCTCCTTTAAGTTGGAAAATGAGTATGCCTTCAACCATTTCAATTTCCAAGCAAGGACACAAGACCCAGCAAAACCTGGCAGGATAGTAGTCCTTCAAATACGCCTCCTGCCGGCTATATCCGACAACGTAGAAGCTGAAAGATTTACGACTATGATACATGGTGACTCGTTTAACAGGCACCACAGAGACCATGTCTTTCACATACGACCCTTGATGTAGGACAGTAGGAGGTATATAAGCCCTGGATGCAATGACATCAGAAGAGAAGTTGTTGAGGAAGAAAGAGTCGGGAAAAAAAAGGCTGGAGTGCACTGATACACCCGGGAGTTGGAAAATCTCGTCCAGAACTGATGATGCACCACCTGACTTGTTATGCCGACCCTAACAACAACGAGTATCATTTCAAAAAATTTAAGATGCTCCAAGCACGCACGAGTGTAAACGTGCAAGTCCGGTGTGCACAGTGAATCCTCTAGAGAATTGTTGTGACCAGAAATTGCCATTGGTCACAAAACTAACCTAGGATGATTTGAAATGGGAGATTATAAAGAAGTGAAAAACTGTGCTGAGGGTCTAACGATAATCGGATGCAGCATAACATAACCCAAATGAGGACAAGAAGCACTAACATTTAGCAGCGCAGATAGGCATGCTTAGCATTTAGTAATTGCAATTTTGAGAGTCAACAGAGAACCACTTAAACTAGAATACTCAGACAGCAGCATAGGCATGAAAATAACACACATAGGTAGCATCTTCAAATCAGGTATGGTAGTAAAGTATGAGAGCAACCATAGGTCCATAGGATTCATATCTTTGAAGCAGTAGCCAACTGTGATTCTCGAATGATAGTATAGATTTTCCAAAGAAATCAAAGAAACTGCTAACATAGTGTCCGATCCATCTATGTGAGCAATTAATCCTCTTCCACAGAAAGTATAAGCATCCAACTGTTAAATACTCCTGTTTCCATTTAAAAAGAGTCATTTTAAGGAGTAAAAAATGAAAAAGTTAAAGTGATTAAAAAACCAAAATAATTTTTCAATCAAATGTTAAAAAGATTAAATTTGATATTATGTCTAAGTTATATTCTAACATGATCTTTGAATATTTTTAATTATTTTATTTAAAAAATATAAAAGTACGAAAATAATCAATCATCATTATAATAATAAGACATAATGTTAGAACTGGCATATATCTCTTTTTATTCATTGTTTTGAAAAACGGATCGGACCGGTCGGTTCAACCGGGAACCGCTGCCTAGTCCGGTTCAATTTACAGCAGTTGAACCACTACTAGTGAACTGGCCGAAACCGCTTGAACCGGACCGGCTGAAAACTAGAAAAAACCGCCAATTTTGTTTTTAAAAAAAAAAAATTAAACCAAACGACGTCGCTTGTTAAACGAGCCAAGTCGAACTCAAGTATTACTGAGCTCGACTCGAACTTGAAAACTTTAAAAGTAAACTCAACTCGACTCAAACTCACGAGCTAAAAATTATAAAGTTCAACTCGAACTCGAAAATGCTTGAACTAAAAAAAATTTAAAAGCTCGATTGAAGTCTAAAATTCGAGTTTGATTAAAGTGAAAGAATAATTCACTCAATGCTCACCAAAAGGCTCCATGATTTTGAATGCCAAATTACCTCTATTATTTATAGAAGTTAGTTGGGATGCTCTTCTATGTTTTTAGCCATGTATGATTGTTTTGTTCTCATATTTTTACTCTTTATACTTTTGGGATGCTCTTCTATGTTTCTTAGCCATGTGTGATTGTTTAAAAAAAAAAATTAAACCAAACAATATCATTTTGTTATAAATTTTTTAGCCCCAAATTTATTTTTTAATTATAGTTATATAATTATATTTTATTATTTAATATGTTTTAACTTAAATATTATGTCGTAGTTAATTTTATTCATTTTGTTTCACTTGATTTTATGGTTTTTAACTTATATATGTTATGATTTGCTTTGAATATGATTTGTGATATAAAAAATTATTTTTTATTAAATATTTTTGATATTTTTATTTAATTTTTTAAATAATTATGACGTCGTCCGGTTCTTCCGACCGATCAGACTGGTTCGACCGGTTGAACCAGTGAACCGGTAACATGGCCGGTTCGCTAACCGGTCCGGTTCTGAAAACCATGCTTTTATTAGGTCTATGGTATGAGTGAGTCCTTGCTTATTGATTAGTTATAAAATTCTTATGCTAAAGGAGCTTTTAAGCCACTTTTAGGAATCGAATAAGCAATCACAAAGAATGGTAAGCGCTACGAACCTTTGCCCAGTTAATCCGAGTAAGGTTTAAGCGTATATATAGATATAATAGATAGGTTAGGGAATGGCCAGCAGTTTAGTTCCCCAATTTGGTTTGAAACTCTCTCTCTAAGAGTCTTAGGTTATAGAAAACCCTATAGTAAGATGCAAGCTTAGTTGAATAAATTAGTAGGTAGGGCGGGCTACCCAGGGTTGTTTATGTAGTTGCTAGCTATAAATAATGATTTATAGTTCAGGAGAGAGAATCAATGTTCAGTAGTACGCCTGATTCACCGGGTTCTATCATTTCAGGTCCCATATAATGCTCTAGAAAGAGACTTGCATTATATGCTTTACACATGTACCTTGGACTCTGCTTTCTATATTGATCTTTAGCTGAAAGACCCGATCCTTTCTCCTGTTCCTGAAACGAATGAGTGTTCGGTAAAATGGCACATTCAGAAAGTGTGAAATTGGCCGGTGTTTTCCCTTTCTCTTTTGGTTCAAAGAAATAATAGAAAATTGCATACGAGAAGAAGGGTTCGTAGACAGCCCGAAAGAAGGTCCTCTCTTCGTATTCTATAGAAAGACGAAATAACGATTCTTTTTTTGGAGCATTTTAGCCCCAACATTTTAGTTTAGGGCAAAAAGCTCCCTTTATAGATGAAAATCGTTAGTTAACACGCGATTAACGCTCCAAAATAGGAATTTCCCCCCTAAAATAAAAATATTGAGGGCTAAAATGTCAAAAAAGAATAAAAGATAAAGTGATTATTCTGTCAAATGTTAGATATTTTTTTACCCTAAAATGAAACGTTGAGGAGCCAAAACACTCCAAAAATAGAATAAGAGACAAAGTCATTTTAATAAACGTTAAAGGCTAATTTTAACATTGTACCTAATAATAATCATTATTCTTTAAAAGTAATATTTTAATAATTTCTCAGTTCAATAAAACAAAATAAAAAAACCTAACAATATTATGAATAGACACATACCAAGACATTGTGTGCGAAATTTAACCAACAAAATTTATTAATCGTCATCTTAATGGTGCTCATAACTCAAATGAATATCGTCTCCTTATATTAATTGCTTCTTAACAATCGAATTTTGAGGTCCAAACTAAATTCTGAATATCCATTTGTTGTAAATTCTATTTATTATATTATTTTTAGACAAGAAGACACTTGAAGTGTCTGAACTTTCTAAAGAAAATTAATATAGCCTTTATCTTCTTTTTTTTATCAATGTGGCATTCAAACTCGAAAATAAAACCCAAGGTAGCCCTTTGATCAATGTTTTCCATCGTTGATTAACGGTTCCGTTATTTCATGTTGTTATAAATTAGGTAAATTACAACATTCATCACTGAATTATTTTCTTCTCTTTTATTTTGGTCAATAAACTCTAAAAAAATTAATTTCGGAATCCCTAAAGACTTTAGAGACTAAGACTGTAGTTAACCCATTTTATTTTAAACACAAAACCCAACCTCCCTCCGTTCGGCGCCCCCATATCCCTCATTGTTTCTTCAGCCACCGCTGCCCATCTTCCATTTCTCCGTTGGTCCATGGTCATTAATGTCGCCGATCGTCACTCACAAGCCTTGCGACGCAACCGCAACCCTTGCCAAAGTTAACTGTGCCGAAAATGAATTTAGTAATACCTTGGGGGAAATGAAACGTGGTATTAGAATGAAAAGCTCGATTCTTGGACTTCACCCTTTTGTGGATTCCAAGAAATACACGATGTTAAGCATGAAGCCTTTCCTAATACAGAAACATAATCTATAACATTCTGAAATTCAGCGATTTGACCTAAAAATCACCCTATGAACTTAATATACCCTAAATAACACTCTTTGACCAATATTTTCCTAACTAACACTCTTTCGTTTGAGGTGGCACAAAGGCGCCTCCCTGATAACGCGCTTTACCGAGGTTTTAGCTGACTAGGTAGACACGTGGCTAAGGCGCGTTTCAGGAAACGCTCATTCGAGGGGTTTGTGCTGACTGGGACGCTACGCAGGAAAGAGCATTTGCTTTTTTTTAAATAAAGATTTAATTTTTATGTTTTAGGGTTATTATAAATTAGTAATTATTATGTAAAGTGTTCCGGTTATGATTTAAGAATTGTCGAAGGTATTTTTAAATGTGTATTAAATGTGAAGTGAATTTAGGTTAAAGTGTTATATGTTTCGTTAAGGTGAAAGTGGTGAAAGATTTTGTAGGTCAAAAATTCATTAAGGTTGTGTAGGTTAAACGGTTAAAGTGGTTTAGGGTAAGGTTCGATTAAATTGAAAATGTTAATTACTTGAAGTAAGAGATAAGTGGAAACTTTAGGTAGAAAATACACATACATTGGGAAATTATAGAAAATGCAATTACATTTAAATATTAAAAACAAAAACATTCATTGAAATAAAAAATGCAATTACATAAGGGTTACCGGTTAAGTGATGATAACAAAGCTGGACATTTTTTTCTATTGTGCCCGATGTTTCTGTAATGCCCACATCTTTTTTGTTCTGTTGACCTCTCCTGAATATCCATATCTCAATGTATTCTAGTGGATTTTGGACGATTTGAGTCCCTCAATAGCAACGGATCTAGTACAATTGTAAGCCAAGTTTGAATCTCATCTGGGTCTCTTTCGTTACCTATGGGCGGAAACACAAATTCATATACCTTGAATACTTGTGAAAGTTGGTATATGGGATCGACATAATTTTTGTAGTCCAAATGTGAATGTGAGCAAGCTGTTATGACATGAGAGCATGTATATTTGAGGGCTTGAAAGAAACCACAATCACACCACATCTCTTGCGGATTAACTCTGAAAGAGTTACTTCAATCCCTTGAAGAGGATGTGGCATTTCAGTTACATGAAATAATTCACGGGTGCGAGAAAAAGTTGTAACATCCCATTTGAAGCAGGCATTTTTTTCTGTAAATCAGCTACTAGTCTTGGGTGATAAATATGGTCATTCTGTATCCAAGTAAGAGCTTGTCCACCGAGCTTTGCAAATAGTTGACCCAAACGAAAATAAGTCGTTTAAGGTTGAATTGATTGCTTCAGCCAAGTTGGTTGTCATATGACCATAGCGATGCCCCCCGTCATAAGCATTTGTCCACATTTCTTTGTTGATGTCCATAATGTACTCGCACCCCTTCTTATTTTTTCCAAACAATTCTTGTAGCATAGACTCAAACCTTTGAGGTAAGAGCTCGTAACCTAAGCCATTAGGAATATGTAATAGTTAATATGAAGTATAAATAAGTAATACGAAAATGATTTAAAAAATGGAAAAAAGTAACATACTCATGCGCACGAAAAAATGGAAAAAAGTAACATACTCATGCGCACGACTAACTGACGTTCATCATTCTTCTTGTATTTTCCATAATAATTTGTACCAATATGACGGACACAATAGCGATGTTAAACATATGGAGGTTTCCACATTGGACCCAAAGAGTCCATTGCTACTTTTATCCTGGCTCCTCGGTCTAAAATAATGCATACGTGTTCCCTTGTGACAATATATAAACGTAAATTTTTAAGAAAAAAAGCCCAAGACCCAGTGTCTTCTCCTTGAACGAGGGCAAACGCAATAGGAAGAATATTGCGGTTACCATCTTAGACCACAACCAATAATAAAACTTGCTTATATTTCTCATACAAGAAAGTACCATCAATTTGGACAACTGGTTTACAATACTTCTACATTAATACACTGAGGGTAAGTCCAAAAGGCACGGTAGAATTGACAGCGATCGCGAACCACTCAATCATTCGCGTAATGATGTTGAGTTTCAAACTCAACAATTGTCCCGGGATTAAGTCTTTGCATAACATGAAACCAATTGGGTAGCTTATTGTAAGAGGAATCCCATTTGCCATGAAGTTTGACAATGGCATTCTGTTTTGCCTTCCAAGCTTTTTTATAGGAGATGGTGCACCCATATTGTGATTGTATAACATAAATCAATACTGCAACAGCTATATGAGAGCTTTGGTTCACAATGGGCATGACAATGCGCCTTCCCTTTTTTTTCCAGAGAATATGTTATAATTGCCCTATTATGTGTGATGTCCCCCGGCGTGGCACTATTCATGTCAGTACCTATCATGTTTGAGGGGACGCAATAAAGTGGTGAAAGCGCGTTTTAGGGGGCACGCCTTCCCTTTTTTTGTTAGAGAATATGTTATAATTGCCCTATTATGTGTGATGTCCCCCAGTGTGGCACTATTCATGTTAGTACCTATCATGTTTGAGGGATGCAATAATGTGGTGAAAGCGCGTTTTAGGGGGTGCGCCTTCCCTTTTTTGTCAGATAATAGGTTATAATTGCCCTATTATGCTTGAAATTTATGTTAGAGTGTTGAATTTGATGTTAGAAAGTGAAATTGGGTTCTTTTTGGAAGTTGAGCAAGTTAAGGATAAAATCATACATATGGATAAATTTAAGTTCATAACTTAAATTAAAGTGTTATTTGAAGTTTGGATAAATTGGATAAAAAGGAGTTAGAATGGTTAGGTTGAAGTGATAAAGTCAACATTTATGTTATGACATTGAAATTGTATGGAATGAGCATCGAAATGTTTTTATGAATTATTTTCCATTGTGAGCCTTTGTTAATGGGATTATAACACATGATTTTTAATGTATATGATTTATAATGATGCTCATTAATTACTGTGGAAATATTTTTTAAATAATTTTTACAAGACAATGTAATTTAAGTTTCAATTGTAATGTCACTTTCTTGGTGAACTATAATTGGAATATAACTTTGAATTTCGAATACAATTTTAAATTTTAATTGGAATATTAAGTTGAATTTTGATTTGCATTTTAAAAACATTTAACAAACATTTAATGTTGAATTTGAATTTAAATTTTAAAAATATTGTTGTAACAACCATTAAACATTTAAATAACATTACAAAATTACATATATTTGTGAAATGTAACTATTTAAATAACATTTAAATACAACTGGATCACCGATGTCGTCTTCTCAAATAAGTTCCACATGGTAGTGGTTGTCTATTTCGCTGAGGATTTCTTCGTATAACTTGCTCTTCAGTTTCCTCATCTTTACTGTCATCATCATCATTGATATTTTTTTCATTTGGAATAGATGATGATGAAGGGCATGTATAAAATAACGACCCTGGAGGAGTGTTACTAAATATCCCACCACTCATAAAGAATTGAGAAAACTATGAAAATATTGGCATCGATGTCTATGATCCAGATGGAGTTTGAGGTGTTTGTGGAGAAGCACCACCAGCAAAATAAGATGCATATGGACCATATGCATCTTATTTGACATAGTTGTATATGCACCTCCATAGGGTGTCATAAAACCTTGCGGGCTGGGCATGTAACCTTGCGGGCTGGGTATTTACCTCTGTGGGCTAGGAATGTAACCCTGCGGAGATGGCATATGAACTGGTGGGCTTGGCATATACCCTTGCGGAGATGAAATCTGAACTGGTGGGCTAGGCATGCACCCTTGTGGCATCATCATCAATAGATATGGATGTTGTGATGATTCTGGTGGTACGACTGATGCCAAATCGGTAGTGGCTTCTCTCCATCCACGAGTCGAGGGACGATGATATTGTGACAGTGGACGTCTATCTCGGCGCCTATGAATGCTAACCCTTCGCGTTTCCGTCGAAAGTAGAAACGACTTTCCATTTTCATTAAACCACTCCATATAGTTATCCGTAACCATATGACCAGTTTCAGCGTAAAATTATCGATGGGGCAAGTATTCATATCGGTTCTCCCAAATCGCAATCCAATCTCTTTGTTTCACCACCCAGTTGACCTCTTTCTTTCCTCGTCTGTCTATGTTATGCATGTCGTCTAAATGCATAGGTGCTCCAGGAATATATTGCGTAAAACAAAACTGACGGAGCACACGATCAATCGTATGCCTCTTAACAATAGCATAACATATAAAAGGTACAACTGACATCCAAACATCTAATGTGTTGAAAACATTTTGATATTTCGATATAACAAACTAAGTTTAAATGAATTTTAAGATTTTACAAATGATTTTCTAAAGTATATTTGATTCAATTAATCGAATATCAAATTATTACTCCAAGTCTTTCAAGATCATTTCAAACCTTACTAAATGTATAAAATTGTGTTTTATACTTAAACTATTTTTGAAACAATTTTCACAAAGTATTTTGAACCAAAATCAAGCCTAAAATCAATTTTTCAAGGACATGCACCGATGCACCAATCCATGCATCGATGCATCAATTAATTTCTTGAACATCGAATGCATTTTATGCATCAATGCACATACCATGCATCGATGCACTCAGTGCATTTGATGCATCGATGCACTCAGGCTTTTTCAAAACATCGAATGCATTTTATGCATCGCTGCACTCTTAGTGCACCGATGCACTGAGAGTCCAACGGTCAAAATATTTGAATTTTATACTGATGCACCGATGCACTTAGGGTTTGCATCGATGCACTGACGCTCCCAACTGAATGTATTAAATATTTTCACACTTAAACGGCTATATTGACTTCACTAAGCATCCCCAACGTTCAGAATCATTTGAAGGTGTATTTAAACAAGCTTAGAAGCCATTGATCAATAACAAGAAACATCAAGCAACTAGAATCAAGAGAGAATCAAAGAGAAATCAGCAAACCTCAAGTTTAAGCATTTCAAGCCTGTTTTTCATTCAATATTCATTTTGCTTTCAAGAACTCTTATTGTGCTCAATTGTATTTATTCTTGAGTGTTCTTTCTTTGTTCTAGAATTGTGCAAACATATTTGCCTTGTCAGGTTTTTCTTGTAAGTTTACAAATTTGTAATCTTCTCTTTGAGAAAAGAGTGTTCTCAAGAATTGGGGTATATTCTTGAGGGAGTTGTAAGTTTATCTCTTTAGCCTCAAAAGAAAGAACAAATTAGTGAATTTGTTGGAAAATCCTTAGTGTGTATAGCTAAGGTAGTGGACGTAGACTTTGGTTGATAAAGTCGAACCACTGTAAATCACTGTGCAATTACTTTTAATTTTTTGCAAAAGCTTCCACCAAAATTTTTATTGCCAATTCACCCCCTCTTGGCCGATTCCATCGATCGATTAACTCAACAATTAGTATCAGAGCCTAACTCATTTGAAGGTTTAATCACCTCTTGAGTCGATTCGGGAAGAGTTACATCGATTATCAAGTCATCAATGGCCTCCGCTTCAAATTTCGACTCCGATCTCGATTCGATGCCCGTCAACAAGCCTCATTTCTTCAATGGAGCTAACTATGCCTATTGGAAGAATAGGATGATGTAATTCATTCAAGCAAGTGACATGGTAGCATGGAATGCCGTAGAAGAAGGATACATCAAGCCTCTCACTCATCCAAGATTGTGGAGTGAAGGAGAGACAAGAATGTTCCAGCTCAACTCCAAAGCAATCCATATTATATTTTGTGCTCTTGGACTAGATGAATACGAAAGAGTTTCATCTTGTACAACCGCCAAAGAAATATGGGACAAACTTCAAGTAACTCATGAAGGTACCGATGAGGTAAAGAAATCCAAAATTAGTATTCTAACGCATAGCTATGAAAATTTCAGGATGAAACCAAATGAAGATATCAAAGCTATGACGGATAGATTTTCAACGATTGTCAATGGTCTCAAATCATATGGAGAGATCATTTCAAATGAAAAGCTTGTGAGGAAGTTAGTCTACTCCCTTCCAAAATCGTGGCAATCAAAGAAGACGACAATCATAGAGTCTAAGGACCTAACATCCTTAACTCTTGAAAAACTAATCGGTTCCCTCCTTACTCATGAAATGATACTTGAAGATGAGGTGGACCTCGATAAGATTGACGAGACACCAAAGGAGAAGGAGAAGAATAAAAATATTGGAGTTGCTCTCAAATCCACAAAAGATGAGAGTGATTCGAATGACGATGATGATGACGAGAAAATAACATTATTTGCCAAACGATTCAGAAAGTTGATGATGCCCAACCGAGGAAGAAAATTCAAACGTCATGAAGGCTTCAAAACTGAATCGAAGGAGAAAGACCCGATCATTTGCTTTGAATACAAAAAGTCGGGGCATGTCAAATACGATTGCCCACATTTGAAGAAAAATGGTCAATCCAAAAAGAAGCACAAGGCTCATGTAGCTACATGGAGCGTTGAAGAAGGTTCCGATAAAGAGGAACAAGAAGTTGCAAACTTGTGCTTAATGGCTATCGGGGAAGATTCTAAGATAGCCTCTAACTCATTCGATTTGGATGAATTATCTTATGATGAGTTATTAGAGGATTATAATGGGTTGGCTTCAGATTATAAGAATCTATTTTCAAAATACAAAAATGATATTTCAAAATTGAAAAACAAAAATAGTCTTATATCCAAGACCAACAATGAGCTTGAAAGTAAGATGAAAGACTTGCAAATCAAAATTAATGATTTTGAAAAGAAAAATACTGATTTGCATAACTTACTTTTAAAAGTTCATGATGATCATCAAAAAAAGATTGATGATCTTAAAACTTCTTTTAATTAAAACTTCTTTTAATAAGGTTGGAACAAAAAGTTTTGAAAAAGGTGAGAATTCAAAATCCAACTTTGTTAAGAAAAGTTTTAGAAGCTACAATCATAGAAGTCCTCAACGAACCTCGAATGGTAAAATTGTTAGGAGTATATGGGTTCCTAAAGAATTCATTACTACTAAAGATAAGGATGTCCTTCATAAATGGATACCAAAGGGGACAAGGATTTTAGAAACTAATGAATATGGACCTAAAAGAATTTGAGTACCAAAAATTAGAAATTAATCTATGTTTGTAGGAAAAAGAGCATTGCTACAAGGCACAGGAAACAAATCCAAATTCATGGTACCTTGATAGTGGATGCTCGAGACACATGACTAGAGACAAAAGCCGGTTCATAGAGCTTAACGCCAAAAATGGAGGAGAAGTGACTTTTGGTGATAATTCAAAAGGTCACATTGAAGGTATTGGTACTATAGGTAATACCTCTTCCATACAAATTAAAAATGTGTTATATGTGAATGGATTAAAGCATAATCTATTGAGTATTAGTCAATTATGCGATAAGGGATTCAATGTCATGTTTGAAATAAATGGTTGTAAAGTCATTGAGATTGCATCTAATCGGATTATGCTTGTTGGTCATAGAATAGGAAACATATACATGGTGCATTTAGACTCTGTTGATATGAATAATTTGTGCCTAGTTGCTAAGGATGAACATGATAGTTGGTTATGGCATAGGAGACTAGGACATGCTAGTATGAGTGTTTTGCAATGGCTAATTCAAGGAGACTTAGTAAGAGGGTTGCCTAAGCTTAAATTTGATAATGATAAAATCTGTGATGCTTGTGCTACAAGAAAACAAAAGAGAATTTCTTTTAAATCCATTAATGATGTATCAACTAGTAGAGTATTACAATTGATCCATATAGATCTTTTTGGGCCAACTAGGACTACTAGCTTGTGTGGAAAACAATATGCATTTGTCCTGGTAGATGAGTATTCTAGATATACTTGGGTTCTATTCTTAAGTACTAAAGATGAAGCATTAGAAAATTTCATCACATTTTCAAAAGTAATCCAAAACGAAAAAGGTTACTCTATCACTAGTGTTAGAAGTAATCATTGCACTGAATTTGAAAATCTTGGATTTAATGAATTTTGTAATTCTAATGGTATTAGCCATAATTTTTCAGCACCTAGAACCCTTCAACAAAATGGAGTTGTTGAGAGGAAAAATCGAACTTTAGAAGAAATGGCTAGAACCATGCTTTGTGAAAATAATTTTGGGCGGAAGCCATAAATACCGCTTGTTATGTTGTAAATCGAGTAATGATTAGACCAATTTTAAAGAAAACTCCATATGAAATTTTCAAAAATAAAAAGCCTAACATTAGCTATTTTCATCATTTTGGATGTAAATGTTTTGTTTTAAACAACGATAAAGAATACCTTGGCAAATTTGATGCTAAAAGTGATGAAGGAATTTTTCTGGGTTATTCCTTAAATTCTAAAGCTTATCAAGTATTTAATAAAAGAACTTTAGTTGTAGAAGAGTCTATACATGTTGTTTTCGATGATAATCTCCTTCCGAGGAAGAATTATTATGTTAATGATGATGTAGGTATTGTACAAGCAGATGACGTTAGACATGACATTGGAGAATCATCATCAAAGGAAGAGACGAAAGATGAGGAAACTCATGATCCTCTCGAGAATCCAACCATTGAAGAAAAGGAAGTATCTTATCCAAGAGAGTACAACTATGTCAAGGATGGTGAAATTATAGGTGATCCATCAAAAGGGGTAACAACTAGATCCTCTTAGAAATATTTGTAATTATGTTGCATTTATTTCATGCATAGAGCCTAAGAACATCAAAGAAGTATTAAAAGATGAACATTGGATTATGGCTATGCAAGAAGAATTAAATCAATTTGAGAGAAGTAAAGTATGAACATTAGTTGAAAGGCCTAGTAATAAATCTACTATAGGTACTAGATGGGTATTTAGGAATAAGCTTGATGAAAGTGGTAATATTGTGAGAAACAAAGCTAGACTTGTTGCTCAAGGCTATACTTAAGAAGAGGGCATAAATTATGATGAAACATACGCGCCCGTAGCTAGGATGGAAGCAATTAGAATGCTATTATCATTTGCATGTTTTCATGAATTTAAATTATATCAAATGGATGTTAAAAGTGCATTTTTAATTGGTTTTATAAAAGAAGAAGTGTATGTGGAACAACCTCAAGGTTTTGAAGATTCAAAATTTCTGGATCCTGTTCTTAAATTGACAAAAGCACTTTATGGTTTAAAACAAGCTCCTAGAGCTTGGTATGAAAGATTGTCAAACTTTTTAATTGAAAAAGGTTTTTCAAAAGGGAAGGTTGACAATACATTGTTTCTAAAGCATAAAGGTAAAGATTTATTAGTAGTTCAAATTTATGTTAATGATATAATATTTGGTTCTACTAATGATGTTCTTTGCCAAGAATTTTCTAAGCTAATGCAAAGTGAATTTGAGATGAGCATGATGAGGGAGCTCTCATTTTTCTTGGGACTCCAAATCAAGCAAAGAAAAGATGGCATCTTAAGTACGTCAAAGATATGCTCAAGAAGTTTGGACTGGAAAATGGCAAGCCTCATGACACTCCAATGAGCTCTTCAACAAAGCTTGACTTAGATGAAGGAGATAAATGTGTAGATGTTAAATTATATAGGTCAATGATTGGATCTTTACTTTATCTAATTGTAAGTAGACCGGACATTATGTTTAGTGTTTGCTTAAGTGCTAAATTTCAATCATGCCCTAAGGAATCACATTTACTAGCTGTTAAGAGGATCTTTAGATACCTTAAGGACACTCATAGTATAGGACTTTAGTATCCTAGAGACTCTAGCTTTAGCTTGCATGCCTTCTCAGATGCGGATTATGGAGGATGCAAATTAGATAGGAAAAACACCTCCGGTACTTACCAATTCCTTGGAAATATGCTGATTTCGTGGTTTTCAAAGAAACAAAATTGTGTTGCATTATCTACCACTGAAGCGGAATACATTTCAGCCAGTAGTTGTTGTGGACAAGTTTTTTGGATGAAACAACAACTTTTTTGATTATGGAATTGAAGTAGGTACTATTCCTATCAAGTGTGACAATACTAGTGTTATTTGTCTCACTAAAAATCTCATCCAACACTCTAGAACTAAACATATTGAAATTAGACATCACTTCATTAGAGACCATGTCGCTAAGGAAGATGTAGTTCTAGAATTTGTTGATACTTTGCACCAATTAACGGATATTTTTACAAAACCCTTAGATAAGGAAAGATTTTGGACACTTAGGGGAGAATTTGGTTTAACTGACCTATCTTCACTTAGTATTTAAAATAATTTTAGCACTTTTAAGAATAAATGAAAAATGCTTATAATAATAATTTTTGATTGCATTCTTTGCTATTAGTTAGGGGGAGTTTATGTTCTTCGGTGAAAATTAATTTTATGTTCAAATAAAGTTTAAAGATTAATTTGATTTGATTGAACATAATTAATTTTTGATATATGAGTTTCCAATACCACTAGAGCCAATTAATTTAGTATTTTGAGTGTTTAAAACGGATTTTTGACATTTTTGTGCTTAATGCATCGATACACTTAACAGTGCACCGATGCATCCCTTTGAATGTGCATCGATACATCAGCTGATGCACGCCCTTGAATGTGCATCGATGCATCCGTCGGGTTTTGGGTTAAAATATCTCATTTTCTTTATTTTTCTCAAACCCTAAAACTAAAAACTCTCCCGCCGTTCGTCCCTCTCTCATTCTAAATCCTACTCTTACTCAAAATCATCAAAAAATCATCGGTTTCTTCTTGCTTTTCATCTTCAAAACCTGATTATATCAAAAAATCATGAAAAACAACTCCTCATCCCTCTCAATCTGAATTTTCAAGGTAATATTTCAAAAACCTCTATTTTATTGATTTTTGATTTTAAAACTAGTTTTGATTAGTTCTAGGATGAACATTATATCGAGAATTGATTGTTTGTTGGTTCTAAACTAGATTTTACTACCAATTTCATTAAAAACAAACAATTTTTCAAGATTTTTCTTTGAATTTCGAACTTAAAAAAAAGAAATATTATGATTTCGAAAATTAGTAATATTTTTTTATTTAATTGTGTTGTTTTCAAGAAAACTATATTATGATTATCAAATATTATTAAATAGTTTTCAAAACATGCCCATTAGGATATGGTTTAGAGAACCTTGAATTATTGAGGACTCATTTGAGTTTTGGGATTGATTGTGCATACATGTGTTTCAAATTGCAGGTGATATTCCTTATTCCGATTTCCTTTAATCATGTCAAATCCCAAACACCCTAGAACTTCGTCGAGTAGTTCTCGTTCAAACCAACCTCCTATTCCCGTCCCTCCTCTACCTACATCTCTATTAGGATCTTATTTTAACATGCCTGAGCATCATAGAGACAAATTGTACTCTAGGTACAGAAATTCTTTTCAAACTTATAGAATCCGGGAAGAGCGTATTACTTCTCTTCAAGCTATGATAGATATTAACTTTGAATACCTTTCGATTCTTAAAACTTGGATTGTTAAAACATTTTGAATTGTTTGACTATTATTGGATGTTTGAACTGTTTGGTTTGATCTTTATGAGCTTCATGTTTATTAATTTTTGCATTATTGACATCTTAGTTGCATTATGACCAATTTACCATTTCACATTTGATTTGAATATTGATTATGAACACTAATGGCTAATCTCTCTTTTGATCTGTGATCTTAGCAGCTTAAGTTATATATATATATATATATTTAATCAATTGGCTATGTTTTTCAAAACCTTGTTTAAATCGATTTTTACGTCTTTTAGATTTAACAAAAAGGGGGAGAAGTGTTAAGTGTTAAAAGTTTTAAAGGGGAGAAGTGTTATAGTAAGGGGGAGTAATTTCAAAATTGATTTCAAAACTTATTTTTCAAAGAAAATCTTAAAATTACTCAAGAGTTTTTGTTATATCAAAAAGGGGGAGATTGTTGAAAACATTTTGATATTTTGATATAACAAACTAAGTTTAAATGAATTTTAAGATTTTACAAATGATTTTCTAAAGTATATTCGATTCAATTAATCGAATATCAAATTATTACTCTAAGTCTTTCAAGATCAATTCAAACCTTACTAAATGTGTAAAATTGTGTTTTATACTTAAACTATTTTTGAAACAATTTTCACAAAGTATTTTGAACCAAAATCAAGCCTAAAATCAAATTTTCAAGGGCATGCACCGATACACCAATCCATGCATCGATGCATCAATTAATTTCTTAAACATCGAATGCATTTTATGCATCGATACACTCAGTGCATTTGATGCATCGATGCACAAGACCATGCATCGATGCACAAGACCATGCATCGATGCACTCGGGCTTTTTCAAAACATCGAATGCATTTTATGCATCGTTGCACTCTTAGTGCACCGATGCACTGAGAGTCCAACGGTCAAAATATTTGAATTTTACACTGATGCACCGATGCACCTAGGGTATGCATCGATGCACTGACGCTCCCAACTGAATTTATTAATTGTTTTCACACTTAAACGGCTATATTGACTTCACTAAGCATCCCCAACGTTCAGAATCATTTGAAGGTGTATTTAAACAAGCTTAGAAGCCATTGATCAATAACAAGAAACATCAAGCAACTAGAATCAAGAGAGAATCAAAGAGAAAGCATCAAACCTCAAGTTTGAGCATTTCAAGCCTTTTTTTCATTCAATATTCATTTTGCTTTCAATAACACTTATTGTGCTCAATTGTATTTATTCTTGAGTGTTCTTTCTTTGTTCTAGAATTGTGCAAACATATTTGCCTTGTGAGGTTTTTCTTGTAAGTTTGCAAATTTGAAATCTTCTCTTTGAGAAAAGAGTGTTCTCAAGAATTGGGGTATATTCTTGAGGGAGTTGTAAGGTTATCTCTTTGGCCTCAAAAGAAAGAACCAATTAGTGAATTTGTTGGAAAATCCTTAGTGTGGATAGCTAAGGTAGTGGACGTAGACTTTGGTTGATAAAGTCGAACCACTGTAAATCGCTGTGCAATTACTTTCAATTTTCTGCAAAAGCTTCCACCAAAATTTTTATTGCCAATTCACCCCCTCTTGGCCGATTCCATCGATCGATTAACTCAGCATAATGACACACTTAGGTGGGGTGGGATGTAAACATTTACTTCATCGCTCGCATAAGGTATTCACTGAAACTGAAACATAAATATATACTTCTAATAAATATAATATTCTAACTATATCAAACATTTTAAATTAAATTATTTATATTTAAACAGATTTAAAAACATACCTCAGACCCAGCTTTTTTATCAATAAGTAAATGGATTTCCTCTAGTTCAGTAGGGATATCTCTACGATTCTTTCTTTTCATCGACTACCTATGAAATATAATATAAACTAAATATCACCCTATTTAATTAAAAATATTTAAATCAAAATTTAGTTCAGAAATTACCTCAATAATAAGGGGAATACGTATGGCTCATTAACGATCGGACATAAGAAATACATGCGAAACCACGCCCATGATTGGAGAAGCAGGAGACATCCACCGATAGCAATTTTTTATAATTCGCTGCACAACACATTTCTCTAAAGAGAAATGCCAAAACTGCAGCGCCTAAACTATATATTCCAGCTTCATCAAAATCAATAAGATGACGCAACCACATACAATGCACTTGGTTGCAAAATTTGTAGGGTATCAATATTCCTTTAATGATTCGTAGTATATAAGCCCGATCATATGTCTTTGCTTTATCCTCAGAAGCATTTTCATTCAAAACTTCAAAATTGGCTTTTAGCCATTATAAAGCTATTCTACCTCCATTGAAATATGGCGGAGCAGCTCCAAGATACTCCATGCATATTGACTGCCAATCACCATCGGTCACACCACGCCTTATCCTACGTGGCATAAGGCGCGTCCCATGCACTGTCCCTTACCCTGCGTGGCACCACATCAGCGTAAGGCGTGATGCATGGGTCGAGCCTTACCCCATGTGACGCCACATCATCGTAAGGCGTAGTGCATTGGCCGCGTTTTTCTACAAAGGGTGTTAGATCGAGAAATATATCTGAAAGGGTGTCTGACACGTAAATATATAACGAAAAGGTGATTTTTGGGGAAAATCGCTTGGGCTTTGTGTTTAAAATAACATGGGTTAACTACAGACTTAGTCCCTGAAGTCTCAAGGATTTATGGAATTGAAATTTTTTAGAGTTAAGTGACCAAAATAAAATAGAAGTAAATAGTTGAATGATGAATGATGTAATTTACCCAATTTATAATAACATGAATTAATGGTACCATTGGTTAATGACGGAAAATGTTGATCAAAAGGTTACATTGAATTATTTTTTGAGTTAGAGAGTCAAATTGATCCAAAATAAGATAAAAGTCACACTAATTTTTCTAAGAAAATTCAAGAACATCAAGTGCCGTTTTGCCTTATTTTTATTTGGGGGGAAATATCATAATAATTCCATCAATGTAAGAGTAATTCTATTGAAAATGTGTTCAATAAATAACAATATATTTGGACGGGCAAGAGTGAATATTTTTTTTATAAATGAGATTGATTTTTTTATATATTAATATTTTTCTTAAATATTTGTTGACTTATATAATAAAGTGGTATTGATCGAATTAGGCAATAATTAAGTGATCTCTTAAGTTAAATGTTGTTTTAGCATATCCATTATTTGTAAATTTACGGTAGAATAATCCTTGGAACTTGATTATAAAAAAATTCAAATAATGGCAACAGTTGTTGGCACAAGCAGTTGATATTTATGAATTTCAGTTTAAAAGGTCAAGTTCGAATTTTACCATTGTCATTCTTGGTGAGTAATCTATAAATTTTTATATAGATCTCAATCGGATATTAGGCATGCCTTGACCCTTAATTGGAAAAATCACCCCTAACTTAAACTTTTTATAACAAAAAAAGAAAAGAAAAAAATGACCGAATCAATTTTAAGAATTTATTTGATCGTAAATTTTTAAATAAGGTTTCAGAACAAAATTTCATTTATGACTTATTTGATTGTCGTTAACTTTGTTATATAAGTTTTTTTTAATATTTTTTTATTAAATTTAATAATATTTTTAATTTCATATAGATTTTCATTAATTTTAAAAATAGTTTTATTCTTTTTTAAATTTTTAATACATTTTAAAAATTTATATACTTAAAAATAAATATTTCTAAATTTTATGTTTTTTTATTTTTAAAAGGTATATATATTTTTTCTAAATAAAAAAAATAAATAAAATTTTCAAACTTTTAATGTCACACCCTAATATAGGGGTTAAAATCCTTTTACAATTGAGACCTAATTTTCAAACTTGTAGACCAAGGGCATGGTCACCGTTCGTATTCCTGCTACTATTGAGGTAATTACAAAACTGATTTTGTATATTAATCATTTTATCTAGTGTATAATAAAAGTTATTTTCTTGAATAGGTGGTCTATTGACAGGAAAAATCATCGGGGATCTACCTGATTAATTAGAAATAATCAGACTACTAATTATCATATGGCTGGCATAGAGGTATGTATTTTAATGTTTGAAAATCTATTTTGTATTATAGTTATATAATTAGATTATTATTTTGATAAGAATTATATATATTTGTTTTAGTTTGAATGGGCTCCTTATTGTAATGATGATATGAGGATTTGCATCCCACCTGAGTTAAGGGGCCCATTAGATGTTTAGATGGTGGTGATCCCTCTGATCTGTTATGCGATTGTCGAGTAGCACCCTACTGATCGCGTGCTCCAACAATTTGGTTTTGTACAACCAATTCAGCAAGCACCTCAATATATCGACCAATTGCATAACACAGATCGACGCGGTAAGACATATATAGATTGGCTGGTGAAGCATTATGAGTGGGCCATGATAAGGGAGGATCGACATCGACACATTCCCTATAGAGAACCCATTTATATTGACCAATTTGACGGTTGAAGATGGTTATTATAAGTGGTTCAACAGTAACGGGAAACCGTTCCTGCTTTCCGATGGTGCATGAAGTCGGAGCATTCATCGACGTCGACAGAGACGTGCACCGTCATAACCCCATTATCCCCTGACTCAAGGACGGAGAGAAGGTGCTTCCGATTCGTCGTCAGCTACACCACTGGAACCTTCACAGCAACCACCGTGTATAACTTCGCACACCCCACATCCATATCAGATGTCGCCACCGCTTTCCCATACCAGATGTCACCGCCACCACCGTCATAGAGTTATATGACCCCACTCGGAGGATATTATGGTTCTATGTTTGTAGATCTGACTTGGGGTTCATATACTGGTCATTTGGCAGGTGCAGCCTCACCACCGATGGCCGCCGCATAGACACCTCCTGTACAGTTTTCTCATTCATCGATGTCTGTGTTTTCTGAGTTTTCCCAGTTTTCTATGAGCGGTGGGATAGTCAGTCATACACATCCAGGGGTCTTATTCTATGGAGGTGTTACATCGTCATCAGTTTCTCATCAACAAAATATATCTGCTCCAGACGAAGATGATGACGAGGATGATGATGATGGTGATGATGACAGTGATGAGTCAGAACCAGTTATACGAAGAAATCATGTCAAATAGAAACTACACATATTGTTACGTCAAGGGCATCTCCATATTTAGGTCAAAGAAATTGGCAGATGAATGCTTTCCCCTTGAACTGGACGCGATGTTGTCATACGGATTGTTCGTGGACCCACCTCGGTACAGATCGTAAGGAGTTGCTGATGAATGTCTCCCTATTGAAGTTGATGCGATGGCACCATGATACGGATTTCCAATTATGACATTAAAATCATTACACATTACTGTAGTTGGGCTATCAACTTGATCAGCTTGTTCAGCCAGCCCATAGTGGGAGCTTAATGATAAACCCCAAATAGCATGCACTTCAACAAACTTTGCACACATTTCCGTATCGGCGTCTGAATAATGATTTTGAGAATCAACCATCATCTCAACATCATCATTGTTCGATAGTTCGAACGATGTATAAGTTAACGGAAACAATGATGTTGGAAATATGTACTGAAGTGACAACATTCTTCTAGTACTTCCAACATGAACATTCCTTGAGATATTCGTTATCAGCTCCTCAAAAGTTATGTTTCTCTTGAAGGATATTTTAACATAATGATTTGATACGAAAATAATGCCGGTTTCATCTCCCCAAATTTCTCCATTATAATAAACAATACCTGAAATTCACGTCATTCTTAGAGTTTGAAAGGGAGACAGTCTTATATCTGCAAAAAAAACCCCTCAGAAACAAGCCTAATTAAATAAATAATATATGAATTAAAATATAACGCAATACATTTTTTTACACATAAACGTAAATAATTTAAATAATATAATTTTATATTATTACCTTATCGGTAAAAATATTTCGACGTATACTCCCTCTTTCCAATTTTACAACCACAAAATTTAATTGAAAATAATTAGTACAACATTTTTTCAAATAATCATATATAATTATAAAAAATATTAAATATTAAAAAAATTACCTTACAACGAAAGATCGAACGAACTTTTGAATAAAAGATAAGAGGATTGTCGGGGTGATATTTACGGGTTGAAATGATTGTTGTGTTATTTTTCGGGTTGAGATGATTGTTGTGAATGTTTACGGGTTGAGAACGTATTTATAGCCGAGAGAAAAGTTTAGAAGCTGAGAAATACATATATAATTATACAAGGCGTGACTAATGCACCGCGCCTTATCCTACGTGGCATAAGGCGCGACCCATGCACCACCCCTTACCCTGCGTGGTGCCACATCAGCATAAGGCACGATGCATGGGCCGTACCATACCCCATGTGACGCCACATTATCGTAAGGCGTGGTGCATGGGCCACGCTTTTCTGCAAAGGGTATTAGATCGGGAAATATATCTGAAAAGGTGTCTGACACATAAATATATAACGAAAAGGTGATTTTTGGGGAAAATCGCTTGGATTTTGTGTTTAAAATAACATGGGTTAACTACAGACTTAGTCCCTGAAGTCTCAAGGATTTATGGAATTGAAATTTTTTAGAGTTAAGTGACCAAAATAAAAGAGAAGTAAATAGTTGAATGATGAATGATGTAATTTACCTAATTTATAATAACATGAATTAATTGTACCATTGGTTAATGATGGAAAACGTTGATAAAAAGGTTATATTGAATTATTTTTTTGAGTTAGAGAGTCAAATTGATCCAAAATAAGATAAAAGTCACGCTAATTTTTCTAAGAAAATTCAAGAACATCAAGTGTCGTTTTGCCTTTTTTTTATTTGGGAGGAAATCTCATAATAATTGCATCAATGTTAGAGTAATTCTATTGAAAATGTGTTCAATAAATAACAATATATTTGGACGGGCAAGAGTGAATATTTTTTTTTATAAATGAGATTGATTTTTTATATATTAATATTAATTTTTTATATATTAATATTTTTCTTAAATATTTGTTGACTTATATAATAAAGTGGTATTGATCGAATTAGGCATTAATTAAGTGATCTATTAAGTTAAATGTTGTTTTAGCATAGCCATTATTTGTAAATTTATGGTAGAATAATCCTTGGAACTTGATTATAAAAAATTTCAAATGATGACAACAGTTGTTGGTACAAGCAGTCTATATTTATGAATTTCAGTTTAAAAGGTCACGTTCGAATTTTACCATTGTCATTCTTGGTGATTAATCTATAAATTTTTATATAGATCTCAATCGGATTTTAGGCATGCATTGACCCTTAATTGAAAAAGTCACCCCTAACTTAAACTTTTTATATATAAAAAAAATTCAAATAATGACCGAATCAATTTTAAGAATTTATTTGGCCGTAAATTTTTAAATAAGGTTTCAGAACAACATTTAATTTATGACTTATTTGATTGTCGTTAACTTTGTTATATAAGTTTTTTTAATATTTTATTTTTATTAAATTTAATAATATTTTTAATTTCATATAGATTTTCATTAATTTTAAAAATGGTTTTATTCTTTTTTAAATTTTTAATACATTTTAAAAATTTATATACTTAAAAATAAATATTTCTAAATTTTATGTTTTTATTTTATTTTTAAAAGGTATATATAAATTTTCTAAATAAAAATAAATAAATAAAATTTTCAAACTTTTAATGTCACACCTTAATACAGGGGTTAAAATCCTTTTAAAATTGAGAATAAGGATGATGATGAATGAACCTCGAACCCAACTTCATTGGTTCTCCAGAACAGTAACCCGGCAATCACCAAGGCTAACACAACAAACCTTCAACCAAACGTTCAGCCCCAGTGTGTTTTGTCCCAGCGATGAAGAGATCCAACAGTGTCAAAGACGGGCAATGCGAGCTCCAACAACGTCAAGGGATGATGGTGTAACCTCCATTTCGTGCAACATTTAATCACCTGCAAAATAACTATTAGCAGTCATAGTATATCAACCCAAGAGCAGCAAAATAAAATATGAACGTTAGCGAGGGATGGGTGTTCCTATTTTCAAAGTTTTGGACGTCGTTTGAAAGATCTCAACGGTGGGGATGTTCCCCTTGGCAGCGAGAACGACATATATAAAAGCTAGCTTCATCGGTCGGTGACCGATGACGATATAGATGCTTTTAATTCGTGGAAGCCGAATGGTAACTTGTAGATCTACGATCATCGGAGAGGAATCTTGTCGATTGGATGCCATAACTGTGACGAGGAGACCAAGGCGCTTCGAACGTTGAAAATTAGGTCTCGTAAGATGACTGACGGCGGCGACCGACGTGGTGGTCACCGGCGTCTTGCTGTTGGCCGGTAAAGCTTCTTGTTCCATTTACAGAGCACTCGGTGGAGAGTGCTCAAGGAAAGAATGAATAAAAGAAGTGGAAATGGTGATGCGTGAAAGAACAAAAGCATTTTAAATGAATAATCAAAACATAATTTAAATGAATAATCAAAACATAATTTAAATGAATAAAAGAAGTGGTGTTTGGAATTGGGGATGGGCAAACCATAATTTAAGTTTTTCATTTTTTGGTAAGATTCTGACATTGTCTTCCATTTTCTATATAGTTATGAATGTTGTCTAATAGTTTGAATAAGATTATTTTGGTCACTTTCCTTGGTAGCTAAGTATTAAATTGGCCCTTTGAGTTCTTAATTTTGTCAGTTATGTCCCTCTATTATTGAAAGGATTTTTAATAAGTTATTTTTATGGTGAGAAAATTTATTTTGGATTTCAGTTCGTATATTTGAAGGTCCGTGTTCTTGAGAAAAATATTGGAAGCTAGACTACGAGTTAGTGAGCTTGAATTCAAGAGTTATTGTTTGGGTTTTATCAACATCTGATTCGTATATTTTTATTTGAAGGTTCGTATATTTTTAAGGTCCGTTTTTCCAAATTTGCACTCGGTAAGCTGATTTTCAGTGTTTATCTTCATAATCAAATTTGATTTTTCGATTAAGTTCATTTTCTGAAATAAATTCGTTTTTTATGTATCCGAGACATTATGGGACATGGAATTAATGTTCGAGAGCAATCAAATGGAGTTTAAATGGTCGATCGATATGACTCGTAAATCGAGGAGTACTTTACTACCTTTTGTATGCTTTTCGTAACATATTGATAATTGGTAAATTCATGAATGGAAATGATTGGTCAATTAGGTGTATTTAATTATAATTGGACTTAAATTGAATATGGAATAAAGGCATAACACTGTAGAAAACTCAGACTGCTCGCAAAAGAAATTAGTAGACCGATCGTAAATAATTCTAAGTTCATGGATTATGTAGTGATAAATTGATCTCAGAATCCAAAATTCTAATTAATTTCTTTAAAGGTTAAATATGGAGACTTGATTAAGAAATTATGAAAATATCCTTAAGTTGTAAAAATGTTGTGTATTGATCATGATAGTGGAATTACCCCGATAATCTATATTTTGACCCGATAAAATTTATGACGCACCTGTTAACTCCTAATTTATTTGGAAAATATTTTATAATTAGTTTTAAACTCCATAGAAAGCACAAGGCCTATAAACTCTGATTATTGAATAAACACTTGAAGCATAATTTATCGAAAGTAATGCCACTGACAGAATTGAATGAAATGACGATAGTACCCTTAAAGTGTAAAAAGCACTCTAAATCAAATAGCAATTAGAGCCAAATTTTGGTAAATCAAAGAACACATACCATGTAGCCATGTCTCTTATTGCTCTTTGATTGTTTGCAGCTAATTAAGCACACACTCAAATTACACTCGAGCAAGAATAAACAAGAATCTCACAAGCGTATTACAAAGAAATATGATAATTTTTAGCTCTAAAACTCCTTTTGATGTTGGTTTGATCTTGCGATTAACTTTCTTCTTATTCTCCATTTAAATCTTGGTATCTTTCATGTCTTCTAATATCATTCTAACCGCTTGGAGTAGTTGAAGATTGATTAGAGCCATTGGATTCATAAATTTTGAGCATTTAATACTTACATGCACAATTGATATCGATATTGAGTAGTAGGTATCGAAACCGACCATCTTAATGGTAAAAATATAGTCGTTGAACCTTTGGTATTGATATTGTTTATGTGAGTATCGATACTTACCCACCAATATCAATACCAAAAAGCCTACTAGAATTTTGGTATTGAGACTAACAATGATTTTTTGGTTAAAATCAAGCAGAGGTGGCAAATGGGTCATTCGGATCGGGTTTGGATCAGGTTATTTCAGGTTGGGTAATTTCGGGTCTATATTATATTAGGATCAGATTAGATCTGGTTTGGATCTAGTTTGAGTGTACGATAAATCAGATCGGGTTGGGTATAAGGACGGGTCAATTTTTGGGTCTGTTTTTATTGGATCGGTTGATTTTCGATTCGAATCAATATCGGATCGATTGATTTTTGGATCAGGTCAATATCGGGTCAGGTCAATATTAGATCAGTTGATTTTTTGGGTCGGGTTAATACCGAATCGGTTAGATTTTGGGTCAGGTCAATATCGGATCAGTTGATTTTCGGTTTAGGTCAACCTTTAGATTAGGTCGATTCGGGTTGAATTGGTTATGAGTCTAATAAAAAATCAAGTATATATAGAATTATTGGTATATTCTTGTAAAAATATGTCTTCTTGTTTGTTAATCTTATTATTTAGGCCTAATTTCAATTCTCAATCGTTCAATATTTTAAATTAAACCATCATTTAGAGATGATAAATCGATAATTTGATAAAAATATGATCCTATAATATGTGTTATAATTTGTTATCAAAATTTTATATGTGTTAGATTTTGTTATCAAATTTTTATATTAAGCTCGTATGAAAAGTTTATAATGAGAACTATTTAATTAAGAAATAAATTTTTATTAAATTTTTTATTACCAATTATAAATTTAATATTTTTATTAAATTTTAAAAATAATAAATAACTTTATTTGTTAAGTTTTAGTCGTAATATAAGTAAACTTTATATTATTTTTATTATGAATCTAATATTATCTCCTTTGTTTTAGTCGTTTTCTATTATTTTTATTATAAATCTAATATTTTTATTACAAGTAAGATAAATAAACTTTATTTATTATCGTTTTTAATCTTACAATTAGATTCTTACTTTTATATTCTTTTTAAACTTTCTATTTTTTTATTATAAATATAATATTTTTAATAAATTACCAATTTTATTTAAATTAATTTATTATTCAAAATAACTTTTATCGTTTAAATTAAAGTAAACTTCGTTATATATATTAAAAAAAGACCTCACTATTTATGTTAAAGTATAATTTTATTTATATAGAATTTCTTTTATATATTATTTACAAATTATATATATATATATAAGTATGATATTCTTCTTTAACTCAAGAAATTCAAAATTCAAGAATTTCCTCTGTCATTGCTCAGTCTAGTTAGTTTCAATCGTCGCTCAACTCCTACCAGCTCCAACTATTGTGCGCAAACGTCTCCGTTTCTGCTTCAGCTCTCATACTCAGGTGCCTCTTAACCTAGTGCCCAACTCCTCCTACCTTGTTGTTGTCAAGATAAGAGAATGTGTGAGGTATATCAAATGGTCAGAAACAAGAAAAAATGATTTTCGATGTAGTGCGAAATTAGCCAAAATGAAAGAAACTAAAGTATTTTGGCTTGATGTTCCTACAAGATGGAACTCTACGTACATGATGATTGATAGGACTATTTTATATCGTGAAGTTTTTAAGCAAATGGTTGTTGTTGATTCTTCTTTTTGTCACTGTCCAAACACCAAAGAATGGGAAATGCTTGAAAAAATTTGAGATATTTTAGAACCATTCTTTGATATAACTGAGTTATTTTCAGAAAATGATTATCCTACTACGAATTTATACTTTGGGAATGTTTGGAAATTTTTTATGCTTTTAAGAAAGCTGAGAAGAAGTAATGATGTAGTTTTGAAAACAATGACAATAGAAATGAAGAAAAAGTTTGATAAGTATTGGTTCAACTCGAGTGAGGATGACTATGACACGTTGTTTACCTTTGCGGTGATTCTTGATCCTCATTGTAAGTTGTATTTTATCAATTATTTTTATGAAAATTTATTTGAGGATGAAACAGATGCCTTTTTAAAAATTTGTGATGTAAGATTTAAGTTAGAGATGTTTTTTAAAGAATATGTTTCAGAAACACACATCTCATATGAATTGTCCTTAATTTGAGCATGTCATCTGCACATCGAAAGTGAAAATTTGACCTTTTTGCAGTAAGTTTCTTATATTTTAAACTTTTTATTTTCTATTTTGCATTTAATGTATTTCAGTTTTACTATTTGTTATAATTTATATAATACAAGTTATATTATTTTTTATGTTTTTACAGGTTTGTGACAATAAAGAGGCCATGTTTTCTTATTGTGCCAAAAAACAATTAGATGTTTACTTAGACAACCCCAAAATTGATAGAAAAACAGAGCTTGGCATCCTAAATTTTTGGAAAGAAAATGAGTATCTATATGAATAGATTTCTTATCTTGATAAAGATATTTTGATTGTACCTCTTACAAATGTTGCTTCAGAATATACTTTTAGTATAGGAGGTCAAATTTTAAATAAGTGGAGAAGTTCTTATATCCTTGAAAATATGGAAGCTTTGATAACGTCTCATAGTTGGTTATTCGGTTATGAATGTAAGTTTTTTATTTCCTTTTAGATTTCTTTCAATTTCTTATGGTAAAGTTTATTTACCATATCATCATTTTTTATTATTATTAATCTATTTCATTTTTTTTATTTTGGTAAACAAATTAATAACTTCTTCTTTTAATTTATGTAGCTACGGAGGAAGATGAGTATGTCGGTTCTGATGTGGATTGGATTTAATCCAGCAATTGATGCGTATAATATTTATGTCTACTGATATTTTAATATTTAAGAGGGTTGAATTTGATTCTTTCAAACTATTTTATTGATCTTTTAAGTTTTATTAAAAAAAGTTTTATTGAGAAACTCAATGTAATTGAGTTGATGTGCAAGAGTAGTAGTTACATATCACTTTTGATTCTTTGAATGAGAATTCCTTATTTGAGATTTGTGTTTCATGTTAATTTGTGTTTATAAAAAAGTGATTTTTTTCTTTAAAGGTAATTAAAATATACATTTTTGAGTATATTATCTAAATGATGACAATTAATGTTAATCATAAAAAACAAAATACTATGTAGTAATTTTATTTTATAATTATTCATTCAAATAATTTTTAATAGTTTTTAAAAATTATCGAATCAAATATGAATATAATTTTTAAACTAAAAAATAATATTAAATCATTAAACTATTATCAAAGGTGATACTGATATTCATTAAACTATTACAAAAATTGGTGGCTAACTAGGAGTATAATTAAAAAAGAGAATAAAATATATATTATTTTACTATCCATCACGTTGTTAAAATATATATAATAGCAATAAATCACTCATCCATTTTTACTCATTTATCAAATAAAAAATAGGGCAATGTTCGATTCAAATAAAATTGGGTAAATTAAAGTCGGATTCAGTTTGGGTTACTTTCGGGTTAGATTAATTTCTGTTTAGGTTGCTTTCGGGTCGGATTAAAATTGGTTCAAGTTGCTTTCAGATCGGTTTAAAATTTGGTTCGGGTTTCTTTCAGTTTGGGTTAAAATTTAGTTCAGGTTTCTTTCAGTTCGAGTTGCTTTCAGTTCGGGTTCTTTTTGTTCAGGTTAATTTCAGTTTCGATTTAATTTCGGTTCGGGTTGCTTTCGGTTTCGCTAAATTTTGGATCGAGTATGGTTCGAGTTGGGTATGAGTCGAGTATCAGATCAAATTTGATTATCATATTCGGGTTAATATCAGGTATCGGGCCTGGTAAATCGTTTCAGGTAATCGAGTTCTGGTCAAGTTTGCCAGGTCTAAAATCAAGTGTCTTAAGCTTTAAAATAATATTTATAAAACATAAAATTATTCAATAATACTTATGATTATTTTTCACGCTTAAAAACGCATTTATGACAAATTATATATAAAATCGTACAATGCAAATTTTAACAAATTAAAACATTTAAAAATCATGTTATATCAAAATGAAAAGTTCGTTCAACAATTTCCCTTTTTTAATATAACAAAAACATTTGTGAAAATTTTCTTTAGCTTTGAAAAAAATATTTGTCAGATTAGTTTTGTGAAAAATAAAATATCTCCCTTAGTAAAATAATTTTTGGCTAAAATAATTTTTGACTAGCAAATTTTATACTTATACATATTTCTCCCCATTTTTGTTACAACAAAATCAAATTAAGCTTCAAAAGAGAATATCATTCTCGAGTGAGTTCAAGTGACGATCCCTAATAGTCATACGAGCATCCAAGTTCCCAATGCCTTGAAGTATGTTGTCAGACATAGTTTTCATCGAGATCTCTTTTCGAGGTGGTGGCACATGAGGCTCTTCCATTTCACTTTCTTCTTCCTCAACAACGTCAATGAGTTGCCTTCGATAAAAACCCCATTCACCAGTAACTTATCAAAAGCGCTATTGGCCTTGTGGGTCAATTGAGCTCAATGTCACTAACGAGAGGAATGATAAGGTTATAGGTTGTAGACAATCTAAACTTTTCCATAAATATGTAACTAAGGATACAACCGTAGGGAAGTTTTTGGATGTAATTTGCCCCTTTTGAGATAACTTTGACAAGCTCTAAGAATATGACTACGACAAAATTTGGACAGATGTTGTTCTTGTTATGATAAAACCACCAATAATCGCAAGCACACATATTGGTAACTTTACCACCAGAAGGGCAAAAAAACCACGTAATGAGGAGCAAAAGAAGACAATCGGGAAACTCAAGGGAGGTAGAACTATCATTTTAAAATCTTACCAATGGAACATATGTATTGTCCTTAAAAGGACCATCATCATTGTTGATATTTAAGAAAGAGGCAATGAAAGAGGGACTAAGAGTAAATGTCTTTCCTATATAAGGTAAGACTTTGTAACACCATTATCCCGTATACGTATCCGAATACGAGTTAGAGATGTCATATCAAACATTCAAAACATTTTCTTATTCACAATAGGTAAAATTTTGTTTCTTTAAAATTTCTAATCGAATCTTTATTGCTAAAATTATTTAATCGCGTAAAATCAAAATAAAATATTTAACCTCCAATTCAAGTATGACTTCAGGCAAAAATTAGACATATCAATATTATTTTATAACATAAACAAAATTGCCTAATTTAAAATTCTCTCTTACATTAATATAAAATATAATTTTACTATAACATTCATTAAGATTCATTAATTTAACTATATATTTTGCTCACTAAAACCCACATATATAATTTTCTACGACTCTTTTGAAACCTTATGATCATATCATATCTTTTCTAAGTTTACTTAAGAACATGACATATTAATAATTTACAGATACTTCTTATTCGTATACATGGCAGCTAGAAAATCAAATACAGTGGGATGTCATTACTGATACCTATAATTATTCCTTAATGATTGATGCTAAGCTCATCTCCTTACCCTACTTTCTCTCTTTTACCAACGCGTAAAAACCATCACACGCTAGGTATACACTTAGTGAGGCATTATCAAATATAAAAATAAAACATACCGATATATAAAATATCACATAAATTTTAGAATAGAAAATATCATATAATAATATATTAACATATAAAACTGATTTTCAAACCTTTTTTTAAACTGAAATATGAAAATCAACAGTTCAGAATCCACAGATCAGAATGAACAATTTAAAGTTAATAATTCAAATATAAGGTACTTTATGCCAAATCAGAATAAACGATGAAAGCTTTACTTTCAACAAATCAGATAAACTTGCATTTTTCACATTTATTTAACTAATAGCCCAATGTATAACAAATGAGAATGCATGATACATGAGTCAGACGAGTGTGCAAAATATGCGGTCGTAACTGCCATAAATAACTTGCACTCTTAGTGCCAAATAAAAGTATGTATACTATAGAACACAATATCGCTAAACTAAAATCAGAAATCAAACATCGTAGCTCACAACATCAATACATCATGAAACCCAGAACGTATATATAGTGCCAGATAAATGTAAACAAATGTAACAGATACAGAATCACTCCACCTCATGGCATGCCAATTGTACAAACCAATCTCATTGCTCATACAATGAGCTTAATAATCAAAATTCATATCCATTCACAGTTCAAATATAATAGTATCAATAATCATTTCATAATATCATAAATCAGTGCATTTGGGAAGTTAATACCCAATATTTTTCATAAACTAATTCAGAAAATCTTATGAAAATATTTCATTATACGATTCAAATTATTTTTCTTTCAAAATCATCAGAGGTTGACTTATTGAAAGTCTTCTTCGTATTATATAAATATATATCTCGATTCCAATCACAATCTACACAAGCATCATCTACCGAACACATACCATTCAAATCATATGTTAGTATCATTCTAACATAAGCCCGTATTAGGAATAAAATTCCTAAAACTTCTTTCGATACTAACTTCACTTCATAACATAAAAATTGACCTTTATTCATCAAAAGGACATTTCAAGTCCTTTACTATTCATACCCATCAATAGTCTACATAGCATTTCACATTTCACATTTTAACCACTAATATGAATTCTTTTAGAATTCATCTCAATTTTTCCAATTTATTCGAAATGATCATTTGCCATTTAACTTCAATTGAAGCTTCCAAAAGCAAAAATATACATTCAAATATTTAATTCAAGCATGATACATTAAATTTTAAATGATTACACTTTAATCCTTCAATTTTCCAAAATCTATGAAAAGTCTCTATAACCTTACAAAGTTCCAAATTGGTCCAAACATTTTTTTCAAAGCATATAGAATCATTCATACATCATTTCTAACCCTTATATATATTTTTTATAATTTTACCTTGTTCTTTTCCTTTAGGCCAAACATAACAAAGTACCTTAGGCTTATTTTTCACATTGATTCAAGCTCCTAACATCATTTCCATGCAATCCGACTCAACTCCATATAAAAAACAATTCAAATTAAACATTTCTTCAAGAGCCCTAGTCATAGCCGAATTCTTCCATAAGCATTTCTAATGGTTTTCAATCAAATTTCATGCTTGGAAATTATTCTAGAGCATCCATAACATCATAATCAAACTTATTGAAATTCAATCTCCCCTACATCCACCCTTTTCATGAAATCCATCTTCCAAGCAAGAAAAACATGAACTACTTACACCAAATGATAGAGAATTTGATGTAGATTAATTTTTTATTTCACACCTTAATCCAAAAATCTAAAGAATTTGCTTGAAAATGAAAAAAATATTTTCTTACCTTGTTATGAAACCCTCAACCGAAGGGTTGAAGATGATGAGTTTCTTGAATTTCCTAACAAAAATGTACTACACATGTCTTATAAACTAATTAAATGAATTAAAAATTCATTTAATTAAAATTTACTAAGTTATCATTACTAAATCATGATATTTACCACCATGATATCATCATCCTTACATCATCAAAGTCAAACATAAACCAATATTTTATTAGTTTCCATATTTTTCCTTGCATTTTTCCAAAAATTTCAATCTTACCACTTTAATCCAACATTTTCAGTTTAACATTGAAAATAAATCTTAAATCCAATGATCCATGTTAAATTCTATTAAAATAAAATATGGAAATGACATTATTAACTTTATACTATCATCGTTCAATTTCTCTTAAATTTCCAATTTGATTCAATTATCCAAGTTTTCCCCAAACTTTATCGCTTTATAGCTTCTAATAAAAATTCCGGATCATAAATTTTAAACCATGAAAACATGATTCTTAGGGGTAAAATATTCATTTACGGTATACAAAATTCTTCTTAGGAAAATTGCAACTTTGGTCCTTAAACTTTTTCCTAAGTTTACACTTTGGCCAATAAACTTTAAAAAATTACATTTTGTTCACTAGTCCAAATTTTGGGATAGACTCTATCCCTATAACTTTGTTAATGTTATTTTCATTATGAACTAGGATAACATTTGAAAAGAAAACACAAACAAGGTTTGGATTAACCTTGGAGGAATTCTAAACAAGTCCACCCAACCCTACGAGATAAAGGTTTAAAAAAAGTGAATTAGTAGACCCATGACATAAGAAAGTTCGGATCGATGGTACGTTCGGTTTGAAGGCATCTTGTTTTGAAAAACTGATTGAAAAGGTTAAGGGCATTAGAATCCCAAAAGCAAGCATTTTCAAAACTTACAGAGTTTGAGGATTGACCCTGAAGATTAATGCCACTAGTCCTAAGGCGTTTTAGATTTGTTCTAGGGGCATTTTGGACAAAAATAATGGCTATTGACGATAGAAAATTCTTTAGGGAATTTTATCGAATACTTGGTGGACAAACCTAAAACAATAATTCTTAGCAAAAATTGGTGAATGGATTAACCTCCTGCAATGAAAACATATATTGTACAATCCAATAAACCAATTAATTTCATCAAAAAAAATTTCAAAAAATTGCATAAATTTGAAATTTTTTGAAACCCTATTTAAACCATTTTTTTTAAAAAAAATTGTGTGATAATCATGATGTGAGGACAATAAAAAAGTGTTTAAATGGATATAAACTAATTAGAAAGTTAAAATTATCTTAAAAGCACGATTGACATGAAATTTTGAGCATAAATTTTGAAAATAAAAAATGGGTTTAAATTAGATTACCTCAATTTTTTGAAGAAAAATAGTGATGATGTTGATGCAAATCCACTGTAAATGATGAAGTGAAGAATCTGACACGAATTTGTAGTCAAATGGAGTGAAAATTAGGGATTTTTATAGAGGGGTTCAATTGGGGTTTGTAAGGTTGATAATTTTAGGGGGAAATAACCCTTTTTAATGTATATAGGGCCCCCGATCTCGACACCGAGATAGACGGTCTTGAGGCTCTCTTAATGGTATCGATATTAATACACGATATAGATACAAAAAATGACCACTGAAATTTCGATATCGATACCAAACTAGTGGTCTTGGAAATGTCAAATTTGACATTTTTAACCATCAAAACCTTCCGAAATAAGCACCAAATTGAATTGATACACTTATTTAGGAACTAGAAATTATGAATTGATACAAAATTGAAATGTTTTTCTACGTACTTTACTAGTGCATATTATGGACTTTTTGAAGAATTAACTAGCTAGATAAAAAAAGTCTAAAATATAGGGGAAAATAATAATAAGTTAAGGTCAAAAGATATCAAATTAAGCATATAAGATCACAAAGATACAATTCATGTAATATTAACTCTCATTGACTAATTGTAATACGTCATTAGGCGGGGATACACAATCAAGCAAAAAACATATATAATCACATAAAAGCATAAAATAGAAAAAATTAAAACATTTTACCACTTGAAATAAGATTGGTTTGTTATGTCTCCCTTTCTTCAAGTGTTCTTCCTTAGTCTGTTTTAGACCTCTAAAATAGTTTGCTTACAATAGCTCCAACACACTTACAATAGAAAATTATACAACGTTTGGTACCCAAATCTTTTTGGGTCCATTGATGTTAGTTTCAAACAATTTTAGTCCCATTGGGTATCCATGGAGATATGATATCCATATTTTTTGTAGTAATCAGTTCTTTAGGGACCCATATACTCTTAACCAATTTTTCTTTATAAAATTTAGGGGAATAAACATGTTTATTGTAAAGTACATTTTTAGACAAAATTTGATTTGGAGCAATCTCCTCATTTAATTTTTTTTAATAATTTTGTCAAAATTAGATTTTTCTTTCTAAAGATAATCAATTTTCCTTTGATGATCCTCATGAACTTTGGAAAGTTTGCAAGTCTAAATTTGTTTTTCAAAAAATATTTTTCTTGCAAATCATTGATTTTGCTTTCAAGTTCACTATTAGTCTTAGAAAGTGAGTTATTTTCAATTTTAATTTTGAATGAATTTTTGTGTTTTGAAATCATGACTTCACATTCTAACACTAATTATTCATAGGCATCTTGCAACTTATCAAATATATATACAGTTAAATTAAATGAGTTAGAGGATACCTTTGAATATTTTTGGATGATCATGAGGTAAAGGTTGTCTATTCATCATTTTCATCATCAGTGACATATTCATCACCCTATGTAGCCACAAAATCCTTCTCTTTGGCTTGCTTGATCATTTCTTCTGATGTGTGGCGCTCTTGCCCTTGATTGTGAATCTAGTGAATGAGCAATCACCTACAAGAATATAGGCTCGAATAGAATGGTTTGGTAGTTGATGAAAGTTGAAAATGGTGGGCTAAGATGATGACAATGAAAGAGTATGGTTGTACAAATAGTTTAGGCATGGTGATGGGCTTATGAAACAAAGGGATAAGGGTGGATAGTATCTTATACAATTAAGGATGAAACTAGGCTATAAAAGAGACTAACACAAATCATTATAAATTATTTAAGGGGTGGAAACAAAGGACTTGACCCCTCTAATTATAAAACAACTAGGAAACATAAGTATCAATGGAAACAGAAGGGGTTTGACGCCACAAGAACCTAAGTACTTGATAAGTGAACAAAAGTTCTTAAAGAACTTAAACAAAGAGGATAACCTCAAAATATATTGATATACAAAAGGGGATGCCTTACAAATTCTAAGGCATTGGAAATTTATAGGAAGTGAAGGGGTTAAGCTGAATAGACATACAATGGTTCGACTAAGGCACTTTCATGAAGGTACATGTTTGTTTACAAAATAATTACAACACTTGAATAATGAAAAGTAATGGTGATACTTTGATTTGCCTAATTCCTCCTTTAGGCTAAATGGTGATGAAACTTCAACTATGTTAAACTCAAAATATATGGTGTTGAATGCTTTGGCCGAATATTATGGTGCCTCTTGATGCTTGACGCCTAATTGAGTGGTGGAGAGTGCATAGGCCAATGTGTGTGCCTTATAGTGGTTTGGTGCCTAAGTGATCCATGTGATGTGCACATATCTTGTTTGAATCATATGGAAATATGCATAAAACACATGGAACCCTTGATGTTGCAAGCTTATCCACACTATGGTAAGGTATGCTCTCGCCACTTGATGTAGGATGCACGCATGGTTGATACTTGATGCTTAGGTGATGACATAGGTGGCTAGCTAGGGTAGTAAGCTATTTAGGTAGCTATCTGGGTAGTGTAGGTAGCTAGGTAGGTACCAAGTGTCTCTTCAACTACCTCCAGCTGCCATAAGTTCTCAGCTCAGCTAAAAGCTTCTCAGTTACTCCAGCTAGTGTAACTTCCATTCAGCTCCTTCAACTACTCCGAGCTAATTTCCGCTGCATTGAGCTCCACTTAGCTAAGTTAAGCTAAGATTTGACATGTTGTGTTAGCATGAGTTCATAGGTTGAGTTAGCTATCTTGAGCTGACATAACCTTTATTAGCATCCAATGAACCTAATATGCAAGAAAAGCAATAATATAAGTCATGAATCAATGGAAAACAATGATAATACAATATATCACCTATATATAAGCTACATATGTGTGCATATGTATATGATGAGCTAAAAAAATATGCAAATTCATAATATATGTTAATTAAATATCTGGATGAATGCATAATGCTAAGAAAAGTATAGTATGTTATATTATAAGGACTAAGTTTGCTTAACATAATATGCATAAAATATACTAAGTATAATGTAATCATATGCTAAGCTTGATATGCATCATAAAGAATGCAAAGTTCATACTAACATGATATGAAAAAGATGCAAGAATAGTATATGAACGACATTTGAATAAGATAGAATGTTAAGTAAATAAAATAATGTGAGAAGAAGTAAAAACTCTCTGGTCCTTTACTTGTCCACACTTGAAGAAAGTGATATAAGAGTATAAGGTGCAATGAGACCACATCATCTTCTTGAAGTGAGGACATCATATTAATGGTCCGATTTTTACAATGGTAGCATATGATATGATTATTCTCCTTTTTCAATTCAGGCTTCTGTTCTTTTTCTTTGGATGACATAAATCACTTAAATCTCTTAAAAAACTAGGCCATCTCTCCATATTCTTCATCCACCTATTTACTTAAATTATCTTTTTCTTCATTGGTGGACTTGAGAGTGATGACAACATCATTTTTCTTATTCTCATTGGTTCCCTCTTATTTTTTTTTCCTTTGAAGCCCCATCTCATGAGTGAGTAGTGATCTAATAAGTTTATCAATAGTGAGAACTTCAAGACCATTGGTTTCTTAAAATAGTTGTCCTTTTGGATTCCCATGACATAGACAAGCTATTAAGTAATTTTCGCACAATCTCTTCATTAGAATAGAATTTCCCAAAAACATTTAATTCAATAATGATAGTGGTGAATCAATTGGACAACTTTAATGTCTTCATCATTGAGTTATGAGAAAGCTGATCTTTAATGTCTTTGTCCGCGTGTGTAAGTACTATAAAATATACGCAAATAATATGAAAGTATACACAATCACTCAAGTAATACAATGATGAGTGAGTATCGTCTACACAGGGATTGGGCGAAATTACAAAATTCTAACTAAAGCTAAGCAGTAATCTATCTATGTATAGTTAGTCTTTATATATACAAATGTCACAGCAAATGAAAATGTGTATGAAGATGGATGTAGATGAATGGTATGATGGTGTAGTAGATGGAAATGCAGTGGCAAGATAAGATGTTTAGTGTTGAAAATGGTGTCATGTCGAGGCAATGAAAAATGGTTAATAAGCAATAAATAAGCAGCAAATAAAATGAAAAGAATATAATCCTCATGTGACAAACTTCTAACAAAATGAATGATAGGGATTGATTTAAGGATGCTAAACTTATTTCTCAGGCATATTTAAGCTATCTAATCTTTACTTGCTCGACAGGGCTTTCCTAAAATGTTCTCAAAGGAACCTAACAGAATAGGATGTCAAGGCATCTGCTCTCACTCAACGATGTTGGCCATCCTACTCTATTGATAAAGACACTCTTTTTAGTCGTTGAAATCCTATCCTAGTCTCTCCCGAGATCTAAGAGATTAGGTTATAATATCCCTAGGTCGGTTCAAATCCCCTTGAAAATACTATAACCCATTACTTATGAGGATCTTGTCTTGCGGTTCTCTAGAATACTTACAAGTATTTTTAGCTTAGGTTTCTCTCGAATACCTAAATTTCATCTAAGAAATGGACATTTCCATGCCTCTTACAAGCCTAGATGGTGAAGTATTCATAAGCAAAGCAAATAAAGAACCAAAATAAATTTAAATATACCATTAAAATAAAGTCTAAACATCCATTAAACCAACCACCACCAAATAAGTTAGTTCATGGTGGGGTTCGAAATATCCAAACACAAAGTCATGCAAATATTTTTTCCAACAACCCACAAATAAATAGAAAAATAGTAGCAAAAAGGGAAGTGAGAAGTAGTCTTCGACATGCCACCGGAGGTCTCCTCGGCCACCACGAATCACCTTAGCTTGCTAGCTCCTCTTGGCACCTAGCTCACCACTCCTTGGAGCTTTATTAATGGAGGAAAACCCAAGGAAGAAGAAAAGGAAAAGGAAATAAAAATCTAATTTTTTCTGCTCTACGTGTGTACCTCTTCACGTGTTGTAATGTCTCCCTTCAGGTGTAATATATAATAAAAATATCTAGGGGTAATGGTGAGTTTGTTGGGTGTAAAATACCCCTCATACCCCTAGAATCACACCTTATGTCAGAACGGTGCAGATCATGTGTCACAGAACGGTGCTGATCAGGAGTTGGGTCATCAATTGGAGGATTGACTGCATCTTGCTCGGGCTCTGGAGATGCCTCAGCATTGAATGCCGTTAGAATTTCGTCTGGAAAGCCAGGGAAATTTCGTTGATCGTGGGGAGTAATTTATTGAAACATCGATTCCACCACAACATCTCTATGCTTCACATATCCAAAGAAATTACGGATGTCACCGTATAAAGCATGCATGTGAGTCTGAGTCTGCATCACAGCTTCTTCGAGAGTAAGTAATCTTGCCTCAGCATTGGATTGTGTAGTTCCTACAGATTTCTCATGAATAGGGTCTTTAGACTTGGGATTTTCAATTCCTTATAGCAGTGGAAGTCTAGCCCTAGTAATGCCCGATAATCCAGGTAAAATTTCATCAAAAGCATTTTCCTCGACCTTTTTCTTACAACACAAAGCAGTAATTAAGTTAGGAAACACTAAAACACTTGCCTCTTTACTCAAGCAGTCATGAACTTGCTGAACAATAATACGACCAACATCAATAAGGCGGGATACCATTATCGAATGTAAAAGTAGTAAGCAAGAAAGTGATACCGTCGTATTGTGAGAAGTAGGCATGAGTTTATGCTTAAGGAAGTGATTCCATAACTTGGTACGCGGCTGAAGACGTTCTCGGTTGACCGAGTATCTACTTGTTTGGCGCCCATTCTACTCAGTGTTTGCAAAGCATAAATCCTCAAGAATATCATCATAAGTGTGGCTATCGGCTTCATTTTCAAACGCGGCATGCCCGTCCACTACATCCTGCAAATGAAAATACCTATTAATCGCAGTGGGTTTAAAACGGATCTGCTTACCTCGGACGAAAATGGAGTTTTGGTTGGGTTTGGAAATATTTGCGTAAAAATCCCTTAACCAACGAGGCATTCACGAAGCCCGGATGGTGCGCAAACTTCTTCCACTTGAGCAGTGTCACAATGTCCATTACGTCGGGTTCAAAGCCGTCATCGGTATCCTCAGTAAAAATGAAACCCAACTCGAAGAAGAGTTTACGGTTCTTGACTTTTTGGAACCGAGCCTTGGCCTCGTCATCCTCAAACTGTTGCCAAGCGGAAGCATCACATGGAGTTGGTCTTGAATGCACCATTTTCAGTGTTGTTAAAGTAAGAAAAATGAAAAAGGGAAAAGCTTTTGAAGACTTTAAAAACCTTGGAGGAGTTTCAGCTATGGAGAAAATAAAGGAAGAAGATGAAAAAACAAGAGAAAAAAGTAAAAGTAAAATGAAATAGAAAAGTTAAGGATGAAAGAGAAAAGAAAAAGTTAAAAATTTGAAAGGGAAAATGGGTGATAGGACGGTTAAGAAAGGAATTAGTGGGTAGGGGGTTATGCGTGTATGGGGAAAGAAAAAAACTATCAAAATAAATGATGATGATGGGATAAAACTGCGGAGAGAGAAAATAAATGTCAGAAATAAAATAAATTAAAAAGAAACAAAATTAAAGAATATCTCTCCCATTAATGCGATGTTCTATCCTCCATTTGAGTAACCGCTCCCTGTACTGTTTGCAGCAATGTGGTCCCTACAAATCATATAAAAAATTAATTACAAAATAAAATAAAATAAAATGAAAGAAAAACTTAAATTTTAAATTTTATTTATGCACAAACACAAATTCAATGGCGTGGCATCGAATTTTGGTTCTCCTCTGGGCACACTTCAGCATCGTGCAGATGTAACACTTCCTTGTTGTGCGGTGGTGGAACTCCATTATAGGCTTTCAGACGCTGGCCATTGACCTTGAAGATCATCCCATTTTCTATTCTCTTGATGTCAACAGCTCCATGGGGGTAGACATAATGCACCTCAAATGGCCCAGACCATCGAGATTTGAGCTTCTCAGGAAAGAGTTTGAGTATGGAGTTGTAAAGCAAGACTTGTTGCCCCATATGAAAATGTCGTGGCATCAGTTTCTGGTCATGTCACTTCTTGATTTTCTCCTTGTATATCCGAGCATTCTCATATGCTTGTTCTCTAAACTCTTCCATTTTATTAAGTCCCAGTAATCTTTGCTCCCCAGCTAGTTGAGCATTAAAATTCAATCGCTTGAAGGCCTAACATGCCTTATATTCAAGTTCAACCGGGAGATAAAAAAGTTTTACCATACACTAGCTTGAATGGTGACATTTCCAAAGGAGTTTTGAACTCTGTTCTGTACGCCCAAAGTGCTTTATCCAACTTTGGTGACCAATCCTTACACCTTGGGTTCACCACTTTCTCTAAAATTTGCTTGATCTCTCGATTGAATATCTCTGCTTGGTCATTTGTCTGCGGATGATATGTCGTGGTAATCTTGTATCGAACTCCATACCTCTTCAATGCCTTGGAAATCAACTTGTTATCAAAGTGGGTTCCTTCATCACTAATGATAGCACGAGGTACTCCAAACCAAGTAAAAATATACTTGTGCAAAAACTTGAGTACGGTCTTGGAGTCATTCCTTGATGTCGCTATTGCTTCCACCCACTTTGACACATAATCCACAACAAGCAAGATATATAATTTTCCTTCAGAAGATGGGAATGGTCCCATGAAATCGATGCCCTACACATCAAACAGCTCTATCTCCAAGATATTTTGCAGTGACATTTCATGACGTCTTGAGATGTTTTCAGTCCGTTGGCATCGATCACAAGCTTTGTAAAATGCTTAGGCATCTTTAAACAAAGTTGGCCAGTAAAAGCCTGATTGCAGGACCTTAGCAGCAGTCCTTGCTCCACCAAAATGGCCTCTACATGGGGCTCGGCGTTGCCCAAAAATAGCTCCTACGGCATAATCTCTTGCATCACACATCAGCTCAAATGGTGATGTCCAATCGGGAGGAACTACAATGGGTGTCGAGATCAGTTGTTGTTTTAGCTCAGTGAATGCGTCGAGGCATAACTCGTCAAACACAAAGAGTTGGTTTTGTTGAAGCAATGTGCACAAGGGCTTAGAAATCTTGGAGAAGTCTTTGATAAACCTTCTATAAAATCCCGCATGTCCAAGAAAACTTTTTATACCCTTGACTGAAGTCGGTGGTGGCAACTTTTTAATTACTTCAATCTTCGCCTTGTCCACCTCAATACCCTTGTGTGAAATTTTATGGCCTAATACAATGCCTTCAGTCACCATGAAGTGACATTTTTCCCAATTTAAGACCAACTCAGCCTCCTCGCATCTTTTTAGAACTTTTTCTAAATTGCTGAGGCATCGTTCAAAATCGTCCCCACAAACAGAAAAATCATCCATGAAGATCTCCAGAAAATCCTCAACCATGTCTGAAAATATGGCTTGCATACAGCGCTGAAACATTACCGGGGCATTACAGAGTCCAAAAGGCATCCTCCTAAAGGCAAAAGTGCCATAGGGACAAGTGAATGTAGTCTTTTCTTGGTCCTCTGGTGCGATGACAATTTGATTGTACCCCGAATACTCATCTAAAAAACAATAGAATGCTTTTCCGGCCAATCGATCCAACATTTGGTCGATGAAAGGCAGATAAAAATGATCATTCTTTGTAGCCTTGTTGAGTTTTCGATAGTCCATGTATATCCTCCATCCGGTAATAGTGCGAGTGGGTAATAGCTCATTATCCTCATTAGTAACCATAATCGTGCCTCATTTCTTCGGAACACACCGGACATGGCTCACCCATGAACTATTGAAGATAGGGTAAATCACTCCAGCATCAAGCCATTTCATAATTTCTTTCATCACCACTTTCTTCATAATAGGGTTGAGTCTTCGTTGTGGTTCGATTGAATTGTCATAGCAATCATCAAGCAGAATCTTGTGTATACAGATTGTGGGACTAATGCCTTTCAAGTCGGCCATAGTCCAACCAATTGCTTTCTTATACTACATCAAAACACTTAACAAACTTTGCTCTTGATTAGTAGTAATGTTAGCAGAAATAATCACTGGTAAAGTCTCATCGCTACCTAAGTAAACATATTTAAGATGCTCTGGCAAAGTTTTAAGTTCTAAAGTAGGTGCATGCAATAATGAAGGCTTAGGAGGAATAAATTCATTAAAATTCAGAGGTTCAAAATTCATACCTGATCTAACTTGTAGTAAGCTAGATTACTCCTCCAAAATTGAAAAGTTGTCAGACTCCACTAAGCTTTCATCATCCACCCAATAATTATTTTCTTCTAGCTGAATGAAATTATTCTGGCAATGATGTTCAGTCTCTTCTTCAATCACTGAGTTCAATTCAGAAATGCCTTGGCATTCTTCAGTGTCATCAACATATTTGAGAATTCGAAACACATTGACAGACACATACTGATCAGCCACTCTCATTGTGAGTTCACCTTTTTCACAGTCGATCAATATACGTCCAGTGGCTAGGAAAGGTCTTCCCAGAATAATTGGTGCCTTGGCATCAACTTCGCAGTCCAGAATTAAGAAGTCGACTGGAAACAAAAACTTATCCACCCGTACTATGACATCCTCGACTCTCCCTTCAGGTTTCACATGGGATATGTCGGTAAGTTGTAAAATAACCGAGGTAGGTCTTGCATCTCTTATGCCAACCATCAAGAATATTGACTTTGGCATTAAGTTGACACTTGAGCCAAGATCACACAGTGTCTTTCCAATGAAATTAGCTCCAATCGAACAAGGAATAATGAAGCTGCCCGGATCATTTCGCTTTGGCGGTAACTTACTCAATGAAGAACAAAATTCTATTGTCGTGGCAACGGTCTCTACTTTCCTCTTCTTGGTACAGATTTCCTTTAGAAATTTGGCATACATCGGCTTCTGTTCAATAGCTTCCAAGAGAGGCACATTGTTATGGAGCTGATCAAGAATGTCCACGAACTTCTTGAACTGAACTTCATCATTATGCTTCTTTAATCTTTGTGGAAAGGGTGGTGGAGGTCTATCTTCCTTAACTGCAGTAGTAGGAATAGATTTTTCCGTGGCATCATAATCTGGTGCCTTAACAGAATCCTCTTCCTTGTCCTTCTCAGTACTGCTATCATTATGCAATTTAGCTTCACCTTTGTCATTAGTGGGAATAGAGTCATCATGTTGTGCCCCACTAGCTTTTACTTGTTGATTAATTTGTGTTCTACTCCTAAGAGTTAACACATTGCAATGCTCCTTTCCATGTCCTTTAGTGACTTCAGTATCACTTGGCAATCGTCCTTGTTGACGCTCTTGCAATGTCGTAGCAATCTAACCAACTTGACCTTCCAAAACTCTCAGAGACGAGCTATGGCTTTGAAGTAAGGCGCCTTGACTATGAAGTAAAGCTCATTGATTCTTAATTGAAGTAGAATGGTATTGTAGCATTGTCTTTGTAGTAGATATGAATTCTTGAATTGTAGCTTCCAAGGAACTCATTCTTGCTGAAGTTGAAGCTTCTTTGTAAGTATTATGCCATGGAATAGCATTCTGGTAACCTTGAGGTTCATTATTGTGATTCTGCTGCCGAGTAGGTTGACTAGCATTGTGGGCTCCTTGATTTCCCCATGAGAAATTGGGGTGCTGACTCCATCCAACATTATAAGTGTTAGAGTAAGGATTTTTGTTGCCTCGATTGAAATTACGCACAAAGTTGATGGACTTATGGTTGCTCGGGCATTCGCTCTCGTGATGATTACCTTGGCATAACAGACATGCCAAGCTAGTTGCTTTCACTTCCTTCACCTCGGTGGATCGCTGTAAATTTTTCAGCATATTGGTGATAGTTGAGAGTTGAGTGGACACTGAATCCTTGGTATCTAACTTGAATACTCCATGTGCACTCCTCCCAGTCCCAAGTCTTGAGGAAGGAAACTGATAATCGTTGTTAGCAATTCTGTCCAAGATAGCAAACACCTCAGTAGGTGATTTATCCAGCAATGTCCCATTTGCCGAGGCATCCAGTAACATCCTCGTGGGTGCATTGACTCCATTATAGAACATGACTACTTGAGTCCAATCCTGAAAACCATGATTTGAACACTTTCGAAGTAAACTCTTATAACGATCCCAACACTCATACATGGATTCGTCGTCACCCTGGCGAAAAGATGATATATCATTCCTTAGCTGAGTATTCATGTTTGGTGGGTTATATCTCAATAAGAAACTCTTGCAAAGATCAGTCCATGATTCTATCGAACCGGAAGGTACACCACTCAACCAAGCCCTTTCTCGGTCATGCAATGAATACGGAAATAGCTTTAATTTCAAAAAATCCTCATGCACTCCTTCTTGGTGAAAAGAATCACAAACTTTCCAGAAAATTTTGAATGTGCTGCCTGGCATCTTCATTTGGCATACCCCCAAACTGCCCAATAGAATTCAACATGTTGAACATGACTGGTTTCAACACGAAATATGTAGCATGAATATCGGGTGCCACAATCCTAGGATTCATATCATCCAGCATCGGATTTAAGTGATAACGAATAACACGCGGCCTAACAACAGGATTAACATTTTATAATGTCGCGGCATTCTGATTTTCGTCAACCTGACCAATACCTTGGTTTCCAAGCTGATATATGTTTCTTCTAGCACGTTGAGCACGTCTCCTTTGTCTAAAGAGTCTTTCAATCTCAGGTTCTATCAGTTCCAAAGGCTCTTCAGAATTTCTTCTAGACATACACTAAATAAACCTGAAAAAAAAATATTAAGTAAACTATACACAAATAAAAATGTAAAACAAAATAAAATGCTCTGGCAAAACTAAATAACTTCAGGCTGCCAATCCTCGGCAACGGCGCCAAAAACTTGTCCGCATGTGTGAGTAATATAAAATATATGTAAATAATATGCAAGTATACACAATCGCTCAAGTAAGACAATGATGAGTGAGTATCGTCTCCACAGGGATTGGGCGAAATTACAAAAGTCTAACCAAAGCTAAGCAGTAATCTATCTATGTATAGTTAGTCTTTATATATACAAATGTCACAACAAATGAAAATGTTTATGAAGGTGGATGTAGATGAATGGTCTGATGGTGTAGCAGATGGAAATACAGTGGTAAGATAAGATGTTTAGTGTTGAAAATGGTGTAATGTCGAGGCAATGAAAAATGGTAAATAAACAGGAAATAAAATGAAAATAAGATAATCCTCACGTGACAAGCTTCCAACGGAATTAATGATAGTGATTGATTTAAGGATGCTAAACTTATTTCTCATGCATATTTAAGCTATCTAATATTTACTTGCTCGACAGGGCTTTCCTAAAATGTTCTCAAAGGAACCTAACAGAATAGGATGCCAAGGCATCTGCTCTCACTCAATGATGTTGGCCATCCTACCCTATTGATAAAGACACCCCTTTTAGTCGTTGAAATCCTATCCTAGTCTCTCCCGAGATCTAAGGGATTAGGTTATAATATCCCTAGGCCGGTTCAAAGCCCCTTGAAAATACTATAACCCATTACTTATGAGGATCTTATCTTGCGGTTCTCTCAAATACTTACAAGTATTTTTAGGTTAGGTTTCTCCCGAATACCTAAACTTCATCTAAGAAATGGACATTTCCCTGCCTCTTACAAGCTTAGATGGTGGAGCATTCATAAGCAAAGAAAATAAAGAACCAAAATAAACTTAAATATACCATTAAAATAAAGTCTAAACATCCATTAAACCAACCACCATCAAATAAGTTAGTTCATGTTAGGGTTTGAAATATCCAAACATAAAGTCATACAAATATTCATTTCAACAACCCACAAATAAATAGAAAAATAGTAGCAAAAAGGGAAGTGAGAAGTAGCACTCGAAGCGCCACCGGAGGTCTCCTCGGCCACTACGAATCACCTTAGCTCGCTAGCTCCTCTCGACACCTTGCTCACCACTCCTTGGAGATTTATCAATAGAGGAAAACCCAATAAAGAAGAAAATGAAAAGGAAATAAAAATCTGATTTTTTTCTGCTATATGCGTGTGCCTCTTCTCGTATTATAGTGTCTCCCTTGAGTTGTAATATATAATAAAAATATCTAGGGGTAATGATGAGGTTGTTGGGTGCAAAATACCCCTTATACCCCTAGAATTACACCTTGTGTGTTAACCTTATCCTCTAGGTGGCAGTGGTCCCATAGCAGCTCTGGCAGGCGGTTACAGTAATCATTTCACGTGCAGAGCCAGCTGTCCTCATACAATTGTATATTTTTGTCATTTTTTGTGCCAGTAATGCCAAGGCATTTCAATCTACTTCAACAACCTGTGATTCCGCGGTATTACTTCCCATCTAATCCTTTTTGCTTGCTATTTCATGCACACCACAGATAAACTGCACCTTTCGCTCAAGCAACATCATTAAGAAATAAAATAGCACTACCACCACAAATGCAGCTATATGCAACTATATGATCCTAAAATGAACTTTTAAACAAACAATAACTTAAGTGAAAAAGGCCTTAAAAGTAGCCTTTTTAGGAAGTTAACAGTCTTCACTTGAGTTGTACCTTCATGAGTGACTTCAAGCTTGTCCCAAATTTCTTTAGCATTGGAGCATCAGGACACTCTACTATACTCATCCAGGCCAAGTGCACAAAATAGAATATGCATGGATTTGGCGTTGAGTTGAGCTAGCTTTCTATCTTCGTTGGTCTATTCCGACATATTTCTTAGAGGAGTATATGAACCATCAATGATGAAATCTCATACTGAATACTCAGTAGCTTGAACAAACAACATAATCATATTCTTCCAATAAGAATAGTTTGCACCATTGAAGTATGGTAGTCTAGTAATGAGTTGAGAATCTTCAATATTGTAGGAGCTGAAAGTTAAAGCCATCTTTATCGATTGATTAAGTAAGTTGATAGAACTCTCCAAGGACTTTCTCAAGGTTGTTAAACCGTCGATTGATACCTACTACGATATTAGTTGTTAGCTTTATCGATCAACTGAATAATGCCAACAAGGGGTGAATTTGACTTTTTAAAACTTTTTGGTGAAAGAAACCAAAAAATTGAAATTTTGAACAAGGAATTTAGAGTGGTTTGACTTTTTAAACCAAATTATACATTGACTACCTTAGCATCCACGCTAAGGATTTCTCAAATCCACTAGATTCGCTAACATTTGAGTACAAGGTGTAACCTTACAAACATTTCATGGTTTATACCCAAAACCTTGCTTAATGATAAGTGCTTGATTTAGTAAATATTTTACTTTTAAATTACTCTTTAATCATTGATTTTTGTGGCTTATTTATTCATTTTAATTCATTTTCTGTACAGGCTACAGATTTTTTATTTTCGGAATCAAAGCTGGCTGGAATTCGGATTTGGATTAAACTCAAATTTAGGATAATATTTTAAACATTATATTTTATCTTTGTATTTTAGTTTAAATAGGTTTTTAGTATTTTAATTAAGTTTTAGGATATTATTTTTATATTTTATCTTTATCTTTGTATTTTAGTTTAAATAGGTTTTAGTATTTTAATTAGGATTTAGAATATTATATTATTTTTTAGGTATTTTAGTTTAAATAGTTTTAAGTGTTTTAATTAGGATTTAAGATGTTTTAGCTTGTTTTTAGGATTTTGAAGGCTATAAATACCCTCTAAGGGTGAGCCTAGAAACATATCTCTCTCATTTGAGAATAAAATCTTCTTTTTCTCTCTAGCTTTCTCTCTATTTTTCGTATACTTTTCTATTATGCTAAGTATGACTTTGGTTATGCTTAGCTAATTTTCTTTCAAGCCGAAGACTAAAGCGAAGGCTCAATTCCAAACGTGAGAATTGTACGGTACTTAAAACGCTTCGGATTTTCTCTCTGTTTTCTGAAGCTTACTTTTTAAATCAAAACTATTTCGACATTGGTCTGGATATTGTTATGGTTAATGTTTGAAGAAGGATTTTGTTTATTGAAGCATATTCAACTTCCCGAGAACACACTTAGCGAAATTGTTTTCTAAGAGGAAACTGAGATCGGAATCAGTTGTTGTTGAAACAACACAATCTGAGTTGGCAGCGAAGAATTGTTCTTGTAAGCTTACGTGAATCTTGAAGTAAAAATTTGTTTTGATGATCCGAGGAATTTGAGGCGAAGCTGAAGTCTGAGGCTGCTTTCACAATAAGTTTATATTTATCTTAATCTCTTTAATTTGTTTATTTAATTATTTTTTCCTTTTATTTAATTTTTTTATTTTAACCACAACTTTAAAAAATCCCCCTTTTATATTTATTACTATTAATATTTATTATTATATTATTATTTTTTTAATATATCTATTCAACTTCATCTGGAATTTTATCTTTTTATAAAATCAAGAAAGGGTTTTATTAAATCAGAAACACCACAGTCCCTGTGGATCGACCCTGCTTCTCTATACTACATTTTCATTTTTATTTATTAAGAAGCCAGAAATTATTTTGATAGCAAAACGATGGTTATTAAATTGGCACCGTTGTCAGGGACTAACAGCAAGTACTGATTTATTTTTCTATTTTTTGATTTATGACCAGAAATAACCCAGGTGAATTAGTAGATCTAGATCCAGAGATCAAAGCACGAGCATGAAGAATCCACACACAAACGCTTCGAGAAAAGAGAAAAAGACAAGAAGAACAAGAGCAAAGTTCAGAAGCAGAATCAATTCCAGAGACAGACTCTGAAGCAGACGCATACAACATCCCGATGGCAGAAGAAGAACAAACGATCCGAAAGCTAGCCACAGCTCCTGTCACTCAGACGCCATTATGCATTAATTTTCCTAGTGGCGAGACTCCGTTTCAATTAAAAACAGGACTCATTCATCTTCTTCCCACTTTCCACAGCTTTCCCACTGAAGATCCGTACAAACACCTGTTGGAATTCCACATGGTTTGCACTAGCATGAAACCACAGAGAGTTACAGAGGATCAAATTAAATTGAGAGCTTTCCATTTCTCTTTATCTGACTTGGCTAAAGATTGGTTATTTTATTTACCTCCAAATTCAGTTAATTCATGGGCTGACATGAATCGAATTTTTCTTAACAAGTTCTTTCCAGCAGCTAAAGTAAGCGAGTTGCGAATGAACATTCTTTTCATTCAGCAAAAGAGCGAAGAAAGTCTTTATGACTATTGGGAGCGATTTAAAAAGCTTTGCGAACATCGTCCGCAACACGGATTAAGTGAGCAAACGTTACTTCAATACTTTTACGAATGTCTTTTAGCAATGGAGATGAAAATGGTGGATGCCGCCAGTGGAGGAGCATTAGTTAAACCCCAATAACAGCAAGGGAATTGATTTCAACCATGGCAGCCAACTCTCAATAGTTTTCGAGTGAACCCAGCTGACAGGTTCACGAGATAAGTTCATTTTCCCTTGAAAATAAGTTAGATAAATTAACTAAAGTAGTTAATTCACTTGTTGCAGGAAAATCTGGAGCAACAAGAGCATGTGGGATATGCAAAAGCTAGACCATCCGACGGATTGCTGCCCGCTGATATAAGAAAGAGGTAATGCAGAAATCAATACAGTAGGGAACTTTCCAGGTCCTCCACAAAGACAATACAACCCATACAACAATACTTACAATCCAGAATGGCGAGACCACCCAAACTTCAGCTATGCGGTAAATCAGAGACCAACTTATCAACAAAGGCCTCCTCCTCAACAACAAACGCAAAACTCATCATTGGAGGAACTCATAGGAAAGTTAGCAATTTCACAAGAAAAGTTCATTGCATCCCAAGAAAAATTCCAAAACTGAACCAAAACACATTTTCAAGAGTTAGATAATCAAGTAAGCCGACTAGCTCAAACTATGGGAAAATTGGAATCACAAGGAAAACTACCTTATCAAACGGAGTTAAATCTGAGAGAGAATGTTAGTGCCATCACACTCAGAAGTGGAAAAGTTATCTCACCCGAAGTTCCAGCAGAAAAAGATGCACATCAGGAAGACGTACATCAGGAAGAACAAGAGGAAACGCTACCTACAGAAATACAAGGTACGTCTGAATCACATCATTCTCTTTCTTCTCATGAAATCACGCCACCACCCTTCCCATCAAGGTTGATGAAGCGTGATAAAAGAGATGAAGAAAGGGAGATCTTAAAGGTTTTCCAAAAGTCAACATACCTCTTCTTGAAGTAATTCGACAAGTACCAAGGTATGCTCGATTTTTAAAAGAACTTTGCATTACAAAGAGGAAATTAATGGGACACGAAAAGTTAAATTTTGGAGAACATGTTTTTGCAATTTTTCAACGAAAAATCCCACCAAAGATGAAGGATCAAGGTATGTTCACCTTGCAAAATAGGTAATTTCAAAATTAAACATGCAATGTGTGACTTAGGAGCTTCAATTAATGTTATGTCATTTTCTATATATAAAATGATTACTAACGAGCCTTTGAAGGAAACAGGAATAACCATACAGTTGGTTGATCGATCTGTGATCTATCCAGTGGGAGTAATGGAAAACGTCTTGGTAAAGGTCGATGTATTATTCTTTCCTGCAGATTTCTATGTCATTGACATAGAACATGATAGGTCAGATTCTTATTCCGAGGTACTCTTAGGCCGACCCTTCCTAATCACAGCACATACAAAGATCGATGTTAGAAGTGGTATACCAACAATGTAATTTGATGGTGAGATCGTTGAATTTGATGTTTACAAAGCAATGAAATGCCCTGATCATGTTGAAAGAATTAATTTTGTTGATATTATAGATCCTTTAATTGATGAATATATTGAATCTAATTTTTCTTATGATCTTTTTAAGGATTCTGAACTTTGCCACGAAGATGAAGAAAGGGAGTTTGAAAATATTAATTCAATCAATTCTGATTTATCTTTATATTCCTCTAAAACTAAAATTTTACCTTTTGTTTTGCAGGCACCTGAGGTAGAATTGAAGCAATTACCGGAGCATTTGAAATGTCTTTTTGGGCGAAAATGAAACTTTACCAGTGATCATCTCAAGTAAATTATCCAAAGGAGAAGAGGAAGCTTTGGTAGCGATATTGCGCTCTCACAAAGAAGCCATAGGATGGACCATTACCGATATTAAAGGATTAAGTCCCTCGACTTGCATGCATAAGATCAAAGTCGAAGAATGAGCAAAGCCATCAAGTGAAGGACAACGTCGATTAAATCCACTGATGATGGAAGTAGTAAAGAAAGAAATTCAAAAACTCCTTGACGCTGACGTAATCAATCCAATTTCGGATAGTAATTGGGTAAGTCCGATTCATGTGGTTCTCAAGAAAACGGGAGTCACAGTGGTCGAAAATCAAGAAGGGGAGTTAGTGCCAACAAGAGTTTAAAATGGATGGCGAGTTTGTATTGATTACAGGAAGTTGAACTCTCTTACTCGAAAAGATCATTTTCCTCTTCCTTTTATAGATCAAATGATTGAAAGATTAGCTGGGAAAACTCATTATTGTTGTCTTGATGGTTTTTCAGGTTTTTTCCAAATCCCAGTGGCGCCAGAGGATCAAGAAAAAATGACTTTTACTTGTCCCTTCGGTACATTTGCATATAGACGAATGCCCTTTGGCCTTTGTAATGCACCAGCCACCTTCCAAAGATGCATGCTAAGTATATTTTCCGACTATGTGGAGAAGGGCATCGAAGTCTTTATGGATGACTTCACGGTTTATGGTAACTCTTTTAATGAATGTCTTGATAATTTAACTAATGTGCTTAAAAGATGCTTAGAATATAACCTTGTTTTAAATTATGAAAAATGTCATTTTATGGTTGATAAAGGGTTAATTTTAGGTTATATTGTTTCCTCAAAAGGGATTGCGGTTGTTAAAGCTAAAACAGATGTTATACGCTCACTTCCTTACCCCACAACTGCGAGGGAAATTCGTTCTTTTCTTGGCTATGCAGGATTTTACCACAAGTTTATTAAGGACTTTTCGAAGATAGCACAACCTTTATGCAATCTACTTCAAAAGGATCAAGACTTTGACTTTAATTCAAAATGCAAAGAGTCTTTCAATTCATTAAAGGAAAAGCTTATTTCAGCTCCAATTGTTCAGCCGCCAGATTGGAATCATCCCTTTGAACTTATGTGTGACGCATCGGACACTAGCGTTTGAGTCGTTCTCGGCCAAAAAATAGGGAAAGAGCCACATGTCATAGCCTACGCATCCCGAACTTTGGACTCGGCTCAGAAAAATTATTCGACAACGGAAAAAGAACTTTTTGCTATAATTTTTTGCTTTAGAAAAATTTAGATCCTATTTGCTTGGTACTAAAATTACTGTTTTTTCTGATCATGTAGCTATAAGGTATTTGATGAGCAAAAAGGAAGCAAACCCAAGGCTTATCCGGTGGATCTTCCTTTTACAGGAATTTAACTTGGAAATTAAAGACAAAAAGGGATGCGAAAATCTGGTAGCATATCACTTGAGTCGAATTCCCCTTTCCACATCCGAACCAACACTTAGAGAAGAATTTCCTGAAGAAAAACTGATGGTGGCGCAAAGCATAACTCCATGGTTTGCAGACATGGTTAATTATTTGGCCACAGGTAAGTTACCATTAGATTTGACGAGAGCTGAAATCAATCGAATTAAGCGAGAACCCCGATACTATATTTAGGACGATCCTTATCTATGGAAGCACTGCTCGGATCAGGTAATTCGACGATGTATTGCCGAAAGTGAGATAAACTCAATTTTACAATTTTGTCATTCTTACTCTTGCGGTGGTCATTTTGGGCCAAAACGTACAGCTCATAAAATTCTTGAATGCGGTTTCTATTGACATAACATCTTTCGGGATTCTTATCTATTTTGTAAAACTTGTGAAAGATGTCAACGTACAGGTAATTTAAGCCGTAGGAATGAAATGCCGCTTAATTCTATACAAGTTTGTGAAATTTTTTATGTTTGGGGAATCGACTATATCCTTTTACTTCGTCATTTGGAAATACTTATATTATTTTAGTTGTGGATTATGTTTCTAAATGGGTGGAAGCTAAAGCCACTCGGAATAATGATGCTAAAACTACAGTTAATTTTTTGAAAAATATTTTTTCCAGGTTTGGCACGCCACGGGCTATAATAAGCGACAGAGGAACACATTTCATCAACCGAGTAATCGAGTCGCTAATGAAGAAATTTGGAGTAACTCAAAGAATTGCTACCGCTTACCATCCATAAACAAATAGACAGGCAGAAGTATCAAATCGAGAAATTAAAACAATTCTTGAGAAAATTGTTAAACCGGACCGAAAGGATTGAAGTTTAAAATTAATCGATGCACTTTGGGCATATCGAACTGCTTATAAAGGTCCCATTGGGATGTCACCATACCGGCTTGTTTTCAGTAAACCATGCCATTTACCGGTCGAGTTAGAACATCGGGCTTATTGGGCCGTTAAACAATATAACATGGACATGGATGCAATTGGTGAAGCTCGGAAATTACACATTCAAGAACTTGAGGAAATCCGAAGAAATGCCTATGATAATGCTCGAATATTTAAAGAAAAAACAAAAGAATTTCACGATAGTAGAATTTCTTTTAAAACTTTTTTTTCGGTCAAAAGGTTTTATTATCTAACTCCAAATTTAAATTTTTTGCAGAAAAACTCAAATCAAAATGGCTCGGACCGTTTACAGTTACTCAAGTATTTCCTCACAGTGCTGTTGAAATTGAAGATAACTCAGGAGTACGATTTAAAGTTAATGGTAAAAGATTGAAGCCATATTATGAAAATGTTCTGGTTGGTCTAATCAAAGAAATCAATTTAGAGGAACCCACGCTTTGAAAAATCAGGTCGTCGAGCTAACGACGTTAAACAAAAGCGCTTGATGGGAGGCAACACATTTCGTTATATTTTTTTTCGTTTTATTTTTTTAGCGAACTTTATTTCGTTCTATTTATTTTATTTTGATTAATTTTATTTTTTCTGAACATATCTGAATTCCGATCGAATATTTTTATCGAAAAAAACAGTGCATAAAAACTGACTTGGTTCGAACTGTACAGAAAAATTCGAACAGAATAGTGCAGAAAAAATTGATTTGGTTCGAACAGTGCAGAAAAATAAGCAGCAGATTCAAACAATGCAGTGCAGAAAAAAATAGTGTAGAAAAAAAACTGATTTGGTTCGAACTGTGCAAAAAAGTTCGAACAGAACAGCATCATCGGACAGTCTACTCTACAACAGCTCGTCTCGACGTGGTCGTGATCGCCACTAGATTGGGGAGTATTTTTTTCCCTCTCTTTGTTTTTAAATTTGATATACGTTTTGGGACAAAACGAAATAAGTGAAGGGGGAAGGATAAGCATGTGTCAAAATTTTCTTGACTTGTTTAATCGTTTGAAATTGAGTTATTCTGATGTTGATATATTGTAATCGTTGGTTGCTAGTCTTGAATTTCGCTTTATACTCTTGCTTCCTTTTGGATTATAACCATGTTTTTTATCGAATTTAATTTGCATGATTGGTGATTGATATAGCTAGTGAATTTTTTGTTGAGTATTGATATTTCATACTTTTTTCAATAGAGATGAACTTGACTCAATGCATATAAATTTTTCTTGTGAGATTTGAGCCTAACGAGCATACATTTTCTTTCTTGTTCATTGTTTGACTTGTGTGTGCCGAACTAATTAGGATATTCTAGAACTTGTAATCACAATGCATATCGAGACTACATGTTGAACGTAATGTTTTAATGTGATAGGGGCACCTAGGATAAACCCATTTATCCCAAAAAACCTACCCATTTATATATCTACTAGTGAACCATATTTGAGTCTATTTCCCTTTCTTTGTTTTTACACCTCATAATTAAACCCGAAGCCTTTTTTTTCTCTCTTTTCACACCCTTACCGAGACTTAAGATCTTGTATCATTGTTGTTCCAGAAAAAAAAAATTCAATGTTTCAAAAAAAAACAAGTTGTTCACTGTATCGAACAAAAAAACCCTTTATTCGAAAAAAAAGGGAAGGAAAAAAATCGACCGCTTCAATTGTCTTTCATATATTCTTTTTCCTTGTTTTGTTCTTCATTGTTCTTCATGTTAATTCGTGGATTGTTCTTAATTATTTTGATCTCTTGTTTTGGTATTTTAAATCTTTCTTTTCGGTCTTTCCCTACCCTAACCTAAGCCACGTTACACCTTGTTTAAAGACCCCTTGATTATTGTATTATGTTCATTTTTCGCGGTGGAGACTTGATTGGACTCCAAGCCTATGGTAATATTTTGGTTAGTTTCGGTTTGAGCGGTTCCATTTACCCCAAACACTTTGAGCGGATATGTGTGAATCTTTGTGAGGTATCGAGTCATGTTTCATTGAAGTTGGCAATTAATTGAGATATATTGCCTACTTTAAATTTTCTTGGTTATGTCTTTGCTTGATTGTAACTTGAATTCGGCAAATGTCATGGACTTAATTCGATTGGAAGTTTGAGGAATAAATTGAAATTGAAGATGCAACTTATGATTTTGATATGTTAATTGAAGAATGCTTGAGGACAAGCATTGAATAAGTGAGGGGGAATTTGATAAGTGCTTAATTTAGTTAATATTTTACTTTTAAATTACTCTTTAATCATTTATTTTTGTGGCTTATTTGTTCATTTTAATTCATTTTCTGTACATGACGTAAGATTATGGAAATTGCACAAAAAGGACACAATTCTGCAGATTTTTTATTTTCGGAATCAAAGCTGGCTAGAATTCGGATTTGGATTAAACTCAAATTTAGGATAATATTTTAAACATTATATTTTATCTTTGTATTTTAGTTTAAATGTGTTTTTAGTATTTTAATTAAGTTTTAGGATATTATTTTTATATTTTATCTTTATCTTTGTATTTTAGTTTAAATAGGTTTTAGTATTTTAATTAGGATTTAGAATATTATATTATTTTTTTAGGTATTTTAGTTTAAATAGTTTTAAGTGTTTTAATTAGGATTTAAGATGTTTTAGCTTGTTTTTAGGATTTTGAAGGCTATAAATACTCTCTAAGGGTGAGCCTAGAAACATATCTCTCTCATTTGAGAATAAAATCTTATTTTTCTCTCTAGCTTTCTCTCTATTTTTCGCATACTTTTCTATTATGCTAAGTATGACTTTGGTTATGCTTAGCTAATTTTCTTTCAAGCCGAAGACTAAAGCGAAGGCTCAATTCCAAACGTGAGAATTGTAAGGTACTTAAATCGCTTCGGATTTTCTCTCTGTTTTCTGAAGCTTACTTTTCAAATCAAAACTATTTCGACATTGGTCCGGATGTTGTTATGGTTAATGTTTGAAGAAGGATTTGCTTATTGAAGCATATTCAACTTCCCGAGAACACACTACTGAGATCGGAATCAGTTGTTGTTGAAACGACACAATCTGAGTTGGCAGCGAAGAATTGTTCTTGTAAGCTTACGTGAATCTTGAAGTAAAAATTTGTTTCGATGATCCGAGGAATTTAAGGTGAAGCTGAAGTCTGAGGCTGCTTTCACAATAAGTTTCTATTTATCTTAATCTCTTTAATTTGTTTATTTAATTATTTTTTTCTTTTATTTAATTCTTATTTTTTTTATTTTAACCACAACTTTAAAAAAAATCCCCCTTTTATATTTATTATTATATTATTTTTATTATTTTTATTTTTTTTAATATATCTTTTCAACTTCATATGGAATTCTATCTTTTTCTAAAATCAAGAAAGAGTTTTATTAAATCAGAAACACCACAGTCCCTGTGGATCGACCCAGCTTCTCTATACTACATTTTCATTTTTATTTATTAAGAAGCTAAGAATTTTTTTGATAGCAAAACGACGATTATCACTTACATTTTCTCCATAAGTGGGATTGCAAATTTAGCGAACAAAAGAAAACCTCACAAAGGCAAATGTGTTTGCAACTAATTAAACACACACCCAAATTACACTTGAACAAGAATAAACATGAAACTCACAAGTGTATTGCAAAGAAATATGAAAATTTTTATCTCTAAAACTCTTTCTGATGTTGTTTTAATCTTGCAATTGACTTTCTTCTAATTCTTTATTTGAATCTTGTCCCCTTTTATGTCTTTTAACATCGATCTAGTCGTTTGGACCCATTGAGAATTGATAAGAGACATTGGATTTATTAATTTTGAGCATTTAATGCTCACATGCACATTTGGTATCAACATCGAGTAGTGGGTATCGAAACTGACCATCCTAACAGTAAAAAATATAATTGTTGAACCTTTGGTATCGATATTGTTTATGTTAGTATTGATACTCACCCACCACTATCGATACCAATATCATGGTATCGATACCAAAAGCCTACTAGAATTTTGGTATCAAGACTGACATGTTGGTCTCAAAACTGAGAGTGATTTTTGGCTAAAATCAAGTGTTTAGTGATTTAAAATAATATTTATAAAATTTAAAATTACTAATAACACTTATGATTATTTTTCACATTTAAAAACACTTTAAAGTAGTTTATGACGAATTATTTATAAAATCATACAATGCAAATTTTAACAACTTAAAATGTTTAAAAAATCATGTTATAGCAAAATCAAAAGTTGGTTCAACAAGGATGATTTTGTGGTAACCTATAATTCATTTATTTCAAATTATTATTTCTTTGATGAATTACAAGATGCTTATGATGAATTAACCTTAGAATTTGATATTATGATTTCTAAAAATAAGAAATATTTCCAAATTGAAAAATGAAAATGATTTCCTTTCTAAGACTAATCTTGAGCTCGAAAGTCAAGTCAAACTTGAAGAGTTTGAAAAGAAAAATCAAGATTTACATAATTTGCTTTCAAAGGCTCATGATGATCACCAAAAGAAGATTAATGATCTTTAAGCTTCTTTTAACCATGTTTGGATAAAAAGATTTGAAAAAGGTAAACATTCCAAACCCAACTATGTTAAAAATAATTTTAATGATTACAAACATAGAGGTACCCAAAGAACTTGATATAAAAAAGTTATTAGAAGCATATGGGTCTCAAAAGGACTCATTACTATTAATGATAAGGATATCATTGAAAAATGAATGCCCAAGTGGACAATATTATTGAGAACTAATGCTAATGGACCCAAAAGAATTTAGGTACCAAAAATAAAAAAAAATTAATCTATGTTTGTAGGTGGAGCATTGCTACAAGGAACAAAGAAAAAGTTCAAATTCATGGTACCTTGATAGCGGATGCTCAAGACATGTGACCGGTGATAAGAGCCAGTTCTTGGAGCTTAAAGCTAAAAGTGTAGTAATAATCTTTGGTGACAACTCAAAAGGTCACATTGAAGGAATTAGTTCTATTGATAACAACTCTTCCATTCTTATTGAGAATGTTTTGGGAAACTGTGTCAATAGGAGAACTTTCTTTTTACTCATGGAATTATTTATGTTTTACTTATAAATATGACAGCACAAGTATTACATTATGTTTGTCAAAGTACGAAAATGATTAGAAACATGGTTTGTTAAGATCTATATATAATTTGTAATAAAAAATACTTATACAAAATATGAAAGCTTGTGGTCTTCCTTCCTAAATAGTTTTTTTTTTTTACTTTTTTTTAATGATCAACGTTTAATATATTATTTTTTATTATAATTAAAAAATTAAAGATAAATTAAGGAGGAATCTTAATGTTATCATGAAAGTGTTTCTTCCGTGAAGTTAAGAAACAAGAAAGCTACTGTCTAATTATATTGATATCTATTATTACCATAACTTGTGGCAGAAATAACAAAGCAATAAAGATTTGAATTTCTTTAAAGCAACCGTTTCAAATAAAATATAAATATATAATATTTTGATGCATATGATTAAATATTTCTTGGACAGACAATTTTAGAGACAGTAGAAGATAATGTCACATTATACTTAAGTTGTAACAGTCTATTCATGCTAATATATTCGAAAATTGAATCTGTGAAGATAGTGTAAATTAAATAATAAATCTGAATTTTTATTATTTTATATAAATGAATCTGTTTTTTATTTTTTTTATATCAAATGAATCTGATTTTTTTTCTTGCAAAATATTATATCATCTCTCGATGAAAATGAAGATACTAATTCTGCATTTGCGGAATTGGTGATGGATGATTGTGATAAGGATGAAAGACATACATCTTAAAAAAAGGAAAATTGAGAAGAAAGATCGAACAATAATTGATAAAAAAAAAAGAGAAGATCTAAGTTATTGGTTTCAAAACTAAAAATGACACCACTCACTTAGCAAATCACATTAGTAGATGCAAAAAGTAATATTAGTAGGTGCAAAAAGTATCCCCAGATTTAAATAAGAAGTAAAAGATGATTGATTTTGAAACTAAAACCCTATTAAATGAAGATGGAACTACTGAAACAGTTAGTGTTCCAAAATTGTGAGAATTTAATCAAGATTATTGTAGGAAGAAGCTTGATAAAATGCTTATTGTGGATGAATTGCCTTTTGCTTTTATTGAACGTGAAGGTTTCATTGAATTCTGTTAGGTATTAAATCCCCGTTCTGGTCTTTCTTTTCGTACTACTGCCACTAGAGATTGTTAAGATCTCTTCATTGAACAAAGAAACGAGCTAAAAAATTCTTTTAAGAGCTTGAATTATAGGGTTTCTCTAACAACAAACACTTGGACACCAGGTCAAAATTTAAGCTATATGTGTTTGAATGCTCACTTTATTGATGATGATTGGAATTTACATAAGAGGATAATTAATTTTTGTCCAATTGTTGGTCATTCCGGACAACTTATTGGTAGAGCAATTGAAAAATGTTTGAATGATTGAGGATTGAAAAATATTATGACTGTGCTCGTATACAATCCTAGCTCAAATGATTTAGCTGTTGATTACTTAAAGAGAAGACTTACCATTTGGGAATATAGTTTGTTGGGGGTAAATATTTAAATATGAGATGTGCGTCTCATATTTTGAATCATATTTTGAATTTGATTGTACGGGAGGGTTTGAAAGAATTTGATTTATTATTTATGAAAGTTCGAGCTCTTATAAGGTATGTTAGGTCTTTTCCTACAAGACTTCAAAAGTTTAAAACTTGTATTGAAGAGAAGAAAGAGCATAGTAAAAGTCTTGTTATTTTGGATGTTGAGACAAGATGAAATTCGTCCTTTTTAATGTTTTAATTTGCTATCAAGCTTAGAAAGACATTTGCTAGCTTATACATGAAAGATTCTTCTTGTTTCAAGGAACTTAGAAAGCTTGGTGGTGGTCTCAATGAAGATGATTGGAAAAGGATGAGCAATTTTTTTTACCTTTCTTGAGATTTTTTATGATGCAACATTGAGATTCCCTGATTCCCACTATGTGACTTGCAGCTCATTCGCACATGAGATTTACGAGACTAGATTCATGATTTCAAACATCATAAATGATGATGATGATGGGGTAAGGAAAATGGCAACCCATATGATGTCTTAGTGGTTTTACTATTTGTTTTATTGTGTTGTTAAGACTCTTTTAAATTTGGAATGTTTATTTTGAACTTTTTGTGCACATGTGATATGCTTATTTTGAACCTCTTGTTAAGGCTCTTTATTGTGTTGTTGTTTTCATTGTGTTGTTAATACTTTGGATAAATTATTAATGTTTAATTTTTTTATATATTTTTATTGTTTATTTTAATTTTTTAATGTTTAATTTTTTATTAGAATGAATATTATAGGAGGAATTTGATTTAAATGAAGTTTTGACAAAGTGATGTAGTAGGAGAAGTGTGAGTGTCATCACTAGTCTGTACATGTGTGATTAGAGAGAAATTTGGAAAGTAAATCTTAATCGACAAAACAATTAATATTTGGATCGGTGTTATCATTATGCAATAACTTTAATGATAATATTATCATTATGTAATTATCATTTATCACAAGTTTTAAAAAATAGTTTGAATTCTAAAAAAAAATTGACACTCGAATTAGAATATCCTATTATTTCGGAAAAGATTCGGATTATTATTTTGGTGATCCGAAATTTTGGATCGGATTGGATCCGATATCCGATTTTTACACCCCTAGTTTTAGTGTTGTATAAGGTTACACATTGTCTTAAAAGATTAGAATACATTAGTAAATTTGTTGAAATCCTTAGTTAGGAAGCTAAGATAGTGGACGCAGACTTCATTAAGGAAGCTGAACGACTCTAAATTACATGTGTCAATTTCTTATTTCTTGCTTAAGCTTCAAACAAATTTTTATTGCCAATTCATCATCTTCTTGACCACTTTCCTTGATTTATTGTCTCAAAAGAAAGCATGGTTTTCATAACCGGAACGGTCAACGAACCGACCGTGCTACCGGTTCACTGGTTCAACCGGTTGAATCGGTCAGACCGGTCGTAAGAACCGGACGATGTCATAATCATTTAAAAAATTAAATAAAAATACAAAAAATATTTAATAAAAAATCAAACAAAATTAGGTTGAACCGGTTCACGGTCCGGTCCGGTTCAAAGCCGGTTCGAACGATTCCTTGTGGTTCACTAAAACTAGTTCAATCGGATTAGAATGGACCGGACCAGGCAACGGTTCCCGATTGAACCGGCCGGTCCGATCCGGTTTTCAAAGCACTGACAGAAAGTAAACAATTTCATAAGAGAAAGAAAATGAAGAAGCTGGATTCATGGAATTTTAAGTATTCATCGGTAAAATGAACATCAATTCATTATTCATAAGAACAAAATGAGTTCAATGAGAAATTTTGAGACTCATTGATTGTTGTTTATAACGATCAGTGATAGATTAATGCAACAAACAACGATAGAGAATAAATGAGAGGAAAATGAAAAAAAAGAGAAAAAGTTAGATTTTGCATAATTTCAAAATGATGTCATTTTGAATTATTAAATTAAGAATTAAAATTACAATGATCAAATTAGGAATGAAAAGAAAAGATAGTGATGAATTTAAAGTTTACCCAAAAAAACTAGTATAAAAAATGATATAAAAAAACAGCATAATTGAGAAATAAATAGAATATCAGGCCTTATAATACTGGTAACAACGTGTATATTTAATTCGGCGTGTTTGGGTATGGCATAAGAAGTATCGACAGATCGCTACCCACTCTCTTTGTAAAGTTAGACCAAACAAGGCCCTAAGGTGACGATCTCCACGAAGCTCTCTGGTAAATCTCCCAATAAGTTCACCTTTTTTTATATTCATCTGATGCGGATTCATATTTTTGCTTGGCTGCTGAGAAAATGGAGGAAAATGAGGTTTCATGTTTGTATTTTTTTGTGTTTAAAATGTTTATATTCAGCGTAAATACATGTGAACTAAGTGATCAGAAGAATGAATAGGGAGATTTTCATTTTTAATGGAAAATCAGAGCTCTAATGTTATTTTGTTTAATCGGAAGGAAGCTACAATAGGAACTTAATTATTATTATTATTATTTCTTACTTACCCCTTGTTTCCTTATTTATCATTATTCTTAAAAAATGTTTTTTTAGATTGAGGAATTTGGATTTTTATTAGAGTTTGGAAAAATCAGAGTTTGGAGTGAGAGATGGCCTCGATATCGTATTCTCCAGCTGCATTTATTGGTACTTCAGCTTCCGATCTTCTTCGAAGCTCCTCTAACGGCGTGATTGGCATCCCTCTTAAAACATTGGGAAATACGCGGTTTTTGGTGAAAAGGAGGGATGTAACTGTAGCTGCAAAGTTGAGGAAAGTAAAGAAGCATGAATACCCATGGCCTGCAGATCCGGATCCAAATGTGAAAGGCGGAGTCCTCACTCATCTCTCTCATTTCAAGCCACTGAAAGAGAAACAAAAGCCTGTTACGTTGGAGTTTGAGAAGCCACTTGTTGATTTAGAGAGGAAGATTGTTGATGTAACTCCTTATTTTTAGTGATTGTTGATTTAGTTGATTAAAATATTCTTTGCTAGCTTCAAATGGTGTGCTTGTTTAATGCAGGTGAGGAAGATGGCAGATGAAACTGGTTTGGATTTCAGTGATCAGATTCTTTCATTGGAGAACAAATATCAACAGGTTTGAGTTGTTTGAGACATTGTGAGACTGCTCTTGTTGCTCCCATGTAGTGATTAAATTTCTGAGTTATATGTTTATATAATGTACGAATCAGTATCTATTCATCCTGTTAATGGAATGAAGTTGCAAGTCCGAAATTTGTTTATGGGGGTTTGAATTTAATTATGCGAAAGTTCTATTTGCTGCCTGGAAATTTTGTTCTTCATATTTGCAATCAAAGCTTTTGCTGTTGCACTCACTATGACATTCAATATTAGTTATTTAGGTTTAAACAATAAAAAGAAAGACATGAGTGAGAGAGTTAGTAAAGTAGAGAGAGAAAGAGAGAAAGGTCAGTCCTCCTCCGGCGTGAGTTGGACGGTGTTCTTTGATAATTTTAGTAAGAGAGTCTCTAGAAGAGAGTTAAGAGATTTATTTCTTTCCCAAGGCCATGTGGTTAGAGTTTTCATTCCAAATGAGATGAACAAACCAAAGTATAAAAACTGCTTGTTTGCCTTCGTTCAGTTTGATAATGAAGTAGGAATGAGAAAGGCAGTTGAAAATTTAAATGGGATGGATAGATGGGAGAAAAGTATTTGTTGGAGTTGCAAAATATCAGAAAGATCGTTCAAGGTATGGAGGGTCAGATAGGGCTCTAACTAGTGCTTCAAAGAAGATAACAGAAGGAAATTCCAATTCTACCGAGAGAGCTCAGCACACAAGAAGCATAAGGGATGATAGGTCATATAAGGATGCTTTGATGATGAACATCCCGCAGGGAAGAGCTTTGAAAGATATAAAGAATAAAAATGATGCTTCAGATAGGGGAAAAAGAAAGAAGAATATTTGGGAGATGCATATTCCTTATGATCAATCATCCTGGGTAAAAAGATCACTGACGAGCATTGTTAAACAAGCGTTTGATCTGGAGTTGGGCAAAGCGCTTTAGCTAAAGAAGGTATCGAAGTTTAGATTGCAAGCTGGGGTCACATTTAGAAATCTTGTGTTATTATATTTAAGTCAGACGAGGAGATGAAGGAGGCTTCGATGAAAAGGAGTGAGTTGTTATGCTTCTGGTTTGATAGACTGGAACCTATGTTGAATGAAGGAGATGTGCCAATGGCTTTTTGCTTGGTGGAGCTCTATGGTGTTCCATTATTATGTTGGCAAGAAGCTTTTTTAGAAAAGCTAGTTGGGAGGTGGGGGACTGTGGATGGTATTCAGAATTCGATAAAAAAACATGGAGGACCTCTCGGCTGTGAAAAATCTGATTAGGGTGGCAAGCCCTTTTGATGTTTCGAAAGTTATCACTTTAGGATCGTATGGAAGATCCTACAAGGTGAAAATTAAGCTGGGTTTGACTTCTATCTATTCTGGTTTTTTCTAAAGTTCCACGCCGGAAAATTTTTCCTATGGAGGTGAAACTGTATCAGAGTCGTCGAAGATGAAAGCAGACAGCTTAAAGTCAACTGATAAGATAAGTACTGTTCGGTTGGTTGAGGAAGCACGCAAGAGAGTTGACAGCTGAATGAATCAGGGAACTACTTCCGCTTTTGTTGAATTTGACAGAGGATATCAGTCTCCTAGAAGAAGCAGGGATGGAATAAGCATTAATGAAGGGATGTCAGATTTGCACTGTATTGGGAGTTTTAAAAAGGGAGAGTTTGCAGGTTTGGGTTTAAGGAATTTGAATAATTCAAATGGTAATTCTCAGGCCCAAACAGATGATAGGAGTGAGCCCATTTCCCCAATAAAGAAGTTAATTCCTGAGGGTCCAACAGTTCACATTTCTGGGCTTCAGTTTCCATTAAATAACCAGTGTTTCATTCCTCCAAACAGTCCGAATGAGGCAGTAAATAAGGGGATTCAATCCAGTAAAATAATAGTGGAGGGTGGTCCTAATAATAGTGGAGGCTAATAATTTGTTAATTATGGGGGGTGTTTTTCAGAATCGTTCAGCAGAAACTATTTATATGAAGAGTGTTCCGGTGGGAAGAAGGATGATAAGAAGTTATAAGAGAGTTTATAAAAGATCTTGGGAGAGGGACATTTGGCTCAGTAGTGTGCAGGATTTCAAATCTCAAACAGAGGGGGTTTCAATCAAATAGAATGATAGTGCTATTATTTTAAGATATGCACAATATGAAATTCCAAAGGATGATCAAAACTCAGAAGAGGATTATGAAGATGTGGGGATTAGAAGATCTAAAAGGAGACTTCAAAGGTTTTTTATTATGGATGCCTTAGAAAAGGTTAGTGTCTCCTCAATTTCATCCACTGCTTTTCCTTCGATTTTAAAGGAAGCTCTTGCAACTTGGGAAATTATTAAGATGTTGGGTATATCATTTAAGGAAGGGAAGGAAGCTTTCTTGGATAAAATCATGAAATTAGAGAAAGGTTTGAGTGGGGTCAATTGAGTAGGTTGATTAGCTGGGGAAGAGATTGGTATTAGCATATTACCATGAAACCAAAGATAGTAATATTGTCATGGAATGTCAGGGGTTTGGGGAAAAAAGAAAAGCATCGAGCTGTTTAAAAAATAGTTTCTGAGAAGAAACCATCCTTTCTTTTTTTGCAAGAAACAAAAGTGTAGGTATGTCCAAGGTCCTTTTTGAGAAGAAGTGGTTTGAACAATCTTCAAGGGTATGTTGAATTGCCAGCATAAGGTTCTTCAGGGGGATTACTAAGTTGTTGGGATGACAGTGTTTTTGAGGTAGAAGATGGGCAGATTTATAGGAGATTCATTGCTATTTTAGGGAAGTTCAAAATGAATCATTTTCAGTGTGGGTTTATTAATGTATATGGCCCTTCGGTGGAGGAAAAGAAAGCAAGTTTTTTTGAAGAGCTCGGCTTGTTTTTGAATGGTATTAGCATTCCTTTTTGTGTAGGAGGGGATTTTAATGCTTATTTAATGGAAGATGAGAAGGATGGAAGAGCACAAAACAGAAATTCGATGGAGATTTTTAGGCAGTTTGTTCATCAATCGGGCTTAATTGATTTTCCATTAACGGGGGGAAGATTTACTTGGGGTAACAATTGGGAAGACCCTATTGTTGTCAGATTGGATAGGTTTCTGCTGAGTATTAATTTTTCATCTGCATTCTCGAATATCACCCAACTTCTACTTCCGAGATCTATTTCAGACCATAATGCAATATTGCTTCAGAATGGGGGTGATAATTGGGGTAAGAAACCTTTCAGGTTCAACTATTTGATAAACGAGGACGGGTTTGATGAGCAGGTTGTTACATCTATTAAAGATTGTAAGAAAGTTAACAGAAAAGCATGTATTCTGAGCATCATTAGAAGTTCAAAATCAGCTATTAAAATTTGGTCTGGAAGGAGAGATCAGTTTCCAGCTTCTGCCATTTCTGCTTTAGAAGGGAAGATTCATCAATTAGAGCAGAATTTTCAGTCACAGCAGGTAGTGAGGGGTACAGACAGTGTTGCAGAATTGCGGTCTCTAAGATCAGAATTGTGGAAGTTATACGGGATTGAGGAGCAAATTTGGATTCAGAACTCAAGAGTGAAATGGATAAAAGAAGGTGATCGAAATACAAAATTTTTCCATTCTTGTGCTACAATTAGGAGGAGGTTGAATTCTTTAAATGCTCCCAAAGTGAAAGATGAAATCATTTTTGACCCGATTCTCATCAAGGCAAGTGTCCATGATCACTTTGTTGAAACTTTTAATTTCAAGTCTACTATGGAAGTGGAAGACATCAAGCTGAATTTTTCAAGAATTACTTTAGAGCAGAGTACAAGCTTAGAAAAGAGGTTTACGGAAGAAGAAGTTTGGGAGGCTTTGAATTCATGTGATAGCAACAAAGCGCCAGGGCCGGATGAGTTGAATATGGGATTTTTCAAAAGGTTTTGGTCCACATTGAAAGATGATATCCTGAAATTTTTTCATAATTTTTACTTGGGTAAAAATTGGGAGCATGGCATTAATCACACCTTCATAACCCTCATCCCTAAGGGTTCAAACGTTGGTGACTTAGATGATTTCAGACCTATTAGTTTAGTAGGCGGATTGTACAAGATTCTTTCGAAATGTCTTTCAAAAAGGTTGAGACGTTGCATGAATGATGTCATTAGTGCTTCACAATTTGCTTTTACTCCTGGCCAACAAATCTTGGATTGTTCTTTTATAGCTAATGAGGGAATTGATTTTTGGAGAAAGAAAGGCTTGAAGGGTTGCATGTTTAAGGTAGATTTCAGGAAGGCTTATGATATAGTGGATTGGGATGTTCTTTTAAAAGTTATGGACAAAATGGGTTTTGGCAAAAAATGGTGCAGCTGGATAAGAAAGTGTGTGGGCACAGACTCGGTCTCAACTCTCAATGTTGGTTAATGGTGTGCCTACAGAGGAATTTTCAATGTTAAGAGGTCTTAGATAGTGCTGTTCACTTTCCCCATTATTGTTTAATTTTATAAGAGAGCTACTTAATCTATTGCTTCTCAAGGCGGTTTCTTCGGGGTTGTTCAATGGTTTGGTTGTAGGCAAAGAAGAAGGTTCTTACATGTTATCCCTTCTACAATTTGCAGACGACCTTATTATTTTTTTTAACGCTTCTAAGATGGACATTTTAAATGTTAAGAGAGTTTTACGGGTTTTTGAAATTATGTCCGGTCTTCAGCTTAATCTCAGCAAAAGTAAATTATTTGGCATTAATATTACTGTTGAAGAGGTTAAGGAGTGGGGGGACCTTGGGTGTGCAGTTGGTACTTTCCCTTCTGATTATTTAGGGCTGCCGCTTGGAGCAAATAGGAACTCTTCAGCTCTGTGGGATCCGGTTGTGTTGAAATTTTTCAAGAAACTGTCGGGTTGGAAGGCAAGAACTCTTTCTTTGGTAGGGAGACTGGTTTTATTGAAATCAGTATTATGCTCTCTACCTACATATTATTTGTCCATGTTTAAAATTCCAGCAGCAGTGAATTCTAAGTTGCAATCCATCATGGCCAATTTTCTGTGGGGTGGAGGGGCAGAATCTAAGAAAATACGCTGGGTCAATTGGTTAACAGTGTGTAAATCAAGAAGTTGTGGTGGTCTGGGTGTGATGAATCTTAATTTTATGAATAGGGCCTTATTAGAGAATGGTTTTGGAAGTTTGCTAATGATAGCGAATCAAATTGGAAGAAGATGATTTGTTCCAAATATAATCAGAACACTAATCTGATTTTTTTCCCTAAAAAATTACTAACAAAAGCTTCTTAGATTTGGAAATTGGTGGTTAATAATCATTTTAACGATGATGAGTTTGGTGCTAAGATTCGTAGCATGTTTCTAGTCAAAGTGGTTAATGGGGGAGAGAATCAGGTTTTGGTTTGATATTTGGGCTCTAGATCATCCTTTGAAAACTGCTTTCCCGAGAATATATGCTCTTTCTTTGAATCAGTTTGGGATATTAAATGAATTTGGTGAGTTCAATTCATCGGGGTGGTCTTGGTATGTCCAGTTGAGAAGAAACCTATGTGATTGGGAGTTAGAACAATTTTCTAATTTTCTAGCCATCATTCATAACTTCAGTCTATCCCAAGAGTCAAGAGATGGTCTGCTTTGGAAACGGAATGGGGAAGGCATTTTTACTGTAAACTCTTGTATGAAGACTTGTTTTGTTGAATCGGTAGAGGACAATTTTTGGGTGAAATGTATTTGGAAGGGGTTGGTGCCTCCTAAAATAGAAACTTTTATGTGGCAAGTAGCCCATCAGAAATTGGCAGTTAAGTTTGAGCTATAAAAAAAGGGATTTCAGGGATTGTTGATGTTTCTTGTCCGTTGTGTAAAAAAGAGATTGAATCTGTCCCTCACCTATTTTTCTCTTGCACGGTGGCATGGTCCAAATGAAATAAGTTTTTGAATTTTTGGAAAATTAGTTCGGTTCTTCATGTAAATGCACAAGGATTTTTACTTGCTTGGAATGATATGATGCTTTCTTCTTCTATTTGGTCCTTAATTCCGGGGGCAGTGCTTTGGACCATTTGGAAATTCAGGAATGCCGTGGTGTTTGAAGGAAGGTCCTTGGATCAGATTGAGTTATTTTTCATGGCTAGGCTAAGGCTTGGTTCTTAGCTAAGTTCAACGAGGTAACTATTACTAAAGACTCCTTGATTAGTGATCCATCTATTGCAGATTTTTGCTGTTCTTCCAGAAATTCGGCTACTAAAATTGTGTCCTGGATTCCTCATCCAAAGGGTTATCTAAAATTGAATGTAGATGCAGCAGTTTGCAATGATTGGCGAAAGAGCGATGTAGGTGGTTTACTAAAAGATGAGTCTGGCGAGATTATGGGTTCTTTTAAAGAATCCGCAGATCCAGGCCCTCCAACTTTGCTGGAGCTTATTGCTATTAAGAGGGGTGTACTTATCTTTGAGCCTATTCTTCAGAGGTTTAAGAATCGGTGGATTGTTGAATCTGATAGCAAACTTGTTGTGGATTGGGTTAAGAATTTAGATAGTTGTCCTGGTGTTTTCCTTCATCTAGTGAAAGATATTGTTGTCATGATAAGAGTTTTGGAAGGAGCTATCAGATGGGTTGACAGAACAACAAATATAGAAGCTGATAGCTTAGCTAAGGTTGGTATTAGGTAGTTATTGTTTGTTGGGTTAGGGTGTTGTTTAATTGAGTGAAAGATGTTTTCTTTGGAGTGTTTCAGGTTGTTTTTGTAAAAGGGTTTGTTTGTTTTAAACATTATGTAATATTTTACTTATTAATGAATTTTGAGGCACTCTTTTCCTCCTTCCGCTGATTAAGGAACACCGATTGGTATTCCGTTAATCATGAAGGGGGTTTTTAACGAGGCCTCCACTTCCTATCAAAAAAAAAATATTAGTTATTTAGGTTTAGGTTTGATTATGGTATACGGTTTTAGTTTTGGGTTCATTATTTTGTTCCTTACAGAGATGAACAATTATGGAGCAATTGCTTCATTGCTTGAATTTTTGTGGCCTTAAACGCCAAAATATATATTTTTTTCTGATGTAGAAATCTGTGATACAAGCCTGCTATGTTACTTTCATATTGTGAAGCATAATTCACAATTTTGGAAAAGGCTTGGTCAATGTTTCATGTACTTTTAATTTCCAAAACAATAATGTAGTATGAAATTGTGCGTCAAGCTTGCTGTTCTCATGTCTAAATTTTTGTGCCTGAGCTTTGTGCTAATTGCAAGTTTTCAGTGCATTTTAAGTGGTTGCTGCTCTGTCAAAGATATTCGCAGATCATGATGTTGGTTGTTTCAGTTCTAATTCTTCTTACCCCTTTTGTTATCATTTCAGGCTCTAAAGGAATTATACCTACATCTTACCCCTATACAACGAGTGAACATTGCCCGGCACCCAAACAGACCTACTTTCCTTGATCATGTATTTAACATTACTGATAAGGTTTGTTGGTGATTACATGCTCATCAACTTTCAAGTATCAAATATTGCAATTCTCAACAATTTTTTTTTTAACATTTGGTATGTGGGTAATCAATGTTTCATATGCCCAGTTTGTGGAGCTTCATGGAGATCGAGCAGGGTATGATGATCCAGCTGTTGTTACTGGTATAGGAACTATTGATGGTAGGAGGTACATGTTTATTGGTCAACAAAAAGGTAGAAATACTAAAGAGAATATTCAGCGCAACTTTGGAATGCCAACGCCTCACGGGTAAGTTTAATGGAACTTATATGTCAGATGGTTTTTGAAAATTTTACTTTATTCGAGGGAGGGAATCTATGTCACTTTTTATTGATATTAGGAAATGCTTACAGCTACAGGAAGGCTCTGCGCATGATGTATTATGCTGATCACCATGGGTTCCCTATAGTTACTTTTATCGACACTCCTGGGGCATATGCAGACCTTAAGTCTGAGGAGTTGGGTCAAGTACGAACACTATCATTATCTGCAGCTTACCATAATCACTTTTAATGTTGGGTAAGCTGATTTTTATGCTCTACTTTTATGTAGGGTGAAGCTATTGCCCATAATTTGAGGACCATGTTTGGTCTGAAGGTCCCAATTGTTTCTATTGTTATTGGGGAAGGTGGTTCTGGTGGTGCCTTGGCCATTGGCTGTGCTAACAAGTTGTTAATGCTGGAAAATGCAGTCTTTTATGTTGCCAGGTGATTTTAGTTTTTCAATATTGATTTCATTGAATCTTGATTAACTATGTACAATCTGGCTTTCCATACCCAAACAAGGTGCCAAATTGCTATTTGACAAATCTTTACTTTTCTTCATGGTACCTTGGTAAGATTTCTATTATTCCTTGAAAATGTTGATCGATTTTAGATGTTTTGTCCATATATGCAGATACACCGATATTTATTTTCTGATTTGACTTTTTTAATGGTATAGTCCCGAAGCATGTGCTGCAATTTTGTGGAAGAGTGCTAAAGCTTCTCCAAAGGTTTGAAAACAGTGGTCGCTTTTTGATCCTATTTTTCAGTATTCCATTTTTTGTTAATAATAACAAATGAACATATTCCTTGGCAGGCAGCTGAGAAGCTGAGGATCACTGCCCCAGAATTGTGCAAGCTGCAAATTTGTGATGGCATCATTCCTGTAATTAATATACATTCTCAAATATCTTTTGTAAAATGCCCTTATTTTGTTTGTACCTTTTTCTTTCCTTTCCTTTCCTTTCCTTTCATTGTTTCTCCCTTCCTACTTCTAAGAATTGCTAAACCGTGATAACTTAAACCTGCCACAGTCAATATCATGTGGTGAACTGCTAAAGGCGCCATTGCGCTGCTGTCCTTAGCACATGCTTTATAAACAAAAACCGTTACAATATTGAGGCGTGATTTATGTCTTTAATATTTTGATGGAAATACTGTTTGGTTTTCAAAGCATTTGTACAGCTTTAATGTTTAAATAATGCTTAAGATTTGTTGTTTCCTTTGGGAGTCATTAATTTCCATGGCATCTGAGAGTTATATTTTGCTTGTGATAGGAACCACCGGGTGGTGCACATGCAGGTCCAGCTTGGACTTCACAACAAATAAAAGCTGCAATCAATGAAAATATGGATGTGAGTTCCACTAACAGTAGTATTCTTCATCAAGGATAATTTTGTAACATATTAACATGAGTTTTTCTGCAGGAGCTCTTGGCAATGGACACCGAAGAGCTACTAAAGCATCGCAATCATAAGTTCAGGAAACTGGGTGGGTTTCAAGAGTGTGTCCCAATAGATCCCAAGAAGAAGGTCCATATGAAAAAGAAAGAAGAACAAACTATACTTAGAACCTCAAATGCAGAGTTGGAGGGTGAGATCGAAAAAGTGAAACAGCAAATCTTGAAATCCAAGGAGTCGTCCAGCAAGCCTCCTGAGTTCGCTCTGAAAAATGTGGTCGAAAAATTGAAAAAGGAGGTCTATCACGAATACTCCGAGGCCATTAAACACACGGACTTGAAGGATAGGCTTGAGATGCTTAGAGGAGAAGTTTCAAAAGCAAATTCAAGGGACCAACTCATGAATCCTGTTCTAGTGGATAAGATTGAGAAGCTTAAACATGAGCTCAACCAGAAGCTATCTGCAACCCCAAATTACACGATCCTAAAACATAAGCTTGGCATGTTGAAGGAGCTCTCTACAGCCAAGAGTCAATCGAAGGCTGTTACAATGAAGCAGGAAGTTAATAAGAAATTCAATGAAATCATGGGTAGGCCCGAGATAAATGAGAAGCTTGAAGCATTAGAGGCTGAGGTTCAAAAGTCTGGTTCATCCAGCTTTGTGGATTTAGAACAAGGGGTGAAAGATAAAATTCTGAACTTGAAGAAAGAGATAGAATTGGAAATGATTAATGCTCTCGAGTCCTTGAGTCTGAATGTTGAGGCCATAAAATCTAATGCGAAGTCAACTTCACTTTCAATCTTCAAAGGCAAGGTGGATAATTTGAATGAAGAAATCAACAAGAAAATCCAAAATGTTGTCAAGTCATCGGAGTTGAAAAATATGATAGGGTTATTGAAGCTGGAGATGGCAAAGGCAGAGGATATTCGGTCAAAAAGTAAGATCGAGACTCTAGAACAGCAGATTAAGCAAAGACTTTCGGAAGCTATCAGCTCCTCGGAACTAAAGGAGAAGCATGAAGAGTTGAAGGAAGAAATTTCTGAAGCAATTAAATCTTCCGCTGGAGGTAATGGAAGTTTGCCGGAGGAAACCTACGCGGAACTTAAGCTCGAGATGAATTTTGCATAGTGAATGCAGCTCCTAGTATTTATACATTGTCTGGTTCTTTATTTGCTTTGGATTTCTGATGAATAATCTTAACATGATTTTTATTTGATGCATAAGGATGTATTCCATTTAGCAGGAGGACCTGGAATAATTATGACTGTTTTACCATCAAACGCATCGAGTGTTTCTTATCCTCTGTTTTGACCAATTAGGTGAAATTCCTAGTTGCCGGTAGCATAAGATGGTTATAAGTTTATAATAAAAATTAGCTTGGCCCGATTTTTGCCTCACAAGCCCCGAAAGTTTCCAACAATTAGTTGAAGGAACTCTCACCTGATGATGTAGCACTGAAATCAACAGGTTGGGCTCCATTAAAAGAAAATTTTCTAGGTTGGGCTCCAACACATATTAAGCGAATCCAAAGAGTGGCAATGCGAGGTATGTTCTCCTTATGTAACTAGATTCGAGCAGCATTGTTTTGTTTGTACGGTGTAAGAGTTTATCCAAATAAAGAACATGCAGCATTGTTTTGTTTGTACGGTGTAAGAGTTTATCCAAATAAAGAACATGATAGATACTATAATGGGGTCTAAAAAAAATTGATAAAAACAACACGCATTTCTAGCAAATCATTTCATGCAATAATAACAGTATTGTTAATACTATAATGGGACCGCAGAAGAATGATAAACACCACATTTCTAGCACATCATTTTTCATGAAATAATAATAGTAGTGCACATCATTTTTCATGAATAAGTTAATGATTGTATTATACTGTTGGAATTAGAAAGAAAATCTGTCAATTCACTGGAGTCTAGAGTGGCACAAATATGTGTAATTTAAATAATAAACAAAACCAAAACAATGTCGTACAATTGCCAATAACACCAAATGCAATCTGCGAGAGATTATCCTGACCTGGCTTACATTACATGAATTACTTCTTATGGTTGTGATGTGAATTCACCCCGCAAGGGGATTGAGACGAGATCCGTTTTCGTCATTTCTTTTCCTGTTTGTTACCTGAGGATTTTCAGCATGCTTACATAAAGCACAAAGGACGAGTCTAATCAAAAGGGATTCGAGCTTCTCAACGAGGTCCACGTGTCTCTCATCTCCTTTTTGCGGATGATAGTTTGATCTTTCTAAAGAATTCCATGTGTGAGGCTACTCATATGAAAGAAATATTAAACGTTTACGCTGCCACTTCTGGTCAACGTGTGAACTTGACTAAATCAGTATTGTACTTTGGCCCCACGAACCTTACCAGAACATTGTACACAAATGGTTAATATCTTAGGCATACATGTTGTCGACTCCTTTGGCCATTACTTTGGAATTTCATTATATGTTGGGAAAAACAAAACTCGTGCATTTGGATATCTCCTAGATAAGATTCATGAACGCATTACTGGATGGACAAAACGATTATTATCCTATGGCGGTAGGGAGGTATTTCTAAAATCCGTGGCTCAAGCCCCCTTAGTGCACAATGCCTTGTTATCTGATTCATAAACACTTGCCTAATGAAATCTCAAGCATATTGAGACGGTTTTGGTGGACATGTAAGATCTCAGAGCATGGATAGCCGTTAGTGGTGTGGTTAACGATTTGTACCTCGAAGAGTCAAGGGGGCTTAGGTTAAGGGATTGTCGCTCTTTGAATTTGGCTATCGTCGGTAATCAAATATGGAGATTAATTCATCATCTTGAATGTTTGTTGGCACGAGTCTGAAAAGTAAAGTACTATCCAAATTGCGACATACTAAGTGCCCCTAAGGGCGATAGAAGTTCTTATGCTTGGAAGGGTACTCACAAAACCATTTAAGCTTCATCTGGTGCATTGTTCTGGAGAGTAGAAAGGGATAGTAATATTCACGTGACGAAAGATCATTGGGGTGGATCAAAGTTAATCTCTCTCATGAGACTATTTCCATCTTCTTACGCAACAGCTTCAGGCTTGGAATTTCAGCAGAAGCAGACTTCTTGGAATGAGTCGAGGGTACATCAAATTTTCAATCGACTCTGAACTGATTTTGAAAACAACCATCATTCCAACTAATAGGGATATGATTATTTGGGGTTATCATGACTCAGGTATTTATTCCATTCGTTCGGGATACTAGTGGCTTCAACGATCATCTCATCTCATTCTATGACAGTCACATCCTGAGTTTGAAAATTAGTTGGTAAACTACAGGGCTTACCCAAGATTAAGATTTTTTTGCTTAGCGAGTGGCTTATGGTGGTTTAGCGGTTGGTAAGTGTTTACGTGAGGCTGGAATAAGTGATGGTATATGTCTAATGTGTGGAATGAAAGAAGAGACGATCATTCACGTCTTGAGAGACTGCGCATATTCTTAGGAAACATTTGTTTGTGTCGGAGTACAAGGTGCATTTTCGTCTAGTCAACTTGTATCTCCATTAGATTGGCTCGATTTGGTAATCTATGCCATGAATATTGATGACGTAGCTTGCTTTCTTATTCTCCTTTGGAATCTTCGGGAAAAAAAGAATTTTAAAGTGCATGAAAACAAATGGAAAGCCCCGTGGATATTGGCTATCAATGTCAGTTCTTGCAACAAGAATTTTTATCGATCAGGAACCAAGCGTTGGGGAGAGTGAGGACTGCGCATTTTTCTCTCAGAACGTCGTCGTTGCTAGGCTAGACGCATGGAAACCTCCCCCTCTCGGTTATGTTAAAATTAACCTGGATGGTGTTGTCACAGTTGTGAGAGAAAAAGGAAATCTCCAAGCAAATGAATAGAAAGAATCGGAGGAAAAAGGGTTAGGGATTAGAGTGGCTGAATTGGGAGAAATCACCATTGATAGGAATGAAAAGGGGAAAGTAAGGCCACACATGTGAAAAGCACTGGTTTATGGAAGAGACAAAGTGTAATACATGCCTGATGAGCTTAGAAGTGGGCCTGCTACAATCTAAAGCCCAGAATGGATATGAATTATTCTCTGCCAGCACTTATTGTTTCAACCGTTAGAAAGGACAACCAGCTGTAGATATTTAGTGAATTGGTACATTATAAAGAAATAAAACTGTGTACTGTTGAGAGAAAAAAATATGTAATTATTGAATGAAAACTTTTTTTCATCGGCGTCCGTTTGGTTCACAGAATGTAAGATTATAAAGGAATAAGATTATTAAGAATGTTGTATTTTGTGTTTGGTTGGTTTAGTAGGAATATAAGATTATCGTGTTTGATTAAAGAAATAAAAGATTATTGGAATGTATATTGGACCAAATTATCCTTATTATATATTTATTTTTTTAACAAATTAGAAAATATTTATATATTTTCTTTAAAAAATTTAAATTCATATATTTATTTTATAAAATTGAAAATATAAAAAGTTTAATAAAAGTGTACAATTTTATTTTAACCCCTGAACTTCATATAAAATTTTAATTATAGATTTTTTTTTATAAATCTAAAATAGTTTAAGGATAAATTTATAATTTAACTTTCGTAGAATTTTTATTATTCTAGAAGAAATATATTTTTGAAAGAAAAAAAAATTAATAGCATTTTAATTCAAAACGCCGATAATTCAATAATATCTAATGAAAGGGAGTTAATGATATTTTCGGTAATATATCTAAAAAAAATCTACTATTAATAATAAAATATTACCAGAAATAAGATTTCCGACCAACCAAACATGAGAATGTGGTTTCTATTCCTCATATTTCTTGAACTAAACGGCCCCTAAAATCTATCTTCCTCATTTCCTATTTCACTCGAAAAATTCTTTATTTTTATAGTTCATAACAATTTTGGCATAGCCACACATCCTAACAATTTCTTTAATCCGGGTAAACAAAAATAGAACCAAACTATGACAGACTCTACAGAACATGATGTCATTCAACAACAACTTGAAGATTTAAGAAAGAAGGTAGAACAAGCACCCGATGAGTCTGAGCCTCCAAAATGGTGGGAAAAGCAAGACGACCACCTATCTAGTTTGGAAAAGCGGATGGCAACCAACCAGGGGTATGCAGAACAAATTTGGGGATTTTAACTTGTGGAAAAGATGAGCAAGAACAATCTGACAGTGAAACTCCCACCAAGACAGATGGGAAGAAACCAATAGAGGTCACAGTGATTAAGGATAAGTCCAGGTTTTCTTACAACCTGGAGGAGATGCGTATCATTAAAATCAAACCATTTGAGTTTCAAGCGAACCAATAAAAGGGTGCTAGTAGTGGAGTTAAGGCGAGTTAGGAGGAGCTTTTTGAAGAAAAGAAGGGGCAATGATGGTCTTTTGGGAGCAACGGATCCATGCTACCCAGACCCAAATTAGAACTACAGACTTTTGATGGCACAAATCCACGAGGCTGATTACAAATATGTTAAAGAAATTCAACTCTTTGGTGTTCTAGAAGAACAAAGAGTAGAAATGACAGTGATACATTTGACAAGCAAAGAAGAAGCGTGGTTCGATGGGTATATAAGCGTGGTTCGATGCATTTGACAGTTGTAAAAAGGTTCGATAGAAGAGTATCAAGAACAGTTCGAAGAGCTAAAGCCCTATATAGGATTAGGCAAGGATTTCTTTGTGTCCATATTTATCAGCCGCTTAAAGGATGAGTTGAAACACAAAGTTAAAGTTCTTGCACCCAACAACGTTACTGAAGCATGTAGGTAGCAAAACTGTATGAAGTCTCAATTGAATTTGAGAATCAGAGGCAAAAACCATTGAGTAAATTCCCACTCTACCCATACCCAACCAACATTTCCCAACCCAACCCTACCCAAAATGCACTAAGACCTAACCTTCTCACTCAAACAAAAAATCCACTTCAAGAGTATCGAAGACTCAATAACCTGTGCCATCAATGTAAACAACGCTAGTTAAGCATGATGGAGGAAGGAGAGGAAGCTGACAACAAGACTACTCCACAAGAAGGGGTTGATGAGCAACTAGAGCCTAGTGATGAACTCTTCGAAATTTCTATGAATGTTCTTACTGGGAGTACAGGCTATACCATGTTGTGTATTAAGGAATTAGTCAAGGGCAGATTCCTAAGCATATTAATAGACACAAGGAGTACACAAAGTTTCTTAACTCCAAGATGAGCCAAGGAAGGGATTGACTTAGTTTCTACCCAACCCTTGGTAATCACAGTTGCTAATGGTGCAAAATTGTTCAGTAACACTCGATCCAATCAAGTTACTAGGACAATGCAAGGGCATTCTTTTAATCATGATTTAGAATATTACAATTGGGGATAGCGACATGGCGCTTGAGGTCGACTAGATGAAGAAATACAACCTTATTCTATTAGACTTTGATGAGATGAATTTGAGCTTTAATAAGGAAGGCCAACACATGGTGACTCACGACCATCATGCTCCATTGGAATATTTAAAATCAGTTTCTAGAGAAAAGCTCTATAAACTAGCAACAAAGGATCCAAATCTGGTCATGAAATATATGTCTTAACTATCGAAGGTACAAACATTCAGCTTCCAACTGAATTGCAATCTCTCCTATAAGAATCTATAAGAATACGAGAGCATTTTTCAAGAACCTACTGCCCTACCACCACCACAAATTCACGATCATCATATTACACTAAAACATGAGCTTCATCTGTCAATTTACGCCCCTATAGGTTCCCTCACCATTAAAGAACAAAGGTTGAAAAGAAAAATGCTCAAATGGTGTCTTTTTCCATAATTCAAGCAAGCAAGAGCCCATTTGCTCCACCTTACCTTCTGGTAAAGAAGAAAAACGATTTGTGGTGTTTTTGTGTTGACTATGAACAATTAAATAGTCATATAATTAAAAATAAGTTCTTTATTCATGTCGTGGATGATCTTTTGGATGAACTTCAGGATAAGGATACAAATTTCTTCTCTAAAATAGACTTACGCTCCGGATACTACTAGATCCAAATCCAGCCATAAGATATCTACAAAGCAACATTCCGGACGTACCGTGGCTACTTCGAATTCAAGGTAATGCCTTTCAGCCTTAAAACCGCCCAGCTACTTTTTAATCCCTAATGAATTATCTATTTAATGCTTACCTACGAAAGTTTGTTCTAGTTTTTTTGATGAAATTTTAGTGTATAGCCCCACACTATATGAACATGTGCAAAACTTATTGTTGATTTTACAAACATTACAAGAAAAAAATTTCTTCTGATAGTCCAAGGTGGAGTATTTTGTTCGTGCTATTTCTGATGCTGGTGTGTCAATAGATCCAACAAAAATCGAAACAATGAGCAAATGGCCAATATTGAAGACTTTAAAATCACTAAGGGTATTTTGGGTTTGACAGACTACTATAGGAGGTTCATTCGAAAATAAGGCAAAATTAGCCATCCGTTGACTCAAATGTTGAAGAAGAACAATTTAATTTGGTCTCATGCGGTCAAAGCATCATTTGAAGACTTAAAAAAAGCAACGTGCTCAAAAGGGGTGGGGCTATTTTGTATCAATAAAGAGTTGAATGTTGGACTTTGCAACGAAAGTGCAATGCACCGAATGAATTAAAAAATGGGTACCGAAAAGTATTTGGTTTTTAGTTGAATTTGGACAATGGTAAAATCACAATTTAGTCATTGTACTTTAGGGTATTTATAAGATTAGTCCTTAAACTTTAACTATAAATATCTTAACCCATTTAGCTTCAAAACCATCCCAAATTATTCTAGTTTTCTCTCAATACTAGAGAATTTAGAGAGTTTCTTAAGAGTTGTTTTCTCTTTTTTATCAAGAGAGAATTATCATTGTTTTCTCCTTGGTAGATCGAGAGAAGTTGTAATTCCTATTTTCTCATAGTGAAATTCTTCTACCTTTGTCCGTGGTTTTTACCCTATATTATTTAGGGGTTTTCCACGTAAAATTTGTGTCTTCTTTATCTTCGTTTTTATTTTCTCAAATTATCAATTACGATTTTGCTCTATCCGATAACTATATTCCGCAACAGAAAGAAGGTCCATTGCGTATCAAAGTAAAACTTTAACTCCTAGACATGTCGATATGTCCATCTATGAAAAATAATATCTAGCCATTTTAATGGCGATGTCAAAGTGGCGACATTATTTAGAGGGTGGCCAATTTGTTGTCAAAACGGATCATGAGCCCTTTAAATATCTTTTGGAGCAAAAACTCAATACAACAATTCCAAAACGTGGGTTAAGAAAACTGTTGGGCCTAGACTATGTTATCCAATATCGTAAAGGGAAGACAAACACTATTGTAGACGCTCTTTCTTGATAATATGAAGATCTCGGTCAATGCCAAGCGATGTTGGTGACTACAATAATCCTTAGTTGGGTTCAAGAGGACGGACAATGCTCTTTCGTTAGCGAGTGAGTATAGTTGAACCCATTTCATATTCGGATAAGACTCGACGCTCGTTGTTAACAAGACGTCCCAACAAAAAGAGGATCTATCCACGTTGGGTTATCACCTTTTTGAAGCTCGTAAGACACTAGAAGCTAGGATCCATTTCAAGGTTTTCCATGTTCCTAGATCTTGTAATTATGTAGCTCATACTCTAGCTACGTGAGCTCTTAGGGCTGACAATGTTTTGTATTTTGACTTAGTTTGTCCTAAGCTTATATCATCTATTGTATCCAACGATTATGTTTATGGTAATACAAGTTTCTAGAACACTCTTTTTCCCTTATAGGCTTAGAAGGAGTTTTCAATGAGGCTCGCTTTTCTTAAAAAATATATATTTAATGAAAAAGTTAAGGGTGAAGTATAGTTGGATACTGCTTTATTAATTCCTTTAATTATTAAAAGTTACAAAATAGTCTCTTGATTATAGGGAGTTACTTTGTTGAATCCCTCAACTATTTAAAAAATTATAAAATAGTCACTCAACTATTCATTGTGTTCCAAACTCGTCGTTTTTTGTTAAAAAAAAATAACGGTCATCTGAGTTGGACGTTAACATGTTGACTGAGATATGATAGTCGATTAAGATTATGAGATCATATTTTATCATATATCAGTCAGTAAGTTAACGTATAGTTCAAATTGTCATTAAATTTTTAACAGAAAATGACGAGTTTGGTACATAATAAATAATCGAGTAATCATTTTGTAACTTTTAATAGTCAAGGGACTTAACAAAGCAACTCAATATAGTCAGATGACCATTTTGTACCTTTTAATAGTTGAGGGACTTAATAAAACAAGATCATATAGTTGGAGGACTATTTATGTATTTTACCCAAAAGTCAATAAGACGACAAATAAATAACAGTAATTAAATTTTATCTATATAAGCTGACAAGTGACAACAAACTGTATAGCATATGGGATTGTAGTGATGATATTTTCGAGTCACTCATGATTTCGTCTAGAGTAAATTATGAACCGATCATTAATTTGCTGATTGAAGTAGTCCAATTTTTGTTTAGGAGAAACACCACCATCAGTTATGGCATGCATAACATGCTTGCCCTTCCTAATGAATCCCAATGTCCCATACAGCACCGTCCGTACGTAGTTCACAACTTCGATGGCTGATTTTCCACCTTTGCATTTCATTCTTGGCACCACGTATCCTTCCTACACAATCAAACCAAAATCAATGTCTAATATATATATATATATATATATATATATATAAACAACATATAGATATAGTGTTTTATATTAAAGAATATACTTTAAACATTTTAAGAGAACGATCTCATATAATTTTAGTAATTTTAAGAGGTAACGATCTCATAAAATTTAAGTAAATCAAAACTGATTATAAATAAAAAAATATAAATAAAATATTTAAAATATATATTAATTTTAATTTTTCAAGAGACACTATCCGTTCACTCCTCTTGATCCATCCATGGACTCACGTAAAAGATAAAGGACTCGCATAAAAGATAAAGGATGAGGGTTTCATTAACCTTGCATAATGACATGAAATCACGGTCAGTTTCTCTGTCTCCCAGTCCCAAATCTGGCAAATTTGTACCAAATTCCTTCATGATGGCCTCCCTTTTGTGTTCTCCCGCCAGAATTCCCGGGTTCATGGTAAACCCAGTTGCCCTGCCTGATTTTGTCACATGCAACTCTGTTCCAATAACCTTATCGGCTCCCAAAACTGCTTTAGCAAATGGTTCCACAATGATTCTAGGATTTGCAGTAACAACGTATCTTTTGCCAAATGAGCTAAAAACTCTCCAGGTCTCGGGATGAACATCCCCGGCATAAAACTTCTGCAACACCGTCCTGGAAACATGCTCGATGTTTCCGATTTTTAACCCGGCGAAGCAGATAAAAACGAAGGCTTTATTGGCTGTAGATTCAGAGATGAATAAGTTGGCCAAATAAACAAACGGAAGGGATGCTAGGAGAACATGTGCTCTTGTAAGGCTGCCAGCTTGGAGAGCAATAAGCAAGAAATATGGTAAAGGGTTTGGTGACACGAGAAGGGTTCCGTTTAAGTCCGCGGCCACCTTCTGATTTGATCTTCCCTCGATTCTACATTTCGAAATCGGTTCGAAATGACGGTGAGTCCCCATCACCAAATGCAACCCAAAACAGAGAGATGATGGGAATTGGGAATGATGTTGAAGATATTTGTTGGGTTTATATATGTATGTAGGATGAAAAAGCAAGGTGGAGTTGAGACAAAAGTATAAAGTTTCTATTCAAAACGGTTATTGGTTAGGAGATTATTTACGTTTAAAAATGCAAATATTTTTTGTTTTATATCATCTGTTTACGTTTACGTTTACGTTTGGGCATTTGTGAAGAGGGGTCCGAGTAGGAGGTCGAAAACGATACCTACGTTTCATTCAAGTAGCTTTTTTATTGTTTAATTTGATTCTATATTAAATGTATTGTGTATTGTTTGACGGATAATATAACCGTAATAATAATTAATCTTTTTAAATTTAGACGAAGAATGATATATGATGTTGACTATAGAGTTGGCTGCCAGTCTGTTAGACTTGTATATAATGATGGTGTACTCTCTGTAACAAAATGCTAATTGAATATCAAATACACTCTATATTCTTCTTCATATTCTCAGCATGGTATTTTTTGCCGTGATTCCTGGAGCCATTTTTTTCTTCGTTGCGTCTCTAAAGTGTTGATCATTCGTTGTGATTCTTTCTTCTTCAGTTTGTTTCTTGGTTACTTTTGAAGTGCTTTCCTCTTTCTTTCTTTTTTTCCTTCTTCGTTTTGTGTTGAGACTGCATTGTTTTCTTACGATGGGTGAAACTGTTGCACAAGGTTTGGAGCTTGTTGATTCGGCAAGAAGTGGTAGAGCATTCACAAATAAGAAGATTAACATTGTGCTATATGAGATGAACTTTCTTCTTTGGAAACAACAGGTTCTTCTAACTATTCGAAGTCACCTTTTGGAGCAGCTTCTCACTGGCGAGCTGCAACCTCCGCCGGAGAAAGTTGTGAATAGTGAAGGACATCTGGTTTTCAATGAAGATTATGAGATCTTTGTTGCACAAAATAGTGCTTTGGTATCGTGGTGACTCTCAACGGTAAGTGATCACATTCTTCCTCAGTTTATGAGGGCAAAAACAACTGTTGAGGTGTGGTCGACATTGTTGCACTTCTTTACTAACCGTTCAACGACGAGCGTGATAAGTCTGCATTGTAAGTTACGATCCATCGAGAAGGGAGAAGATAGTATGCGTTCCTATTTTACACAGATCAAGGTAGTTTGCGACGCCCTTGCTTGGAAGCAAGGTTTCAGGTCTTGAACAAATTGCTACGATCTTGAATGGACTTCCATTCGGATATCAACCATTCATGGCTGTTATAACCGCCAGCAAAAAGACTTATTTTGTTGATGGTGTGAAATTTGTGTTGGTAGACGCTGAGGCAAAACTGAAATGTTTTCAGGCTCAGAGTCATCAATCGGTTCAAGCAAATGTGATGCAGGTTCAAGGTAACAACGCTGGTGTAAATTGATCTAGACAGCATCACCGCTTTCAGCACTCTTATGTGGAAGGACGGTAATCGAGGTCGTGGGCGTCCCAGGATACAATGCCAACTGTGTGGGAAATTGGTTCACTCAGTGTACCGTTGCTGGCATCGATTTAACCAAGATTTTGTAGGAGTTCTAGCTACTAAAAATTACTCACCTAGTGCAAATGTAAGCTCGTTTAGCACTAATCATGAATGCTTTGCATGTACTTCCTATCAGGCTCATGGTGCATCCTCAATCCCGGATCACTGTGTGGTAGACTCGGTGGCTACACATCACATGACATCGAATGCGTCAAAGGTGGCTAACAGCTCGAATTACACTGGGCCAGGTGAACTCATGGTAGGAAATGGGTTTGGATTAAACATTTGCAAAATTGATAGTACCATGCTTTCTACAAAGTCTCATGCTTTAGTTATTAATGACTTACTTCATGTGCCTTCAGTAACCAAGAATTTCTTGTTCGTTTCAAAGTTTGCTAGAGACAATGTGGTATTTTTTTAGTGTTACTACTGCAAGGGCAAGAAAACAAGGGACTATATCAGTTTGCTGTAGAAAAGGAATATGTAAGTGTTGATAGTAGCTGCAATCAAGTTGAAATAAGTGTTGACAATTGTAGTAGCAATTTCAATGGTAAAACATATAGTCTTTGGCACATGAGGCTGGGGCATCCTGCCCATACCTCTCTTGTGCAAGCTTGTAAACAGATTGGTGTTACATTTTCTTCAAATGCTAATAAAGATGTTGTTAGTACATAGGGATGGGCATGTGGAGGGGCGGGTCGGGTTTTTGGCCGCCCTGACCTCGACATGAAAATATATATTTAAAACCCGACCTTGTCCCGATGAATTTTAGATTTTTTTCTACTCCGGATCCACCCTGACTCCAATTCGACCCAACCCAAATATATTAATATTTTAAAATAATATAATTTATAATAATATATTTATAATTATTTATTATATTTTAAATAATTAAATTAAAATATTTTATAATAATTTTAATATTTTCAATAATAAAGTAATACATTTTAATAATAGAAAAAAATAAAATTCTTAAAATATTAAATATAATATATTTACAAAAATAAAAAATTTAATTGGGTCGAGTCAGGTCGGGTCGATGACTTTTCACCTTAAACTCGGCCCTGACCTGCCCCAAAATGTTATACCATATAACCCGTCCCACCCTACTCCGAGCCCCCAAATTAAAAAAATTACCCCTATCGGATCGGGTCGGGTTGAAACCAGCAAGGTTCATATATTTTGACCATCACTATTAGTACATGTGTTGCTTGTAGAATGAGCAAGAGCCACAAAATTCCCTTTAATGAATCAATAATCGTCTATGACAAACCATTCCAGCTCGTGTTTTCTGATTTGTGGGAACTCTCGCATATTACATCCAGTGGTTTTCTCTATTATATATCTTTTGTCGATGCTTGTACCAGACATTGTTAGGTTTATTTACTCAAGAGCAAAGATCAAGCTCTTTGGTCATTTGAGATGTTTCATAGCATGGTGAAAAATCAGTTTGAAGCAAGCATCAAGGAGATGCAAACTAATTGAGGTGGTGAGTATAAGCCCTTTTCTAAGTTGCTGGAATCCATGAGAGTCAATCATTGGTTCCCTTTCCCTCACACATCAGAGAAAAATGACACTATTGAGAGGAAGCATATACACATTATTGAGCTAGGCCTTGTGTTGATGGCACAAGCCTCTCTTCTGTTTCGTTTTGGTCCTATGTTGTAAGTATTGATGTTCATCTGATCAATCGATTTCCAACTCGCGTATTACAGGGGAAGTCACCATTTGAGATGTTACATAACAAGAAATTAGATTAAACTTCGTGAAAGTTTTAGGGTATAGGTGTTTTCCTCACCTTCGAGCTTATGAAACACACAAGCAATGCTACATGTCTCAGCCTTGTGTTCTCCTTGGCTATAGCTCCCAACGTAAGGGGTATCAGTGTATGGGGTCTGATGGTTGAGTTTACATTTCCAGGCATGTAATCTTTAATGAAAGTTGTTTTCCTTTAGCAGGTGCAAAGGTTACGAAAAGTTTGGTCTTTGATACTAGGCAACAAGAGTGTGTTGAATTGTCTGTTGTACGTGGGACATATAGGGTTTGCATGGTAGATGGCACATGCATGGTTCCACTCAGTCCTAGCCTTACTCCACCTCAAGTAGATTCTAGTTGTCATAATTCTATGGGAGCCCAAGGCAGTGTGCAACAGTGTAGGAATGATGGAAGTCAGTCTGTTGTTGATGTCTCAATTGATGTGACAAGTCAGGGGTAAGACTTACCCAATATAGGTGCATTAGATCAAGCGAGGCTAATTATGCAACCCAAGAAGTCATGAGTTTTGTACCAACAGTTCCTATAGCTACTATATTTGTTGACTCAAGACATCACATGATAATGATGACTCTAAAAAAAAAAGCTATTATTTATGATCTTTTTACTTAGATTAAACTTAAAATTTAGCATTATTAGGATCTTATTAGGATCATTTTTATATATTTTTTATCATTTGCATCATGAAGTCAGTTGACGGAAGTTGGCTTGATTTAAATTTTTTATGCTAAAAACCGATACACTAATGTTGTGGCATTGCTTAAAGCTGCAGGAGATGATGTGATGTGTTACTGTGCCAAATTGTTGAACAGAACCTGCAATAACTGGTGACTTAACATACAGTTATGGAATTTTTTGGATTCGGACAGATATCCAATATAACTGTAAAATGGTTGGAAAATATAGGAAAAATCATATTTTTTCTATTGGATGATGCTTTAACTTTTTGGGCTTATAAATAGGGTCTTCCTTCACACTTTTTATCATCGATTTTCATTCACGTCCAATATTTCTTTTCATATTCAATCCACGATGGCAGCTCAAATCTATCGCTAGAGAGTTCACTAGCAACAGTGGAGCAGTCGTGTAGTAGTAGTGGCTGATCGGGGTTCAACATTTCATTTGTGTTATTGACATAAAAAGGGAAATAAACTTTGCTAAGTTGGATGATCAATTCTCTTTTTTTATTTGGTACTAAACATAATGTGTTCAGTGAATTGCTTGACTCATAGTTTCTGCTTTAAACTATATGTTTATGAGTTGCGTTTTAATTGGATGTTATTAGAGATAATTTTCATCTTAATTATATGTTATTTGGGTAGTTTTTAGAGATAAATATTATTGAGATTGCATGATGCTATTGTCCCAACATTGATGTTTATGAGAGTAAACAATTCATATAGAGATATATAATGCCAATTGTTATGCTTTGTTAACATTTAATCTGTGGTTTTAATCAGAATTAAATTCATTAGGTTAAGTGTTAATCGTTATATAACTCATAAATATATTGCTACAACATAGTCATTTTGCTAGCAGCCATGTAAAACAACATTGTAGGTCCATCGGTCTAATTGCTCTATTGTTGTTTCCTCATTTTCTTGCTTTCATTATCCTAATTTCTTTACTTTGCTATTTGTTTGTTAATTACTAAATCAATCATTCACCTACACTTAACTCTTTTATAATCTGTTTCACTCATTATGGAATTCGACACTCATAGCTCTTTTGAGCTACCACTTTATTACTTGAAGTATGTGTGTACTTACATAATTGCTGTAGCATCTTACGTAGCATCAAGTTTTTGGCATCATTACTGAGAACCATCAATTTTTGCATTAGAGTTAATATTTATTTACTTATTTTTTTTTCTTTTTTAGGTACTTGTCTTTATTAGTTTCATTGGTTTATGACCTGTAGAGATAACGAATTAGAGCATTTTGATCCAGAGATATAACAAACATTCTGACGCCGTCAAAGAGAAGTTGTGAGTAATCAAGAAACCATGAATATTGGAAATGGTAACAATTCCCTACCTCCACTCCAACATGACAATAATAAAAAGTTATCAATTGGAGCTGGAATTAATGAGCAACAATTTTACAAAATAGATTATCGTAATTAGCCTATTCAGGAGCACGTAGTGCAACACTCGATGATTTACATCCTGACATTCTGTGACCAACAATTCATGTTGCCAATGTATGGAAGTATGTGATTCATTTGTTTAGCAAGGAGTTCATGAAAAAGCCTTGAAACTGAAGCTGTTCCCTTATTCGCTGAGAGATAAAGCTAGAGCATGGTTGAATTCACTTTCACCTAGTGCTATATCATCCTAGAATGAGCTGGCACAAAAGTTTTTATTGCGATTCATTCCACTAAATATGAATGCGAAGCTGCGAAATTACTTGACATCGTTTAATCAATTAGAAGATGAGAATTTGTATGAGGCATGAGAGATATTCAAAGACTTTCTGTGAAAATGTCCAATGCATATATTCCCACATTTGAAACAAACTGAAATGTTTTATAATGGGTTGAACATGCACACTCGAATAGTGGTTGATGCTTAAGCAAACAGAGCATTTCTGGAGAAGAAATATAATGAGGCATATGATATTGTGGAAAGAATATAAAAAATGAGTATCAATAACTTAACACAAGGAACACGTTTGGTAGACGCAATATTGCAATAGTGGATTCTGATGCTTTCAAATCAATGGCTTCCCAAATCACATCATTGACGGATATGGTGAAAAAGCTACAAAAGCTAGGGGTATTTATGAGGTAAAATCCATATCTAGCATTTTTTATGTTTATGTGGTGATAATCACAATTATGGAAGAATGCCCTCAAAAACCTGAATTTGTTTTCTATGTGAGGAATTATAGTAGGAATGAAAATTCCTATAGCAACATTTACAATGCCAATTACCGTAACCATCCCAATTTATCTTGGAGAAGTCAAAATGTTGTCAATCCTCAGTAACAACATTACAATAAGTAACAGTTGATGCCACAACCTCGTATATATCAACAGGCCACACAACCATGACATAGGCAGAATTATCAAGGACATTATTCAAATCAAACCACTAATATTTCTTCTCTCAAAGCCTTAATGAATGAGTACATAGTGAGTCAAACAACATCATTAAAGGCTTTAAAGAATCAAGTTGGTCAAATGGTGAATGCTTTGAGCAATATACTACAAGGGATATTGTCCAGCGATACTGAAAATCCAAAGCAACAAAAGAAAACCCAATGCAATGATCATTGTAATGCCATTACTACTCGAAGTGGTCTTCACATTGGAAAACCTGTTGAGGACCCTAATAAGACAGTTGACGAGGGGGATACAAAGTATGACAAGGGTAAGAGCATGAAAGTGAATCTTGAAACTCCCACTGTTAGTGTTACAACAAGAGAAGCAGGATGATGTAATAATTATGGACCATTGCCAGCAACAATGCGTACCACACTGTCAGATGCCTCTTTAGCTCCAATGTCGCAGCAACCACAAAAAATGATGCCTCCATCATTCCCTCAATGATTCAAAAAGACCAATGAAGATCAATAATTTAAGGCATTCATTGATGTACTTTGAAAATTGACAATCAACATTCTTTTGATTGAAACATTGGAGCAAAATCCAAACTACATTAAGTTCAAACGAGAAGTTCTTTCCAAGAATAGAAGGCTCGGAGAATTTGAGATTGTTGAACTTAAAAATGGATGTAATGTTATGGATAGAAGTCGATTACCACTTAAGTTTAAAGATCCATAGAGTTTCATTATTTACTGTATTATTGTTGATAAATTTGTTGGAAAAACTTTATGTGACTTGGGTGCTAGCATTAATCTAATGTCATTGTCAATTTTTAGGAACTTTGGGAGTGGTGAAACATGACCAACCACCGTTACTTTGCAGCTTGTTAACTGTTCCACCGTACATCCTAGTGGTATCGTGGAAAATATGTTAGTCTGAGTAGACAAATTCATTTTTCCCACATACTTCATCATTTTGGATTGTGAAGATGATAAAGATGTCCCTATTAATATTGGTCGCCCCTTTCTTGCCAACGGTCGAGCATTGATTGATGTAGAAAAAGGGAAATTTACTATGTATTTGAATGATGAACACATTACTTTTAATGTTTTTAAGAATGTTTTGTATGTTGATAATAATATTGAATGCTATTCAATTGATGTCATTGATGTGTTTACACAGGAGCATTAGAATGAATGCCACAACATGAATGATGCTACCGACAATGTAACAATAACAATTGAGGAGATAGTTGAGGAAGAGGGAGCTTAGGGGAATTATATGCAACATTTTGAATTATTAGAACTCCCTGATTGACCTATTTGTGCTCTAAAAAACTCAATTGAATAGCCACATGCTTTGGAATTAAAGCCTTTGCCCGAATATTTGAAGTATGTTTATCTTGGGGACAATGATACTTTGTCGGTTATTATTTCAGCAAAGCTTGAAACAGCATAAATGAGCAATTTCTTGGAGCATCGCTGATATTAAAGGCATTAGCCCAGCCAATTATGAAAGAAGTTGTTCCAAATGAGATTATAAAATGGTTGGATAATGTAGTTATATACTTAATCTCAGACAGGAATTGGGTCAGTCCAGTGCAGTACGTCCCAAAGAAATACGACATTACTATGGGTTCAAATGAAAAAAAATGAGTTAGTACCAACAAGGACCACTATTGCTTGAAGAATATGTATGGACTATAGAAAGCTCAACAAAGCTATAAGGAAAGATCACTTCTCATTGCCATTTATAGATGAAATGATGTATCGTCTCACCGAAAAAACTTTATATTATTTCTTATACGAGTATAGTGGTTACAACCAAATAGCCATATCACCTGAAGACAGGAGAAAACTACTTTCACCTGCCCTTATAGTATGTTTACCTTACGACGAATATTGTTTGGTTTGTGCAATGCTCCAACAATATTCCAGTGATGTATAATGGTTATATTCTTCGATATGATTGAATATTACTTGGAGGTATTCATAGATGACTTTTTTATTTTTGTGAATGACTTTGACCAATGTCTTATTCATTTATTCATTTGGTTGTTGTGTTGAAACGATGCAAAGAAACCAATTTGGTTTTAAATTGGGAGAAATGTCACTTCATGATGACTGAGGGCATAGTGCTAGGGCATCATATCTCTAGTCATGGCATGAAAGTATACAAGGCTAAGGTAGAAGTTATTGAGAAGCTACCACCTCCCACCAATGTGAAATCAATTAGAAGTTTCTTAGGACATTCGAGATTTTATCGAATATTTATCAAGGATTTTCCCATATTGCTAGACCATTATGCTCATTGCTGGAGCAAAATAGAAAATTTGTGATTGATGATAGGTGATGAATACTGCTCCTATAGTCGTAGCACCAGATCAAAATTGTTCACTTGAGCTTATGTGCGATGCTAGTGACCAAGCTATTGGAGTAGTGCTAGGGCAAAGACGAGAAAAAGTCTTTCATGTTATACATTATGCTAGTCAAACACTGAATGTTGCCCATCTCAATTACACTGTAACACCCATAGCCCATATATATCTCGTAATACGAGTCACATATGTCACATCAATTAGATAAATATTTACTATGCATGAAGATTTAAAATCTCGTTTCTTTTTAAACTTTCACTGTTTCAACTTTTAAACTTTTATCTTATTCGTATAAAATCATAAATGTAACTGCTTTTGTAAATTGTTTATAACCATAATTGATTATTATAGTAACTGATTATGTACAACCTATAATGTTATCTACAACCCAATCTTTTCCATTCAACTTGAAATGTTACATACTACTTATTTTACTAACTCCAATTATTTTTCATTCATTCAACCTATAACAATAATCGATTCATTATATTACAACTTTTCCCTAAAAACTAAACTCTAATCCCTGAATCCAAAATCATTAATTTTAAAAACTGTCAACTAGGGTTTTACGAACGTACATCTCTATTCTTCAAATTGTCATTTCAATTTTATTCACATCTTTTCTCTTTAGATGCCTATTGCTCAAATGGAAACATACTTCTTTGATTCTGGCCTTTCCCTAAACCGGTTGTGTTAACTATAATTACTCGATGTTTTTCTCTATGTATCGATATATGTGGAAAAGTTTAATGCATTTACAACCTTCTCATTTTCCTTCTTTTTCAAAATTCAAAAATATTTATATAATCGATTTACAACACAAAATGTTCTATGTATCAACCGAAAAAGTTATCTGTTTATATAACAATATTAGTTGAAATTGAAAATATTACTCTTCTAATGGTCACAAAATAACTTATAAATTGCCAATATTATTAATATAATTAACATTTTAAGTTGTCATTCAAATGCTACTAGATTTTAAGTTGATACGGCTTTATTCGTTCACACCACAATAAAATAAGTTGGTTGCGATCTGAAATATTATAAACTTTGACAATATCGATATTTAAAAAAATTAATACGTACCAATAACATAAGTTATTCGATTAAACCATTTTAAATTATTTTAAAATATTTACAACCTATTTTATTAAATTTCTTTTCAAATTTCTGATTCCGTTTTTTAGCCTTATGTATTTCTTACATTCCCATGTCATCAGTCCAGTTTTCAGTTTTTTGTAAATACACTTTTCAAAAGTTCGATAACAGCCATATGTTGAGTGCCATCTGTCAGTTCTTGGTCCGATTGAGTGCATCTTTAAGAGGCGGCGAACGAGAACTAGAATCATGTACAGAGAGACAGATTCACTGAAACAGAAGCTATCCAGGTAGGGTAGGGTAGGGTCGGGTCACCTTCAAAACCGATGTCGTCTTTTGACGATGATGGCTACTTAGGTTACGACCCTCGCCTCGTTTCCCACCAATCCCACTCCTTGGAAGCCGACTCGGTCAAGGTCTCACTACCCGATTCCCCACCGATGTTCAACAATCAGTCGCACGCTATCGGAGATGACGTCTTCTCATCACAATCGATGCCCGAAACTCCTTCTCCACCTCTCATCTACGGTAGCGGTGGTGGATACTCTGCTTTCTCACCGGAGCACAACGGGGAGGAATTCAACGGCGATCAGTTTGGAGGATCCAATGAGCCGGTCTTGCCGCCGCCTGCTGAGATGGAGCCTGAAGAAGGTTCTGCTTTGAGAGAGTGGCGCAGGTAAGTTTACGATCACAAGTTACTGGGTTGAACTTCATTTCTATTTCATTTTGATTAACTCAAACTATTAAAACTACCAACTTAAATTTTCTATAAAAAATATGGAAGGAATTTTATCATTTATTATTGATTATGTTTTTAAAAGTTTGAGTTTGGATTTACTGATTCGCAGACAGAACCTGATTCTACTGGAGGAGAAGGAGAAGAAAGAGAAGGGGATGGTGGAGCAAATAATAAAGGGAGCAGAGGAGTACAAAGTTGAATTCCATAAGAAGACAAGTATAGCTATTGAAAAGAACAAAGCATCCAACAGAGATAAGGAGAAGGTGATACTCAGACCTCAAATTCACAATTCTTATACTATATGTTTTGCCCACCAATTTCATTTTATGAAAATCTTGTGTTATAGTGCTCTGGGTTTATTACAAATTCATGGATTTAGATTGTGGTTATGTGGAGCGATGAAAGTGTGTTAGGAGAGACAGATGTATAATTTTATGTTTGAGGTACACTTGTAAGTTTGGAAGAGATTGTATGAGAAATTAAAATTTTCAAAGATGATTGGATCAGTGTGTTAGTATACGGTGTTTCTGTTTCTGCAAATGACTCATGTTAGGATCATATATTGGCAGGTATGTTTGGAAAATAGGGGTAAATTCCATGGAGAGGCAGAGAAAAATTACTGGAAGACAATTGCAGAGCTGATCCCGAATGAGGTGCCGACTATAGAGAAGAAGGGAAAGAAACCTTCCATCGTTGTGCTCCAGGGACCTAAGCCTGGAAAGCCAACTGATCTTTCCAGGATGCGACACCTACTCGTGAAGCTGAAGAATAATCCTCCTCTCCACATGAAGTACATTTGAATGATTCAGAGCCATTATCAAACATCACGTGACATTCAGAGCTAATTCATACAGAGCCTCTGAATCATTCAGCATTTGAATCATTCAACATTTGAATCATTCAGCACTTAATCATTCTGAAGTAAACAAATAACTCCTAAATTCTTTAAGGATAAATTATATGATTGATCACTCTCGTTTAAGTTTGTATAATTTTTCTCGTTGAATTCAAAAAAATAATATTTAATTACTTTCGTTTTTATTTAGTTAAGATGTGATTACTGAGTGTTAACCGTCATTGGACTTTTTAACGAAATATTTATGGAGCACGATGAATGTATGAAATTAAAATGAGTAAACTACACAAAAGATCACTAATATTTGAGTAAGTTTTTGTTTTCTCCACTGAAATTTCAAAAGTAACAAATTGGTCAAGACCATTTTACAGTATATCTCCGAAAATGATCCGAATTGATAGGGAACTCGATCAACACAAAAAAAAGGCAATCGAAGCATTTACAAACAGTGTCCTACAAGCTACACTTTGATTTTCAATACAAACTGCCAATACCAACCTTTATTTCCTTGTAATTGAATAGATGAATATATCTTTTCTGATTTGCAGTCAATGTATATCATCTTGTTCATGAACAAAATACACTCCAATGCAGATAATTCTTGATATTACATGGATCGTAATTGGTTACAAAGGAATAAATTTGTACAGAAAAAGGGTTGCAATATTCGTCCCAGATCATAACAACTACTATAACTTCAACACCGAGCACAGCAAGAAACTTGAAGGAACAAGCGTAGAGTAACATTTAGCTTGTGGTTTAAAGCCCTTACCAAAGAGATGATTGATGGCTACATAAATGAAAACCCAACAGGCCACAAGCAAGTCCTATAGAGATTGCGTAAATCCAATCAGTCACATGACCGGATGTATGACTGTCCTACCACCGTCTTTATCACTGGCCGTCTACCCATCCGTCTTCGTATCCTCACCGTCGGCCATACAATTATTGTAATTAACTGGTTTGAAGTTATACAGGTAAACCATTAATCGAGCCTTGTTTTATCATCTCTTTCTGCTAATGTTCGCATAGATGTATCGAATGAAAGTTTGACCGAGTTTCGATAAATTTTGAGATTTGGTTACTAGGGATTTATGGATATAGGGATTTAAGGAATGGAAAGTTTTGTCTTTGGGTAACGAGACGAGCTTGAAAAGCATGAGCAAACTAGTTAGCCTAAGACGTAATATGTATTGTAGAGGCGATGAATAAAATTTTAGTTCAACTCTTGGCATGATAAATTTAACAGTTCAGCTGAAATTTAAAACAAAACGCATAAGCGCAGGCAGCTAATTACAAGTCGATGGTTACTCCTCTTGCACCATTGATATAAGGTAAAGGTTGTAATCACCATTTTTACCTCCATCCAGCAGCCCCTCCACGTGCATTTCCAGCAGTTTCCATCCAACAACCCTTTCACGTTGCAGCTCCAGCAGCTCCTAGCACCAACGACAGTTGCCCCCCACGTCGCAGCTACAAAGTGATTCACCGAACTCGACCCTTTTAACCGGTCCAAGCAGGGTTCTGTGGTGGCTATAAAAGCCACTGAATCCTGCAAAAGAAAGATACACAGCCACCACCAACAAACAATCTATATCTACAAAACTGAAAGAAAAGAGAAGAGAAAGAAGAGACCTACCATCGAGGAATCGAACGTCGCCGGAGACACCATAGAACCGAAGGTAAAACTTCGGTTTCTTTTAGATCTACGGAGTTTGGTAAAACTTTAGGCTAGAATAACCTTATATTTGGGTTTAGAAAATAAGGGCTTCGATTTGGGACACTTTTGTAAAACGACCACCGTGTATGGTGGCCGGCGGCGGCGACGCCGATGAACGGTGGCCGGCCAGTGACCGGCTCTCCCTCCGGTTAGGGAAAGCTAGAGAGGAGGGAGAGCTTCTCTCTAAGAGAGAGAAGCCAAAGAGAGAAATAAAAAAAAGGTTAAATGACCTATTTATATCCACTCCAAAACTACGTCGTTTTGGATAGGGACATCTGTGCAAATTTACGCATGAGTAAACCTCATCCTCAGTCCTTGTAAGTTGTATTTATTTTGTTTGTCACTAAAAGCGAATTCTGAACTTTTAAATTTGGTCTCGTAATTTTATTTTATTTTATTTTATTTTAGTCCTTATATATATATTTAGGATAAATAGTGCATTTAGGCCATTTAAATTTTATTAATTTTTATTTTAGTCCTGAATAACTAATTAAGGCTAAATTACACTGTTGGCATCTATATTTTATGATAATTCGAATTAGGCCATTAATTTATATATTTTACATTTTAATCCCTAATAGTTTGATAATTTTTATTTAATATACTTTGAAATTTAATTTTATAATTTTAATTTCTTTTATCATTATTTATTTGCAATTTTATTTTGTTTTACAGTATTACTTTCGATATGTTTAAATTATTACTTTCATTATTATTTTATTATTATTTTCATCTTAGTCATATATATATATATATATTTGTTTAAATAATATTATTTTTTTATTTTTAATATTAAGAAATGTGTTATCTTAAAGCAACTAGAAGTCATTTTCTGATATTTTTAGATAAATAAATATTTTACTTTTATAAATTATAATTTTATTATTATTAGGAAAATTTTTCTATTTATTTATTTATTAATATTAAAGAAATGGGTTGTCTTATAGCAACTAGAAGTCCTTTTTCTAATATTTTTAAATAAATAAATACTTTATTTATCATTTATAAAAATTATTTTAATATTTTTCTTCCTTATTATCCAATTGAATATGAAAAGATCATAAATTAAATTCATATTCGAATTCTTAAATTCTACTATTAGAGACAATTTATAATCGACAATGACCAATTTTGGGCGTTGTGGGAGTGATAATCATTCCCCAATCGTAACCGACCACGAATCCCTTTTTATTCTCAAAAAGAATGAATTTTTGGTTAAACGCAGACCAGTTTATCTTTTAACTGATGTTTTCTTAAAAATCTTTTAAAAGATGATTTTTAGGTATTCGACCTACCAGACCCAAAAGGCCGATGGCGACTCCCAAAATATTTCATTAAAAACCATTTATCCACATTATTTTTCCCGCCAAGAAAAATTTCGTGCCCCGGCGAAAATCGATTACGACAGCTTGGCGACTCCGTTGGGGATGGTCAAACCTAAGTCGATTATATATTGTATCTATAGTTAGAAATTGAGAATCTAATTTTATTTAATTTATGATTCTTTTTTCTTTCAATTTATTTTATACTCTTGTATATTTAATTTTATTTTTAGATATCAATTTTTGTATGAACATTTCTCCTCACACACAACACATACATTGCATGAACATAAGCTCTATAATTGAGCTCTTTCCCTTTTAAGTGGGAGTGAAAGCGACGTCTTCGTGAGAATTTATTCTCCGTGTCAGACCTAGCAAGTAACTTTTGGGGCTCATATGATATATGTCTTCGTGAGAATTTATTCTTCGTGTTAGGCATAGGGAAATGTGTCCTCTCGAATTGAACTTGGTCCGCTTAAGTTTGTGATGAATTATTGAGGGTTTGGCAGCCCAAGGGGGCACCAACAAAGACAGTTCGAGTACCTTTACTCCTAGAACTGAAACCCTCCATATAATAAACCTTAGAAATTCACCCGATCTAAGACAAGACTGAACCTCTGTTCGTAGGTGTACACAAAGGAGAAATAAGTTCTAGCTTTTAATTTATTTGATTTCATTTTTTTCTAAATAATTTCCTATGAACTAAAAATCATGCAGTTAGGTTAATTTTTCCAAACAAAGCATGGAACTAGAAAGCATGAGGTTAAAATTTATACCTTAATAGATAAATTTTTTTTCTTTCCATTAGTTGGTACTAACTATTTTATTTTTTTCTTATTTTTTCCCATGCATTTTATTTTGCTCTAATTTATTTATATTGATTTCTTTTGTTTCCATTGCATAATCATGGCATAACCAAAAGGTGTTGATTTGAAAGACTGTTCATCAAATTAGAAAGAATTCATAAATGGACAAAAAGTTTTATGATCAAGCAAAATATGATGCAACTAAGGAAAGACATCCTAAGGGGACTCCGAAGATATAGGAGAGCTATACACCCAAATATCGTATGCCTGTTGAAGAGCAAAAGGAGATACGAGAAATAAGAGAGCATATGTCCAATATGATGGGTACAATATCTATTTTAGCCAAAGAAAAAGAGATTCCTACACAAAAAGAGAGAGAGCTCAATGACCATAACCCTGCAATCTCAAATATACAAGGAACTTCGGATCTTAACTAATTTGAGAAATTACAGACAATCATTATTCATATTCACAAATTATCTGGAGATACCCAGGAAATGGTGACAACTGTAAAAGCTCCCAGAAATGGGAAGAAATTATGTATTATGAAATCATCAAGGTTTAGTCTGCTCCCGACGTCTAAAACTCATGTTCAATCCAAGACAAAAGGTGGTTCTCATTTTGATGCTATCCCTATATCATATGAGGAGTTGTACGAGAAGCTACTTGAAGCGCGAGAAGCTACTTGAAGCGCGAGAAGCAGCTCCGCATTATATGAAGCCATTTCAACCTGCATATCCGAATTGGTATGACATCAACGTTTATTGTGAATATCATGCCAGAGCTCAAGAACATACCATTGAGAATTGCCTTGCCTTCAAACATCGAGTCCAATGTCTTTGGATCATGGAATCTTAGAGTTTAGGATAAATGATCAACCTAGTTTGTTAACTGAAGGTCCGGCTAGATTAATACCAAAAGTGGTCAAAGGTAAGAGCATCAGTAGGGGCACACATAAAGAAGAAGATTTGTTGAGGCCTGAGGCTCAAATACGTTATTTAAATATTGAAAACGATAAATTGAGCACCAAAATGGAAACCATGCATGAAGATTTCCAGAAGGTCAGTCAAGCCTTTCAAAATACTGGCATAGGAAACACCCCAGAAGAGTGGATAACAGGGGTCACCAAACTGAAAAAGAACTGTAACATACATGAAGGTCGAGCCAAGAAGTTTTCTCACGATTTAAGAGTTGCAGGAGTAAGACGCAATACAACTGTCATTGAATTGGGAAAATGTCAAGTCAAAAATCAAAGGTTGAATAGTTCTATGACCATCATGGAAGCATCATCCATCATATCAGATCCATCAGCTTGAGATCGATACTGAATTAAAAGCCACTATGGCCAAGAAAAAGTCATTGAAGAAATGTTTAGATGATTATGGAGATCTTGTATGAGAACTTCTTGAACATAAATGTTCTCTCACAAGAAAAAATGAACAACATTGTTTACAACTCCGAGATTTGACACAGAAGATGAAGGAAAAAAAGAATATCATGAAGGAAGCTTCTGCTCAAGCAAATAATGTGGCTCATAAGCTAGTGGACTTAGCTGGCTTTATAAGAGAATTAAGGCAGATTGATAACTCCACACCTGAACATGAGTGGAAGTTAATTTGGCTTTTAAGAGAAATAGAGAAATTAGGAGTGAAAGTCATCCCCTACATGTACAAGTTTGTTTGATGCACCGAAACTTTTGTGTTCAATGAAATCTATTCTAAGATGATCACTCTTGATTAACACCTTTGTTGCATTTGCATTTTGCATTCGTAATTTTTTCATTACATTTGCATTTTTATATTTTCATTTACATTTTCATTTTATATTTGCATCTTTGCATTGAACAATTTGCATTCTTATTTTTTCATTTTTGCATTTACATTACATTTTTATTTATTTAAGTATTGTTATATACATTAATTATAAAAATATGTAAATAATTCCTGAGAGATTTATGTAACAGAAAAACCGAGATCATTCATTCATATCACTGTACCATCATCATGAAAACAATAGAGCAATCTTATGAAAGACTACAAGATCAGTGGCCAGAATAATTGATAGGGTTACCTCAGGATACAAGGAAAGAAGCATCACAAGATGGATCAAATTAAATTACTCAGGAGATGGCATCTGATAAAGAAGAGATAACTGCTAAAGAGCAACAATGCTATCAGATTGAAGAGTCAATAATGATAACATACCCTGGGGCATCCCACTCGAACTTAAAGAATAGCCTCATTTCAAAATATGAGGAGAGATTCAAGAAGGTGGATGAAACAATCAGAAATATGAAAAGTGTTAGTGCCTACCACAAAGAATTAGAAGCAAGAGAGCTCAACTTGGTTTCAGATTTGGTTATTCCCCATGAATTCAAAATGCCTGATTTTGAGAAATATGATGGCACCAGTTGTCCCCTAATTCATTTGAGAATATTTTGTAGAAAAATGGAAGGATATTTGAATTATGATGATTTGTTAATTCACTCTTTCCATGATAGTCTCGTTGGGCCAACAGTAGTATGGTACAATTATTTGACCCAAAAATAGATCGAAAGATGGGTTGATTTAGCTTATGCATTTTGGGACAATATCAGTATGTTAAAGGCTTAACTTCAACACGTATAAATCTTCAAGGAGTAAAAATGGAAGCAAATGAAGGGTTTCATAAGTATGCCTTAAGATGGAGAAGAGTTGCAGCACAAGTTCAACCTCCAATATTAGAAGAAGAGATATCACATATGTTTTGTGATTCCCTTCCCGCTCCTTTCTTTGAGTTAATGTTGGCAAATCTGACAAAGGAATTAGAGAATCTTATGACAAATGGAGAGATAATTGAAAACATAATCATCAAATGAAACTCAAAAGTTACATCCAAAAACCCGAAGAATCAGAAAGTGAAAGCTGATGATGTAAATGAATGTCGCATCCAGAGTCCCCGCAATTGCAAAAAAAAAGAGCAAATAGTTGTTCGGATCGACCAAAGAAAGTCATGCGATCAAGAAATACTTTGGAGGTGTTCCAAACTTCCATTTTAGACTTGTACCCTCATTTGATTAAAGATCAATACATCACACCAAGACCAACGAAAGTGACACCAAACCCTTCTGCTCATAGCTATGATCAAGGTAGTGTTTGTGATTTCCACTTGGGGGTATCTGGGCATTCAACAGGGAGTTGTTGGCCACTGTTAAAAGAAATAGAGACGCTCGTTGACAATAGAGTCTTGACACAAGAAATGATCAAGAAATGGGGGAAAATAAAGATGAAAATCCTGGGCCAAGTACATACCCAACATTCGAAGCAAGCTAAACAAAACAAGTGGAAGTTGTTATCTACCACTGTAGTACTTTCTATTTTCAACATCTTGTTTGCACATGTTTTTTGTTCCTTTCTCCTCCTTTTGTGCAATAAATAAATTTGTGTTGCTTTTAAGGTTATGAGCATTGAGTCAATTTTGCAATCTTGCAGTTCTTTGAATATCGACTGGATTAAAAAAACTCTTTAAATGATTTAGAGTTATAATCTTTGACAAAATATCAAGATTGAAAACCAGAAAAACAAGGACCTTTGCCCTTACCTTAGATGAAATATACCCAAACACTATCCTATTACAAATATGAGATAGCCTACTCCTATTGAAAAGAATTACAAAAAGGCTTGGTATTTATATATAGGAGCGTACAACATGGGGCATCGTTGGTGTATTACATTTCAAAACCGACTAGAATATTTTTCTATTGATGACGTTCGATGATGAATATAATTTTTACAAATAGGTAAATCTAGTTTAAGTCAGCTGCTTGAGAATTTAACTCTAACAAAGAGATTTTCTGAATTCCACCAAAACACCTAGACTATAACAAGTTCTTCTTAACAAGCTTAAGAAATTGGATTTGGATACCCATGTTATATTATTATATATACAATAAAGCTTGAGTTATCCCCCTAAAGCAATTGGTTAATAGCCCCAACTTTATGGATAATATTCAGCTAATATGTTATGCTTGAGTTATCACCCTAAAACAATTGGTTAATAGCCCCGACTTTATGGATAATATTCAGCTAATTTGTTATACTATTATACACAATAAAATTGTCCCTCTAGAGCAATTGGTTAATTGCCTCGGCTTTATGGATAAGTTTCAACTAGCCTGATAAAGGTGATTATATTATCATATACAATAAAGCTGAATTCAGCTAGCCAAAATGGCAAAAAGTCACTAAATAAAAATAGACTAAGGGAGTTGCGAAACACCTGTTATAGTCTACTTCACACAAGCTCTCAGAAATTTCATTTTTAGACCGATATTTTCGCACTACTTTGGTTAGATAAGTCTAAATGAAAGATTCCAGAGAATTGAAATAGAGGTATTCTAGATAGTCTAGTAATTGGCAATCCTAGTTGCGTCATTTTGTACGCATCCGGTTAAAATACCAAGTCCTTAAAGTAAGGAATGTGACAAAGTTCACAAAGAGCGAGAGAGGAGTGGCATCTTAAATAGATATAACCATAGAAAATAGGAAAGCCATCCTTAAGCCAAACCAAATTTTGATACTTGTCAAAGAACTATAATTCTCAAACATTAAAGAGTTGTTGATTCTTTTGATATTCTTTGAATTCATGCTTATGATTTGATTCTATTGTGAACCTGTGATAGGCAACATTTTACAAAATTCTTTCATTCTTCGATAAAGAAAGGAGGAAAAACATTCTTTAAACAGGACAATCTCAAATGAGGAAAGTCCTTGAAGCAAGTTGTTGTTTATTCTACCTCTATTGTAAAAAAAAGAATGAGCGATGCCAGAATGATGAAGCACTTCACATTTCTTAAAATCAAGTGGTCCAAGAAGCCATAAAGTTTGGAGAATTGAACTTATGACGCTCTCCTGTGACATTATTAGCAATTTATCAAGAAAAAATTATCATTCATCTCATGCTGAAGGCGATAAGCATCACCAAACAAATTATTTTCCCCAGCCATCATTCCATGTCCCCTAGAAGATTACATCACAAAGCTATAAGTCCCATTAAGGTGTATTATGGGAATAAACAAGTCCACCACTTGCACTCTGGTTATACTGTGATGCTAGCTCAAGTCTTGATACATCATTTATGCCTCTTCCATGCCGACCATTTTCTTTGTCAGGATTATATACATTATGTCCTTTAGAAGATAGTTGAACTTGAAATTGAGAATTTATGGCACAAAATAAGACATTGGAATAGATTATACACTTATAGACATTTCATATTGGGTAACATTGGTTATAGGAATCCAAAAGTAGAGATAACCACTTTTACTATCAACCAAACATTTTCATGTTTTGGGAAGAGTGAGATCTAGCAGTGATATATCTTGGAGTAGTAGAAGAGACAGTCGATGTAGCAGTCATTGCAAGAAAATGCACTAACAAAAATCTTCTAGTTCATACCGATGATGTTTATTTCTTCCAGTAAGATTGTTATACGGGATACCACTGACAACAAGGTTGAATCCGCCAAATCTACTCATCAATTGCTCCAACCGATCCCCATTCAGTTCTTGCACATCTGCTTTCAAAGGTATGCCGATCCGGTAAAGGGCAACCTCTGCACCACCGATCCCAGAGAAAAGAGACAGGACATTGATATACCAGAGTAACATGTCTCTTAAGACCAAAAGATGATAAACCACTGTGTCGACCTGGAATGAATTATCAAGTGATTTATACCACTCTGTCCGACTAGATCCCTCTAAATCTAAAAAATGGGCACCTCATTCAGAAGAGGCACATATCTCAGACATTTCCATCCGAATGATTGATTACTTCTTAAGTTTGTGAGAACATGAAGAGAATTCCTCAAGTTACTTGATAACACTGCTGTTTAGTGACACCAGAATGAGAGTATTCAAGATAAACATATTTGGGGCACGAATAGAGCCACGAGTACCCTCAGTGGGGCATTAGCGAAATTGGACCTTGTGGGGATCATGAGATTCAAATAAAACAAACATTGAGAGTAAGACTTATAGTTTAAAATGTTGGGGCATCTCAAAAGCCCATTTTAGACAAAAATGATCCATGTGGGGCATTTTGAAGGCCTACATCAATATGAATATTTGGGCATTTTTGAAAGCTCATATTAGCAAGAAGCAAATATTGGGGCATCTCGAAAGCCCATTTCAGACATAAATGATCTTTGTGGGGTATTTTGAAGGTCCAATTCAGACAGATCCATGTGGGACATCTTGAAAGCCCATTTCAATCAAAAATTAGAATATTAACGCATTTTGAATGTTTGTATCAGTAAATACGGGGGCATACTGAAAGCCCATTTCAATCAGAATCAGGAATGTTGGCGCATTTTGAACGTTTGTATCTGCAAATACAGGGGCATGCTGAAGGCTCATATCATCTTATGAAAAGATCGTTACTTTGAGCAAATATTTCCAATAAGACAGAAAGGAATGAAGAATAACAATTGTGAAACTGTGACAGTATTGCTGACTATATAATTGCTTCGTTCATCAAGCAGTTACATTAAGGTTCTATTGTTAAACAAATATCTACTCAGCAAGTATGGTTTCAAATACCCAATCTTATTAACCATATGTCATATGACAGCGTGTTCTTTGTAAAGATACATCACGGTTGCATGAATAAAGATGATCCCCATGTAGACCATTCTATCCAAGGTTCAGTTTCTCAAAGTCTCGGCTTTGAATTTTGTATTCTGTGTGTCGGTGATGATTGGAAATATTTCTTTGAGATTCCTGGCAGTTAGTTTTAATCATACTGTTGGGGGCTACGAAACTATTTTTTCACAACAGTTTTTGTTTACTTGATGACATTGAAGATGGAGGCTCGACTTACGTACATTACCCTTATTCCCGTTGTTACTGGATTATCATTGCCAGTCAGGATGAATTAAGTTTTCATCTATTTGGTTTATCATGTGCGTTTTATCTACAGCAGCAAGAATTCCATGATCATTCTTCTGTACATGGCTCCTATAGCTGATGTGTTTCTACTTCTTACAACACTCATTATGAAAGAAAATGTGATTGGTATCACCCTTGCCCTTGCCTGAGATGATATCAAGATCATTTGCTATCTCTTATTCAATTCAGCACTAGCATATTTTATGAATTTTACCAACTTTTTGGTCATAAAACACACCAGCATCCCATTTGTATTCCCACTGAGTTTTGTTCTCAAGTGGTCTTGTGACATCATACAAAAGCTTTGAACACTCTGCAAAGAGCTTTATTGATGAGAAACCTGGGCAGAAGCCACAGGAAAGAATGAATGTGTTGTCAAATGTTGTACGAGCATCTAAGCAGAAACCACATGAGATGATGAATGTGTTGTCAAGTGTTTTATGAACCAGTGATTATGGTGTTGAACCAATGTTGTGATCATATGGTTTTCATTTATTGATACAAAATAAAGCTTGTCTTCTTCAACCCCAAGCTTAGAAGTGAGATATGATGAAGATTTCTTTCCACAGAAGGAGGGCTGAAATTTTAACAACAAGAAAATAGTGGAGCCAACTAAGATTAAACAATAGGTTATTGTTAAACATCTCGACATGATATGGTCCAAGTTGCCTTGTTCGAGATTTGATTAGATGTGGAGACATGAAATAAATTAGGATAAATCCTCCTTGTGATGTGTTTCAAGAGTCAAATCAAAACATATGCTACTCTCTTAATTAATCTCTGTTGAGTTTAACATATCTACATTCTTCAAAGATGAAAGATTCTCTCTTCAAAGATGATATATTCTTTTTTCAAAGATGAAAGCTTTATTGGACTTATATACAAGTCCAGATGAAGAAAGCCGATGTTATCAAAGACTAAATGGGGCATCAAGGTCATAGTTATGACTACGGCAAGAGTTCCATAAATGAAACATTTCTTCTGAGACTTAAATGAAACAAAGAAGACACAAAGATGCAAATTGATCAGATGGTTCTTCAGAAATGAGAGCTTGATAGCATAAGTTGCTACACTGATATCCAAAGGTAACCCTGGAAATAAATGATCAAGTGAAGGAAGACCGAGTTCACCACTTTGAAGTCAAATGAAGATTGCATCAACATTCATGCATTCATAAAAACATCATTTGCACAATAAACAATGCATTACATTGATACATCTGATTGCATTCAAATATGAAGTTTTACAGATCTTCGTATGAAAAAAGAAGATCCAAAATGGAATACCTTACAAAGGGAAGGTAGAATTCAAATCACATCAGGAGAGGCACACATCTGAAGAATAAATGGTCGCATTTCACAAAAGAAGTATTATTTTGGGGTATGTTACCCAATCAACAAGTTATTTCAATGAGAAAACGATTTCCAAAGTTTGTCATTTAATCTTTTCTAAAAATGAAATTTTTGAATAGTAAGAAAACAATTTCCAAAGTTTCTTACTTAGTAAACTATTTCCCACATCTGTAAGCCCTTCAGTGTATAATGTTTTCAAAAAGCCTTCAGAAGCTTTTTGATGTTTTCAAAGCCTTCGGGTCATCTGTAAGCCCTTCAGTGCATGATGTTTTCAAAAAGCTTTCGGGAGCTTTTTGATGTTTTCAAAACCTTCGGGTCATCTGCAAGCCCTAAAGTGCATGATGTTTTCAAAGCCTTCGGGTCATCTGTAAGATCTTCAGTGCAGGATGTTTTCAAAACCTTCGGGTCATCTGTAAGACCTTCAGTGCATGATGTTTTTAAAACCTTCAGGTCATCTGTAAGACCTACAGTGTAGGATGTTTTCAAAACCTTCGGGTCAACCATAAGACCTACAGTGCAAGATGTTTTCAAAAAGCCTTCGGGAGCTTTTTGATATTTAAAGCCTCCGGGTCATCTGTAAGACCTATAGTGCATGATGTTTTCAAAACATTCGGGTCATCCATAAGACCTACAGTGCAGGATGTTTTCAAAACCTTCGGGTCATTCGTAAGACCTACAGTGCAGGATGTTTTCAAAGAATATTTTAGAAACCAAGCTTTCAGGGGTTTCTTGATTTGAATTCTAGAGATCAACAAAGATTCGAATCCATCACTCGATGCATCAATTTCCAGAAGGAGATTATAATAAGAAGAACTTATAGTTCAGAAGTTTGAACATTTCAAGCTAAAAATGATGTTTTATGTCTTTGCTCCATTCCTATTCCACAACAACAAGCAAAGAGGGGCAGTTGTAATCACCATTTTTACCTCCATCCAGCAGCCCCTCCACGTGCATTTCCAGTAGTTTCCATCCAGCAACCCCTCCACATTGTAGCTCTAACAGCTCCTAGCACAAACGACAGCTGCCCTCCACGTCGCAGCTACAAGGTGACTCACCGAACTCGACCCTTGTGACCGGTCCGAGCAGGGCTCCGTGGTGGCTATAAAATCCACCGAATCCTGCAAAAGAAAGATACACAACCACCACCAACAAAAAATCCATATCTACAAAACTGAAAGAAAAGAGAAAAGAAAGAAGAGACTTACCATCGAGGAGTCGAACGTCGCCGGAGACACCGTAGAACCGAAGGTAAAACTTCGGTTTCTTTTAGATCTACGGAGTTTGGTAAAACTTTAGGTTAGAATAATCTTAGATTTGGGTTTAGAAAAATAAGGGCTTCGATTTGGGGCACTTTTGTAATCTGACCACCGTGTATGGTGGTCGGCGGCGGCGCCGCCGTCGACGGACGGTGGTCGGCTGGTGATCGGCTCTCCCTTCTGTGAGGGAAAACTAGAGAGAAGGGAGAGCTTCTAGAGAGAGCCAAAGAGAGAAATAAAAAAAATGTTAAATGACCTATTTATACCCACTCCAAAACTACGTCGTTTTGGAGAGGGACCTCTATGCAAATTTACGCATGAGTAAATCTCGTCCTCAGTCCCTGTAAGTTGTATTTATTTTGTTTTAGTCACTAAAATCGAATTCTGAACTTTTAAATTTGCTCTCGTAATTTTATTTTATTTTATTTTAGTCCTTATATATATATATATATAGGATAAATAGTGCATTTAGCCTCTTTAAATTTATTAATTTTTATTTTAGTCCCGAATAACTAATTAAGGGTAAATTACACTGTTGGCATCTATATTTTATGATAATTCAAATTAGGCCATTAATTTATATATTTTACATTTTAATCCCTAATAGTTTGATAATTTTTATTTAATATACTTTTCAATTTAATTTTATAATTTTAATTTTTTTATCATTATTTATTTGTAATTTTATTTTGTTTTATATTATTACTTTCGATATGTTTAAATTATTATTATTATTTTTTTATTATTTTCATTTAGTCATATAAATATATATATATATATATATATATATATATTTGTTTAAATAATAATATTTATTTATTTTTAATATTAAGAAATGGGTTGTCTTAAAGCAACTAGAAGTCATTTTCTGATATTTTTAGATAAATAAATATTTTACTTTTATAAATTATAATTTTATTATTATTAGGAAAATATTTTCTATTTATTTATTTATTTTTTAATATTAAAGAGATGAGCTGTCTTAAAGCAACTAGAAGTCTTTTTCTAATATTTTTAAATAAATAAATACTTTATTTATCATTTATAAAAATTATTTTAATATTTTTCTTCCTTATTATCCAATTAAATATGAAAAGATCATAATTAAATATGAAAAGATCATAAATTAAATTCATATTTGAATTCTTAAATTTTACTATTATAGACAATTTATAATCGACAAGGACCAATTTTGGGTGTTGTGAGAGTGCTAATCATTCTCTAAACGTAACCGACCAAGAATCCCTTTTTATTATTAAAAAGAATAAATTTTTGGTTAAACGCAAACCAGTTTATCTTTTATATGATGTTTTCTTAAAAACTCTTTTAAAAGATGATTTTGTAGGTATTCGACCTACCTGACCCAATAGGCCGATGGGGACTCCCAAAATATTTCATTAAAAAACCATTTATTCACATTATTTTTCCCGCCAAGAAAAATTTCGTGTCCGGGCGAAAACCGGTTACGACAAAGGTGATGTCACCTCCATTGCATGCCAGCCATGCTTTCTTTGGTCATATTGTTCTCCATCTCCCCAAATAGTATATGCTTCTTCTCCGTGGACGGAGTCGTCTCCAATCTCGAGCTGGTTATCTGGCATTCTCAATGGTATACACAGCCTTATCATTAGAAGAATCAACGTCGACGTTACATTCCAACCAATAACAAACAAGGCTGCTACTATTTGCTTCGCCAATTGAACCCCTCCATTCCCCCCATATAATGCACACCTTGTGTCCTTCGGCAGTATCAACCTGCAGAGGTGTGGCTCCGCCAGTAGCCCCATGAGGAGACCGCCCATCAGGCCGGCCACTGCATGCGTGTGAAATACACCCAGAGCATCATCCACCTGTGGCCATGATTATGTGAGTGTGAAAATATACCAATCAACATTACGGAACATTTCCATGTGGACATGTCACATACCTTTTGTAACCACGTGCATTTCTTGTGAATTATCATCATGGATGCCCATGGAACACTGCCGGCAAGCATTCCGATAATTATAGTAGCCCAAGATTGCAACAAGCATGCTCCCGGCATGATGCAAGCGAGTCCGGTAATCATTCCATGAACCACGCCGATAACGGAAGGTTTCCCGAAGAACACGACATCGAGACATGTCCAAACAAGAAAGCTGGTTGCTGCCGAAACATTTGTGTTAAGTACCGCTATCGAAGAGTCGATACTTGCAGCATACGGTGCTCCTCCATTAAACCCTGACCATTCAATCCCCAGCAACCCAGCACCAGTGAGTATCAGCAGAATGTTGTTCGGAATAAACCTTTCTCTGTCGCTCTTGATACTGGGGCCAACCCAGTATGCAGCTGTGAGACCGGAGACCCCGGAGGAGAGGTGAATCATATATCCGCCGGAGTAGTTGATGGCACCCCATCGATAGATAAAACCACCACCCCAGAAGCTACAAGCTCCGACGGTATAGGAGAATATAAGCCAAAGTGGCGCAAACGACATCCATGCCCTGATATTCATGCGACCAAGAACAGAACCAGGCAGCAGGATAAGAGTGATAGCAGCGAAATTGAATTGGAAATACACAAGCGTCGCCATGGGATAAAGAGGCTCGGTGGCGACTCTCTAGGGTATATTGGCTCGGCCGACGAGGTAGCTTTGGCGGATAGCCGGTGCACCTTTCCCCCAGAAAAGGGAGGAGCTCGTCACCAAAGGCCATACGGTAGCATAAAAGGACCCAACAAATCAGAACTACAGCAAAGGCATAAAGAGCCATGAAAGCCGAGTTGACTGCCCATTTCTTCTTCACGATACTGGCATATAGGATTACAAGTCCAGGCATGCTCTGAATTCCCACCAGAGTCGATGCCGTCATTTGCCATGCGTTGTCTCCTTTGTTTAGTCATACGGGCACCGCTGGATCCATTTCATTTCCTGTGTAGGTTATCTGATCACCCATGGATGCTGCCAATTAATTCTGTTATACGTACTGCTTAACCACTCTTACATGATTAAAGAAACTGAGAATGCATTGAGGACCAACATTCTTATCCTTGCTTGTAACAACAGTACTAATTATTTCTGGGAATTTCTTGGGAAGGTGAGTAATATATCAAGAAACCGATTCTTATTTTATTTCATTTGATCATCCCCTTATTTAAATTAGACTTTCCAAGTTGAAAAAATATCGATTTGGGAGAAGGGCCCCGCCGTTTGACCCACATATACAGGGATAAACATTTCACCAGTTTTGATTTTATTTAATCTAGTTGGATCCATTTTCTATTTTGAAAAATTGGATTTTAGTTCAGGTTGGATTCTTTTAAGAGTGGGATAAGATCGGGTTTGACTTTAGGTTAATAGAATTGACTCGAGTTGATCAATCTGAACCAACATAATATTATATTATCTTTTATATATTTTGAAGTAATGAAAATTATCATTTATATTTTTTAATTAAATCTTTATTTTATCTAATAAAAATAATTATATATATAAATATGATCAAACTCAAGTTTTAATCTAAAAATTAGATCAAAATGGATCGAATAAAATCTTTTTAAACCTAAATTAGAATAAATATAAATGAAAAGATTTAACTTTTAAGTTGGATTTAGATAAATTAAAAAACCAATCTAACTCATGACCATTCCTATATGTGTAAGCCAACTTGCTAAGGTTGAGATGGGTGAGTGCATGTGATAATAGAACACACCCGTTGGCATGGTTTGTTGGAATCATAAAACCCATATCTAGATGATGCACTTGTAGCCTAATCAAAGGGATGAAAATAGGACTGTGGAATTCAAGTTGTAGGGGCTACCTAAGCATGTGTTCGGTGTGGATGGTTCCATAGAAGTGAGGGGACGCTAAAATAGGTAAACGACCATATTTGCATCCCTTTCACTCTACATTGGCTGACCCAATTAACCATTTTCACATGCTCTTTCTTTAGTTTATTTTTATAGATAATCTACCTTTTTATAAGGGGAAAGTAAACAAATAGTTTGCGATATTTTATTAAGTCCTATGATTATTAAAAGTTATAAAATGATCCCAACTATAAGACGATCATTTCATAGTCATCAGATTAACGTCCAGCTCGGTCTGTAGTCGATTTTTAACCAAAAAATGAAGAATTTAGAACTTATGAATAGATCGAGTTTTGCAGAAGCTCGTTATAGGGACAATCCTCTCAACTTAGTTTGTTTCATTCACAATCGTCAGAATTCGAACTTCTAATATTACTTAAGAAATCTAATGTCTCGTCTCATTAGACCAACTTCTTGTTGATTTTAGATAAACCACTTCAAATATTATTTACATCAATTTTACAATATAACTTTATTATTAATCTAAGGATGATTATAAGGTAATATTTGCTCCATTCATTTAACAATGAACGTTCAAACATCCCTGACATGCGATGTACCTGAACCTAAGACCTCTAGAGATGACAATTATCCATCTAACCCAGGTTCGTATATTTCATCATATAACTTTAAATTGATTGGATTACACCATTATAATAATAATAAGATGCAAATTTTGATATCAAAATATCTTCTAACCATAATTACAATTACTTTATAATCTTAATTTAAAAAAAATCAAAATATGAAATTAATTGCATTTATTATTTACTTAAACATATAAATCATAAAGAAATATGATTTGAAACCATAATTTCCGTATATCATAAAAATATACATAAATATTTAGCATTATTTACTAATATAATTCTGTCTGCGTTCTCTTGCAAATAAATAAAACTTTGGAATCTACATCCACAAAATTCAACTAATTTCACTTACTAGTTTTTAATATGTTATTTGTGAATTATTATATTTGTTTAAGAAAAAATTAAAACATTTAACCTAGATTAAATTATTATGTGTTGATTCTATTGAATTTTTAAGGTAAGTGAGAGGTTCATATTAGATAAATCAAACGAACGAAGTCGAACGTGTGTTTGTAAATGTCCTAACTAGAATAAGTCGAGGATATAACAGTTATGATCTTTCCTCATCTATTGGATCAGTGATAACAAGTAATCATCTCGAACTATTCAATATCCATATTTTTATTTATTGAGTTTCAAATATTATTCATTGAAATATGAAATTTATAGTATCTTGACATCAATAAAAGATGAAGGTAGTGTACTGAAAAATAAAATTCAACATGGATACGTGTCAAAGTCTAAAATTTAAGGAATATCGATCTCAACATATGCAAGTAACAAGTTAAATCAAATTGTGACAGTTAAACAAATTCGAAAGATTCAAAAAAAAAATATCCCACTTCCTAATATTAACCTCACCATCTACAAGTGGCGAGATACTATTATGGACAGTAAAGACATTTTGATAAATAATGTTTGAAACTTGGGTATTTCATAAAACGGTCTAGAATAATTTGACTTTTTGATAGGAAATAAATAAAAAATGGACTTAGAATAATAGTTTTGAAGGTTTAATTGAGTGGGAAGAAGAGATATTAGTACTTTAAGCAGTTGAATTGAGTATTAGTACCAAAACTAATACTGAAGCTGGCTGGCTGTCAATCCCCAAAAACTTGAGTTGTTTTGATCGCATCCACTACTTTAAGCAGTTGCCTGATCTGGACCACATTGCACAGATCTTGTTTGTTCCTATTGGTGTGTGGTAGTAGTAGTGATATGCTAGGAGAGTGTGAGTTGTACCGAAAAAAAAGAAAAAGAGATATGTCATCACTCATTGCAGAGTCTCGATTAAGGTTTCCTAAACATGCTCCACATTTCGGATTCTATGTTTACGTTGCTATATCATCGACTTTCAGGGAGGAATGTATACAGTTGTGAAAAAGGGTTTGGTCTGGCGTGGCAACCAGGCAAGCAAGAATTAAGCTGCAAACAGAGTTGAACTCTTTGGATTAAACCAACCGGGGAAGGTGTGATCAATCTGTAATGAGAGCAGCAGGTAAGATACTACGAGGGAGGAGGAGAATCACTGTCCAATATAAAGAAAACCACTTTCATACTATCAAGGATAACTATATACAAACTTGATTACATCTTTCAAAAAAGAAAACCCATGCAGCAGGTTCAACTAATGGCATTTAGTATGGCCTGTAAACCAAATGGAATCTCCATTCCTGATCTCCACAATTAACAAAATGAACCATCTACGCTCGAGAATTCACTACACTTGACGAATTGAATTTCAAAGACTATGAGCCATAATGTTGTATCTCCAATTAAGTTAAACTAATTTAGAGGTAAGTTCTGGTAGAATCAAAGCACTGTAAATAGAGAGCCCTTCTAAGCCATTTCACATACAATATGGGGAAGGAAATCTTAAGTCTTTTGTTGTGGGGGGGGGGGGGAATCAAGAAAACAATTCAGAAGATATGAAGAATAGAAGTCTTCAGAGATCTCACAAATCAAAATGAAGATATGGGAAATATTGATCGACTCCAAAATTTAAATCCAATGCACTATTCAATCAAACATAGTGCATTCTCTTCTACCGTTATCCAGAGTGTCAAATGATTATGGAAATAAATCTTGTAACCTAAAAATAGCTGAGGTGGCGCTTCTCAATCTTTTATTTTCAATCAAAATCATGAACTAAACAAACAGGTTAATCTAAACGTAACATGTGTGCCAATTGCTCAATGACAGGCTGCCACATAATGAAAAGAGACCTAAACATAGAATCAATACAAGCACAATGCTATGATGATTTTATATCTCCTTTTTACATGGTTAGCCATCATATTCCCCCGGCACTTCTCAATCTGGAAAACCACAATGTCCTATTTTGAATCAAAGCATAATACATTCCTACCATGTATCAAACAATTCAACTGATCACATGAGTTATGACTAGAACAATGAATTACTAGTCGAACCATGTATCAGACGACCTTTTATTTAGGTCCGATTTTGATACCATGAGAAAATATCTACAGTGAAATAAATAAATAAATAAAAGCTGTATAATATACGAAGATATAGATTCGATACGTACTCATTTCTCTGCATAGCAATTGATAAACCATGTCTGTCTGCAACAAAAACAGAGTTAACAAAAGGAAATACGATAAAGAGAAAACCACAAGACTTTCAAAGGATAAACAGAATGCTAAACCTTGTTCACTTTAGATCACTAATTCAACACATATCCCTATATTAACAAGTTCAAAGAAGCTTTTAGCTTCAACAGGGTTTTGAAGGTTCAACATTAACAAACATTCATTTATTCACCCAAAGAAAAAAGAGCAGCAACAGTTTTTCATGCTATACTCTCAGCCCTTATTTCCCCCCACAAAAAGTAGGTACCATACTACCACATGCCAGAAAGGCCCAAATCAAAGAAAAACCAACTGGGTCAGCAAATCGGTCGAGTTGAAGCTGCTTCAAATCATTCCACTCCTCCTCACTTGACCTTGGGAACGCCCACTTTGAGCAGATCCATCAATAAATGACGAATCCCATAATACGTATGGTAGGACAGGGCTAAGGCAGAAACTGAGGTGGACACTAGGAAAAGCTTTGCCGAATAAAAGAAGAATTGGTAGAAACTCGAATAGGTTAAGCAAACCGAACCCATTTTCAGAGAAAGAAGATAAGAAAACAGAAGCACGGTGGTTAGGAAAGCCCCGGAGATTCTATTGGTAATCGAAAGCGTCGCATTAAGCTGTGGCTTGTAAACAGGAAGATGAGGAGACAAGGGGCGAAGGATATTTTTAGACTCGCTGGTTTCCCCCTCGCCTTTTGCAAGCGTTGCCATGCCACGGGAAGCGGAGAGAAACTGGCTCTTCATGAATTGATCCCTAATGTTCACGGCTTGGTTCGGGCTCCTTGTTGGAGAGAGAGGATCAAACTCATCTGCGACACGAAAAAAGGAAGGGTCAAAATCAGCATCAAATTTATATAATCAGAAGGGAAAATCGAAATGAAAAACAGATCTTTGGAAAAATGAAAGCGTCACCTTCATGCGCGGCGTTGGTGTTGGAGACTCTGGAGGCGGACGGAGCGGTGACGATTGGGCGGAGCACGCGCAAGGAGCTTGGGAGGATGTTCAATGAGACGAGCCTCTTGAGAGCTAGAGAAGAAGCCATAGCTGTTGATTGGTAGATAGAAAATTCCCAGAGTTTCGTTGGAGATTTACGGATCTAACTCTACTTCCAGTATTTCAATGTTTTATATGATAGGAGGAAAGTGGGCAATTTACCCAAATAACACCCAAAACAATGAAATTTTACTTGTTAGGCATCCTTTCTCTAAATATTACTTATTTAGCATCATTTCTCTCACATGAACTCGCCTTCGTAGGGTTTTATTTGAGCTGGAACTACGGTGAAAAAATGCGGATCATGAAGTGCGTCTTTGCGGGGTTCTGTCCGAGCTGACAACACATAGCAAAGGCACGGATCATGAAGCGTGCCTTCGCTCGGAAATCTGACACGTGCAGAGAAGGCGTTCCTTCCATAATTCACGAATTATTGCAACTCCATTATTATCTGAGCCAATAATTAAATAATAAAAATATTAAAAAACAAAATAAATAAAAATTCAATAATTAAATAATAAAAACATTAATAAACAAAATAAATAAAAAGTCCATATTAAATAATAAAAACATTAAGAAACAAAAAAATGTCCGTAATTAAATAAAAATAGTAAGAAACAAAATAAATAAAAAATTCATAATTAAATAAAAACACTAAGAAACAAAATAAATAAAAACAAGTCTATCAATGTCTGTATCTTGAATATGTTCCACAAGGCCGTGATTGTCTATTTCGATGAGGACTTCTTCGTATAATTTGCTCTTCCCCATCCCTCTCATCATCAGCAGCAGTAGCATCAACAATAGCAGCTATATTTTGTTGATGAGGGATGGATAACGGTGTAGCACCTCCAATTAATACGAACTATGGAGGTGTATGACTAATCATCCCACCGCTCATAGAAAACTGCAAAAACAACGACATCGATTAATGCGAAAACTGAGTCGGAGGTGTCTGTGTATCCGGTGAAGCATCACCCGCCAAATAAGCAGCATATGAAGACCACACTTGATCTATAAGTATAGGAGTATATCCGCTCATATAATAAAGATCTTGGACGATGATACTATGACGATGGACGTTTTTCTCAACGCCGACGAATGCTACAGTCTCGTGCTTCCTCGAAAAATAGGAACAAATTCCCGTTCGTGTTGAACCACTGATAATAGTCATCCATAACCGAATAATGATCCACATAAATCAGCTCCCTACGAGGAATGTGTCTACGTCAATCCTACCAGATCATTACCTACTCCCTATGCTTAATCAGCCAGTTGACTTTTTTTTACCCCGTCTATCGATGTTATGAATATTGTCGAGATTCCTAGGCGCTTTAGGAATAGATTGTACGAAACCAAATTGGCAGAGCACAAAATCAATAGGATGTCACTCGATATTAGCATAACATATCAGAGGAACCACCATCATCCATACATCTAATGGGCCACTCAAGTGAGGTGGGATGCAACACCTCATTTCTTCAATAGAATAAGGAGCTCATTGAAACTAAAACAAATATATATAATTATTATCAAAATAATATTCAATAATTAAAGGTAAATAATAAAATTTAAATGCATACCTATGTACCAGCCTTTTGATTAATGAGCAGTCAAATTTCTTCCAATTCATCCGGTATATCATGATGATCTTTCCTTATAGATGACCACATATTCAGTGTAAAAAAAATTCATTACATACTCAAAAAAATTATTTATATACAAACTCAATATTGAAATTACCTCAACAATAACGGGAAGACTAACGGGTTTTTCATGACCGTACATAAAAAGGGCATGTGATACCACGCCCATGATTGTAGGAGACATCCAGAGATGCCAAAAAATTTCATTATATACTCAAAAAAATTTATATACAAAATCAGTTGCTCGACACATTTTTCAATGCAGAGATGCCAAAACCGCATAGCCCCAATTGAATGAGCCGGCAACTCAAAAATCTATGAGATAGCGCAACCACATAAAATGAATTTGGTTGCGAGATTTATCGAGCATCAAGATCCCTCCTATGAGTTGCAATATGCAAGCCCGAACAAATATTTGAGCTTGTTCATCAAAACAGTCATCACTTAACCATCGAAAATTTCTAGCCAACCGTGATAACGGTATTCGACCACCGTTAAAATTACGCGAGATACCTCCAAGATACTCCTAGCACAAGGAATGCCAATCACTATCTGCCACACCAAAAATAACATCCTCATCTACCGAATGCCCCAAATGTAAGGAAACATCCTCCAGCGTAATAATGCACTACCCACACAGAAGATGAAATGTGTGTCTCTGGTCTCCACCTCTCAATCAGTGTAAAAATAAGGTTGGATTCAAGGTTACAATGCCCTTTATACATCACTATGAAACTGAATCCAGACTCAACTAAATACGGCCCAATACGACTCGATATCTCTAATTTAGCGTTACGAATAAATAAATCTAATATATGGTCATTCACCTAATTAAATAAATAGTATAAAAATTAAAATATAAACTAATACTAAAAAATAAATGAATAAAACATTCATAATAAATAAAATAACATAATTTAAAATTATTATCTTATCGGCAAAATGATTCGATATATGATTCTCATCTAAATGCAATAACCCGCCTGTCATTTTATAACTGCAAAAAGTAATAAAAATTAGTACAATAAAAATAATAAAATAATAAACTATTTAATGATTATAATATAATAAAAAATTAGCTTCTAAAAATGATAAATATACTTACTTAAAACTTGATAGAACGATATATAGAAGGAAGAAATAAAGTGATTTTTGTGTGGTATGAGTATTGGATGAGAGGGCATTTATAGGAGGAGGGGACGAGAGGTTGGCCGAAATTTAAGGCTTGACAGTTGGGATTTAAATGCAAGACGTGGATTATGAGATGCACTTTTCACCACGAGTCTGATTCCTAATAAAGGCATGATTTATGATCCGCGCTTTACCACCATGGCACCAGCTCGGATAGACCCCCGCAAAGGTTCTACTGTGGTGCCAACTAGGACAAAACTCTGTGAAGACATGTCTCATGATCCGCGTTTTGTCAGAAAAAGTGCTAGATCGATAATATTTGGAGAAAGAATACCTGACATGTAATATTTAACTGTTAGGGGGATTTGTGGGTAAAATTGTCATGAAAGTGCTAGGTTTTTTTCCTTCAAAATAACACCTTTTGAAGAACAAAAAAAAAATGAAACTAACACAATTTCTCTTTTCTTTTCTTTTCTTTTAAAAAACTCTCAAATGTTAATATTTATTTTAGAAATTTTGAAAATTATTAAATAATTATTAAATTTATATAATAATTAAAAAATATACAATAAATTTATTAAAATGATATAAAAATAATTATTAGAACATATCACACTACCATTAGTTGACTTTTAAAACGCTATTTATCCCAAAAAAAAACTTTTAAAACGCTGCTGTTATTAGTAATCCATGGAGACGTGCTTGCATGCTTCACGTGACTGTGAATGTTCGACTCAAATTTTACGATCTGTTGGTTTCATGCAATCGGCGTTTTTCAGCCTGATGATAGGCGCAGGGGAGTGGCTTTATTCTGTGCAGTCTTGACTCCCTTCAGATGACTTTCGGTTGTTGCTTAAGATCTTGTACAACATTTGACAGCAACGTAATGAGTTTGTCATGACAGGACGGTTAACTCCTGGTTGGGTGGTGGTCAGTGCAAGTAAGGCTTACCTGTCTGCTTTCGATACTGCTCATGATCTCTCAGGCTCCTCTTTCGCTTCGGCTAGAATCTCGTTGGACATTTGGCGCAAGCTGTCGATGGACACTATTAAAATTAATGTTGATGCAGCATGTTGTCCAGCGATCAGTCGTTATGCCATAGGTGTGATTGCTCGTGATCATCATGGTCTTGTGATTGCAAGCCAGTGTTGTAAAAACCAAGTATTGAAGTAATTCAAGAAGTGTTATTCACATATTTTTTCATAATGCACTACATTGTATATATATACAGCATGTTGAAACAGATTAGTATTAGCAGCTGAGTTTGTGAGTTTGTTAAGTTTGTTAAGTCTAGTAACTAATCATGCTGAGCTGGATAACCAACTATGCTGTGTTGGTAACTTCTAGAATATGTTCAACATCCTCCCTGCTGCTTCAATTCTTCAACATCCTTCCTGCTGCTCCAAGCTTTCAAACGGTAACACTCCCAGCCTTTGTCGAAACTCAACAAAACGATCTTTTGGCAGAGCCTTGGTTAGCCCATCAGCCACCTGGTGTGCAGTAGGCACATAATTGACCTTCAACTTCCCAGCTGCAACCTTTTCTCTAACGAAATGAACGTCGAGTTCAACGTGTTTAGTTTTTGAATGATACACAGGATTTTCACTCATTGCAATTGCACTTGAGTTATCGCACCAAATAACAGGTGAGGCTCCCATTCGAACACCCATATCTGCTAACAACGCATCCAACCAAGTTACATCTGATGTAACGTCTGCTAAGCTTCGATACTCGGCTTCAGTGGTGGACCTTGACACCGTTTTCTGTTTTCTTGAACTCCACATGACAAGGTTCCCACCTAGATACACACAACATCCAGATATCGAGCGTCGGTCATCTATACTACCTCCCCAATCAGCATCTGCAAATGCTGTAAGTTGAATTGGCTCATTACTTGGAGAAAACACCAGACCATAGTCAAGAGTCCCTCGAAGGTATCGTAGAATCCGTTTTGCTGCAACAAAGTGTTGTTCCCGGGGTGCATGCATGAATTGAGCCAACTTGTTCACACTAAATTCAATATCCGGCCTTGTATGACACGCATACAAGAGTGATCCCACCAGACTTCGATACTCTTTTGCATCGTTCATCTCATCACCCGAATCTTTGAAAAACTTCAGTGAAGAAATCATAGGCGTAGGAGTTGAAGTAGTTGTATCCATTCGCATCTTGGTTAACAACTCCATGATGTATTTCTTTTGGCTAAGGAAAATAGCACCACCTGTATGCTTAACTTCAACTCCAAGAAAATAGTTCAACTGACCAAGATCTTTGAGGAAAAACTTCTTCCCCAGCAAGACAACTACCTTTTCAATCTCATCCTTTGAGCAGCCAGTGATGATTATATCATCGACATAAACCAGAATGTACATCACTTGCCCTTCTTCTTGCTTAATAAACAGTGAGTTGTCAGCTTGTGAGCTCTTAAAACCGATGCTAATCACATAATTCCTCAATTTTGCAAACCAGTTACGCGGGGCTTGGCGAAGACCATACAAAGCTTTATGTAGCTTGCAGACTAACTGAGAACCATCTGGAGCTACCTTCTCAAAGCCTTGAGGTTGCCGCATAAATACATCCTCATGAAGCTCACCATTCAAAAAGGCATTATTCACATCAACTTGCCTCATCTCCCAATTGTTCTGAACTGCAAGTGCTAACATGACATTAACGGTAGAGGTTTTAACCACTGGGCTAAAAGTTTCCTGAAAATCCTGTCCAGGAACTTGTGTGAATCCCTTGGCCACAAGTCTGGCCTTGTATCTCTGCACCGATCCATCTGCATTCTTCTTTACTCGAAAGATCCACTTGCACCCCACTATAGACCGCCCTTCAGGTAACCTAACAAGGGACCACGTGTTGTTTCTTTCTAATGCTTCATACTCCTCATTAACTGCTGTCTTCCACTGAGGAGACTGCAACGCCTCATATATCGAGCTTGGTTCCTTCTCAGCCTCGACATGAGCTATGGAATAGAGCTTTGGTTTGAATATCCCACATTTGCTCCTGGTCATCATAGGATGTCGAGTAACTGGAGCAGCTGCTGACTGTGCTTCATCAATCGTGTTTTGCATCACTCCTTGCAACTCACCTTGAGTTAAACTAGTGTCCTTAGATAATTGATTGATAATCTCTTGTTCAACTTCATTCGAGTGCTCCACACTGTCTCTAGTTGGATCCATAGTAGGACTAGAACTAGACGTTTGTTGTCCTACATCTGAAGACATTGTAGCAGGTTGTACAGGCACGATGGGTGGTTGTTCTTGACTTTCGTGTGGCACACCTACTCTCATGCAAACTCTACCTGCTCCATTAACCACAGGCAGCTGCATGGTCAACTTTGTAAGGTTGTGACCATTGTTTTGAATATCTTGTTTACCTGCAAAAGGAAAAAACTGTTCATCAAAAATGACATGTCTCGAGATGTAAATCCTCCCATCAGACGCCATGCACTGATATCCTTTATGTTGTGTGCTATATCCAAGGAAGGTGCACGGTTGTGATCTATAACTCAGTTTATGACCTTGATAAGCTCGAAGATGGGGAAAGCACCTACACCCGAATACTTTTAAAAAACCATAATCTGGTAATTTGTTATACAACTCCTCAAATGGTGACTTTCCTTGCAAAACTCGTGTGGGAAGGCGATTGATTAGATGAACTGCAGTGCTTACTGCATATGACCAAAATCTAAACGGCAAGGATGCTTGAGCCATCAAGACAAGGGCCAATTCAACGATGTGGCGGTGTTTCCTTTCAACCACTCCGTTCTGTTCTGAAGTATGTGGGCAAGACAACCGATGATGAACACCCAGCTTTGTCAACAGTGAAGATATAGAACGATACTCACCTCCCCAATCTGTTTGCACTTCTTTAATCACAACACCAAACTGTGTTTTGACCATTTCATGAAACGACTGATAAGCATGTAAGGCTTGATTATTAGTTTTCAACAAGTATACCCAGCAATATCTCGTGTGTGCATCAACAAACGAAACATAATAGTAAAAGCTGTTTGAAACAATATGCGAGGGCCCCCACAGATCCGAGAATACAAGCTGGAAGGGATTTGTATAAACTGTAGAGGATTCATTGAAGGGAATCTTATGGCTTTTTCCCATTTTACATGCAACACACATATCACCATTTACAGTACTCTCAGTAGTAGGGAAAACAATTCCAATGTGTTTACAAGCTTTCACAAGTGATGCATGAGCTGGATGCCCAAGTCTCATGTGCCACAAAGTATAAGAACTTTTCACATCACTTGAAACTTTATTAACTACATTTGCTTCTAAATCATTTGCACCATTATGTTGATCATCCACTGTGGTAACAAACTGATACAGTCCACCACTCTCTTGTCCTTGCAACAGAACAACATCCGTTTCTTCATCTTTAACAAGACACTCCTTTGCATGAAACTCAAAATAGACACCATTGTCTCTAGCAAACTTTGAGACAGAGAGTAAGTTTTTAGTAACTGATGGAACATGTAGCAAGTTATGAATAAACAAAGCTCGATTCTTAGCATTGAGAATCACAGTTCCAGTTTTACTAATGTTTAAAGCTTGACCATTACCCACGACCAGCTTACCTGGACCAGTGTAGTCCGAGCCATCGATTACTTTAGAAGCCTCGGGGGTGACATGATGTGTGGCTCCTGAGTCTACAATCCACATGTCTGAGTTTGGAGAGACCATATGAACTTGAGGACGCGCATTGTTATTGTATGAATTAGTCACCTCACACGAGTTAATATCTACAACATTAGATTCGTCTTTTTGAGCTAACACTCCTGGAAAATTCTGATCAAATCGATGCCAACATCTGTCCACTGAGTGACCAGTTTTGCCACATAGTTGACATTGAAGCCTAGTACGTCCTCAACCACGAGCTCCCGTTCGTGCACCAGATCTGCCACTCGAACTATAAGGTCGATTGTACTGACCATGGCCTTGATTGTTGCTCTGCACACGAGCAACATTTGCACTCATGGAAACTTGAGTTTGAAGCTGAAAATTCTTAAGTTGTGCCTCGGCATCAACTAGCACAGACTTTACTCCATCAAGAGAGAAAGCTTCTTTGCTCGCCGTTATAACCGCCATAAACGGTTGATAATCATACGGTAAGCCATTCAATATAGTGGCTATTTGTTCCAAATCTGAAATCGCACTTCCACACGCAGCTAGTGCATCACAAACTTCTTTGATCTGTGTAAGATACGATCGCATACTCTCATCACCTTTTTTAATCGACCTCAACTTGCAGTGGAGACTCATTACCGTCGTTGTGGATCGATTGGCAAAAAACTTGAGAACCGTTGACCATACATCCGCGGCCGTTTCTGCACCAACGAACTGAGGCAAAATGTGATCGCTGATTGTTGATAATAGCCAGGAGGCTAAGGCACTATCCTGTGCTACAAAGATCTCGTAATCTTCATTAACTTCAAGTGTGCCATCTCCGGACTGAATCTGCGCCGGCGGAGGTTTAAGATCCCCAGTGAGCAACCGTTCCAGGCGATGACTTCTTACTGTTAAAAGAACTTGTTGTTTCCATAACAGGTAATTCATTTCATTGAGCACAATATTAACTTTCTTGTTGGTGAACAAGCGACTGTGTCTCGATGACTCTCCAAGATCAAGGCTGTGCACAACATCCTCATCAGCCATGGACGAAACACTAGTTGAGAAAGAAGAAGACGAACTTCGCAGAAATTATCAGAGAAGCAACGGAGGGAAGAAGCCTCCAAGATCAATGGCGAAAGATACCATGTTGTAAAAACCAAGTATTGAAGTAATTCAAGAAGTGTTATTCACATATTTTTTCATAATGCACTACATTGTATATATATACAGCATGTTGAAACAGATTAGTATTAGCAGCTGAGTTTGTGAGTTTGTTAAGTTTGTTAAGTCTAGTAACTAATCATGCTGAGCTGGATAACCAACTATGCTGTGTTGGTAACTTCTAGAATATGTTCAACATCCTCCCTGCTGCTTCAATTCTTCAACAGCCAGACTATACCATTCCATAGAAGTGTTGATGTTGGTGTTGCGGAAGCCATGACAATTACTTATGGTCTTCGTCTTGCGGTCGAGCTATCGGTCTCCCAAGTTTACATTGAAAGTGATGTGAGGAATGTCGTTTGCCAATTGACATCAAACCACCTAGATATGTCCACAGTTGGGTTTCATCTAGTAGAGGCTAGACACTTGCTTCGAGCTCATCTATTCTTCCGCATGTATGGCATCCGACGTTTAGCGAACTTAGCCGCTCATTCTCTAGCACAGTTTGCACTTACTATTCATACGTCTTTATTTTCTAGTTATGAATCACCTACTTGTATTTCAAATATTGCAATTACTGATGCCATTGACATCTAACATGTCGAATGGACGTTCATGTACTGTTTACATGAAATAACAGAACAATAAGTAATTTTCAGTAATGGCAGTATTAAGTGGTGCTGACTGCTGAGAGTATCAAAGGAATTACAAAGGAAATTGATGAAATAGATAATTTTACAAGAACAGAAAACTAAATCTCTTCGAAGTAGATGAAGGCAACTAAGATCATGTTACATCAAAAACCACTAAAAGCAAGGGAACATAGAAGCTTCTCGTTCAACCAGTCAATGGCATCGTAAACTTTCCTACGTGACAAGCTAATGTTTCCTCTTCCCTAAGAATAGGACATGGATGTTACTCACAATAACAATAAGCAGGAAAGGTATTTGAAAAAGAACGATAGTAACATTTCCATAAATTTTGCAACAAAGAATGAGCCAATCCATCAAATACACATTCATTTTCATTCAATGGTCTGCATGATATGTGACTCTTGCCCTCTTTCATAAACTATGTTTTAGAGACAAATAATTTGATATTGATACGATGAATCAGAGATCATTCAACAAAGACAAGAAGCCTTGGAAACTATTTTACCTCAAAGAAACAACTTCAAGAAATGCTTAAAAGACGAGAGTTTGGAGCATGCAACAGAACAAGTCATGACCATCCAAGGAAATGCGAGGTTCTTCAGGGTATTTTGTGTTTGTTGGAGGAAATTTGATTTCAAGGAAGAGTAAGAAACATAATGTGATCTCACAATCCAGTGCATAAGGTGAACATATAGCTATGGCCAAGTTTGTATGTGAAATCATATGGGTATATCAGCCCCTCAATGAAGTGGGAATTAAGGTTTCAATAACTACAAAGCTATGGTGTGATAATCAAGTTGCACTTCACATTGCTTCTAATTCAGTCTTTCATGAACGAACGAAACACATAGAGGTTGATTGTCATTTCATTCGCAAAAAGATCCAACAAGGTTTGATTGATATTGACCATGTGAAAACTGGAGAACAATCAGGAGATATTTGCAGATATTAACGGGGTCTGGATTGATTATCTATGTAACAAGACGAGCATTATTAATGTCTATGCTCCAACTTGAGGGAGAGTGTTACAGATTTATAGGCTAAATATTAGGGTTGATATATATTGAATTTAATGTATGATATGACGTAGTTAATGCAGGACATTACTTTACATATAATATGACCTTTACACATGTATATACCCAAATATTGATTAATAAAATACAAGAAAATATTCTCTTTCTATAATAATATACAAGTAGGAACTATAAGATGGTACGGTTTGAACGTAATAGTATTAATTTCATCACCTCCCAAGTGAACAAATTTGAACTTAAAGATCTTGCTGAAAGCTGAAACAAGGATTCCATTCTCATTTCGTCAATAAAGGAAAGAAAAATTGCAGCCATTTCTTGATAGAGATAATGGCATCAAGGTGGAAGTAAGGAAATCACCTGAAAGAATTCCATCTATTACTTTAAATGTGAATTCATTGCTGACATCAAGAGGGGTTGACAGTCCTTAGATGGCCATAGAGAAGGATATCCAACCCCCAAAAGAATTCATAGCGTGTGTACTCAAAACATTTAGGACATGGTCAAAAGTACACAAGTTTAGGCATGCATCCATCTTGAGTTCAATTCTGAAATACCTATCTGCATTTGTTGTGTGCATTTGATCACAGGTATTTTAGCATATATCAATATGTAAGACTGGTTATTTATGATTGGGTCTTCCTGCTGGCCAACAGTCCTTTAATGGCCATAGAGAAGGATAGTCACTTCTCTTAAAGAATTAAAACACAGCTACTCGGAAACATTTTAGGACAAGGCCAATAAATTGCATATAAATTTTTTGACGCACATCCTGATTCCTGACTTTAAGTTTGCAGTAATATCTTTGCTTGTTGCGTGTATTCTATAATGAGAATTTTAGTATATGTTAAGCATGGAAGACCTATTTATGATAATTTAGGTCCTTCTGCTCACAACTTCAGCTGCATCGGCTGCTGAATATCGCTCCGAGGGTGAAAAAGCACCATCCCACTGTTTAGGGTATGAAGGTATCTCCAAAGGGAAAGATTGTGTATCTACAATGTATCAATGCAATTCATTCTGTATGAAAGCAAGAAAGAGTTACCGCTTATGGGCTAAGTCTTCTGGTGTTGCATTACACATATCAATCCACTAGGTCAGAACAATGAGGAGAAAAGAATACTCCAGCTGAAATTTGCTATTAATGCACTGCTTACCAACTTTGCATAGGACATAGAATCAATGACCTTCTTTATAACTGTCATCGGTAAATAGTGACGAGACGTATCTGCACCAATGATATCAAAAAGTCTTTATCATTATTTTGAAACAGAAGGCAGAAACAGAGACAAAAATATTATTCTATCATCATTTTATTTTCTCCCCCCTTTCATTTTGGTTGCTGAGAATGTAGAATGGCCAAAATGGGCAATAAAACAAAATATTTTGATAATACCTAACAGCAAAAGCAATGGCGACATGAAGTCCCTAATTTTCAAAGCAAGTCTGAAAGATTGATCTCTAAACATTGTATTTTCACAGGAAACCAACATCATTACATGTCTTAGAAGCTAGTGCCTCACCAATTAAGAGGCCTCGGTAAGAAAACCTTGGCTGATCAATAATGGTCCATGGCGACATGTGAACTTCAAGGACCCTCCTTGTAATGCTAAAATAACATAATTGGCTGAATGTCTGCACAATTGTACAACAAGGTACAAATTCTAAGAATTTTGTAATTTACAATAAAGCATAATGACAACTTGGAACAAGAATTATACTGGTGCTAACCTGAAGCCCATGTAAAGCACCATAAACTGTCTTAGCCTGCATAAATTGGTTATAAGATTAGCAGTTAAAAGTCGGAATAAACTAGTATAATATAATGTGAGAAAATTTTGCTCCAACTTCAACAGATAACATCCATCAGTGTTCTTTTTCTTTTCAATTTGTCACTTGAAAGAAAAAATAAAGAAAAGTAACTCGAAGGCAAATATCTTCCAAAACAGATCAAGAAGCTGGTATATAAGTTGAGGTTAGGTTAGGTAATTTTATATGGAAAGATGAACTAGCAATCCCACAAAGTCAAATTCGTTTGAGGTAGGTCAATGGAAGTCCTTAGAAGATCAAGCTAAAATTCAATGACTACATTGCTTGGAACATGGAAGTAAAATAAAATAAAATATAAAAGCAGGCGTTTCTTGACAGCTTAAACTTTCAGATTATTGGTCACTCAACTTAACATACATAATGAATGATTTTGAAGGAAACAACTTTGTTGGAATGGTTTGGCCTTGTTTGGTTGACGCTTATTTCAGTTCTTTTTATTTTCCAAAACATAAGTCAAAGTTCACTATAGATAGAGAGGTATATATGAATAAATATATGGTCAAAACTTTACCTTTCTTAATTAAAATTCATATTTTAATAAAAGAATAATTTGAATGTACATTGGTCAAACTAAGAAGTAGATGTAACTAAAACTTGATTCGATTCAAAAAAAATAGAAATTTTTTACTCGACTCGTAATTGCATAAACTCGACTCGACTCATAATTTAGAATTAGAATGGAGTTATATAATAAAACTCGAATGATAATTTAATTGAATTATTAATGGAAGAGTAATTTATTTATAATAATAATAATTTAATCGAATGATGTAGTTGTAAATTTTAAAAAGAAATAACCCATTTACACATAATTAAATGATGTGCAGTGTATTTACCCTTTAATAAAATTTCTGCTCTCTGGGCAATGTGCATGCCTTGTTTTTCCTATCGGTTAAGGTTCCATGTATGGGGTTGGGCTAGGTTAATTGCCTTCTGTGCATTCCGATTACATCTGTTTTGGGTTACTGGGCCTCCTTATTTTACGTTTAACAAAATAGAATTTACTCTGATGTATAATGCCAGAAGACAAAAAGGAAGGAAGAAGGAAAGGGAAAACAAACGCGTGTTGAGTAGATGAGATGGCTCTGCGGTTGGTAACCACGGTGTCCTCCCCTTGTTCTTCGCAAGCGCATCCAGCACCACATGCCGTGCTTCCAAAGTTTTCCTGCTCCGAAACCATCCACCGATCGCACCGCACCTTCACCTCTACCCTGTGTTCAACGAATCGATTCTCGTTACCTCGCAACACCTTCAGCTCTACTGCTAGGATTTCTCCCTTTCGATGCTTCGCTTCTGGTACTTATCCTCTATTCCCCCATGTTTCCCAGTTCCCCTTTAAAATTAGATGACACTCTCTTCATAGGAACTCTAATTTGTTTTTCTTTTGTTGTGGATATCCATTGAATCTCATATATCACTATGCTTCTTTTGTGTGTGTGTTCTTCTTTCCTATTGTTTTGACAAATTTATGATCAGTTCTATTTGTGTATACCCATATTATTGGTTTTATGTGCAGCTTTAACTCCTCAGCTAAAGAATACATTGGATAAAGTGGTGACATCGAACAAGGTGGTTCTTTTCATGAAAGGAACAAAGGACTTCCCACAGTGTGGGTTTTCCAATACTGTGGTGCAAATTTTGAACTCTTTGAATGTCCCTTTTGAAACGATAAACATTCTCGAGAATGAACTTCTACGTCAGGCTTTAAAGGAGTATTCCAGCTGGCCTACCTTCCCTCAACTTTACATTGAAGGAGAATTTTTCGGTGGTTGCGACATCACAGTCGGTAAGCTTTCTGTTGATTCCACTTTGCTAATTTTTAGTAGAACAGAAACTCACTTTGATATGCAAATATTCTTGTTTTAGGCAACTGAAAATCTCTGTTGCAAATAACTAAAACTCATAGAACCACTATGGAAATACAGATAGCCGAAGACGATCTATTGACACCCTCCTTTCCACTTCTAATGTAAATTTTTGGGGTTTATTTCTATACGTTAATCTTTCTTCGGTCTATTATGTGCCTCATGTTTTGAGTACCATCTTTGTGTTTTCTTGCTCTTGTTCTATCTTTATGGCTCATGCATTATCATACACAAATATGCACGAGTTAACATGTGCCTTAAAACTTGCATGTGCTCATGAACATTCTTATGAGGAGAAATGATTAGTTGAAGTTCTCTATAGTTTATTATGGTCTTGTGCAACATCTTTCCAGTGTGAAGGTAGTAAAGAAAAAAACCAAGAAACATGCACCGGGCAGAGGAACTAGGGTAGGGGTGGAATTTAGAATGAGAATGAGAAGCTACCCTTCTGGCCCTTTTAATGGGAATAGGGCAGCCTTCTAATTTAAGTCAGACATATATTCACAATAGCAGTCCTCAACAAATAAGGAGACACAATTTACTATTGTACTTTTTTTTATTGTGGAACTCTATGCTCTTCAAGAAGGCTGCTTCCATCGTGGTAGAATGATATCGTTTTGTACCTGAAGAAAGGTTTGCTTTGTCGGTCTTTTGGGTATAGATTACTCTATGTGAAGAGAGTGCAAGTGTTCTTTTTGAAATTGGGTTTGTCTTCTTTATGTTGCAGAAGTCTCATCCATGTGTGCTTCAAAGAGTTTAAACTGTAACGGTTTGAAATTGTGAGAAAATGTGTTTTTAAGCATCAATCTGTTTCTGTTAGTTCAATATGGCGCTGGCTTTCAACCATGTGGCTTATGGTTCTTCCTTGACTGAAAAGTTGTCATTTATAGCATCAATGATTGCTTCTCCGTTTGCATCTCTTGTGGTTGGACCCCATTTTTAAGAATACTTTCTAACACTGGGTTTTGCGATCATTTTGATGAAGCTTTTTCCTTTTTTACCTACAGAGGCATATAAAAATGGGCAATTGCAGGAACAATTGGAAAAGGCGATGTGCTCTTGATACTTATCTGCATTGAAAATTAGATGTATTTGTTCAGAATTGGTTTTGCAATATTAACAGGTCAGGCTTTGTTCTAAATACAACAATGTATTATAGATTTTAAATGAAAAATGTGTTCAGAACACAGTAAATCGGACCGATATAGTGAATCAGTTCATCACAAGAGCTTAATTTACCCCTACGTGAACTAATAATAACAATACTAAAATATCAACACATTCCAGGAAACCCTAATAAGAATTTTCAAGTTTCACCAATTTATCACGCCAATAAAACGAAGCTACTATCTGCTACCGAGCAATGAAATTTTAAAAAAATAAAATAAAAGAAAATTGATGCGAATTAGATTATTCGATTCGGTTCAAGCTTTTCAATTAATAATTCAGTTTTATTCAGTTTTAAAAATAATTACACAATTCAATTCAATTTTTATTTTTTTCATATAAAAATCAGTTAAACTGAATCAAATCGAATTTCAAAATAAAATAAAATAAATATCCAAAAAAAATTCTTCTCGAATTTATTATAAGACAAATTTAAATAAATAAAATCTTAAAACTAATAATGTTTTCTGAGAATTTAAATTCATATATTTGCACTCAATTTAAACTTTAAATAATTAAATATGCTTTCTTTGGAGGTTGATTTAAAAAAACAACGAACAATCAAAATTCGTAGAATCAATCCGAACTAAAAACCATGATTTTTATGGCCTGCATTTTAAACACACTTTTTGTTAAAAAAAATCGTTTTGACTACAAAATCAATATCAAACGAGTAAAAAAATAAAAACAAAATTATTGTGTAAACAATGGTTTCGAACTAACCACAAAGCTATAATGATTACCTTTGAGAGCAAATTATAATTTTATCCTCATTAATGCATTGGCTCCATTCAATTATATATTTATATTTTATTTTAATAATTTAATATTAACATTCTTAAAAATAATTTATTTTAATTATTTAAAAATAAATAAAATTCATGATTTATATATTAAAATATTAATAAAATATTTTATATCTACATGTTAAAAATTATTGATAATATATTTTTTTCTTAATAATTTCATTTATAAAAATATTATTAATGAATTATTTTAAATTATTTTTTTATATTTCTATTATAGTAAGTGATATATTTTTATATATCATAATATTAATAAGTGTAAATATAATTTAAATTCTAGACTTTTAATTTACAATATAATGTCTCTAATTAACATTTTACTTTTTCAAACTCACTTTTTAACAATAATCTCAAACAATTACATTTTAAAAATTTTATTTTTTCAAACTGACTTTTTTACAATATCAATAGTTAAATTTTAAACTGTATATTTAAAGAGTACTTTTAAAAGTTTTTTTCACCGCACTTTTAAAAGTTATTTTTCAACTGCCAAACTGGCCCTATATCATTTGGTTTCAGTTTCAATTTTTCAAAATCCATAAAATGCAATTCGGTTCATATTTTTCAAGGATTCCAAGTATTTCACACATGGCTCAATGCTCGTTAGTTTTCCCAGTTCGAGAGCCTCCATTGAGTACTCAAATCATCAATGCAAGCAACATTTAACATGTCTGTTTTCATTATTTATGTCAACAACCAGGCATGCACACTAGCATAAAATACGGTGTCCACTGATTAACATCTTCATTTAGCCTGGAGGCCACTTCATTTGGTGTCCTCCGAGGAGGTGGACATGAATGTGATACACAGATTGACCTGCAACACATCACCACATACCACATGAATACAATTCCAAAGCATTCCTTCTTCTCTTTTCAAATTGAAAAAACTGAATGTTTCTCAAATAAATAAAATAAGGGAAAGAATACAAACATCCTTGAGGGCCATCTTTGATCACAATCCTGAAGTCATCATCCAGTCCTTCCTGTTTTGCAACCAGCTTTGCAGTATAACGAAGGTGTCCAAGGATTTCAGTGTGCCTCTCTTCAGCCTAAAACACAGTATTCACAAGCATGAGACTAGCGATGGATCAACGAACAAAACAGGGTACTCCAAAAACAAAGAATTTCACTCCGATATTTCATTCTCTTACTTCAGCATCAAGATGAGTGAAACGAGAAAGGCAAATGGAATTGACAAGACAAATTCAATTAGTAACAATACTCTATTTTTTAAAATTTAAAACAAAACCATAATTGTCGTTTCCACTATACAAGGCGGCATAAAAGCTTACTACTTGGATGTGAGAAAAAAATAATTGTACCTTAGACAATCCAGTTAGGCCATCCCTTTTCTTTTGGAATAATTAAGATGTGTGTAGGAGCTTGAGGAGTTATGTCCCTAAAAGCTAAGACCTACAAACAAAAGAAAAGGCAAATAAACATGTTGTCACTTGTCAGTGCAAATAAATGGAAAATAAACTTTAAGCTAGCAGAAAGGAACTAACTTATCAAACCGAAGAAATAGAAAGTGAATTTTACATGAACCTGCCCCAAAACAGAAAACATAGAGGAGACTTAGCAATTCACACATGCAAGATGCAACTGATGGATCATGGATGAATGGATGGATCATAAGATAAAAAGTTGGTCACCATTAAAAATGCAGAAAGTGTTAGGATAATAAGATAAAAGGCTGATTGTAAAACCTTCACCAATAATGATAGTTTAAAGCTTTTGGCTAATGAAAGCAGAATTCAAAACTAATTAATGATTTTCTTCAATGCAACAGTAAGTCATCAGATTTCTTTGTTATGGAAGATAAAGTTGGGGATCCAGGAATTCTGCATTCAAAGCACTGAATTTCGGTACATGAAACATGTTACAACGCTAGCTATTCAAAACTCGTTAGCGGGGAAACAGTGGTGTAAGAATTACAAAAAAATATATGTATACAATCAGCAGGTATCACCTACTGTAAGAATTAAAAGAAAAATGGCGGTTTCTATCCCATTAAAACATAGATTAAAGAAGAGAAATTGGGCATTATTTCTAAAGGAAACTTCCAGGGTAGTAAGAAGCAGTGAATGATCAACACAGTACTTAAAAAAATATAAAAATGATCAGCACCTTATCGTCTTCATAAACCACTGTAGCTGGGATTTCCTTGTTGATGATTTTGTCAAATATGGAGGAAAAACATTAACTAAATGAGAAGAAAATGATGCGAAGTAGAAGGAGAAAAGTAAGATTGGACTGACATGGTAGGAGAATCAGAGGGAAAATGATTACGTGCGGCGTCTTAGTATACGACTAATATAAAGTGCTATCGATTTTATTATTATTTTAAATAATAAAATCGATAAAAAATGAATAAAAATATTATTATTTTTATCGATTCTAATTATTTTAAATAAAAAAATCAGTAAAAAATTATCTAAAATATTATTTTTTGACCGAATTTTTTCTACCGAGTTTTTCGATCATTTTTACCGGTTTTATTATTTAAAATAATAAAAAAAACCGATAGAGTCTTATTTTAGCCGAATATTAAGGTGTCGTACCGTAGAACTACCCGAATCAGAGGGAGCAGCAACGAGTGCGGCTTCTTTCTCCGAAGCCGTGACGGCAGATTCCCAAGGAAAATTTATCAAATGAGAACTCAAAACTGACAGTCGCCTCTTCTTTGTATCATCACCATAGTACTAAATTGCGGTCGCAACGCAGCGTAACGCCCACATCGTAACGTTTTTAAAGTTATCACGATGCAATATCGGTGCAACGTAATAAGAGAACCACATCACGATTGTTGCGGTCGAAAACCTTTACGTAACACCGCAACACACTATAAATTGCGCCGCAACACACTATAAATTACACCGCAACACCGCAACAAACTTTAAATTATTTGAAATATAAAATTACATTGATGAATTGTTCTAATTATGTTTAAAATTAGTTACTTAAATTATCGTTATTTTAAAAATAAATTAATTTAAATTGAATTTTTCTCATATCTAGAATTGACGTGATTAATTTTAAATTAAATTTTTATATTAACATTAAGTATCATAATTATATGTTTATTTATTATTATGTTGGGAAATAATTGATAGACGATGGAGTAAACAACTTCATAATGATTTACATTATGTTGGTACGTTATAAAACTTTTTAATTTAAATTGTGATATCTTGTTTAGATATTTATTATGCTATTTTTTTATGTAGGATATTTTCTAAAACCACAATTTCTATATGGAGACAATTCCACAAGTGAAGTGATTCGTGAAACTATGAATGAAGTTAGAAATGTCATACAGATGATAGATACAACCCAACTTGAATGATCAAATTCTTGCAATGAACCAAATATGTATTTTATATACTTAAATTGTTTGAAAAAACTTATAAATTATCATGTTTAAACTACTAATTCATTTATTTTTTTAGTTGTTGATATATCAAGATAAAATGGATTCTTTTAGAACACCATTAGCTCAAGCTAAATGGTGGATTAATTATGGAAATTGTGCACCGCAACTTCAACACATCGCTGTGAAAGATTTGAGTCAAACAACTTCACCTTTAAATTGTGAGCGTAATTGGAGTACTTTTAGTTTGATCCATACAAAGAAGAGAAATAGACTCAAGCATAAAAAACTTCAAAAATTGGTTTATATCCGTTATAATATGAGGTTGAAGCTGAGACACATGCAAAGAAAAAGTGCACAAGAATTAGAAATGAGTTTTAATCCGATTAATCTTGAAAATATTTTTTGAAGAAGATGACCTACCAAATGCATGGATTGAAGAAAGAGAGAATGCTACACTTGATAGTGAACAAAATTTCTCATGGTTGCCTGAGGAGTTACTTAATGAAACTGATGAAAAAACTCAAGGTGAAGATATGAACAGTTCACCTACTCCATCTAATGAGGAAAATGTTCAACTATCGACGTCAAGTTATGATGATGATGACAATGACGATGACGATGATGATGGTGGTGATAATGAAGGTACGCACCAACCAGAATATGAACACATTTATTCTACTGTTTTACATGGAGATCAAGGTACGTCCAGATATCCTTACGATGATAATTCATATTTGTATAAAAAAAATACATCACAAAATAAAAGAGATGATGATGATGATAGAACTCATAGGATGATGGGAGAACACTTTTATGATTCATTTGCAAGTTCATCATCATATAGTTCAGCTACAAATGATGATAAAATTAGTTAATCATCTCATGGTTCTCATTCTTACCAACTAAATTCATGTTATCTACCTTACCTTGAACAAAATCCAAGTTATGAATTTTTTTGTCATCATTTATCATAAAACATGTTTCCTACCAATGATGCATCTTATAATGCACATAATGTGATGTTTTCTTCACATGGAATAGGAAGAAATCAAAACCGAGACAATGACAAAGATGAAAATGCTTTAGATTCGCCATGCCATTCATTTTGGTGGTGAACGGTAAAATATAGAATTTTTATATTTGTAGTTATTTTTTCTTTCTTTCTAAGTTATATAAAATGAACATTTTTATGTTACAATATAAAAAATTTGATATGATTTTAGTGATATTGTTTATATGTTGTTCATTAACATTATAATTATTATTACTCATTATCCGATACGATAACACTTCTATAGTTTATATTTGTTTTTAATAAATTTTATCTATGAAATTAAATTTTTATTTTTAAAATAAAATATTAAAAGAGTATATTAATATTTAGTATATTAAAATATAACTGTAAAATGTATAAATATAATATTTTAGACGTATTGTGATTTTTGAGGAAGAGATCACGCCAGAGACAGCCACAACACGTTACGTAACGCCCGCGGTATCCGTAACCACGACACCGCAACCACATCCACAACCACAATTTGATACTAAGATCATCGCTCATCTATAAATATCATAACTAACCCTAGTGTCTTCTTTTTTATTTTTATTTTTTGGTTTTATGCCTTACAGCTTACTCGGAAAGAAATTTTATATAGGTAAATTATTATATAAGTCATTTTTGTTTAAAGAAGAGAAATTGGGCATTATTTCTAAAGGAAACTTCCAGGGTAGTAAGAAGCAGTGAATGATCAACACAGTACTTAAAAAAATATAAAAATGATCAGCACCTTATCGTCTTCATAAACCACTGTAGCTGGGATTTCCTTGTTGATGATTTTGCCAAATATGGGGAAAAAACATTAACTAAATGAGAAGGAAATGATGCGAAGTAGAAGGAGAAAAGTAAGATTGGACTGACATGGTAGGAGAATCAGAGGGAGCAGCAGCGAGGGCGGCTTCTTTCTCCCAAGCCATGACGGGGATATTCCCAAGGTAAATTGATCAAATGAGAACTCAAAAACTGACAGTCGCCTCTTCTTTGTATCATTGCTCATCTATAAATATCGTAACTAACCCTGGTGTCTTCTTTTTTACTTTATTTTTTGGTTTTATGCCTTACAGAAATTTTATATAGGGTAAATTATTATAGAAGATATTTTTGTTAAATTATGATTATTAAATTTTAATTTTGGATAAATTATATTAAAAAATCGTTAAAATTTAGTCATTGAAACGTTAATTCATGTTATTTTTATATCATTACATGTAAAAAATTATTTTTTTCATTTTAGATAAAATATTAATTTAACTAAAGAGATGGTACAATAAAAAATACTAAGGGACTGTTTGTTTACTTCAGAATGATTAAACGCTGAATGATTCAAATGCTGATTGATTCAGAAGTTCTGTAGGAATTAACTCTGAATGTGACATGCTGTTTGATAATGACTCTGAATCATTCAGAATGTACTTTGATGCTGAATCATTTAACATTATTTTGATGAATCAGTCAGCACTGAATCATTCAGAGGTGCGAAACAAACGCGCTGAATGTTGAACGATTCAACATTCAACGCTGAATGGTTCCATTCAGAGCCAAACAAACAGCCCATAAGAGGAGAAATTCAACGAGGATTGAGGATTAAATTTGTATAATCTTAAAATATTGAGGGTTAATTTTTTAAAATTATGATAAATTTATGATAGAGTGTAAATTATAAAAATTAAATTTATTATTATATCAATATTATTAACGGTCACATATCATTTTATTATTCTTAAAGGTAAAGTACACTTTATATCACTTCCTTATGATTTCGATAAACAAATAATTTATTTTTTCTTTTAAAAATTGAATATTATATTAAAGAAGTGATGTAGTCTAGTAATGACAATTTTAATTCTTAAAACTATACAACCTATTAATTTGATCCTAGTTCGAAGTAATTCAGTAAATATATCTAATCATATTTAAAATTCTTATTATTTTATTCTTTTCTCTTCTCCCATAAATGTTATATCACTTCCTTATTATTTTTCTAGTATAATAATTGTAACACCTTAAATCAGTACGACAAACAGTTGACCGATTCAGATGCCAAACGGAACCACCGGAATAGCTAACCAAAATTTTTCTCACTTTCTCTAACTTTAGAACAACTATTGTAATAATAAAAGTCAATTGTTTTGAAATAGAAAATCTTACATAAAACATAATTGAAACTTTTACACTGGGGAGCTCTCCAAATAAAACATTTTAACAATTAAAATATTACAAAATCGACTCTTAAACTACTTTACAACTGTGTTTATGAATATACATGCACTTTAATAACTTTGGACATACTCTGCTCTGCACTGGATCTGGACCTCGATCTCTCTAAGGCTCCTCGACTGATGGATCTACTAACCTGCCAACGGAAACATCTGAAGGCTGAGATAACAAGCTCAGTGTCACACTAACAACTAGATCATACTAATAATGCATCACTTAAACACATCAAGTTGCTCAATCATTAGTGAATATCCTTGTGATATTCACTCTCTACGCTAATGGTAGACATCATGGTGTGGTTGAGGGATTTATGCATCTCGGAGCTCACACACTCCTATAGTCTATCGAGGATATGATCCCCATAATTTTTGCATCGGACACCATACCCCTGACTGCATCTATACTTTCGAATCCACTAGCATCTAAAGGAACTCGGGTGTCCGAATTGTTTCTCGAACATCAAACAAGGCTGGTTTTATTTCGTCCTAACCATTTATGTTTCTACGTTTGCATTAAACATTATTATTGGTTCCACTTGTAGTCTTATTTGAGAGTAATTATAAGCTTTTGGGAAAACCTCATCTCTTTTTAAAACTCTCTTGAACTAAAGCCCAAACTGAACCCTTAGTATCGATATTGGCCTTACAGTATTGATACATTCCCTTATCTCTACACTTCCTCTTGCTTTAAGCTCAGACTATACCCTTGGTATCGATACTGGCCTTACAATATTGATACCCTCTCATCAGTATCGATACCCTACCCAAGGTATCAATAACCCTACATCTACTTCATCCATTGCATCCCAACTTTAAACACCTTCTCTAATACTTATTTTAGTGTTTTACACGTATTCGAGCCTATTATGCTCATACTATGGGTCTAAGGTCTCTCGGGCAACGTTTTGGGTCATTTTGACATTTTGGGCAAGGGCTTTGAAACCTCTGAGGGGGGTTTTCGAAACCTCTGCTACAGAATGTCATTCTGGATAAGGGGTTTCGAAACCAGCCCAGGTGCTTCGAAACCTGTATTGTAGAATTCACTTTTTAACCCGAGAAAACTCTCCAAAACACTCTAAAAATCATATTAAGGTCCTTAATTTCCTACTTTGAGGTTTCCCATTTATTATTAAGTCTTGTGTGATATTAAGGGGCATAAATAAGGCTCTAAAACATATAATAACCCTAAAACATATAATTTGCCATGAAAATGAACACAACGTGCTTCAATACTCAAACATAAGCTATTTGCATTTCCAATGACTCACTAAACGTATGAGGGAGTTGTGAGTGTGTTACCTGAATTCTTTGAAAGCTATAACCTCTCTCAATTCTATCAGGAATCACTATTCCTTTGTTTCTCGATTAGGTATTATCTTCCACTTCTTCAGCTAATCATAGACAAATCTAAGAGTTACTAACTTGTTTTTTTACTTGGAAACTATAATAAAAACATTCTATACAACTCAAATCCTCTCAACTAACTTAGATTCTTGAATTCTATAAACCTCTTCAAAAACTCATTTTCTAAAAACTTAACCAAAACTAAGGTTTAGGGTTTAAAAAGGAGCTTGAGGGAAGAAGATTAAGGTTCTTACCTTGGTTTCTTCAAATTAGGTTTGGGATTTAAGAAACTTCTATCTTTCTGTTTTCTCTTGAGAAGGAAGAAAAAAAAAGAAAAGAGGAAAAATGAGAGATATTTTTGTGGAAGGTTCCCGTGAAATCTAACTAAATAAGGGTGGTTTTAACTCTTAAAATCTGCTATGGGTAAACTATACTTTTGGTCCCTCTCCTATTAACTTAATTTTAAAACCAATAGCTATATAACTTGGTCCAACTATCTTGGGAGGTCTAATTGGTTCGACTTAAAGGTTTTGGGTTAACCTAAACTATTAACCCGGGTTTTTGGGTATTACAAAAACAATTTAACAATAATTTGTTGCTACTTTATGACATGTTACAATTATCCAATTATTGCTTCAATATAATGGGCTCGCTTGTTTTGATAGTATCTAAAAAAAATCAAATTGATGGAAATTTTGAACATGTAAGGTTAATTTAGTGAATTGTTTCGACTTAATACAAAATTAATACTACTCTAGAATGTATAAGTTATAGAGACTAACAATATTATTATACCAAGTTATAATAGACATATGTTTCAATTTCAGTGACGAATTGATCTATTTATAATAATATTTTAATTGAGTGACGTGTGTAACATTTAGAAGAAAAATGACATATTTGTTATCAAATTTATCATTAAATGACCTTGGGTATAATTTACCATTTTTAGAATCGGATGAATATTTTGTAATTTTTTATAGTCGATAGATTAAAAAAATAAAACTATAATGAAGAGTCGATGGATTCAACCAAAAAGAGTAGTATAATTGAGAGATTATTTGCATATTTTACCCAAATAATAAAATAAAATACGATAAAATGCAAGTAAAAATAAAATGCCTTGCTTCCGCATTGCAAAATAAATAAGTACAACAATGCAAAAGGGGAGAAAAGAACAAATAAGTTAAAAGGACGGCTGTGTGGCCATCACTTTATTTTACGACCCATATGTACCCTAATTAACCATATGTATTTACACGTACAAATACAATACATGATTATATGTTCCTACACTACAACTCATAAATAGAGCAAATATGAATTTAATGTACAATAATTTGTACATGTTAGTTACTAGGGTACTCTTTTGTACTACCTTTAAGAAATAGTTCAGAAATTGCAAGAAGTTCCCAACTTCCTTCTGTTGGAGTCCTCAAATGCTCGAGGCAAAAGCTTCTCAAAACTCTCCAGGAACACCCCCCATTCAGCTTCACTCATATCCCCCAAATACATATCTCCACTCTCCTGGTCATTCTTTTGCACCGAGAAACTCGTGCTGTCGCCGCAGCTACTGTTACCGTGCAATCCCGGCATCGATCTTACAGACGAAAGTTTCAAAGTTTTTGACGGCTTAGCTGAATTCAAAGGGCGGTGGAAGAGCTTGGGAAGATCTGCTGCAACCTCATTGAAGATGTCTTCAATTTCGTTGTCGATAGAAGATTCCAGTGTCAACCTCAGCTTTATCGTAGTTATTTTCCATATCATCTTCAACTTCTGAAGTGTGGATAAATACATTTGCCTTAGCTTTTGTGCAAAGTGTCTCTAGCTTGCTCGGTTTTTCTTCATCGCCTCGAAATTCCCGAGTCATCATTGCACCTATGTCCGCAAGACAGAGGCCAGCAATGGCAGCTTGCTTCAAGAAAATGGTGCAGAGGATCATGACTCGTATGGAGGACTCCCTTAACATCGGAAGCTCCATCCGCAAAAGCTCTGCGTCTTTATTTGGATTGAGATTCAGAATGTACTCGGTTTCTGACTCGGAAAAAGGAATCAATGCTTGAGGCCAATGCAACCATTCAAAGTATGGATCATCAAGGCACTCTGGTAGGCAAAGACCATGATCTATGGGCACAAGCTCAGCTGCACCGGCAGCATAATTTTCATGTTGGCCCTTTTTCTTGACAAGAATATTTCCAGCATGCCGGTCTAGATTCAGGATTCTTAAGTCAAATATCCCGATTCTATGAACTGAAGCCACTGAGAAACCAGCAGGCCCTAACTCCCCTGCATCAAAGTCATGAGAGACGAAATTTTGTAGGGAGGCAATCTTATAAGGTGTGGCAGAGATAGCGGTTGCTTCATTGACATGAAATGCACATGAGATATTTTCACAAGAGCTGTCGCAGGAACACGGCGAACCCACCATGGTCAAGGAGATAAGCCGCCAACTCACGAATGCCGGTTTCACCTACACGAATGGAACGTTTTATTCCTGGCCGTCCCAACATCGATCCCGCACAACCTTTCGGGTTATTCAAACCCAGAGGCTCTTCATCAATGGGCTTTGCTACGGCTATAGTTTCACCACTCGGGTTATGTAAGAGGTAGGCACCACCAAGCCCGTTGGACACCGGAATAGGTACTTCGCCGGAGGCAATGGCCATGGCCACCTCGACAACAAGAGCACCGTTTCTTGGGGCCCTTTGGCCCCCAATGATCTCACCCTGGGAGGTGTCAACCCTTCCTCCACATTAGTGGTTAATGGAAGGCAGGGGGTTGAGAAACTACGATGGAAATTTGCAACTTCAAATACTTGTTTCAAAGAGTGAGCAAGGTCTTTGTAGCCGACTTCAAGAATGTTGTACTCGAGTTCGGTGAAGGACTGGAGTCTGCATCTTTGAGATCGGCTGAACGGTTTGAATCCATGATGTTGACCAACGCCTACCGCCATTTTGAAGAAACTCATACACGGCAGTCAATCATACCAAGTTCAGAGCTAGCTATTCCCGGATAGGATTATTAGTCTTTTGTATGAGACCAATCATCATGCATCTACAAATTCAGACCCTTTTCTATGTCAATCTCCTTTTCGTTTTCCAAAATGGGATCAATGTAAGACGAACGCTATAAATAATTATTAAACAACATTTTATTTTTCAAAATCATACCTTAGCTTACATTGAGTGTCACCATAAAATAATATTACATATCATCATCATAAAAATAAAAATAATTAAAAATAATTAACCTATAAGTGTAAGTTTTGTTATGTTTATTTTTAAAACGATTGATTAAAATGGAACAAAAACATAGGTTTAAGTATGATTTTATTGAAAAAATAGTTAAATAATTAAAACGGTTCAAAAAAGTAAATTTAAGTATGATTTTAAAAGAAAAAAATCTTATCAAAACAAAACTATAAAAATAATTGGATGACTAAATACATAATTTACATAGATAATATATATCTATGCACGTAACTATTCGAATTTGTGTGGTGTAGGATTCAATTGCATACACCCGATAGATACCAGATTGACATTTATCTATATATTTCTTGAAACCTGAAACTTTTTCGTTTCCCTATTGATGGAAAAACCCAGTCAAATTAGAAACAAAAGACGGGGGGAAAAGGGCGAGGAAACAATTGAAACATAAATCCAGATAAAATCAGACCTGTAAATCAGCCCCTCGCTCCTCCAATTATAAATCGCCGCAATGCTCTGTACAAATTTAAAAAAATATCACAAATAATCTATAATATCGAAAGGTCTTGGATTAAATCGTTTAATTGAGTGAAATGAGAGAGAAAGAGAGACCCCGAACACTGATTAAGGCATCCAGGGAAGAACAGCATCAGGAGCGGGAGAGAATCAAACAGTCGCCGGAAAATAGTATTTCCTGAAGACCTCACCGCCACTCCCCTCTGTGTTTGTTGTTTCTTGAGTTTCATGCGTCCGTTGTGGGTGTGTATATATATAGGGTTCGCTCGAGCCTTCCTTTGCTTTTTTGACTTTGATTTTCCCTCCTATTCTATTGCCAACTGCCTCATCTTATCTTTGGGGTTAGATTATTTTTAATGCACTGGGCTTAAGATCCGGTCTCCATTTCCCAAAAAAAATATTTTGGTATGGTAAAATATTAATTTATTAAATCTTATGATTATAAAAAATTAGAAAATTATTTCTTAATTATAATGTATTATTTTGTTGAGTATCGCAATTATTAAAGGTTATAAAATTGTTATTTAACTATTCATATTTGAAACTCATCATTTTCTATTAATAAATTGGCGTTTGAGTTAAAAATTAACCAATTGACTGAAATATAATAAAATCATATTTTAATAATTTCATTGACATCGTCATTCCTTTTAAACATTAGATCGACTATATTATATTTCAACTCGATTACATAATATAAACAAAGACTCGATGCACAAAAGACAACTCAAACAGTTTTAAGATAAGATTTCATCATACCCTAGTAAGCAGATTAACATTCAACTCGAATGACCGCTAATTTCTAAACAGAAAATGACGATTTTAAAATATAAAAAAATAAAATGACTATTTTGTAACTTTTAACAAGCGGGTGTATAAGTAGAGGTATATCGAAATTGAATCATATTTTACTATCTTTAAAAGGTTGAAATTGAAATCAAATGATTTAAAAAACACGATTTTCGATTCAATTTTATGATTTTTGACTGTTTAGTGTTTATTAATTTTTAAATTCAATGTCCAAAGAAATAAAATTTAAAAGTTAAATTGAGTAGAAATATATAAGTTTAAATTCATAACAAATATTATTACTTTTAAGATTTTATTTATTTAAGTTTATCTTATAATAAACTCAAAATAAATTTGTTTTGGACAATTATTTTCTTTTTGTTTCTGTTAATCTGATTTGACTTAAAAAATGGTTTTCATATCAAAAAAATTAAAATCAAATTAAATTATAAAATTATATTTTTAAATCAAACTAAAATCAAATGGTAAACTAAAAGTTTAGATATTAGAACTATATAAAATCAAAGCAATTTTTAAATTTTTTTCAGTTTCGTTAAGTTTAAGAGGTAAAGTAAATATTAATTCAGATTTGGACAATATTCAACGTCTATAATGATGATTTAATAAAGTATCATAATTACCTACCAGACACGCTAAAAAATTGTCTCGTCAATTTTGAGATATTTTTATATTAACATTATGTGGTAATTTTGGACAAGACATAGCTTTACATGTGTGATGTTTTTAGCTCTGGTATTACTTGAACCCAGCGCATATGCCCTGTCCGTGAATTATCCAAAATGTATCAGATCTAAGATTTTAATGGTTTTTTTAGGGGTTGTTTGATTAGGCCCACGTGGCAAAGCCCAAACGTAGAAGGAAAGTCTTCGGACCTTTCCAGAAAGAGGATCATCATTTAATACTAAAACCCAAACCTCTGGTTTTCCTTTATTCTAAAACTCACAACAAAGTCTTGCTCTTTCTGTCTTTCATTGATCGGAATCCTTCGTTCTTCCTTCTGAAACCCGCAGGATCTGTTAGCCTCCGCCACCCGATTCCTAAATACAATGGCGGAAGCGCCGGTTGAACCCCAACTGAGCGTCGAATTGGAATCGCTGGTCATCCCTCCTATGGATCCGTTGTATCTGTCCTCAGATCTAGGGTTTCCTCTCGACGACAATCATGATTTCCAGCTTACGTTCGACGACTTGGACGAATTGTACTTTCCGGACGTGATCTTGCCCGATTCTTCCGGTGCTACGCCCGAATCTTACGTGGAAGGGTACCTTAATTCTTCCTCCCCGGAATTTGATAGTTGCTGCGGCCAGACCTGTAATTCACACTCTCCCGTCTCTTCTTTAGGCTCTGAAAATTGTGGTTCGGCCGTTTTCGGGGATACGAACGTTGCGTCGGCGGATTCCGGGACCGATGTCGATCAAAAGATTGATGTTGAAGAATTGGGTAAAAGGCGAGCGTCTAAAAGGAAGATGGTTCATGAAGAGGCTGATTCCGTCAAGTGTAGCAAATCTTCGCTGCTGACTGTGAACAATTCTAGCACCAGTTCTGATAATAAGTCAAATGCTCTGAGCGAGGAGGAGGAGAAAAAGCGGGCGAGGCTCATGAGGAACAGAGAGAGTGCGCAGCTGTCAAGGCAGCGGAAGAAGCATTACGTGGAAGAGCTGGAAGATAAGGTTAGGACAATGCATTCGACGATTTCTGATTTGAATAATAAGATGGCTTATTTTATGGCGGAGAATGCTACATTGAGACAGAAATTAAGTACCGGTGGTGGTGGTAGTGCTGCTGCTGCTGGAGTGTGCCCTCCACAGCCAATGCCTATTCCAATGTATCCACCAATGGCATACCCTTGGATGCCATTTGCTCCGCCGTATATGATGAAGACTCCAGGGTCTCAAGTGCCATTGGTACCTATCCCTAGGCTGAAACCACAGCAGCAATCGAAACCGGCTTCTAAACCTAAAAGGGTGACAGCAAAACTAAGAAGGTTGCTAGTGTTAGTTTATTAGGAATGTTGTTTTTCATATTATTCTTCAGTGGTTTGGTCCCAATTTTGAACCTAAGATATGTTAATACACCTGTCGGGTCTGGTTTTGTTGGAGATGGGTTTTACAAGGTGCATGGTGGAAAGTTTGAGAGTTGATAGTCATAATGGGTCTAATTATGGTAGGAATTTTGACATTAGCAATAGAGTTAATGGTAGAAGCTCAGAGCCCACTGTTGAGAAAAAAGAGACCGGGGTGCAAAATGCTAGTGAGCCTCTCACTGCTTCCTTGTATGTACCGAGAAATGATAAGCTTGTGAAAATTGATGGCAATCTTATTATTCATTCAGTTCTAGCCAGTGAGAAAGCTGTGGCTTCTCATAAGGCTTCTGAAAGAAAGAATAAAGAGACAGGTTTGGTCATCCCTAAGAATTTCCCTCCGGCACTTGTCATTCCTGATGCCAGGGAGCATGGAGGAAAGCATTCACGCGAATATAGTAATCATGCAGAAAGACATATGGCTCTCTCTTCAGGTTCTGCAGATGCTTTGAAAGACCATTTCAAGTCTACTGCTGCCGATGGTAAGATGCAACAGTGGTTCCGGGAAGGAGTGGCAGGTAGTTATTTTGCTCTTACCTTTTTTTAGTATGCAAATTGGGTGCTTTTCTAGATGTCAATGTTCTAAAATTGGATGTAATTTGGCTGGTTTACTTTACTGGTTTCGTGTTAAGGTTAGGTAGCTTTACTGCGATTAGTAGTATGGATTGGTATCATTATATGGTTGTGGCACAAAAATTGTCTATGCTATCCTTTTCTTCTTTTGGCTATATTTTTCTGTGAAATTGACGGTTTTGGGGTGCTGGGTAGAATTTTTTTTTTCTATTCAAATAGTCTTAGTTTTAACTATTTACTATGTTTAATACTTAATTAACTAAATAATTGGAAATAATATTTAATTTATTTTTCAGTTAAGCCATTCACTTCAATTCGTTTGATTGATGATTAGAAGTCTAACCTATTTGACCTTTGATCTGGTTTATTGCTCATCGGTTCACAGAGCATGGATTTAAAAATTAGTTTCCCATATCATTTTGCTGGTGTTTGAAGTCTGTCATTATACTTTTAGCTTCCTTGCCTTAAACTTGAAGTAAAATAAATTTGCACAGAGATTCAATGGAGCATATATTGGGATACAGTTCATAAGTGTGTAAGCCGGAAGGTTCAGTAGATATTATAGCTAGCCCACACTTAATGATTAACCCTTAATTTCTTCATCGTGGTTAAAAAGTTGCAGGATTATAACAACATTAATTATAGTCGTAATGCTTCCAACTCTATTCTTGGTTTATAACTCTATATTCATTTACTAATTTGATAGTTTCTTGTCCTTTGTTGTAGGGCCAATGTTGAGTTCGGGCATGTGCACAGAAGTATTCCAGTTTGACATCTCCGCCCCAGGAGCAATCGTTCCAGCTTCCTCAGTTACCAATGAATCTTCCAAACAACATCAAAATGCTACCGTGCATAACAAGGGAAGAAACAGAAGGATTCTCCATGGTCATCCTGTACCTCTCTCTAGTTCTGATCTGAACATAACCCAGCAGAATGCTAGCAGAAATTCCGGAAAGCAAGATTTTCAAGGTAACAAAACTGCTTCTTCTATGGTAGTTTCCGTGCTTGTTGATCCCAGAGAGGCTGGTGATGGGGATATGGATGACATGGTTGTACCGAAATCTCTTTCTCGGATCTTTATTGTTGTGCTTTTAGACGGTGTCAAGTATGTTACGTATTCTTGTGGACTTCCACGATCGGGTCCGCATCTCGTGACTGCTTAAGGGACATAACAAGGGTCGCTACTTCGGCTTCTAGTTTATATATTTATATATACACACACAAAAAAAGAGTAACTATTAGGTGGTAGCGGCTAGTAACAACTTCTGTAGCATTTTAACCTCTCATTGTACTTTTGATCTGTCTTCTAAAATATCCTCAGCTTTTTGGCTTTCCTGCACATGGTGCCAATATGGTCATGTTTGCAATACTTTTCCTGTTATGTATGTAGCTGAACTTTTCTATCGTGGGCCGGCAAGTGAGGCTTTTAGTTGAAGCTAAAGGCTTTGGTCGGTAGGTAGAAATGAATGATTCAGGTGGGAAAAGAAGAAAAGAAACATATAATGTTTTGTAAGGTTTTGAAAAATAAGAAAAGGAAACTAAAAGATTCTATCACTTAACACAAGAAAACTATAATGAATTGGAAAATAGTGCGGAGGATTACTGAAGAAGTGCTTTGCGTTTTACAGTTTCACTCGCCTAAACGCAATCCAATCCACCATTGTCGTCTTTTCCTCAATACTCGCACAGTCCCCTACAAAACAGTATCCGAATCAAGCAGGCTCCTCCAAACAAAACACTCACACGAAGCTTTGCCTCTCCTCTCGGCATCTTTCAATACCCTCGACCCAATTAATAGTCATACTCGTGAACCCTCCAAACCCGACAACCACCACCTCCTTTGCTTAGCAATCCATTTCAAAACTAAATAACCCGAATCATCGTAGGCCATCACCATTATCATCATCACTGAATCACACACCTCATATTCTTTTTTCACTATACAAACGTAAATATTTCGTTAGAGACAATAATATCTTTTTATCAATAAGATCCTAATGATTCTTTTACGCAATAATTTTAACCGTATATATTTATCAAGTTACCCATGTGTTTTCCGAGAATATGGATGGCAAAATGATAATGGGCTTGCTTATAAAAAGAGAATCGTCCTCTACGGCCCAATCTATCATTAGCTTAAAATGCGAGGTGTGATTGGATCCGTTCAATTAAAGTTTTTTTCCCTTAAATATTTTTTCATTAATTTTTTATATTAGTTTTGAGTTATAAATTTTACTTTATTTAATAAAATAATATTTTTTATATTTTTTAATTATTAGGTAATAAAATTATAAAGATTTATATTATAATTATTTTGAAATGAATTAAATTTTAGTTACATTAATATTATTTTTCCTATGTGAGACTAAGATCCCACCGTCACCTCCTCACCACCAACCGCTAATTCTCTCTCTATAACTTTCTTTCCAATTTCTGACCCTCACCCATCCAACCACCGCACCCCACTCAACATAATCTTATCACCCAGCCTAACACAATCCCTCAGACTCCCACCACCAATGACGCTGATGTGTTCCATTTCCATTGGACATTCACGTAAATCTATCTCCATTGTACGTGTGAACATATGCACTAAAAAGTTTTTAAAAAATCAATTCACCAACTCCGCCTTGTCCCAACTCCTTTTATTATATATATATATATATATATATATATATCAAAAGACAGGAAACTTTTCCATCAATAGCCACAAAATACAATAAAATACACAAACGAGCCTTCCGCTAATAATTATCGCCTCTGTCACCGCCATCTTCCTAACGTACCAGTTTTATCAACGGCTGAGGTTTAAGCTCCCGCCAGGTCCACAGTCGTAGCCGGTGGTCGAGAACCTTTACGATGTAAAGCCCGTTAGGTTCCGCTGTTACGTGGAGTGGGCGCAGAAGTATGGTTCGATTATATCGGTTTGGCTCGGTTCGACTTTGAACGTGATCGTGTCGAATACGAAATTGGCTAGGGAAGTTCTGAAGGAGCACGATCAACAGTTGTCTGATAGGCATCGGAGCAGATCTGATGTGATCCAATTCAACATCATGTTTACAATGGCTATTCCAACCTTACAAGGGAAGAAACTTTCTAACTTTATACATAAATATGATTATTTCATATATTATAATATAATTATTATCATATATATATATATATATATATATATTATATCTATAGTTATTATGATAATAACTTATTCATTAATATGTGAGATATAAGTTGTTATTATATACTATAGTTCACATTCTTATATTATACACATTATATAAGTTTATATACTTAATTTATTTCCTTATGTTATGTATGTAGGCATATTCGACCAACACTTGGGAACTACATTGGAGCTAAATGGAGCATGTAAAAACAAGGAAACTCACATAGGAACGTTTAGGAGAGCATAAGAACCCATTGGTGAAAAGTTGTCCCGAGGCCCGTGAGCTCATAGCTGGGTTGAGCTAAAGATTTGAGCTACAAGATGAGCTCATAGCTGCACCATCATCATCACCACTTAGGACACTTCAGATATGTCCTAAGTCAAAATTTGTGAAATCGTACCTTTTCGCGAATAGTTACCACCTCAAGAGGTACCTTTCATAAGGAGTTGCCCTAACGTTCACCATGCTACAAGTCACCTATGGCCAGCTCACCTTCAGCTCATTCACACCCGAAGTAGCTCAAACATGAAGGGTTACATTTCCCAAACATTGTGACCTTTCATGAATGATGCTACCCATGAAGATGCCTTTTCATCTAGGAGCACGTTGGTGAATAGATTGCAACCATTTGAGGCTTGAATCACCAAGGGACATGAGATAAAGCTCCATGCCTATTCGGCCACAACACATGCCATGCACATGAGAGCCTTTGGCACCAAACATGAGAAGGCACATCACCATTCGGCCAAGGAGAGAAAAATGGCGCCAAGATGAACAAACATGCACATTCGGCCAAGGGAGATGTCTCCTCATCCTTAGCCAAACCATCAAGCCCCTTCATGAAGGGTTAGCCGAACCAACACCAAGCCAAATGACCCATCCATTTATCTCAAGCAGTATGTACTTCCATCTAGAGTCATGTACCAACCGAATACCTATGTAACCATTCGGCCAAGCCCTCTCATTTCCTATAAATAGAGAGGCTTGCCATCATTTGTACTCATCTCATCTCATATATTAAAATTACTCTTGTGAGTTAATTTCTCTTCAAAGTTCTTTGTAAACTTTATCGATTAAGCAAGTATAATTCATATACTTGTGGCGTCATACATTCCATCATGATTGCAAAATTCCTAGATTGATATCTAGTGGGTTGAAGACACTTCTACCACCCCTCAAACAAGTTTGTGAAGATCGGGATTGTGCTTCCTGGCATTATTTTCTCTTTGGCGTGTTTGAGATACAACTTCACCACCATCTCCATTTCATCGTCAACACCATCAACATCATCCATCAAGACCATCAATTCCGCAACCATCTCTATTCTATCTTTATTTCATTTTTTTTTACTTATTTCCTTAATTCATTTATTATTCCATCTTTAACCATAATTCTTTTTTATCTTTGTTGCAGCCCAAGCTTATAATTCAAGGACATCAGTACTTGTCAATCCTAGATCGGGACTCAATAAGGCTATCTACCATCTTCCACCAAAGCGTGTAGATCAACTTACATCAAGATCGGCGGCGAAGTTTAGCAGGGATGGAAAGGACCTTATATGGGCTGATTACGGGCCTCATTATGTTAAGGTGAGGAGAGTGTGCATGTTGGAGCTTTTCTCTCCCAAAAGGCTTGAGGCTTTGAGGTCTATCAGAGAAGATGAGGTTTTCGCCATGGTTGAATCCATCTTTCTGGACACTATCAATCCTGGTATTGATATTTTTCTCTTTGTTTCTAAAGGAGCGTTAATTATTTCATTTTTTACCATATAAGTTTTTAACGTTAAGTATATAGCTTATTAAAAATAATCAGATTTTTAATAAAAAAAAGCTAAAATCACTATTTAATTTTAACATTTTGATTCAGATAATTATTTTTAGGGTAAAGTATAGTAATGGTCACTTAACTTTTTTGATGTTTGCATTTACGTCATCCAACTTTTAAAACTTGCAATACAGTTCTCCAACATTTAGTCTGTTTACAATATGGTCCCCAACGTAACCTGCCGTTTGACGCCGTTACATTGCCGTTAGAAGAATATGACATGGCAGTCCTCCAACATTTAGTCCGTTTGTAATATGGTCACTGAACTTTTTAGGCACTTACATTTAGGTCCCCCCAACTTTTAAAACTTGCAACATAGTCCTCAATTTCATTCAAAACCCTAAATTTAAAAATAATTCAATTATATTTTAAACCTTAAATTCTAAAATACTTTAATTTAGGGTTTAAAATGTAATTAAAGTATTTTGGAATTTGGGGTTTAGGATGTAATTGAAGTATTTTTGGAATTTTGAACATGAATTTGCTATTTGATAATGTTTACTTCAATTTAAATTTGAGGTTTGTTGCATACACATCCAACGGATGTCGCACTTTGAACATGAAAAGTGCACCTATCATGATTATTGCATAAACCGTTGAAGTAAAAGTAACAAGGCCAATTTGTCTTGTTCGCAACTGTCGCACTTTGGTATGACAATCCGATAGGTTTGGATGGAACTTGAGCATGCATATCCAACGGTTGCGGAAATAGTAAAGTCTTTTAGTTCATATGACTACAACATATATCCAAGCAATAACTAAAATAAACCAAGAATATCAATTAATAACTTTTTTGAAAGGATGACTTAATAAATAAAGGGAAAGAGATTCGGTCATAGTCACTCCAAATGCTAAGGCATCAAATGCGTTGTTTAAGATGTATATTAGATGTCAAATACAACATTATCGGTTGCAAATGCATTAGTGGCCTACCCTTTTAACATATAATTGCTTCTAATGCTCCATGTTTAATGTTCCTCAATAGCCAAACATGATGAGAATCTAAAGTAGATAGCGGAACTAAAATCATAGGATTCCATAATTCTTGTAAATTCATGGCATGTCAGCAATAAAATACATTTTAAAATATAGAGGACACTGCAATAAACATATATAAGCTAGAAATGAAGGTGCAAATGTGTAATGATCGGGCAACATATCAAGTAGCTACTCCAAATATACTACCCTGTCATGATGCCTTTCGAGTTGCGTGTATGCATAATTGTCTTCTAAAGCTATAATTCAATTTAGATTCAACTGTAAAATTTCCAAAACATGAACTTATTAAAGTTATAATCTAGTTTGTTCACGATATATCAGTCCCATAATCAACATGAACTTATTAAAAAAGAATACGAGCTCATAGGACGCCGAAAACCATAGGTCGAATCAATACAATTCCCAACAAACTAGTACCAACAGTCTCTCGGATCGAGTCTGGCGATTTCACTATATCGATACTCACAACCAATTCCTTGATTTAAAGTAAAACCAAACAAGAAAGTAAAAAATATTTAGCATAGGACCCTCTTTCACTTCTATTCTGATTGACTGAATATATTTCATAAGGAGTACTAAAAGTTTTGATTAAGAAGAAAAAAAACTGATGGTTTTGGTCAAAAAAGAAAAAAAATAGATGGTTTTGGTTCAAAACTAACACTGAATATCCAAATCCTTGACATACAGTTCCAGAAACATAAAAATTTCAACAAAAAACACACAATTCTTCATCTATTTTTTCTTTGTAAATAAAATGCTGAAAGACAGATCACTGCTTGGGTTTATAATTTTACATGGCGGAAAACTGAAGAACAAAAACCAAACGAGAGTGCATGTGAGCGAAAGAGACAGAGAGGTGAATGTGTTGTTTGGGATTTCATTATATTTGATCATCTGTTGGGAAATCTTTAACCACAAGGATTAAACGAAGAAATTATTATATACCATTTATACAAAATAATTTCATCTTTGTTGGTGACTTTCAACAATGATACTTAGTTCATTTTAGTAGTATTTGTCAACTCTGCATTTCTAACCCCATTTTTTTCTCACAAGCATTTCATCGAACATCTATGCTTCACTTGAGATGACATGTATCTAACATTACACCTTGAATCGTTGATGGTCCCGATAGTCCCTTGGTCGGGTCTTCTCTTAATGGACCCTTATTCAAGTCAACACCTCCATAGAATTCAAAGTTAGATTAGAATTTCCCATTCATCCCCGACTGAAAAGTTGTGCTGGAAATGAGAAGAGAGGAACGAAAAAGGAAATTCGAGATCGAAAAGGAATTTGAGGTTTATAATGAAATTGAGGACTATGTTTCAAGTTTTAAAAGTTGAGGGACCTATATGCAAGCGCCTGAAAAGTTTAGTGACCATATTGCAAACGGACTAAATGTTGGAGGACTACCACGTCATCTTCTTCTAACGGCAGTGTAACGGCGTCAAATGGCCGGTTATGTCGGGGACCATATTGTAAACGGACTAAATGTTGGAGGACTGTAATGCAAGTTTTAAAAGTTTGGAGACCTAAATGCAAGTTTTAAAAAAGTTTAGTGACCATTACTGTACTTTACCCTTATTTTTATCTGAGCAAATGTATTATTGCATTTAGCGGGCATGGCCCCCTAAATGGTCAAATATCAGCTTTAGTCCCCTTATAAAATTCTCGTTTTAAAGTTAAGGATGGTAAAATTTCACTTTTGATCTCCTAAAACGATAAAAAATCAATTTTGCATATTTAAAAAGTAAATAAATATATATTAAAACGATTATAAAATTATTAGTATTTAAAATTTTATAATTTAATTTTGGTCTCTAAATTATATAGTTCTATGACCTTGAACTTGAACCTGCTTCTAGGTGATCAATCACTTTCATTAGGCTTGAATATGTTTGTTGACTACGGTGGGTGAACTACTTTTCATTCCCTTGTTTACTGCGTTAAATGCAATTTCTTTTTTCCAAAATGAGTAACGAAGCCCACTAAATTTTACGGTATATTACGTATTTAGTCATCTATCTATTTTGACGATTTCGTTTTAGTCACCTAACTATTTTTGTTTAAAATCCTAACTAATGTTATGTTTTTGTTCCGTTCTGGTCACTAGTCGTTGAAAAATGTTAGTTTTCTAACGGATATGACTAAAACGGAACCAAATCGTAATGTTAGGCATGATTTTGGAAAACAAAAAAATTGGGTGACCAAAATAGAAACACATAAATAGGTGAGAAGACGAAATATGTAGTTTACCCTAAATTTTATAACCCAAACTTTTCAGTATTTCAATTGATCTCTTGTGGAAATGGTTTTCTCACTTGTCCGATCAACTCAATTTAAATACTTGTTAATTCAAAGGTAATTCAACGATTGAACTAAAATATTTGCTTCACATTGAACCCCTTGATGGTGTTCTTTCATTCCCAACATAGGTTTACAAGTAAGATGCGTAACCTAATTTCGTGGCATTCCAGCAATATCTGAATGCTGGTTGAACTTAATGCAAATTTAGATGCAGAGAGCAAGGGAAAAAGTTTACAAGCAAGGAAATACTTGGGAGCTGTAGCATTCAACAACATAACAAGGCTAGCGCTTGGGAAGCGTTTCGTGAACTCCGAGGGCATAATGGACGAGCAAGGCAAAGAATTCGAGGCCATTGTGGCGAATGGGCTTAAGTGCATCACTTGCCAAGGCCGAACACATTCCGTGGCTTCGTTGGATGTTTCCGTTGGAAGAGGTAGCATTCGCCAAGCATGGGGCACGAAGGGACCGCCTCAGGCGAGCTATTATGGAGGAGCACACCCTTGCCCGCCATAAAAGCGGCGGTGCCAAGCAACACTTTGTCGATGCTTTGCTTACATTGCAAGACAAGTATGATCTTAGTGAGGACACTATTATTGGACTTTTATGAGTAAGCATGCTTAGGTTTTGGAGGTTATTATTTTAGGCTCCACAGCCATCAGCAATGTAAACTTTGATAAGTGAAGATACTAATTTTTTTTTCATCCATTTGTTTTTATTATTATTAATATTATTATTATTATTATTATTATTATATTATTAGTATTATTTTATTTATACTATTATTTATTAGTATTAATAATAAATTATTTTATTACATTTCAGGCAAAAAAATAAAATAAATTATAAACCGGAGCCCAATAAGCCCAGAGGCCTGATTACAACCCAAACCCGAGATGGCCCAATGCTTATAGGGTTTCCATCTAAGCTTTCAGCCGCCGTTGTTCTCAACCGTTCGATCTGGAAAGATCCAACGGCTCTGATGCTTCCAGACGAAAACCCTAGGGTATCATAACCCTAGGGGCCACGCGGCCGCCGCCTCTGTTGCCGCCGCCTCTGTTGCCGCCGCTCCACTTCATTCCAGCCGCTGCCAATCTCAAACCGAAGGCTCCAAAGATTCCAACTCCAGCCGTCTACGTCCCAATGATAGGGTGAGTCACCACATAGTTTGGTGACTCATCGAAGGGTACCTTTTTATCCGGTCCAAAGAAGATACCGACGAAGCTTATAAAAGCCGACCACCTGCAAAGAAAATAAGGCAGAGAGCAAGAACAGAGAGCAAAAAAAAAAACAGAGACCAACCCACAACAACCAACAACCAACTGAGAAGAGAAAGAAGAGCTTACCTTGCCGGAGAACCCCAAACGTCGCCTGAGAAACTGAAATACCGAAGGTATTTCCTTAGATCTAGGAAAATTCATGGCTTTTTAGGATGAAAAAAGGTTGGAATTGAGTTTAGGGTACTCGGATCTAGTGTTTGGGAAATTTTGGTGTTTTCCGGCCACCAACGACGGTGGCCGGCGGTGAGGCTGGCGGCGGCAGATGGCTGCCGGCCGATGACTAGCTTTCCTCCGGTGAGGAAAGCTAGAGAGAGGCGAGAGAGTTTAAAACTCTCTCAGTTTAGAGAGAGAAGGAGAGAGAGGAGAATGAAGTTTTGACCTTAAGGCAGTTGGGATTAGGGTTTAAATACCCCTCCTCGAACGACGTCGTTTTGGGGAGGGGTGTTCCTGTAATTATTAATAGTTAAATCACACGCGCATTCACTATAACTTTGTAAATTTCTATTTTAGCCACTGAAATCAATTCCTATACGTTTCGATTTAGTCTTTTAATTTTATTTTATTATAATTTAGTCCTGACCGAATATTTATATAAAAAATTAAGGTAAAATATGTATTTAGTCCTTACACTTTTAATAATATTTATTTTAATCCCAACTAATAATTTATGTAAATATTATAATTAATCCCTTATAACTTTATTAAAATTTATTTTAGTCTCATATTAATACTTAGGGTTAAATTACACTCTTAATACTACATAATATTTATAATTATGGCCATTAATTGTTTATGTTTTATAATTTAATAATTGACTTTCATACATTTTTAATTTTGACCATAAGTTTTATATATTTATTTCTATAATTTTAATTTCTTTTATATTTTAGTTATTTGCAATATTATTTCATTACTATTTTTGATATATTATTATGTTCATTATTATTTTATTATTATTATTACTTAGTCATATAAATATATATATATATATATATATATATATATATAATAAATAATATTTATTTATTTATTTTATTTATTATCAAATCCTATTTATAAATTTAATTTAATATAGTACTTTTAAATCATTTTAAATCATATTTTAATATATATATATTTATCAATATTAAGAAAGGACAGTCTTAAAGCAACTGAATGTCCATTTTCTAATATCTTTAAAATTAAAATAAATATTTTACTTTTATAAATTATATATAAATCAATTTTTTATATATATTATTTTTAGATAAATGTTTTATTAATATTTATTTATTTTTTAATATTAAGAAAGGAGTTGTCTTAAAGCACCTAGAAGCCATTTTCTGATATTTCTAAATAAATAAATATCTTATAAAAAATTTATGTATTAATATATTTTCTTAAAATTATATTAATAAACTTAACAGAATTATGAATTAAATATATTTGAATTTAATAGAGACAAATTTATAATAAATAAAGTACCAATTTTGGGCGTTATAGGGGTGCTAATCATTCCCTAAACATAATCGACCACGAATCCTTTTTTATTAAAATTTTTTGTTATACGCATATCAGTTTTATCTTTTAAAATTATGTTTTCTTAAAAACTATTTTAAAATATTGTTTTTAGGTATTTGACTACCTAACCCAAAAAGATCGATGACGGCTCCCCAAAAATTTCTTTTAATTAAAATCATTATTTTTCCTGCAAAGTAAAAATTTCGTGCCCGGGCGAAAACCGGTTACGACAGCTTGGCGACTCCACTGGGGACTCTGGTCAAGCTTTTAAAATCAATTATAAATTGTCTCTATTAATTAGAAATTAAAAATTTATATATTTAATTTATAATTCTTTCTTTTCAAAATTTTTATATATACTTATTATTTTCGTAATATTTATATGTATATTATTTTTTAATATTTTTATTTTATTTTCAAGTATTAAATTGCATTATTTATTTGTTTGTCAGAGGTTTGAACATTTCTCCTCACACACAACACTTGCATTGCATAAACATAATCTCTATAATTGAGATTTGTCCCTTTTAAGTGGGAGTGCAAGCGACGTCTTCGTGAGAATTTATTCTCCGTGTCAGATCTAGCAAGTAACTTTCGGGGTTCATATATCATATGTCTTCGTGAGAATTTATTCTCCGTGTCATGCATAGGGAAATGTGTCCCCTCGAATTGAACTCGATCCGCTTAAGTTTGTAATGGACTAGGATTGAGGGTTTGGCAGCCTAATGGGGTACCAACAAGGACAATTCGAGTACCCTTTACTCCTAGAACTAAAACCTTGCATATAATAAACCCTAGAAATTCTCCTAATCTAAGACAATATTGAAACCCTTTTCATAGGTGTACACAAAGGAGAAATAAGCTCTAGTTTTTTAATTTATTTAATTTATTATTTTTCTCTCTGAATAAATGCCTGCGAACTAGAAATCATGAAGTTAGGTTAATTTTTCCAAACAAAGCATGGAACTAGAAAGAATGAGGTTAGGATTTATACCTTGATAGATAGGATCTTTTCTTTCCATTAGTTGGTATTAATCATTTTATTTTTTTCTTATTTTTCCCATGCATGTTACTTTGCTCTAATTTGTTTATATTGATTTCTTGTGCTTGCATAGCATGATCATGGCATAACTAAAAGGTGTTGAATTGAAAGATTGTTCATCGAATTGGAAAGAAATCGTAAATGGACAAAAAGTTTTATGATCAAACAAAATATGATGCGGCCAAGGAAAGACATCCTGAGGAAACTCCAAGGATAGAAGCGAGCTATGCACATAAAGATCCTGTTATATTAATACCAAAAGTACTCCACAAAGATCCTGCCAGATTGATACCAAAAGCAGTCTATGGTAAGATCAGCAGTCAGGGCATTCAGAGTAGAGGAGGTTTTTATAAAGCTCAAGCATGTTATTTGAAGGACTTGAATGACCAAAATAAGAAATTAAGCACAGAAGTAGAAACCATGTATGCAGATTTCCAAAAGATCAATCAAGTCTTTCGAAATGCTGGCATAGGAAACACTCCGGAAGAATGGATAACAGGGGTCACCAAGCTGAAAAGGAACTGCAACATATATGAATATCTTGTGCAAGAACTTCTTGAACATAAAAGTTCTCTTACAAGGGAAAACGAGCAACTTCGAGAAGTGACACAGAAGATAAAGGAAAAAGAGAATGTCATGGAAGAAGCTGCAGTCCAGACAAACAACATGGCCCATAAGCTGATAGACTAACTTGGCTTCAGAGAAGTTAGGAGGGAAAGTTATCCCCTATATGTAAAGTTTTGTTGAAGTTAGGACTGAAAGTTGTCCCCTTCATGTAAAAGTTTTGTTTGATGCACGAAAACTTTTGTGTTCAATGAAATCTATTCTAAGATGATCACTCTTGAGTAACACCTTTTCATATTTACGTTTGCATTTGCAATTTGCATTTTTGCGTTTGTATTTACATTTACATTTTCATTTTTGCATTTGCATCTTTGTATAATTACATTTTATTTCAAACTATTTTACATGCATTTAATCATGACAACGTGGAATAATTCGTGGAGAATTCCATGACAGAATTTTTGAAATCAAAGTGGAGCTAACTTGGTCTTCCTAAAGAGGGATAATGGCCATGAATGAGATTCTAGCAAGGGTTGGTAGAATCGAGAAATTACAAGAGCAACTTATCAAGACTCAACAAGAAATGACTGATCATGCAAAAAAGTTCCAGGCTGATTCAACAGAACAAATGACCATGTTAATGAGCATGATGAATGATATGATCTATGGAGGGAAACCCTTAGAGGATCCCGCTGTGAAGGCTATGAATGAGATTCTGAATGATAATGAGTTCGACGTGATAGTGTCTGATGATCAAGAACCTATTAAAGAGCATGGTAATTCAGGACAGCTTCAAGATTTGATCCCTAGGGGCATGGATGAATTAATGGTGAATGAAGAATCAATGAATGGAAAAAGTTCACATGTGAGAGATAAGTTTTACCCAAAGAAAAAAGACATAGAAAAGGGTCAAAGGTTGATCAAGAAGAAGAAAAAATGTGCAGGGTTTTCAATTTTCTCCCTTCCACTTTTCAGGTGAAAAATCGCATTCAAAAATGCTCTCAGCCAGATTAACTACTCCACGACTTGTTCAGTCACAGTGGCCTCCAAACGAGAATTGGACCTATAAGGATGTTCCTTGGATAAATAAGACTGGAATTCCAAGTTGTTCAACTAAGGTTCCTGGTAACCTTGAAGGAAATTTCCAAGATCCTTTAGAGCAAGCAATTCAAAAATGCAAGGTAAAAGAAGGGGTTCAAGTTCAACACTCAGAAATTATTGCCTCGACTGAGACTAATGTGATCGAATCATGTGAAGAATATCAGAGACAAGAAAATGGGAAAGGAAATCAAAGTAAAAAGGTTATCATGGATGTAATCAGAGATTGGCCAGTAGGTCTAAAAATAAACTTGGAAGATGCAACCATGAAAACATTTCAAACACCCATATCAGACTTCCTGATGACAGATGAAACTTTGGGCAGTTTAGATAACATGACAAATACTACACCAATCACAGCTGTAATATGTGTTCAGAACTGGGATAAAGCTATTGTCACTAATAAAGATTATTTTGAGCCCAAATTCCAACTGATAAACGAGGAGATAAGATCTGACCACAAAGCTGCTAAGAAAGAAGTAGAGATTGGTACGTCTGAGGAATCATCCAAACGAGACCAGATAAGAGAAATGATCAAGAAGTGGGGAGCAAATAAGGACAATGACCCTGATCCTATTACACACCCAACATTAGAGGAGTAATGATGCATAAACAAGTGGAAGTGTTATCTACCACTGTAGAACTTTCTATTTTCAGCATCTTGTTTGAATTTGTTTTTGTTCCTTTCTCCGCTTTTTGTGCAATAAATAAAGTTGTGTTGCTTTTATGGTTATGAGCAAAGAATTAAATTTTAATCTTAAAATTTTTGAGTATCAAGTAGATTAAATATTCTTTTTCAAGAATTATAGATCTTTGGCAACTGATAAAATTATACCTTCCATATCCCATCCAATGCCAATTACATTATCCTCACCAAAATAAAATCTTGACCATACATTTATCTGAGACTTAGGAATAATGTCTCTACCTGTTTTTGAGACATCAAATCCAGATGTTTACATTCTTGGGTAGAGTTAATTGGTTTATAACATTCCACCATATACACGACTTCAAAAGTCATACATTTATCCTTCCAAATACAAAACCATCATAAACCAAAAGACCTCAAAAGAACCAAACTTTCATTTATCCGTGAATCTTCCTGCAAGAAGAGACGAAATGAGGTATCATGGACCAACTTATCGAAGATAATTTCGAGTGATTGGGGCATACTCAAAGAAGAAGAAACAAGATTGATTTAGATAATTATATCATGCATTAATTACATTATTTTCATGTAAATAAAGATTATTCTTGAATATTCATCCCCATGGGGATATCTCTTTTTACAAAAACTTCTGTGTATGAGATGACGAACGGCATTGTTTCATTTATCCTTTCAAATATATATATATATATATATCCCTTGTTGTCCCCTTTTAAGCCTATAATATTTTTTTTTCTGATTCAACCTTAACCAAGGATCACCCTCCACATTGGGGGGCAAGAAGAAAGATATCTGCTCACATGGATAAAAATTGTCAATTACGAAGGCAAATCGTCATGAAATGAAGAGAGTTTTGATACCACAAGGTAGATCAAATACAAAGTGCTTGAAGATCAATCCATTCAAGGATAATGAAAGAATTTTCAAAATGTAAGAGGAAAATGAGGTTCTGAAAGCAATTGGAGTCATATACTCATTCATCAGAAAAAAAGGAAAAAGGAAAAAAGGAAAAGATGAGAAATTAAATCAAGATGGGTGACTCATTGAGCCTCAAGTTACAAGGTTGATCAAGTGCAATTAGTTCAAAGATTCATATTCAACAACAAACGCAAGAAATGATGGAGATGAATGAATCTTATGGAAAAATCTCCAGCAAAGCAGATCCAAGTCAAGCAAAGCAAAATTGAAGGCATCAGAATGAATTGATCCTTGGTTCAATTACCCTTAAACACTTGTTTGGGCCTTTTATCATTTTTTCGTAACCATGAGCTCTGGCCTACGTTACGTACCTGAAAAGTCCATTCTAATCGTACATGGATTTCTATGTGAAAGGGACTATCTTCAGATTTTACTTCGCCTCTTAAGATTGATTTTTATTTACAAAATTGGTTTTTTAAATATTTAATGCATTATATGAAAAATGATAAAATGGAGGTTCAAGATGTAAATTTTTAAATAACATCCCAAATGAGGATTCGAGTTGAAAACCTGAAAAGGCGGCTCGAATATCGAATGGTGCAACAACGACATAAGAGACAATCTTAAGCTCTTGATGAAGCACCGCACATCCCAAAGATGTTCATGAGATTCCGGAACCAAGAAGTATCTCTATAAGATGAGCATAACAACCATTCCTTCAAGATAATGGAAGCTCAAAGAGACATATATGCTGGATCAATCTGATTGACCTTACTTTACTAAAATCAACCTAAGCCCTAAATCAGTCAATAATTTTGACACTTGTTATAGGACTATGCTTTTTGATTTTAAAGTATAATTGATTTTTTTGATATTCTTTGAATTCATGCATATGATTTGATTCTATTGTGAACCTATAATAGGCAATATTTTACAAAATTCTTTCATTCTTTGACAAAGAAAAGAGAAAAATATTTTCAAACAGGACAGTCTCAAATGAGAAAGGTTGTGGAAGTAAATTGTTGCCTATTCTACCTCTATTGGAGAAAAAGAATAGGTGATGCCAGAATGATGAAGCATTTCACATCTCTTGAAAGCATGTGGTCCAAGAAACCAGAAAATCTGGAGAATTGAACTTGTGACGCTCTCCTGTGACATTATTATCAACTCATCAAGGAAGATTATCACTTATCTCATGCTGAGGGTGATAAACATCACCAAACAAATTATGTTCCCCATCCTCCAATCACAGAGATATAAGTCACATTAAGGTGTATTATGGCAATGAACAAGTCCACCATCTGCACTCTGGTTATACCATGATGCTGGCTCAAGTCTTGATATATCATTGCAGCTTCTTCCATGTCGATCATTTTCCTTATCAGGATTATATCCATTATGTCCTTCAGAGGATTACTGAAGTTGAATTGAGAACTTATAGGCACAAAATAAGACATTGGAACAGATTCTACATTTGTAAGCCTTTCATATGGGGTAACATTGGTTACAGGATTCCAAAAGTAAAGATAATTGGTTTTACTATCAACTAAACTTTTCCATGGTTCGGGAAGAGTGGGATATAGTAGTGAGTATCTTGAAGCAGCAGAAGAGACAGTCACTGTAGCAGTCATTGCAAGAAAATGCACTAACAAAAATCTTCTAGTTCATCCCGAGGATGTTTATTTTTTCCGGTAAGGTTGTTACACGGAATGTCACCGACAACAAGGTCGAATTTGCCAAATCTACTCATTAATTGCTCCAACCGATCACCATTCAGTTCTTGCGCATTTGTTTTCAAAGGTATGCCAAGACAATAGAAGACAACCCCTGCATCACTGATCCCAGAGAAAAAAGACAAGACATTGATACCACCGGGGAATATGTCTCTAGCAGATCCTCCTCGTGTATGTTTTTTAGGGAAACCTAGAAGCATTTCCACCTCATCAGGTTCAAGTGGAACAACTTTATTCCTTCCAACCCATACTAGATTCCATTTTTGGCACTCATCAAGAACGTACTTCTGGACACTCGAAGGTGGCTCATCGTCATAAGCTTCAAGAGCCTTACGGATCCTTTATGTCAATTTGGCACTTCCTGTACATGTTTGTAAACAATTAAACTTTGTTCTTGGATCCCAAGAAGGCCACCATTTCTTTGTCAATGGAAAAGCATCATGTATGGTGCGTGGAGGAAGCGGATTAAGAAGGAATTTGTTCTCAATTGGTAGATTATGAATATAACCCCTTTTTCGTATAACAACACAAAAATACTTTGAATTTACAAATTCTGGTTCTACATCGTATAAGTACCGTGACATTTTGGTCCAAACACCAACTGGAGCAAGTGCCACGTTCTCATAGTAGAAATAAGGAGGCCCAATAACATCTTTTGGAAATATTCTTTGAGTTATCTGATCTGGTTCGATATGAACCCCAAAACCAATCATTGGATTTAGAAGATGAACTGCATGATCGTCTTCATTAAGAGGCCTCTTTTCAAGCTTCCTCTTCTTCTTCCTTTTCAAAAAAATCATAGCCTGAGTTTCGCCTTTTCTTGTAATTGGGGTCATTACATAATGACTTCATATCTTCTACCAGAAGAAGTGCGTCAGCAGCCTTAGCTATTTGAGCAGCACATATAAAATCTATCAACTCTGCAATTGATGAATCCATACCACATCTCTCTATGGCTATTGAAGCCTCAACCTCCGAATACCCCATTTTCGTCAAGTATAACAGTTTATTCTCCTTATCAGAATCGGAATTCAGGATTTCCTCGGTATCAGAAGAAATATCAATATATGTGAAATCATCCTGAAAGATCGCTTCATAATCAAATAAAAGTATATTACAAAAATAGCCTTCACTAAAAACAAGGTTCACTGCGTCATCCTGGAATGAATTACCAAGCGATTTATACCACTCTGTCCGACTAGATCCCTCCAGATCCAAAAAATGGGCACCTCATTCAAAAGAGGCACATACATTTCCGTCAAAATGATTGATTACTTCTTAAGTTTGTGACAACATGAAGAGAATTCCCCCATTTACTTGACAACTGCTGTTTAGTGACACCAGAATGAGAGTATTCAAGATAAACAGATTTGAGGCACGGATAAAGCTACAAGTACCCACAACAATACTTTGTCAAAATTGGACCTCGTAGGGATCATGATATTGAAATCAAACAAACATTAAAAGTAAGCCTTACAGTTTAGAAGGTTGAAGGTTGAGGGTATTTTGAAGGCCCAATTCAGACAGATCCATGCAGGACATCTTGAAAGCCCATTTCAGACATAAATGATTCATGTGGGGCATTTTGAAGGCCCATATCAGTATGAATATTTGGGGTATTTTGAAAGCTCACATCAACAAGAAGCAAATGTCGGGGCATGCTGAAAGCCCATTTCAATCAGAATGAGGAAGGTTGACGCATTTTGAATGTTTGTATTAGCCAATGTTGGGACATGCTGAAAAATCCATATCATCTTATGGAAAGATCATTGACTTGAGCAAATATTTCCAATGAGATAGAAAGGTATGAAGAATGAAAATGGAGAAATAGTGACAATGGAGCTGACTATACATAATTGCTTCATTCATCAGGCAGTTGTATTAGGGTCCTGGTGTTGAACAAATATTTACTCAACAAGTATGGTTTCAAATACCCAATCTTCTTAACCATGTGTCATATGACAGCGTGTTCTTTAAGCTACATCACGGTTACATAGATAAAGATGGTCCCCAGGCAGACTATTCGATCCAGGGTCCAATTCATCAAGATCTCAGCTTTGAATTTAGTCCTTTGTGTGTCAGTAACGATTGGAAATATTTCTTTGAGATTCATGGCAATTAGTTACAATCATGTTGTTGAGGCTACAAAATTGTTTTTCACATTAGTTTTGCTTACTTGATAACATTGAAGAGGGAGGCTTGACTTATGTATATTACCCTTATTCCCGTTGTTACTGGGGTTATCATTGTCAGCCAGGTTGAGTTGAGTTTTCATCCATTGGGTTTTATCATGTGCATTTCATCTACAGCAACAAGAATTCCATGGACCTTTTTCTGTACATGGTTCCTATAAAGATATGTTTCTACGTCCTACAACACTCATTACGGAAGAAAACGTGATCGATATTACTTATGCCTTGCTCAAGATGATATCAAGATCAATTGGTATCTCTTATTCAATTCAGCATTAACATATTTCGTGAATTTGACCAACTTTTGATCATGCCAACATATCACTTGTATTCCCATTGAGTTTTGTTTTCAAGAGGTCTTGTGACATCATACAAAAGTTTCGAACACTATGAAAGAACTTCCCTGACCAGAGATCTGTGCAGAAGTCATATCTGGATGAATGTGTTGTCAAATGTTTTACGAGCCACAGGAAATGATGAATGTGTTGTCAAGTGTTTTACGAACCAGTAATTATGGTGTTGAACCAATGTTGCAATCATATGGAATTTCCATTTATAGATCCAAGATGAAGTTTGTCTTCTTCAACACCAAGATTTGAAGTGAGATATGATGAAGATTTCTTTCCACAGAAGGGAAGCAGAAATTTTAATAGCAAGAAACTAGTGGAGCCGACTAATGTTGAACGACAGGTTCTTGTTAAGTATCTCGACATGATATGGTCCAAGTTGCCTTGTTCGAGATCTGATTAGATGTGGAGACATAAAAGGAATTAGGATAAATCCTCCTTGTTATGTGTTTCAAGAGTCAAATTAGAACAGACTCTACTCTCCTAATTAATCATTGTTGAATTAGACATGTCTACATCTACATTCTTCCAAGATGAGAGATTCTTGCTTCAAAGATGATAGATTCTCTTTTCAAAGATGATATATTATCTCTTTAAAGATGATAGATTCTATTTTCGAAGGTGAAAGATTTATTGGATTTTTACAAGTTCAGATGAATAAAGCCGATTTTATCAAAGACAAAATGGGGCATCAAGGTCATAGTTTTGACTACGACAAGAGTTCCATAAATGAAACATTTTTTCTGAGACTTTCATGAAACAAAGAAAACACAAAGATTGCTCTTCCAAATCAGAAATGCCAGCTTGAAATGACATTTTGACAAAGTGAAGGAAGACCAAGTTTGTCACTTCGAAGTAAAATTCATGCATCATATTTAGGCATTTGCAAAAATAGGAGCATTTTCATTCATTTTATCCATGTTAAATATTTGACAGGAATTTCAAAGATTTTAGCAAAGATTTGAATCCACCACTCAATGGATCAACATTTTCGGAAGAGTTCATAATGAGAAGAACTCATTTGAAGAAGGAAGAAGAAGTTCATAATGAGAAAAACTTGTTTAACCTTTTGCTCGAATTCATAACTTGATAGATCATCATTGCCAGGTAGAGTTCATAATGAGAAGAACTCATCTGAAGAAGGAAGAAGAAGTTCATAATGAGAAGAACTTGTTTAACCTTTTGCTCGACGCTATCACAGAAAGAGATAGATCAGCATCAACTTTTCCAGAAAAATTTCATAATGAGAAGAACTTATCTGAAGAGGAAGAAGAAGTTCATAATGAGAGGAACTTGTTCAACCTTTGCATGACTCTATCACAAAAGAGATAGATCAGCATCAACATTTCCAGAAGTGTTCATAATGAGAAGAACTCATCTGAAGAAGAAGAAGAAGTTCATAATGAGAAGAACTTGATCAACCTTACCTTAATTCATCACATATGAAGCCGAATTAACAACCCCTCTTTCGATGATCTGCATTTCCAGAAGTAGTTCATAATGAGAAGAACTCATCTGAAAAAGAAGAAGAAGTTCATAATGAGAAGAATTTGTTCAACTTTTTACTAGATTACATCACAGAATGAGATAAATTGCCATCCCCAGTGGAAAAGTTCATAATGAGAAGAACTAATCCCAGAGAAGAACTTGTTTAACATTGTCATCATAATCAAGTGAAGTCAAATGGATAAAAAAACTTATTATCTTTTCATCTTTGTTCTATTCTTGTTAACACAATAATGAGCAAAGAGGGGCAGCTGAAGATACTAATTTTTTTTCATCCATTTGTTTTTTATTATTATTAATATTATTATATTATTAGTATTATTTTATTTATACTATTATTTATTATTATTATTAATAAATTATTTTATTACATTTCAGGCAAAAAAAAATAAAATAAATTACAAACCGGAGCCCAATAAGCCCAGAGGCCCGATTACAACCCAAACCCGAGATGGCCCAATGCTTCTAGGGTTTCCATCTAAGCTTTTAGCCGTCGTTGTTCTCAACCGTTGGATCTGGCAAGATCCAACGGCCTTGATGCCAGATCCAACGGCCTTGATGCTTCCAGACGAAAACCCTAGGGTATCATAACCCTAGGGGCCACGCGGTCGCCGCCTCTGTTGCCGCCGCTCAACTTCGTTCCAGCCGCTGCCACGCTCAAACTGAAGGCTCCAGAGATTCCAAATCCAGCTGTCCACGTCCCAGTGATAGGGTGAGTCACCACATAGTTTGGTGACTCACCGAAGGGTGCCCTTTTACCCGATCCGAAGAAGATACAGACGACGCTTATAAAAGCCGACCACCTGCAAAGAAAATAAGGCAGAGAGCAAGAAAAGAGAGCAACAAAAAAAATAGAGACCAACTCACAACAACCAACAACCAACTGAGAAGAGAATGAAGAGCTTACCTTGCCGGAGAACCCCAAACATCGCCTGAGAAACCAAAATACCAAAGGTATTTCCTTAGATCTAGGAAAATCCATGGCTTTTTAAGATGAAAAAAAGGTTGGAATCGAGTTTAGGGTACTCCGATCTAGTGTTTGGGAAATTTTGGTGTTTTCCGACCACCAGCGACGATGGCCGGCGGTGAGGCTAGCGGCGGCAGATGGCTGCCAGCCGATGAATAGCTTCCCTTTGGTGAGGAAAGCTAGAGAGAGGCGAGAGAGTTTAAAACTCTCTCAGTTTAGAGAGAGAATGAGAGAGGAGAAATGAAGTTTTGGCCTTAAGGCTATTGGGATTAGGGTTTAAATACCCCTCCCCGAACGACATCGTTTTGGGGAGGGGTGTTCCTGTAATGATTAATAGTTAAATCACATGCTCAGTCACTATAACTTTGTAAATTTCTATTTTAGCCACTGAAATCAATTCCTATACTTTTTGATTTAGTCTTTTAATTTTATTTTATTATAATTTAGTCCTGACTGAATATTTATATAAATAATTAAGGTAAAATATGTATTTAGTCCTTACACTTTTAATAATATTTATTTTAATCTCAACTAATAATTTATGTAAATATTATAATTAATCCCTTATAACTTTATTAAAATTTATTTTAGTCTCATATTAATATTTAGGGTTAAATTACACTCTTAATACTACATAATATTTATAATTATGGCCATTAATTGTTTATGTTTTATAATTTAATAATTGACTTTCATACATTTTTAATTTTGACCATAAGTTTTATATATTTATTTCTATAATTTTAATTTCTTTTATATTTTAGTTATTTGCAATATTATTTCATTACTATTTTTGATATATTATTATGTTCATTATTATTATTTTTATTATTACTTAGTCATATAAATATATATATATATATATATAATAAATAATATTTATTTATTTATTTTATTTATTATCAAAATCCTATTTATAAATTTAATTTAATATAGTACTTTTAAATCATTTTAAATCATATTTTAATATATATATTTATCAATATTAAGAAAGGGCAGTCTTAAAGCAACTGGATATCCATTTTCTAATATCTTTAAAATAAAAATAAATATTTTACTTTTATAAATTATATATAAATTAATTTTTTTATATTTATTATTTTTAGATAAATGTTTTATTAATATTTATTTATTTTTTAATATTAAGAAAGGAGCTGTCTTAAAGCACCTAGAAGCCATTTTCTGATATTTCTAAATAAATAAATATCTTATAATATATATATATATATATATATATATATTAATATATTTTCTTAAAATTATATTAATAAACTTAACAGAATTATGAATTAAATATATTTGAATTTTTAATAGAGACAATTTATAATAAATAAAGTACTAATTTTGGGCGTTATAGAGGTGCTAATCATTCCCTAAACGTAATCAACCACGAATATTTTTTATTAAAATTTTTGGTTATACGCAGATCAGTTTTATCTTTTAAAATTATGTTTTCTTAAAAACTATTTTAAAAGATTGTTTTTAGGTATTTGACCTACCTAACCCAAAAAGGTCGATGGCGACTCCCCAAATTTTTTTTTAATTAAAATCATTATTTTTCCTGCAAAGTAAAAATTTCGTGTCCAGGCGAAAATCTGTTATGACAATAAGTAAATGAAATATGCAGGACATGATCACTGCGGGCATGGACACAACAGCAATCTCGGTCGAGTGGGCAATGGCCGAGGTGGTTCGGAACCCAAGAGTGCAGCAAAAGGCACAAGAGGAGCTAGACTGTGTGATAGGATTCGAAAGGGTGATGTCCGAAACCGATTTCTCAAATCTCCCATACCTTCAAAGCGTAGCCAAGGAGGCACTAAGACTACATCCCCCAACTCCTCTAATGCTACCCCATCGTGCCAATGGGAATGTCAAAATCGGTGGCTACGACATCCCCAAGGGATCAAACGTGCACGTTAACGTATAGGCAGTAGCCCGTGATCCGGCAGTCTGGAAGGACCCTGAAGAGTTCCGCTCAGAACGATTCCTGGAAGAGGACGTTGATACGAAGGGTCATGATTTTCGATTGCTTCCATTCGGTGCAGGAAGGAGGGTGTTCCCCGGTGCACAACTCGGGATCAACCTGGTCACCTCCATGTTGGGTCACTTATTGCACCATTTTTGTTGGACACCAGCCGAGGGATTCAAGGCTGAGGAAATTGACATGCTTGAAAAATCCTGGACTGGTTGCTTATATGCGGACTCCATTGAAGGGTATTGCCACTCCTAGGCTTCCAAGTTCTCTCAATTCCTAGTCCTTAGATTTTGAACTCTTTTTTACAAGTTCTGTTGTATTATCAATTATGTTTCATGTGATTTGTGATGGGGTCGCTGTGTGAGAGGATCAAATAAAAGCACAATGATACAACATTTCCTCTGGGAAAGCTGTTTCTTAGTTTAATGCAAGATGATGCAATTTTGTTCTTAAGCTAACCCATTAATTAGAAGAAGAAAAAAATTCAACAAGGGATTTGGAAAATTAAACTTTAAAATATAAAAAAGGGTAAACTACACCAATGGTCACTAATGTTTGAGTAAGTTTTTTGTTTTTCCACTGAAGTTTTGAAAGTAACAAATTAGTCACTAACATTATCGGTTTGTTATGAATAGGTCACTAACATTATGGATTTATAATAAAATGGTCACTCCACTATCATCTTCGTCAAATTGGTGATGTGGACATGTTAACAAAAAGATTAATATTTAGCTTTATCCCAAAACTATTACTAAGACATCAAACAGGTCCTTGCCAAACCCAACTATTATAATTTCATCCCCAACTGTTAAAACATCAACTAACGTCATCATTAATGCCCACTCATTGCCGGCGACTGAAAACTCCAACAAAACTCCAAATCCTCAACATCGTCATAATGCACAGCCAAAATAATCCCACTTGAATAGCGATTATTGTAGGCGATGTTTTGGGTTCTCGTTTTAAGAATCGTTAGAATAATGCAAATTATTTAACCGAATGAAAACTGATGAAGCCTACTGGAGGCAAATTCTATGCAAATCAAGAAAGACTTTCCCTAATACAGAATCATATTCATACTATAATACTAAGAAAACAAATGCAGAGAACAATTTAAGGTGAGAATCATTTAATGCAGAAAACAAATGCTTGTGATGAATCAGAATTGTGGATGCTATTCTAACGATTCCAAAGCGAGAACACAAAGCATCGCCTAAAATTATCGCTATTCAAGCAAGTGGGCTTATTATGGCTGCATTATGATGATGTTGAGGGTTTGAAGTTTTGTTGGAGTTTTCGGTCACCGGCAATGAGCTTGGGGATTAACGGCGATGCTAATTGACGTTTTAACAGTTGGGGATGAAATTATAACAATGGGGTTTGGCAAGGACCTATTTGATATTTTATCAATAATTTAGGGATAAAACTAAATATTGACCTTTTTCTTAACGTTGTCACCTCATCAATTTTACGAAAATGATAGTGGAGTGATCGATTTGTTATAAATTGATAACAATAGTGATCGATTTGTTACAAATAAATAATATTAGAGGCCAATTTATTATTTTTGAAACTTCAATGGGAAAAAAGAGAATGTACTCAAATAATAGTGATCATTGGTGTAGTTTACCTTATAAAAAATAGTTACATATTTAAACCAATAAAAATTGATAAATTACTTGTTTAATCATCCATCAATTACTTAATATTTATTTGATCATCGGTTTTTTTAAATTATACCTAATGTCATAATCATTTTTTATAAATAATTAAATTTAAAAAATAATTATGACTTTATTTTTGAAAAATGTGAATTTTCATTTAATTTAAAATTTCGGAGTCGCCATCGACCTTTGGGTTAGGTAGGTCGAATACCTAAAAACGTCTTTTAAAACAATTTTAAAAAAAATCGTTTTTAAGACCAGAAGTTCAAATTTAAGGATTTAGGAGTCGGCACGAGGAAAGATTAACACCCTCACAGTGCCCACAATTGGTACCTTTAATTATTAGTTGTCTAAATAACGGGATTTTACAAATTTGAATAAAATATTTATGTTACGATCATTTTATTTTGACGAATTAAAAAATGGGTGAATTTATTTATAAAATACTTGACTCGATAAAGGTGATTTAATTCACTCGGCTTTATTTAAAAAGATATTCTCTTACTATGTGTATTATCGGAAATTGAAATTCAATCATGTTGGACGTAATTTCATTAATCCACGAAACAAGACAACATTACCTTAAAAAAATGAGAAAACACGTGCATGATTTATGAATTCAACGGTAATAAATGAAGTATATAGAATTGATGAAATATCAACATAATATGGCAATAAATAAATAAATGACACACACAATATTTATATTAAAAAAATTGACGGGTGGTTCCTTCACTCGTACGTCTTAAAGAATTGAACTCCAAATATTTTGGAGGTTTTCCCATAGATCATTCTTCGTTCGGGATATCCCTCCAAAAATAGATACAATTTTAAAAAATGTTATGAAAATACTTTTATTATTAAAAAAATTGAAAAGAAATATGTATACATGAAATGTATGTACTAAAAAAAATAAAATATAGGTACAATAAAAATTGTAAAAAATATAAAAAGGTCAAATTAAAATTTAATCATTAATTAAAGAGAAAATAACTTCAGTGACCGAAAATGCCTTGTAATATACGATTTTGACCAACTTTTTTTGGATTTGCCAAAAATGACCAAGTAAATCGCAATACGATCGATAATTCGCAACGCGATCTCTAGTATCGCAAATCAGTTTCCAGATTCGTAACGCGGTAGTCGAAGTTCGCATTGCGATTTATTCCAAATTCGTTGCAATAGGCGAAGTCCGCGTTGCGATTCATTCCAAATTCGTTGCGATAGTCCAAATATTGCATTTGTTTCTTAAGAATTTTCTCTAAAAAGATAGAATTCGCGCGGACGTGTCGAAGACACGTATTACCACGACCACGACCACGACCCGAGACGGGACGGCGGCGGCGGCGGCGCGCGAGAGTCCCCCTCTTTCTCTATCACTCAACAAGGAAGTGGGAAAGCCAAGCCTTAAATATCATTCTCAATAGTGTTTCCAATACTATGTGGGATTGAGCATTACCAACACTTGTTTCCAATACCATTACCTTCATTGTCTGTAAGAGTTTAATTTTGAAACTAAAAAAATATTTATTCGAATAAATAACTTACCTTTTGAGGACTTTGATGGAAGAAAAATATTAACCAAACAAATGCAAATGAGACAATGATGGAAGTTTTCAACTGAGGATGCTACGAAAACTAGCTGATAATGACACAAAGGAAACATATCGAGTTGTTTGGTCATCATCTACTCTTTGCAAGTAAGTCATTTGAACACTATAAGAATCCGAATCAGAGTTAGTTTTAGCAATTACTTCATTTATGATCAAAGTCATCAAAGGGTAAGTTATTTATTCGAATAAATATTTTTTTAGTTTCAAAATTAAACTCTTACAACAATGAAGGTAATGGTATTGGAAACAAGTGTTGATAATGCTCAATCCCACATAGTATTGGAAACACTATTGGGAATGGTATTTAAGGCTTGGCTTTCCCACTTCCTTGTTGAGTGATAGAGAACAAGGGGGACTCTCGCACGCCGCCGCCGCCGCCGTCCCGTCTCGAGTCGGGGTCGTGGTCGTGGTCGTGGAAATACGTGTCTTCGACACGTCCGCGCGAATTCTATCTTTGTAGAGAAAATTCTTAAGAAACAAATGCAATATTTGGACTATCGCAACGAATTTGGAATGAATCGCAACGCGAACTTCGCCTATCGCAACGAATTTGGAATGAATCGCAACGCGAACTTCGACTATAGCGTTGCGAATCTGGAAACTGATTTGCGATACCGGAGATCGCGTTGCGAATTATCGATCGCATTGCGATTTACTTGGTCATTTTGGCAAATCCAAAAAAAGTTGGTCAAAATCGTATATTACAAGGCATTTTCGGTCACTGAAGTTATTTTATCTTAATTAAATACATAAAAGACATAAAAGTCGTTTAAAAACATATGGAAGGTATTTAATATTCATAAAAGTCAAATTAATAAAAAAAGTCACTTAAAATTTAATTATTAATTAAATACATAAAAAACATAAAAGGTATTTAAAATATATGAAAAGTATTTAATATTCATAAAAGGTTTACTAAAAAATACACTCATACACGTATACCACATATTTATCTATATATTAGCGTATCTATAAGGAAACATGAAATACATATTGGGTTATATCATGCTAACTATGTATAAGCTTACAATTTATGGTTAACGAAATAAGAAAAAAACATTTAATATATATAAGATCACAATTAGGGATGGGCATGAGGCCTGAATCCGACGGGTTCCGACCTGACCCGACCCGATTGGGTAAGGGAGTTTTTTAATTTCGGGTTCGGGTCGAGTTTTTTAAAGGTGATATTCAGGTCGAGTCGGTTCGGATTCGAATTTAGGGTGAAAAATACTCGACCCGACCCCGAAAAAATATATAATTTTACCTTATATATTTAGGAATAATTACAATAATACCCTTCTATATATTTTTTCCAATTAAATCACTATTTTTATTGAATAAAAATAATATTTTTTATTATTTTGAGTCGGGTCGGATCGGGTTAGGGTTTTATATCAAAAAACTGGATCGGGTTTAGGTCGGGTGGAGTGTACATATTTTTCGAGTCGGGTAAAGGATGTAAATTTTGGGTCGGGTCGGGTCAGCTTGATCCAAACCGACCCATGCCCATCCCTAATCATAATCACTTTGTAGAAAAAATTTATATCTTAATATTATATATATATATGTAATGGTAAAGATAATATATATTTTTTAATAATGGTAAAGAAAATATATTAAATATATAAATATTTATATTAAAATTATAAAGATTGGAATAAATAAAAAAATAAAAAAAATACATGGACCATTATATACATTTACCTCATAAAATAAGGATTAGATCGCAACCAACAGAATGATAAGGACTAACATGAAAATAAACCCAAATATCATATGTGATTAGTTAAAATAAAATCTAAAATGAGTAGAGGCCAAAACGTAAGTATGAACATATTACAAGGCTCGAAATGCAATAAACCCACTTCATTAAATGGCTAAAATAAAAGAATTACAAACTTAGGAGGACCTATAGTGCTATTTACCCCTAAAAATTCAAAAACACGGGTGAAGAAGGGTAAAACGACATAGTTTTGGAAACAATATATATATATATATATATATAGCAAAATTTAAAACCCTAGCCTCCATTTTTATAACCAACCGAAAAAGAGAAGAGAAAGGATGAGAGAAAGTTACCTCAAACGATTCGCCCCAACTCCCTCTACATGAATTTGGAATCCGATTACCTTGAAAAGGGCTAGATCGACGTAAATCTAGAGTTGAAGTCTCGGGTTTTCTCACTCTGGTGAGCCTCTTTCTTTATACGGTAAGTTTCTTTTCTCTCACTTTTTCGTTTTTTGTGTTCAAATCCTTTTGCTCTTCTCATTCCTTTTTGTTTTTTTTCTTCTTTTTTTTTCAAACTCTCTTTGATTCTCTCTCTATCTTTTTTCATCCTACCCCATATTTTTCCCTTGTTCGAATCCTTTTGCTTTTCTCCTCCCTTTTTGGTTTTTTTCTTTTCTTTTTTTGAACTCTTTTTGATTCTCACTCTATCTTTTTTTCATCTGCCCCTGGATCTCTCCTTTGTTAGAATCCTCCCCTTTTCTCTGTGTTGTTGCATGTTTATATAGAAAAATATGTTGCTTTTTGGCAAAGGTGATGATGGCGGCCTAGTGACGTTCGGTTGAGGTGACCGGTGACACACTTGGCGACAGTTCTTCTTTGGCATTTGCAGTGGCGTCGTCATGTGGCAATGGTAGAGGAAAAGACAATGACAGGCTGTGATTGCGTCAAACCTTCTAGGGTTAGGGTTAAGGGTAGGTGTAATAGGGTTTGGGTCGATTGTGTTGGGCTGGCATTGTTTTGGGTCGACATTATTTTGGGTCTGTAAAGATAATAAATGTATTATTAAATAATAATAAAACAAATATAATAATAATAATAAATACTAATAATAATAATATAAAAACTATGGACGAAAATGGTATCAACACCTAACATTCACCCGCATTTAAAAAATTAAATATCACTGCAAGATATATCATATCAACATTAAAAAATCTTTTACAAAATATCACATCAATATTATTATTAATTTTTTAACAATTATAACCAAAACAGAATTGATATATAATGTTAATTATAAAAAATAATAATTAAATAATCAGAATAGAGAAAATTCTACGGCTCTTGTCGTCTACCATAACATATCATTAAAGCGCTAGGGATGGCAATGGGTCGGGTCGGGTCGGGTTTTGGGCCACCCGACCCGACCCGAGAAGAAAGGGTTCTCCACCCGTGACCCGATCCGACCCAACAAAATTAATGTTTCACCCGACCCGACCCGAATATATGACTTAAAAACCCGACCCGACCCGACCCGACCCGAAATAATAAAAAAAATTAATTCAATGAAAACAGTGACTTAATTGAAAAAAATTATATGGAGGGATATTATTGTAATTATCCCTAAATATATAAGATAAAATTATATATATTTTTCGGGTCGGGTCGGGTCGGATTTTTTTACCCTAAACCGACCCGACCCGACCCGAACAGTGCATTTAAAAAAAAACCCGAACCGACCCGAACCCGAAATTTTTTAAAAAAAATCCGACCCGATCCGATCGGGTCGGGTCGGAACCCGTCGGATTCGGGTTGAGTTGCCATCCCTAGATGTATCGAAACGTACTACAAGCAAATTTGTACTTATTATGCAAATATTAAAAAGTATAAAGATTTAATTTAAATTAATCATTAATTAAAATTTAATTTAATTTTTAATAGAATTATATTTTAATTATATATTTTTTAAAATATAATAATTAATTTAAGTGATTCAATTTGTTTAAAATTAGATCTTTAAGTTATTAAGTTAAGCAGGATCAAGAGCAGTAATCACCGTCGAAAACTTTAACCCGTCAAAAAGTTCACCAAAAAAACTCATAAAAAATATTATATTATAAATTCAACACTTCCATTTACCGTGGCTATGTTCACTATCGCCCAACAATCACCCAGTAGTCTAGCAACCAAGAAAACTCTGCAGAAAGGTAGGCGCACCCTCTCTCTCTTTCCATTGGTTTGATTTGCGATGTGAGAGGTGAGTTTTAATTTTCAATGGTAAAATTACATTTCAATACCCCAATTTGTGTTATATTTCGAATGGTTAAATTACATGAAAACTCTCCATAGTTTCTCCTATTTATATTTTAGACAATTATATGTTTATGTTTTAATAGACATGACTAAATTACACTACTCCTCCATACTTTTGTTTTAATTTAAATGGTCAAATTTCATACAAACCCCCTCACTTTCCTCTATTTTAATTTTATACTTACAGATTTTAGATCTTCTACAATTTGTGCTTTATTTTTATTTTGATAATTAATTTCAAATTTACTCCTTGATTTTAATTAAAAATATTATTAATACTTATTTTATTCATTACATTTTATTAACATAAATTTCATATCATTTTATATTTTTGTTATATTAATCTTAATAATTTGATACTTAATTTAACTTGATATTAATTGTGATTATTTGAATCATGATAATATTAATTTTAATACGTAAATTTTAAAATTGGTCATTAATTTTAATTTTGATGCTTAATTTTAACTTTCTATTCATTTTTATCATTGCATTTGATTTAAAAAAAAATATTTTGATACGTAAAGTTTGACATTTTATAACTATTTGAACTAGTTAATGGATCTTAATTTGACTCCTTCAAAACAAGTAAAATGGAGTGTAAGCGGCATTTTGATATGAATTCAATATTGAGTTACATTTATTGTAATTAATTGAAAGAGTTTTGTATGTTTAGTGTAAATGTTAAAATGTTAAATTTCTCGTCATGAAATAAAATAAAATTTTTATTTATTAATTATAACAAGTTTTTTATACTTTATGTAATGTTTATATTGTTAATTTAATGAAAATGTTAAAATGTTTGATCACTTTTTCTTGTTTGATCACTTTTCCTTGAATGATTTATTGTGTAAATCTTGCACATGTGGTCTATTATTTAAATATTATCCTTAAAAACATTTTCAAATAGACCAATCATACAAATAAGTATAAAAAACTTACGTATAAAATAGACCACGTGTGCAAGATTTACACAATAAATCATTCAAGGAAAAGTGATCAAACAATAGATCAAAAGAGAAAAGTATAGATATGAAGGAAAAATGTTTAGATGGTGGATCGTACGAGGAAAAACGATTAAGTATTGAGCCTTTTAAGGAAAAATTGATAGTCATAATAGAAAAGTATGTAACTCTCCATTTATTAAATTTTATCCGGAGTATTTTGCTCCTCCATTGCAACCTAGTGTAAAAGAAAATTTTGAAGATAGTGTTAAGTCGTCTACTGATGGTCAACCAAAACTTCCTAGTGAGATTATTAACTTTCAATTTGATGAGAATCAATTTCCTAATCAATTAGTCACGTTGAGTAAAACTCCAATAATAAAAAAAAGTGAAAAAATATCAAGTAATCACAAGACATCATCAAAGAGAAAAGATTCTCAACAAAAAAATAATGTTATGTCATCTGTTGCACTTTTGAATTCTGAAGACATGAAAACAACGAATTTGACCATAAAAATGAAAGCTCGACTCGTAAAAATATCATAACGATGATATAATTATGTTTCATTGTATATATTTTTAATAATTGTTTGGTTATATTAATACTTTTAATAATTATTGTAGACACTCATTTTCGTCCGACGTCTAATTCAAATTTTTTCTTATTTTTAAATATTTAGTTGAATTATATTTTTTGTTTAACTTTAATTATTTTAATATTACTATATATATATATATTTTAAAATAAACTTAGTTGGCTATTTCTAGTTATATGGATATATAGTATTATATTATATTATTATAAGTATTTAAAGGTTAAAACGAGCACTAACATTGTTTTTTTTTTATTTTTGGCAGGCTTGGTACATTATCATTTATCCATTACACAATCAATCGACCCAGATTAAACCATACCCTTAATCATGTTTCAGTAGGTCATCGCCAAAGAGAAGTCTCTAAGAATGAAAGCAGTCGTCAGATCCGATTGTGTATGATGCACATACGATGGCCGTTGGATGTTCAACACCCTGGTCGTGCTCGTGTTTGGGATGAACGTGCCAGTGGTCCAAGCTTTCCAGAAGTAACCACTGTAGTAGTCACATGCATGTTGGTCCGTGATACAACTACATCAACCAGGGTTTCCCTCTCCCATTCGTGTACTAACAGCAGAGTTGGTCCCTTCTTTGACAAATGCTGCTAAAACAAAAAGAAATCATGTAACCGTTTTGGCAGGGGAATGACAAGGAATTCTAGCTATATAACCTACAAAGAAGGGGAAGCCATTTTTTCAGAGACAAAAAGAACGAGAGCATAAACAGGGCTGACACTGGGTCAGGGTAGGAGGCCGCCCAAAGTCCACAAAATTTAAAAAAATCTAATATAATATTTTTATTTTTTGATAATAATTTTAAAAACTGTAAAATAAAATAATGAAATCTATGAGTTTATTAAACTGTCAATTGTCATCATTGAATTTTTTATAATAATGTTAATAAATTATTCAACTTCGTATAAAACTCTAATTCAATATTTCTTTCTCAAATTTCAAAAAAAAAAAAAATCTAATTGAATCTCTTTAATTTTGATCTTTTCAAATCCCCATGATCAATTCATCAAATTTCTTTCCCAATTGTTCATATCATGAATTTTTTTTATTAACGTTGTTATTTTCTTTTCAAACTCAAGAGAAAAAAGTCAAATATAATTATCATGCCTTTTTTCATTTCTATAATTCATAAATTTTAATTTCTTATATTTCTCACAAACACAAAGTTACAATGGCTTATCTTCGATTATTGTGTTTGAATCATATTAAAGATTACTCTTAAAATTTTAGGTAAATCATTTTTAAAATTATTCTTTTGATTTTTATATATTTTCAAGATAAAATCATTCTTTTATTTCCTAATGTTATGTTATTTATTAAAAACAATATGTTGAAATGCATTGATGTTGATACTATCATCATTGATTTTAATTCAAAAAATTCTTGAAGGTAATATTTTTTATAAATATTTATTTACTTAAATTATTTTTTGACATTTTTGATATTATAATGAATTATTATTTATTTGGTTTAATAAAAAAATTAATATAAACTTTATATTACACATTTTTTTAAATTTCTTTTTTTCATTTTTTTTACCTTCGCCTCTAGCCAAAATATAGTTAAGACCGGCCCTGAACATAAATAGAGAGCTTTTGGAGGGAGATTCATCCATCAACAAGGAGAAAAAACAAGAGCTTTAGGGGGGAATTTCATAACAACAAGAATAGAGCGGGAAACGAACATTTTAGAGAGTAAAAAAGTGGGTTTCGAGTCGATTGCCTAGTTCCAAGAGAGCCTTACGTTGAGGAGAGTCTTCGGTTCCATTCTCCATGTGCAAAGTCTTCATCGAAGAATCCAAGGTCGAGAGATAGCCTTCAAAGGTAGCTTGGAGGTGTAGTGGTAATATTTTCTCTCTGGAGTAAGAAAAAAAAACCAGGTTCTTTTCTTTCTCTGAGTGGCGTGAGAGAAGAGTTGATGGGGGTTATGTTTAGGGGTCATGTTTTGATCCTCTTTTTTACTATATTTGCAGTTGCGTCCATTTAATTGTTATAACTTGCATTTATGCCATTTTAGTTACGGTTTTTTTTTAATTTCGGGCCTGTTATGAATATATGTTTACTTGCATTAATACTTTGGTCTTACATTTGTTTTATCCTTGTATATATATATATATGCGAGTATTACCATATTTATTACTTAATAGGTATCATATGTTATTGCACAGTATACTCTTTTTTCCTTTCTTTCCATGGTTTGCAACTTATTAATATATATTATAATATATATGTTTTATGTTATGTACTATACAGTGTATCACATCGTATAAATACATTTATTATATATATATATCCATGACCTATGTTTATCATATTATTTAAATATCTTATATATGCACGTACACTTTTTATAAAAGTAACATTATTTTGTGCGAATAACTTACGGACGCGCCTTAACTTGCGAGTAGTTTGTCTCCGATAATTTTTTCTATAAAATGGTATGTTTTTATTCGAGAAAATACTTAATATATGCATTTTATCTATAAAAATTGAGGCAATATTATTTCCTAAGGAAAATTTAGGAAAAATGCCTTAACTAGCAATGAGAGAGTTCCCGAGAATTCTTCGTACGAAATTTTTATTCAATTTTTCGAACATATAACTATATATATAATTTATTAGAAATTAAGACAACGATCTTTTATATGGAGAATTTATGGAAACACACCCTTAATAACAAGGTGTTTTCCGAAGATTGTTCGTATAATAGAATACCTTTTTAATTTTTGAAAGACATTATCATAATTTATACGATTCAAAGTTATAATTTTCAAATATAAAGATGACGTGTACTCTTTAGGTACCAATTTTTGGTGTTGTGGGGGTGCTCACCTTTCCCCACAAGTAACCGACTCCTGAACCATTTTCAAAATTTCTCTAGTTAAAAGCATATTATTTTTATCTTTTAATTTAATTTTTCTAAAATTATTTTAAAAGCTAATTTGAGATATTCGATCTACCTAACCCAAAAGTTGATGGCAACTCCAAATTTGATTTTTAAATCCTAGTTTTAAAATTAAGTTGGTGCGATCCCCGACCTAAGCTGAGTCAAAAAGCTTAAGGATCGTTCCGACAATTATATAAAGATTCAAGGAACACAATACATGTTGTCGACAACGATTTTCATCCCAAGTTTTAAATATTATTAGTTATTATTATAAGTATTATTATTATTATTTGAATCCAAATAACCCAAACCCGGAGCCCATTGCTGCAGCCTACGTGTGGAAACCCATTAGGGTTTCTACTGAGAGCCTTGCCCCCGCTAGCTCACAACCGTTGGAACGACTTGTTGATCAAACGGTCCAGATCAGAGGCCAACTAGGGTTTTATGTTTTCTCCTCAAACCGCCACTCATCTCAGCCGTCGGATCTGGACCCATCCAACGGTCCAGATCGAGTCTCAGCTGCCGTCCGTTTCACCTACTCCCCGGCCACCGTTGTCGCCACCAATCGAGCCCCTGCCATGTCAGAACACAGAACATATCACACAAGCAAGTCAGAAAGCAAATCCACACGCAGTAACAACAATGATTTACTTTTGTAATCATTATTTTACTAGACTAGCAAAATATATGTAAATCGGGGATTATAAAGCCCCGAGCTAGAATTGTAACGGGTTCGATTTTCCAGAGAAAAAGCATAATATCAAAAATTTTGAGGTATTTTCTTCGGTGTATTTTCTTTTATTTCAGTAGATTTCGAATAAAAAATAAATAAAATAAAACCAAAACTTGCATGTAATCAAAATAGGGGAAAAGGGTTTAGATCTATTACCTTAGGGGAGTTCGAACCGGGCGGGTTCGTCGTCACCAGAGTTAGAGGGTCGAACGTCGAGTTGTTTTGAGTCTTTTAGGGAGTTTTTAGGTGGGTTTTAGCCTAGATTAGTGTCTAAGGTGTGGATCTAAGCATTTTGGGAGTTTTGGCTTAGTTTGGGATTTCACGGTGGCCGGATGGCGGTCAGGGGTGATTCGAGGCGGTCGGTAGTGGGCTGACCGAGGAAATTTGAGAGAAAGATTTTTTTTTAGAAATCAGGTTGAAATGAAAAAACATTTAAGTTGTAAGGAAATTTCGGGGGAAATTACACATAAGTCCCCAACATTTAGCACTTTTTTGCAAAATGGTCACTGGAAGGGATATAGTTTCATAATTTACCCTTTTAGGTTATGTTATATAAATTTTAGTTTAATCGTAGTTTAGTCCCCTAGTTTAGCCGTGTTTTGCATGTTAGTCACCTGTAGGGACTTTTTGTGATTACCAATTTTTATGCATGTTTAATATTTTTAAGGTTATTTTCGCTTTAGTCCCTTCATGTTTATCGTGTTTTTGCATTTTAGTCTTGTATTGACTGTTTAATTTTTTTAAATATTTAGGGGTTGATTTAGTAATTTACCCATTATTTCAAATGTCTATTTTAGGCTAAAATAAATGGAATATTTAGGAAATAGTCCTTGAGGTTTGCATGTGTATATTTTGAACCTCAAATATGTTTATTTATTTATTTATTTGTCCATGTAATTTTAATTATTTTAAGCCCCGTGTTTTATTTATTTTCATTCCATGTAATTTTAGCATTTAATATTAAAAATGTCATTTTAGTCATTTGTATACTTTATTTTGTTATAATTTTGTCATGATAGTTTGATTATTTATGTTTTAGTCCTACTTTATTTTATTTTAATTTTTGCATGTTGCTTGCATATTAATTCATTTTAGTCCTAATTAATATTGTATGATACCTTCATGAGCATCACTTGACTCGATTCGAAATAAATTGACTAAGGGTAATATTCGATCATTTTAATATTGTCGTAAAGTGACTGTCTTAACGTATAAGCAAGTTACTTTCGATATTTTTAAATGAAATTTTATCCCATTTAGTGACACTAATTAAATCGAATTTATTTAAAATTTGGGGATTGGGAAAAGATCATGTTCTTTTAATTAATTCATCGAGAAAAGACTGTTAGATCGAATCTAATGTCTCATCTCGAGATATTTAAATAATTGAACATCCTTATTCTCATTAAATATCAGTAAAGTAAATAATAATTAATATTTGTTATGCTTTTTATTTGTTTTATTTTTGCATGTGTTTCCGATAGATTTTCAAAACAATAACATTCGAATCGACATTGAGAATAGGAATATCTTTTCGTTTCGGTCCGAGTGATGATTGCTTTAAGGTATGAGAGGTCATTTATTCTTGATTGGAAATCATTAGATATTATCGTTTTCATTCGAATCGCTATGTAATTTTAAGAAGAAATAGTAATATATTTTTATTTCAATTGGGGTAATAAATGACTGTTTTAATGCAAAATGTTATTTATTCTTGATTGGAAATAATTAGATATTATTGTTTTCACTCTTAAAATTATTTTGGGTGTTATTATTTGAAATTGATAGTGAAATTTAGAATGAAATTTTAATATTTCTTTATTTTGATCGAGTAAGAATCAGTTGCTTCAAGATATCGGAGTAAGAATTAATGCTTCAAGGTATGAGATCGATTCTTCTCGATAGGAAATAATTAAATATTATTATGTTTCATCCAAAATTCAAAGATATTATTTTAGGGGGAACTTAAATTAAATTAGACTCGAACTTGTAATTTTATTACAAAGGCAATTAATTAATCGACTAGGTACCGATTTAGGACGTTGTGGGAGCTAATCCTTCCTCACACGTAACCGACTCCTAAACTCGAATTTTGATCGCACCACAAGTTTGCTAATGTCAGCTTAACCGAAACGGCCTTGGATCCCAAAAAAATACGTGAAGACCACATACAACAATAAAGCTTCTTGTCACTGGAGCATTATCTGCAACAAATAACCAACATGATATAAATTAATGAAAATTTCAAGGAAAATAGGGAAAATCATGGTAAAAATGAAGAAAAAGAAATTGAACGCACTAAAACCAGACGGCCTCCGTTCATCTTTCAGAATTGGTAGGGATGAAGAAGGAACGAGCTTTATCTTTCTATTTTCACACTTTTTGTCGTCTTTTATATGGAACGGAATTACAGAACCGGAAGACTCTTCTTTGTATTCGTCTTCTAGTTTTCCCTTTCCCATATATTATTTTCTTTATTTTTGATGACGGCTTCCTTTTTCTCAACTTCTTTGAAAATAATAAATTACAAAAACAGTCGGTAAAGTAAGCTTAAATATTCATTTTCCGTTAAATTATTAAAATTTATAATATAATCACTTGATTATCGTAAATTATAAAATATTCATTTTGTTATTAACTAAATATCTCACTCGAATGTTGACATCACATGTTAATTTAAAAGTTAATATTTAATTTAATATGTAAAATATAAACTAAATACCATTATAATACTTCTAAAAAAGTAACTACGATTCTTGAAAAAATGTTTCTAAACATCAATAACATAAAAATATAATTTGTATTTTGATAATATAATTCGAGTTCTTGTGCATATAGAAAATCAGTGAGATTCACTCATCAAAACTAGGTGTACGACGCCTTTGAACCAGGAGGGCAAAAAAATAAAATAAAAGTATAAATAAATATAATAATTATTTAGAATTTTAAAAAAGATAAATAAAAATAATATCTGTTATAATAACTCAATTCAATCTAATAAAATTTATCAATTTTTCATTTTTTTTTCTGTCAAATTCCAAAATATGGAGCATGTGGAACTTTTGTTTGAATTATAAAAGATAGGGGAAAGTATATTGCTTTTCGTTCTTATTTTTTTTACCATAATTACGATAAAAATATAACAACTACACTAATTAAATTAACGATTATAAATGAATTTAAACACATTTAATCGAAACACTATTATATTATTTTGATGGTGGACGGTGATTATTTTAAGTCTTTTTAAATTTAATAATAATAAAATATTATATTATTATTTATTTTAAATTATTTATTTAAATAAAAACATCATGTCGTATAAAAATAATAATAAATAATCTAAAGTGATCAAAACAAGAGTAATTTGAAAGTTCAGTGAGTAAATTAGAAAATTAAAGTATAGTGAATAAAATGAAAGAAGAATAAATTCAATGAGAAATGGTGTAATCTACCCTACCCTATTTTTATTGTATGAGATTGAAATTACAATAAACGTTACCGCTTGCAATTTATTGCATTTTACATATAAAGTTGAAGAAATAACTAGAAACAAGAATCAGTCCATGACACATATGTCAACCCTTAAGATCACTAAAAAGCACCATAAACGTCTAAACTCTCAGGTACCCCAAGATCTCCCCTTCATTCAAGGTAATCTCTTCACCACTTCCAAAACACTGCCTCCCAACCAAAATTTCCAAGTTGGGAAGGATTTAAAAAAATTTACTTATTTAATTCACGTTATAAAATTAGAAGTTAACGATTTAGTGATTAAAATATTTTATGTATACATTTAGTGATTAAATTGAAAATTTTTAAAAATACAATTAACAAAATAAGAAAGAAAATAAAATTTAGTTATAAATTATATTTTATCTTATTGTTTAAGTCAATTTACTTATTTCTTTTCTTTTCATTCTTTTCATGATTAAATAATATCGTTACTGTAATTTGACGGGTTGTATTGCATTTATCATCATATATATTTTTTATTAGAAAAGATCAATGGTCTCGTATAATTAATATCACACCCTAAGTTAGGGGCAAGAATTTATTAATTTTAAGTCGAAATAAAAAATTATTAGGACTAAATTGTAAAATTTTAAAAGTTGTAGCTCTGTTTGGAAATATGTGAAAAATCTAGGAACTTGAACCCGAATTTTCCATTTATTGGGCATTGAAAAATAAACCCCTTGAGATCGAGCAAACCTGGAATTATGAACCTCAAAAGCTTCAAACTCATTTCACCCCCACTGCCCATCTCCGATAACCTTCTCTCACCAGCAATGGCGTGCACCGCCACCACCAGTCGTCGCGCCTCGCCAGTCCGACCAAAACCTACCCATCCGGTCATCGAAACCCCTCGTCTTCTATCATGAAAGAAGGTTCGAAAGCTCGATGACTAACCTAGCAACCTCTCAATTTTTTGAGTTTTTCGACCGCCGCAATTGTTCTCTTACCTCACCTCCAGCATGGTTGGACTCCCCACCTTCGTCCGCTCAAAACCCGACCGCTGGGTCACCTCAGCATCGTCGAATTCCATTCGTCGCCAGCGTGGGTAAGTTTTATTATTTTCGATTATTTTGGATGGGTGGTTGATGTTTTTGGAATTAAATTGGTGTTTTTGGATGTTGGAAGCACTGGAGAAATCGGCCAGCCAGATGGCCCTTTCGCCGCCGGCACGTGCCCCAACGTATGCTCGGTGCACGTGGGGCTTATTTTGGGTCCAAGGAAAATTTCAGAATTGGGTTGACCCGACTGACCCGCCTTAGCCCAGTCTGAGTCAACCTGTCCGAGTCAACTCGGTCTGAGTCAACTAGGTCTGAGTCAACCCATTGACTTTGACCTGTTACTTTGACTGTTGACTTTGACCAAAAAATCAATTTTTTTCGAAAGTGTTCCATTTTATATTTTTGCGACGTCATGAGTCCGAATCCGAAGTATGTTTTGCCAAATTCGTACCCGGTAAGCCGTTTTCGATATTTCACCTTCGGAATTAAATATGGTTTCTCAATTGAGTTCAGTTTCTAACGTAAATTCAGTTGCTTTGTATCCGAGGAATTATTGGACGTTGAATTGAAGTTCAAGGGAGATCAAATGAAGTTTAAATGGTCGATCGATGAATGAAAATCGAGATAATACATTACTACCTGTTTCATGCTTTATGGAACATGTTAGTATTGAGTTATGCATGGATAAGTATAATTGGTCACATGTATGTAGTGATTATTTCCTAACTCGATCTGAATACTATAAAAAATCGGTAACTGGATAGGACTTATATGGCTCGCTTAAGAAAGGGAAAGATCAATCGGAAATAATAAATGATTTGATTTTAAGATCAGTAAATTTTGATAAATTTTCTTAAAGGTTAAATAACGGGGTTAATTGGAAATGAAATTACCGAAAAAGAGCACCATGAGATAAAATTACGAAAATGCCCTAGAAATGGAAAAAAAGACCAAGACTTCCCTGAAAGGTGAGAAATAACTCTGAAATGACATATTTGAACAATTATCTGAGAAACTGCATATGATTGAATTTAGAGAAATTACTGAAATATCCTCGAACTTCGTAATAACCATAATCATAACCTCCAATGATCAAAGGAACAAAATACCCTGAACACTAAAGGAACTAGATTGCATTCAAGGCTAATGTATCGAAAGTATTCCACTGATGGAATTGAGTGGAAGGATGATGATACGCTTAAAGTGTAAAAAGTACAATGGATGGCTATGATAAGGGAGACGACCTAAGAATTTATGTCATGATTCACTTGAGTCCTGGAATCATTGAATTAAATTTCAGATCTATATTGGAATTATAGATTACCATTGAAGTGTAAAATGACCTAAAATACCTTTAAGCCCTGGAATAACTAATACCCTTAACTCTGGAAAACAAGGAAGTGACCGGGATAGACTTGACTACTAAATGACCTAAGTAACCTAAATGATTTAAGACTAAGTGAGTGATTTGGATAAGTCTGGAAACACTGATGAGCTTACATGATTTACTGTCCCCATGGGTTGTGAACCACGAATCAAGTATATTGACATTTTCCTGATAATGTTGCAACGTGGGAATGAAATAAAGACCATTGGAATATCTGTTCATCTCCTTAATATCTATTCAACAATGATTCTAAAGGTTATCAATGGATAAGAATTGTTGGTGTTAATGAGTGAATACCTTGGAAGAGCATTGAATGAACCAGTCTACATGCCTTAGTTTTGGGAGTTGTTCAGCTTGAGTTATTTCGATATTCCAATAGATCGACACAAATTGTAAATGTCCTGAACCTTCATTTCTCCCTTATTAGTTCATATCACTTCGGTTATATCTGATCACACAAGTAACTCAGATGCAAAGGATTTTGAATACCCCATTTGGTTTCATTGGACTAAAATTATGTTAATTCAATGCATAATCCTGAATACCCCGGATTGTTAAGTAATGGAATCACTCTCCGTAAATCTGAATCTAGAATTTATTCTGTAAAAAGGTTTCTGAACACCTTCCGGATGCACCTGAATCATAGTGGGATTCTAAAGTATTAACTTTAAATGTCTGATTAGTTCCATTAATAATCAATTCCTTTAAATATGACCTCGTTCTTGGAATCCGATCCAAGTATATAAGTTTCACATTTTCCTAATAGCTATTCAATGCTTCTGAAAAATACTTGGATCCTCTAGTGTGTTCCCCATGTACTACATGACGGTTTTATATGTTTTGAAATGAGTTTTACTGATATTATTGCTTTATTGATTTATGAACCATGGCAACATGGTATGTGTTCTATGATTATGGCTCTCACTGGAAAAATATGAATTGTTCCTGATTTATGGAATCATGGAATTTACTGAGTTATGAACTATGGTTTCATGTTTTCACTGGTTACTACTTGAACTGTTTTATTAGGACATTATCTGGGTAGGCTGGAGTATGAAGGTACAACTCTGATCAAGCTGGTAAATCCTTACGGACCTAAGGTGACCCTTAGGTAGGCTCTCATGCCTCAAGGCACTCCCTTGGGTTAATCATGGAACTACTTATATGGTGTATATGTGGAGATCAACTATATGGTTTATTTCATTATCACGGTTATGAGATATTACTGGATAACGATCTAGATATTACGGTTTACAGTTAAAATTGATTTATACTAGATTTTTATATGGGTAAGATTCTGGAGTATGGAGGTACAACCCTGATCCAGCTGGTAAATCCTTACGGACCTAAGGATACCCTTAGGTAGGCCTATAGGCCCCAAGGCATTCCATTAGGTTGGCTCCCTTTGCTGTGTGCTTAGGGTAAGCCCTTATGGATACAGTTATGGGGAACTGCATAACGAAGTTTTGTTGGAGGGTTCCACTATGGTTTTGAAAATATGTTGTAAACAATTATTGTTTTAAAAAGATTTATATATTTTCACTGATTTTGGTTGGAACACACTAGACATCCTTTTCAATCTCCTGAAAACTTGATGCTATGGATATTTCCTATGAACTAAAATCTTCTTGCCTATTACTCGAAGAGATATTTGTGGTATTGCAGATCATTCTGAAAGCTTGTATAAGTCTGAGTTAATAAGGAAATTTTATGACTTTCCAATTACATGCATGTCTTGTAGCATCAACTGATAGTATTGTATTACTGAGCTTCCCAAAGCCCACTCTCTATTACGCACAATTTCAGGTTAAAATGATCAAATCAGTGCAGCTTTCTACTTCAATAAGGAGTTTCTCTCGTGTTACTTGTGGAGTATGGGGCATGTGATTAGAGGGCATGTAGGTTGTAATTTGTTTTACATATGAGTCTGAAATTTGTTTTATTTCTGAATATTGGTAAGATTTACTTTTGTATTTATAAATGATTTTATGATTTTACATGTTTTAAAGAAAAATTTTAATTTTTCTGAGATATTTACGGTGGGTCGCTCCGGTGGCCATAATGTGACACCCTGGATGGGATCGGGCCACCCGTATCGGTCTGAGGGGGTTACAATTAATTTTTTTTGTAATAGTTTATTGATACATTTAAAATAGTTTGTGGAGTAATTTACTAGATTGAATCTCTCAATCTTCATGTATTTACCAATATTACGTATAGGAGTGGCAATGGGGCGGGGAGGGGGCGGTTTTGCATTATCCATTCCGTCTCCAACACTTGCGGGTACGGTTTTGAGGAATCCCCATTATATGTTTCAAGATTTTTTTCCCATACCCATCCCTTACGGATCCCTGCGGGTTTCGGTTAATCCCTATTAAAAAACAAACATTTTTTAAATCAATGTAACACCTAAAACTTGTAAGATATATCAGATTGCCTCAAATTGGTCTCTATCTATAATATGAAAGTTTCAAACGTCAATATTTATCTAACACCCAATTTATATGTACAACTTTAACCATTTTCAATCTCAACAAATCATGTATATTAAATGAGAAAAGATCTAAACTTCAATTTTAGTTCCTTTGATATGTAACAATGTCAATACGTAATCTCACAATCTTATTATATCTATTTTTTATTTAAATATATATTAAAGGTGTATAGGTAAATGATTAAAATATATTTTTAATTTTTTTGTAAAATATCGAGGATCCTTAAGGATATTTTTCGGGGATTCCCACGATTATTCACACCGGTACGATTCAGTTATCCCCACAGTTCGGATGTAGCAATTCCAGTCCCCATCCCCATTTGAGCTTCGGGGATAAAACTTCCCCCATCTCATCCCCGAGTGAAGATTTCGGTTATTCTCTATCCATGTCGGTTCAGATCTCCACGGTTTTCGATTTTTCCCCACCCAATTGTCACCCCTAATTATGTTTAGATTTTAATTAAAACATAAATTTTATTGATAGTTGCTATTTTTTCGAAGATGAATCATATATTTGAACAAAATTTTGATTTTATTTTTTTCACGTCAATTATGTTGTATTTATTAAACCTCTTACCTTCTTATTTAATAAAAGATGATTTTGTCACGCTCGACGAGCATCATTAACAATGAACATCATTAATTTAATTTATAAAATTTTAAAATTATAAAGTACTCAACGTGTAATTATAAATTAGTTAAAAATATAAACATAAATTATTTAAAATAAAATATTAATTACATTATTTTTTATAATCTTATTTTAAATAATAATTAGATCTAATATTAACCCTAAAATTATAAAAACTTAAATTCTTTTTTTTTGCTTTGAAGTCGTCGTTGTTACTATTGTTGTTGCTACTGTAATCACTATCGCCTCTACCATCGTCGCTGCCACAATCGTTGTTATCGCCGCTGCTGTTGTCACCACTGCCAAAAAAATTAGACTTTTTTTTTAATTTAGGGATTAATATTTGATCTAATTATTATTTAAAAATAAAATTATAAAAAATATAATTAATATTTTGTTTTAAATAATTTACCTTTAGATTTTTAATTAATTTATAATTACACGTTGAATACTTTATAATTTTAAAATTTTATAAATTAAATTAAAAGTGCTCATCATTAGTGGTACTTATCGATACTCGTCGAGCGTTGTAGAATTTCCCTTTGATAAAACCTTATTTTTTTATTAAACTAAGGTGATTACAAAGTAATATCTGATCTAAATACTCTCATCATTTGACAGTAACGATTCTTTTAACCACTTATGTAAGTTGGTTCGTGTAATAAAAACATAAGAATATGTACGATTTTGTAGAATTCTACGAAGGTAACACATTTATAAACAAATTAGGAAGTTTTGTGGTTAAGTAATATGCTACTCTATGATTTAGTGTAATAGAAGAGTTAAAAACTCTAGCCGCTCTCTACGTCTTCCTCTTTTTTCTCCTTTAGAATTTTGTGTCGTTTTTTTATAGATCAAAACTTTTTTCTTTGATTTTGTTTAGTCGATGATAACATTGGTTTTGATGCTGGTTGTCGTCAGTTGTTTCTATTTTCTCTTTATTTCTTAGTTTTTTAATAAGAATAATTCTATCTTTATGTCACGTTTTTTCTGCATTTGTGGCATGTTTTTATTGTCTTTGTGACACATTTTTTGATTTCTTTCTCAATTGTTTGGTCATTCTTTTTATTTATGTTTTCTTAGGATGTGATTTGAAGACTCCACGATTGATCAAGATGACACTTACTTGTAATCATATTGACCTTTCCTTGTTGTGTTTGCGGATAGTTTCTCACAACGCTCGACTCTTATTTATAGTTCTCGATGGTCTTTCAATAGATTAATCCCCTTTTGTGATTTATTTGTCGTTACAATCAGATTTGTTCGTATCTATTTCTTGTTCGAGTCTTTTGGTTGAGTTTTTAACCTTTTTCATATATGGTTTTTATATAATTTAAATGGACTAATTTCAATGTTATAGGAAAATGTATAAATTATATAATTAATTTATGACGATAGTCATAAACTCTTATATATATTTTTACTTTTTAATAATCTAGCGGTCTCTGTTAAAAGAAATGTAAAAAAAAATACGTAGGTCTAGACATTAAATAATCAGTAACACATCGAAGAAATATAAAAAGAATGTCTACACATTGACCAATTGGCAACTCAACTAAGTTATGGGTGTATAATAACTATACATATAATTGAAAAGAGATAAAGTCCACAGGGATGGACCAAATGAGGGCCGATGAGATGATCATTCTTAAAATTTTTAAGTTCTCATATATTTTAAATATTTATTTATATTTTATATTAATAATTTGTTATCGAAGGTCGTACCGTGCTATCAGGTGATGTATCACTAAAAAAATATAAAGCTGATATCATTTAACAACGGAGGTTTTAAAATCTCTGTTGTCAAGTTTTCAGATATACATGTAATTAGGAGAAAGATGTCGTGTCCGTCCAAACCTAATGCAACAGTCACATTAGATCAGAAAATAATTCTTTTTGCACTCTACATTGAATTATTATTGAATCACACAGAAAGGTGCTGTTCTTTCTCCATCGAAAGAAAATACAGAAAGGTTAGGTAACTGTCATCAGACTATGGAGATGATCGTGTAATGTAAACACGTATCATTAAGCGGAAATTTATGTTGTATAAGAACACGACATATGCCGCAAGTTATGATCTTAATATCTTATAGAATGAACTTTACTTTAACCATTTTCATTATTCTATTTTAGGATGTTTTAAGACTTTGTTGTATCCAGGAAGCATACAGAAATCTTAGAACAAAGTGTTTCACACCAATATATTTTTTCTAACGGTACCAAGCAGCCATTTAAATCAATCCATTACCATCCTGTTTCAATTTCAGCTGTGGTTCCTAAGCTATATTCAAAGCTTTAGGTTGTTTCAGCTTTACAAGAGTAGTTATACACATATAGAGAGGTATGAGCTTTTATATGTTTAAGGCAATGCCCTAACCATCTCAAACATTTTTTTTGTAGCCACTGTTATATAAGGGTAAACTACAAATTTCATCACTCTAATTTCACTCACTTTTGGTCATTAAACCTTAACATTTTTTAGTTTGATCATTCAACTTTAACATTGTTCATGTTTTTATCACTCCATCATTAAATCACAAACGGTGTGATGACATGATAATTTATAGAAAATAATATCGTTTTGAATCCCTAAAATATTAAAATGGTGTCAATTTGAATCCATATAAATGTCATTTTCTTTTTCTTCAATTCTCGTCTTTTATCATTTTTCTTCCCCTCTTTCTCTCCCTCTAGTTGAACCAACCCAAATTTAGGCCACCGCTCATCAGAATCGATCATCGTGTTAGTCACTGTCGACTACCATTTTCATCGATCATTGAATCCAATTTTTTTTTTATCAAACTCATTTCTTCCTCCTAAACACAAATTCGGTGTCCATTTAACTAAAAGCATCCCCTACAAATCTAACATCTAATGCTTTGATTTATTATTCTTCGATCACCATAGTTTGTCATTAGATGGAGTCCAAAAGAAGATACGTGATCTCTGCCCTAAGAGAGGCATCTTCACTGTTGAGATCTTTAAATGGACGCTCTAATCGCTGAAGATCCACCAATTCGAAGATGAGATTTCTTTTATTTAACTTATTCAGTCGAGATTTTTAAGTGTGTTCCCAGCAGAAATCATAAAGTCAGATAGTTTAACAAGCCATCACCTTCTTTTTGGCATGTGCTAAGCATGGATGATTATGGGACTGATATGATGATTGGTTCATCTATAGTGGCTGAAATGAAAATATTAGCGGGTGTTCGATTAATGGTTGATCTTAGACGACAACTAATGAAGAAAGGAATATGGATGACATCAGGAAGGAGGTGGCAAGTTGAGATGAAGAAATTGTTGGAAAGATGGTGAAATGAAAAGAAAGAGGTGTGATTTCCACATTAGTAAAAAATCCGTTATGTTATCGTACAGACGAGTTACTAAAATAGGAACAACGTCAAAGTTGAGTGATTAAATTGATTTCTTTTTAAACAATATTAGTGACCAAAACAAGAATGAACTTAAGGATGAGTGATGAAATCTGCAATTTACCTATTATCTTTTGGAAATATAGAAAAATTCTAGAGATTTCAAGTCTTGGTTTTATTTTGTTTATTTTTGGAGGCTGGTATGGAGGAATTGGACTAAAATAATACCCAATGCACAGCATGATGATTATGTTTAAACTTTATAATAACCTTCTGCATTTTTCTTATTTTCTTTTCTTCACAAAGTTGGTCAAAGGAAAATTCGGTCACGAATCGGAAATAGAAACACAGATAATATATGTTCAGTCGGGAAGAAACACCAAAACACATGTTCAGTTCTGCAAATTTATCATGTCCACCAATTGCTATGAAAAAAGAAGGTGTTTGCTTTACCTCAAACGGAAGACATGCCGATATTCGGAGACTCTGCCGGAGACAAGGCTAAGAAAACGAGAATGGACATTAACAATACAGGAACCAAGAGAAATATCAACGGCGGCGGCGGCAATTCCGGCATCACCAACGGGAAAACTAAGATCAACGTCGTTAGTAACACCATGAAAATGAACGATCTCTTGATCAACATCAAATGCTTCCCAGTTCGAAGATCTCGATCTTCACGTTAGATATTGATATGGGACACGATCTGATTAGTCTTGTTCATGTGAGCTAGTAATATAGGTTTGATTTGGTGCATTTATACAGGGAACTGAATGAAGAGATGATGATGATGATAACGATGAGTTTCCAAAAAAGAAAAAGGAGAAGGCCGTGAAAATGAAGTCTTGGGCAAGGCCGATCCTCTCTTTCAATATAGCAACCAATTCTTGCTGGGTTCAATGTTACATTTTGAGTTGTTAAAGGTCACCATCACTGCACATTCTTAAATAAAAAGGTTAATATGTCTCGATTCACGTAATCTTAATTAATCTTATTTAAATTAAAGTATATTATGATTTAAAATAAATATTCTACTCTTGAGCAGTAAAAATAAAAAAATGTATCGATTTATTTTATTTATGAAATTCAACAAGTTTATCTTCCACGTGTTTGTTTTTCAAAGTATCACGTGTAAATATGTTAAACACTTTGTTTCAAAGTTTGATTTAATGAACTAATTTAAAGGGGACAAAAGAACAGCAAACTATTGAATGTTGAAATTTGAAACCTTTTCTATTGCTAATTATGTTTGTCGGTTTCTACTTATCAAGCTAAATATTCTTTGCCCCTTTTTGTCGTTTCTTTGGGCAAATTTTTTTGAATAATGCTTTGAAAAAAAATTCGTCGAATAATATTTTTGTTTTTGTTGAAATTAAGTGAATGTTATAATATACGTAAAACACATGGATTATCATGCGACACCCATGGCGCATGGAGCACTATGCTTGACGCATGGAACACTACGCGTTACATTTTATTTTATTTTCTGAATGCTTATATCGTTGTATAATTCATAATCTAACCCTACAAGTTGTTCAGACCATACTCTGTTATCATATCCTACTACCCTGGTATTACAAGTTGCTTGAATCATGTACTGCTATCTTGATAATACAAATTGCTCCAAGTTGCTCGAACCATGCCATACTATCATGCGTTGTTATCTTGAGACTTCAAATTGCTCGAACTATATCCTTTTATCCTGACAATGCAAATTGTTTGAACCATACCTTGCTACCCTGTGTAATCCATACCTAACATTTAAAGTTGTTAAAAAAATAGTTTTCCAGCTATATATGTGTGTGTGCAAGAATGAATTCGGGAATGAAAATTAAGAAGAGAGCCATAATTGGTGAAGTGTAAAAGATTTAAGTGTTCATTCGTGCTTTTTCGGCCTGCTCATTTGGTACTTTTTTTTCCGTTATTCTGATTTTAGTAAGTCTAAAATTATTTTTTTTAATTTTTTGTTATTTTATATGAAATTATTTATTTAATATGTTAAAATTACGGACGACAATACAGATAAAATGAATTTTTTTCAAGTCAAATTGTTGAAAGAAACAGAGAAGTAAGTGTGAATAAATTTTATTTGAAGTATTTTACAATTTATTTCTATGTGAATATTATTTTTATAATATTTGTAGTTGTAATTTACTTATACAAATTTATTATTGTTGTTATGATTATAATATTTTTAATATTATATAATATCATTTTACGATTTATTATCATAATATAACTATTTATGTATCAATACTTTTTATTTTAAATATACTTTTTTAATTTGTAGAGAAAATGACCAATGAATTTTTCACGATTGTCCATTATAATGGACATATTATGGAAAATGAGATTGACGATATTTTTCTGTCTGGAAGGCCTGTAAATATGATGTTCAAAAGGGACATCACATTTGTAGAAATGAAGTAGAGGATAGAACGAAGAATTCGAGCTACTGTAGGTGGGTTGAAGTATAGGTTTTATGGTATGTTCCAATCTAGTTAGATATGTCGTTGTACTAGTTATAGAAGATGATGATATTGGAACAATGATTGGATTACACGAGTTAACAAAGTTGCAATTATTGAGTTATTTGTTGAGGTGCGTAACATATCTGATGTTCCCGGGTCATCAAGAAAAATGGTTAGAAGTTAATCTCAAATAGCTTTTGGAAGTGAGCTTGAGAACCCGACATACAGGGCAACAAAGAGTTTTATGACGCTATTGGAAAGTGGAAATTAAGTTGGTGGGACATCCGCAGCAACATAGTATGGGGTGAGAAATATACATCAGGTGGAATTGACTGTTGATGTTGATGTTGAAAATAGGTGGGGAGAAATACATGATGATTCCAGTGAAGATGAAGAAACTGAGGAACCCGTTTTGGCGGACGATGACAATGTCTGTAGTGGTGGTGCACCTGATTTGGGCATCAATAAAGTTCCTACACCGTATCAAGCCACACCTCACATGTACAAGATAGATTATGATGCGATGAGGGCACCTGAATTCCCAGACATACCGCATGTAACTTCATATCACATGGTTAAATCATTCAAAAATTTGAGTGAATTTTTAGTTGGGATGCAATTTAAAAGGAAATATGAAGCTACGTTGGCGATTAAATAGTATTTCATCAAAGGTCATGTTAATGTCCACGTTGTAGAGTCCAACCTGAAAACCATATATGCAAAATGTGTTAATTATGACCCAGAGTGCAAGTGGAAGATCAGAGTGTCAAAAATTCATAGGCACGATGCTTGGGTCATCACAAGGTACAATGGTCCTCACAAGGTACAATAGTCCTCACACATGTTTACGAAACTCCATCAAACAAGACCACCAATTATTGGACTCTGATGTAATATACGAATACATGAAGGTGTTTGTGGAAAAAAAAACCTTGTTCAGTGTTAGCTGTATCTATTCGAAGCCAGTTTGGATACCAAGTAAAATACGACAAGGTTTGGAATACGAAGTTGAAGGTAATGAAGATGACATACGGAGATTGGATACATCATAAAATGAGCTACCAGATTTGTTGCAAGTAATAAAACGCTTCATCCCGAGAACCATAATGAAGTCTCAAACCATGCTTGCATATGACAAAGAATGTCAACTTGTTCCAGGGAAGAAAATCTTCCATAAAATATTTTGGGCATTCAAGTCGTGCATAGAAGGATTTCCATTTTGCAAACATATGTTCCAAGTAGATGGTATATGGTTGTATGGTCAATATAAGCGTGTCTTGTTGATGGTAGTTGCGCAAGATAGTGAACAAAATATCTTCTCAGTTGTATTCTCCATTGTTGAAGGGGAGACAATAAAGGCTTGAGAATTTTTTGACCAATCTATGTCAATATATGGTTTGGGAAGATGGAGTTTGCTTGATATCCGATCGGGGAACGAGCATTTTGGTGACAATTGAATGACCAAGAAGTCGTTGGATACTTCTACATGCATATCCCATATTTTATATCTGCCATATTGGTAAGAACAGTATCGATCAGTTTTATAATGTCTGCATCCGTAGTGAGATAGTAAGCATGAGTAAGTTTTATTTTATTTTCAATATATGTGTATCCAATTATGTGTTTTTTTTAATTGATGTTTAACATAATATATATTATGAAAAAGGATATGAACTATGCCAACCAAATTTTGATAAGAGGTTGGAGAATTTGAAGGTTGTTTATCGTGAGTGTGCTTGGAACTGGGCTTTGTGAATTCAACAGGAAAAATTGTCACAAGCATACGATGGTGGTCAACGATATGATAAATTAAACGAAATTAAACCATCATCATTTGAATACGTAAACAAATCAAACATTTTATTGAACAATATTTTTTTACGAAAACAATGAACCATCAATAGTTATTGTCAGTGTTGTGGTATTGTGAAATGATAATGTCGAGGTGGGCGTCGATTGCATTGTGGACGTTGTGGTTGCTCAGGGGTGTAGTAGTCATCATATTCATTCATTGAGGGCATCTGTTCCGATGCTGTAAACATATACCTACTACTATGCTTTCTCATCTATGGTGAAAACGAAGATGGATAAATAGTAGTATTTGACATCATAAATGTCATGAGCTGAAAATCGTGCATTGATTCAAACATGTGAGAGTATATGGGTGTATACGGATGCATAAACCCGGGTTCATATGCCAAAACACCAGAATCATCAACTGCTTGTATTTGAGCTATCATCCATATGCGTTGTTTCTACTTCATGGCAAGATGAACTCCCACTCTCGGTAAAAAAAATAAGATTTTTCGGATTTGCCATATATTTTCTTTAATTTTTGGAGTTGTTGTCTTTCACTTTGTGTTGTCAAATACGACTTTCCATTATTCCAAAAATAGTTCAGATAAGCCAAACTGGTGAAATAAAAATAATCATCTTGAATGGGAGTAAAAGTTGGCAATGATGACACTCTGTTGTTCCACATCACAATGTATTCTATACGATGTGTAGCGTAATTCGTGTCATGCTTACCCTTTGCATTCAATTTATGGAGCTTGCTTTGATCGCCTTAAGATACATGAATAGGTTGGAGGAAGCCAAACTGCCTCATCACTATATCTGAAGGTTGGAAGTCCACAAAAAGAAAATGGATCAATGCTGTAACAACACACCAATATTGGCAACCATCATAAACATCTTGCGACATACACGAAGTAATTTCATCACCGACGTACGAATTCCAAATAAACTGTAAAATAGATGTAAAAATGATTATCTCAAAAATCAAAATTTAAGGTAAGCATAACTTAAACTCAATATTGATATTATATATACCTTTTTTTGCTTTTAATGTTGATATTCAACCTAAACTTCTTGATATTATTATGCACCAACCCTATTTTTTCTATTTTATGTCTCCATTTGTAAAACAATTAAAAAAAAATCAAAATTCATTAATTACTTTTAATCAAAACATTTAATTACTTTTAATCAAAACATTTAATAAAATTCTAATTAACATTTTAAATCAAAACCAAATAGAAATATTACATTCCGGCAAGAGGAAAATCAACCGTAATTTGACCAATCGGTGCTAAAAAAGGGAAGTTCGTGCCAAGCCCATGATTGTAGTAACATCAGAGATCCACCGATTTCCATGGTAGCATTATAATTTAAGATTATTGATGACTTACACATCTTACGGTACAAGAACACTAATATCTCTGATCTTCAACTGAATTGATGAGTATTCTAAAAATTGCTCAAAAACGGGAGATAATGAGTGTGAACTAAACTACTGGATTTAAAAACTCCCCCAATCAACTCCAATATATATGTTCAAGTTGCATATAAAACTTATTTCTCGATACTATTCTCATAGAGCGAAAATTGATTCTCCAACCATGATAGCCTAATACATCAACCTTTTAAATCTAGTTTTACTGGCACCTTCCCAAGTAACATATTACAACAAAAATCCACCTGGTAATTATTATCATGCACTATTGGTATCCATTTTTTGGGACCTCGAGTTTCATGGCCACGTCCTCTAGAGTTATCTTACATTCTCCACCCAGAAAATGAAACGTATATGTCTCTGGTCTCCAACGTTCAATCAACGCATTGATCAAACCCGAGACTAATTTGAACTCTCGAACAAAAGTATCATGGTAAAATCCATCTTGTTTCAAGTTATCTTTGATCAACTCGTGTGGATTCCTGGGAATATTGATTCGATTATGGAGGACTAGCAGTGGGGTTTCTTACAATTAATTAAATCATGAAATTAATCAATTATCATAAAACATTTAATAACAACGATTGTGTTATCAAGTAAAATATAATATTTTATTAAACTAAATAATAATAAACACCATCAATCCCCAATGACTAGAAATATGTTGAGCGTCAAGATGAAGCAGCTGATTTTGTTCTGCCATTTAAATGAATATGCAAAAAAAAAAAAACTTTTTAAACATTAACTTAAACCAGAACAATTTAATCTAAAACTAATCTAAACTAGTTTTACCCTAAACTAACTAACTAATTTAAACAACAACAAAATAAATTATCTACTCTAATATATAAACCATGCATGCATATTATTACTACCAAATTCACAAAAGCATCAATATTATTACTACCAAATTTCGGTTTAACATTATTAGAACCATTTTCTTCATGGCATTAAAACAAAAATTCACGGGATAATACATATTATTGCATACATAATATATGAACCATGCATGCATATTATTTGAAAATTATTCGAACCCTAATATATGAATAAAATTTTTGAACCCTAATATATGAATAAAATTTTTGAACCCTAATATACGAATAAAATAAATTATTTGGTGCGATTTCTTTCTTTCTTCTCCTCTCCTTTTTCTTATATTTCTACATTACTCGAACCACGCCCATGTGTAATATATATAACAAAATTTGGGTGTCCTATATTATTGGGTATCAAATGCTCAAATTATTGCTGCTATTCTAGCTTTTGCAGCATTGGTCATTGCTGCTTCACGGGGGAGCTGAGTGCAAGCCTTTAGGGGAGTTCACTGGAGCAAGGAGCAGGGTGCAGGCGTGCAGCGTTCACGGGCGTAGGGCAATTCTGCATGGGCCATGCAAGGGTGTCGCATGGTAGTCCATGCGTTGGCCAAGGGCGTCGCATGACACTCCATGCGCCATGCATTTGGGTCTCACATGGTAATTCGTGCGTTTTACGTGCACTGGAGTATTATTTATACGGTTTTTTTCAAGGCATTATTCAAAAAAATTCTTTTTCTTTGTACCCTCCAATAATACTTTTATATATGTGTACTTTTTATTTTATGATAAAACTTATATAATCTCTGAAAATCTATTTTATTTTATCATTAATTTTTGAAGATACTATCTAAATTATACTCAAAATTGATTTTTGGTGTCTAAGAATTTTTCGTTGAAAGTTGGTGTCTAATGTTTTTTTTGTTACACTTTTAGGTGCCTACTGTTAAAAAATCGTTAAGTGACACATGTCATTTTCATATTTAAAAAAATAAAAAATATAAATATAACACATGTCACTTAGTGGTTCTTTTTAAATGTATGCATCTAAAAGTGTAACGAGAAAACATTAGGCATCCATTTTAAACAAAAAATTCTTAAAACACTAAATATCAATTTTAGATATAATTTATACACTTATTTTTTATATTAAGCCAATAATATTATAATTAAATAATTGATTTATATTGCGTCCTATTGCAACTACAAAATCATTTTCAATGGCCCTGTGGACAACTTCTTCTTCGTCTTCTCAGAACCAATTTCCTTAGCCATTGTAGTCCTTCAACAAAAGCCACTAGACATTAACCAGACCTGTTATTGTTGACAATAAGCTTTGGAGACTAAAGATAAAGTAAATAAAAAAAAGTAATTTTAAAAATAAAAATTATGATTTTTTATAATATAAAAAGTACACGTGTAAAAATATGATTAGAGTGGCACAAAGTGGAGCACATAAAGGAGTAGAAGATTTTGTTCATTTATTGATTACAATTCATATTAATAAAATTGTTAAAAAAATTATTTTTCATGTAGGTATTGATATAAATATTATTAATAAAAACATTGATGTGTATTATATAATAATACAATGTGACATGAACGTTAATTATATTTATTTTAACACACATTGAAGTCATCATTTATAATAAAATTAAAATATTGTTTACTTTTATTTTTTTTATCGATTTGTTTACAATTAATTCTACATTTGAAGGTTAATGATATTTTATTTAAACCTGATATTAATTATCATGCATATCATTATATTATTATATAATATACATTATTATTTACATGAAAATTAACAATTTCTATAACACTTCTATTAATATAAAATATGATTAATAGATACTAATAGTTTAGAGATGAAATTAAAATATTTAAAAAATTAAAGATTAATTTATATTACTAATAAAAACATTGATGTGTATTATATAATAATACAATGTGACATGAACGTTAATTATCTTTTTTTTAACACACATTGAAGTCATCATTTATAATAAAATTAAAATATTGTTTACTTTTACTTTTTTTTTTATCGATTTGTTTACAATTAATTCTACATTTGAAGGTTAATGATATTTTATTTAAACCTGATATTAATTATCATGCATATCATTATATTATTATATAATATACATTATTATTTACATGAAATTTAACAATTTCTATAACACTTCTCTCAATATAGAATATGATTAACATTTACTAATAGTTTAGAGATGAAATTAAAATATTTAAAAAAATTAAAGATTAATTTATATCGAGAATCATAATTTAAAAATTAAGTCAAAATATTCAAAAAAAAATTATCTTAAAATAAGGGTTATTGGTTGAAGATGTGTGGGGTGCAATTAGAATATTGCTTTGGGGACTTTCTAAATTTATGATGATTTTTGTTATTGTTCATTATTTTCTTTCTATTAAAGTTGATAAATCTGAGCTAGACATGGCCGAATCTGCAAACAATCAGCAAACTACCAGATTTTTAATGTCAAATATTAAATATTGTCCGTTATCTATTTTAAATTTTTAAATAAATAATTATGTCATATAAGTATATATGATTTCTATTTAAATTATGTTATTTAATTCCACAATAAAAATCAACTATATTTTTAATGATAAAATTTAATTAACCAATTAATTAAACATTGCATTGTATTAATGAATAGTTTGCATGTTCCGTACACTGTACGAGATAGGTTTTAAATCCAAACAGTTCAATGTACCATTAAAAAGGTCCAAAGAACGAAGGAATGTCAAGTGCATGCACCAAATAATGGGTACATGGGCGACCGCCTTCAGATTATTAAAGCGTGCATTGTTTGAAAATGAAGGCAATCAAATGAGCATTTTGAAAGGACAATGATGGGTCCAGGCTGCGTTACAGATATTCTTTCTTATTTATTTATTTTTAGAATTTTTTCCTCTCAAGGAAATAACGATATTAATTAATTAAAGCCTACCAGAAAATATTAACTAAATTATATCACAACTAAAATAGATAAAAATAACTTTTAAAAGATTTCATGAATAAATTAATATATTAATATTAAATGTGTTAGATTGTTTTTAATCTAATCACTGAAATCATATATGATCAATACGAAAATTGTTATAAAAAATTATATTTGATTCGAGAATTATCTGCCCAACGTATTTTATGCTAAAACAATCAATTATTACATCATCGTTAAGAATATTATATATAATATATTATGATTCATAATTGTGAATGCAACCTAGCTTTCCTTGACTAAAGTGGCTATTGTGTGATGTTATGATGAACGACCGTAATGACTATGCTGCTGCTGCTGAGATTTATGGGCATTAATTTAATTTTATGTCGACTTACCTCCTCCTCCTCCTCCCCTCCTCCGCCCCCTCCTCCTCCTCCTCCTCCTCCTCCTCCCCGCCCTATAAATGGCGGGAGCCTTGCCTGTGTTGAAATTTCACGCTCTAACTTATCTCTCTCGTTATGAATGACGTTAAAATCTCACTATTTATCAAATTGAAATTATTCTCCAAAACCATTCAAAATCTCAATCTTTAAAACCCAATTTCCCCCATTGTTCTCCACCGCTACTCTTTTAGCATTTACAATCCTTTCTTCTAAACTTATTCAATTCTAAACTTTTTACATGTATATTTTTTCTCTGTTATTCCTATATTATTTATTGGTTACTTTAGTAATATTTCTGTTGAAATAAATTATGTGATCCAATCGGAGCTGGTCACTTGTGGTAGAAAAAAATTAATTTTTTAAAAAAATCTAAATTATGAGTCTAAATTTTTTACATCAAAATAGTATTTTATATCTCAATTTTTAATTTCACTTGTATGATTGATACAACACGATAAAATTCGCATTTACATGATTGTTACTGTGATATAAGGTTAATTTCATTTAAAATATTTGTATGGAATACTAGGGCATTTTTACCAAAATATCACCTCATACCTATTAATTACCTGTCAGACACCCTCTCTCCTAATATTACCGAACTAACACCCTTTCTGACAAAGCGCGGATCACCATCCGCGCATTCACGGGGTTCTGTCCGAGTTGGCGCCACGTAAGAGAAGGTGCAGATTGTCATTCGTGCCTTCGCTGAACCTCTAACATATACGGAAGACGGGGATCATGAAACGCATCTCCCATGAGAAATATTGACATTACGCCACGTAAAAACACGTTTCAAGGGGCATGTTTTCAAGCACCACATCATCCCTCAAAGTATTTTAAAAATATGCTTTAAAATTAAAAAATAAAACTATAAAGACTAACATTGTAATTTATTACATATTAGTTTTATGAGTTGAAGAGCTTAATGAGGTTAGCTTATATAGGCATATTAGAGTGTTTATATTATGTTTCTTGACAATGTGGGATAAAAGTTAAAAAGATGTATTCCTTAACTTTTTTATCTCTACATCTAATGAATCTACTTATACACTATTATTAACTCCTTCGGGATCTCCCTTTTAAAATTATTGAAACTCAGATACCTAATTAATTTTTTTGTTAGTAGAAAGCAACAATCTTGATTATCATAACGTGAAAAAATACTTCTAGGTGCTTCTTAAAGATGTGTTAGACTCTTAAACTCGCCAATTTCAGAAGGAAGAACATCTTGTAACTTATTCCATATCAAATTACTACAGCAAAATATATAATTAAATAAATTACATGAAAATTGCCCATTATCTCACAATCTAGATTTAAAACAAAAGAACATACAATATTTTAAAATAGTGTATAAGTAGATTCATTAGATATAAAGATAAAAAAGTTGAGTATATATTTTAGCTTTTATCCCACATTGTTAAGAAACATAACCTAAACACTCTAATATATCTATATAAGCTAACCCCATTAAGCTTTTTAACTCATAGAACTAATATGTATTAAATTACGATGTCTGTCACTATAGTTTTAATTTTTTTAAAGTATATTTTTTTGAAATGCTTTGAGAGATGATGTGGACTTTGAAAGACATACCCATTGAAACGCGCATTCTTACGTGGCACCATGTCAATATTTCTCATGGAAGGCGCGCTTCATGATCCGCACCTTTCGTATATGTCAGAGGTTCAGTGAAGGCGCGGATGACGATCCGCGCCTTCCCTTACGTTACGCCAGTTCATACATAATCCCGTGAAGGCACGGATGACGATCTATGCTTTGCCAGAAAATGTACTAGATTAGTAATATTAAGAGAGTTCTGAGGTGATATTTCGGTGAAAAAGCTGAATAATTAAGATACTCAAATTTTTTTCGTCGAGAATCTTATTACTTTATAAAATATTTTAATTTTACTAATAATCATATAATTAAAATATAAATATTTCGGTGAAAAAGCTGAATAATTAAGATACTCAAAATATTTTTGGATACCGTTACGCAAGATTGATTATACTGAAAATATATTTAAAGAATAATAATAAATTTCAACTGACGAGAGATAATTAAAAACATTTTCGATAAAAGTGATTGAAATTTGTACTACTTTATAAATATTTTTGAATTTAGTTTTTAAATATTTTTTATAGTTTATGATATTTTTAATTTTTATTTATTTATAGTATTTTTTTAAATACTTTTACAAATTTTCAATTATTTACTTAAAAATTAAATAATTCTTCAAAACTTTCAAAAATAAATTTATGTTGTGTAACTCTCAACTAAAATCATTTACACCCTTGAACTTGGTAAAGAATATATTAAACTCCATTGTCCCATTCACAGATGGATTGTTAGTTAATAATGAGATCATGATATCAACATTATGAATTATCACGTCATTATAACTAACTGTCATGTTAGTATCGTAATAATTAATATCGTTCAAAAGATAAAATTAATATAATTAAATGAATATGGGAATAAAATTAATATGATAAAAATATAGATAAAACTTCTAATTTAAGTTTATCAAAGAGAAACAATTACATCTTAAGTCATGTAATTAAAATTAAATATTAAGAGATTAAATTATCTAATTTTAAAAATAGGAATTTTTATGTATCTAAACCTAAAAATTTAATGATAAAACTAAGGGTAAATAACATGTTTAGTACCTAAAGTATCGGTTTTGGCCTGTCTTAGTACCTAAACTTTCATTTTTTTTTCAAAACCACACCTAACGTTTAATTTTTGTTTCATTTTAGTATACCACCATTATAAACTTAACGGATGGGCTTGTCAGCCATCGTATCCGTCGACCAATGAAGCCCAAACTTTCCATCTCACACCTTTTCGACCCCTTGAATGTGATTTCAGCCTCTATTTCACCAGAAAATGCCTCAATCTCCCCATATCGATGATGGACCCTTCGACTTCTTCATTCTCCGATCTTCATCGTCAACCATCCGATAAGCCTAAAACCGGATTATGTTGATCGACTCGTCATTCTCTTGTGGTCCACCGTTCGAATTGGTCGTCCGTCCACCAGAGTTATGTCATGTCTGTTAAGTTTTTAACGACAGGATACTGAAATGAAACAAACACTATAGCAAAACAGAATTTTAGCGACGTTTTTTAGTCCTATAACGGCGTTTTTAAGCGCTGCTAAAAGCACTTGCGGCGATAGGAAAAACGCCGCAAGAAGAGCTGGCCATACTAACGCCGCTAAAGTTAGTAGCGTTTGAGAACAAAAACGCTGCAATAGGTCAAGATATATCGCGACGTTTTTGGAACAAACGCCGCAAAAGGTCGATATATAGCTGCTGTAACAACCCGAATATTTACAAAATAATATTTAATTGAAATTGGACGTTAATTGTGAAAAATTGGTGAAATTTAATGACTGAACTAAAATTTATGAAAAGTTATAGGCCATTTTATAAGTTGAAGGAAATTCAGGGACCAAGCCCTGAATTCCTCCAAGGAGTGTCGGCAGGCTTATAATTTAAGCGTGGTTTCTGATTGTAAATCAGAAAACACAATTGAGAATTTGCTCAATTTTCCTTCTCTCGTACCCTTACTTCCAAGCCCGATTCCGACGCCGTTCGACGTCCAATCGTAAAATTGAAACCACCGTCGTGTTCATCTTCAACCATTGAACAAAACCCAGTAAATCAATTATAGCGAAACGCTGCCAAACGTCGGGAATTTACAGTCAAAGCATCGACGTTTTTTTTAGCTCTATCGCCGGGAAAATCTTAAATTCACCGCCAATCGTTGCTCTGTTTACGACACCTCCTGCACCATCGTGTTCCTTGTGTCGTTGCGAGTCCGCCGGTGTCAACCTTGTTCGCCGTTGACGGCGGCGCGTGAGGAGGTGGAGCAGTCAAAGATTCGGCCGAGTTGGAATACGAGCTCTCCGTCGTTCAAAAATTTGAACCGATCGTTGTAAGTATCTCGAAATCGCTCAAAATAATTTTTAGAAATTTTTCCGGAAATTTTCCGACACCGTGGCACTGTTCACGGGCCGCACGCGCCGCCGCAGGGAGAGTGAGCTGCTGGAAAACTGGTTTAACCGATCTGACCCGACCCGTCTAACCCGACCCGACTATTGACCCGACCCGACCCGACCGTTGACCCGACCCGACCGTTGACCGTTGACCGTTGACTTTCTTTGACCAAAACTTAAAATGTCTTTTACCGAGCATTAAACGACCGTTAATCTTTTCCGAGTATACCTATCCTGATAGTTTTCGACGTGCCGAATCTGTTTCCGCTGTCCGTTTTGTCAAATTCGAACCCGAAGGCCTCCGAAACGACGGTCAAAGTGGTTGACTTTGACTTTGACCAAGAATCTGAATTTTCGGAAAGTCAAAATTTTTGTTTTTCGACGTCCTGATTCCGATTCCGTAATCCGTTTGGCCAAATTCAGACTCGAAATACCCCAAAATGATAGTCAAACCCGAAAAATGCTTATATACTTAAGAATTCTAGTTTTGAACAATTAATTAAGATTTGGGGCTGATAGATTATTATTGTTTGAAGGTACAAGAGACTCTCCGGATCGTTCGACAGCTCGACCCAGCTCTTCTAGATCAGTTAAACCACGTGTGCCAGTATTCACCCGTTCGAAAATTGTAGCAGAGCGTGGTGAAACCAGCAATCAGTAAATTTGCTATTTGAACCTATTGTCGAGGTGTGTTCCCTACTTATTATTGAACTGTTTTATTGGTTTTAATATGTGGTACACCGAATTCATTGGCTATTGTTTTATGGATGCACCAATTTAATGTGACAATTTATGGAATATGACTGCTATCTAATTTTTGTTTTGAAATGGTATATGATTACCATGTTTTTGGATTTGTGGAATTTATGTCACGGTGAATTGAATTTTGGAATTTAAATACGATGGAATAGCTCTGATCAAGCTAACTGGGCCTAATGTGACTCTTGAGGGCCCCAAGATGTTTCGTTAGGTCGGCTTTCCTTTGCTGTGTGCTTAGGGTAAGCTATATGGACTTATTGACTTGGGCTTAAGGATACAAGCTTCATAGCCTATCCTTAAGTCGGCTTTCTTTTTGCTATGTGCATAAAGTAAGCTATATGGAAAATAATTTTGGGAACTACTGATGGTGTACCAGAAAAGGGTTTAAACTATGATTTGCAAAAGTTAAACTTTTTTACGAATTTATGAGATTACTGGACTATGATTTGTACCTATTGTGATTTTATGGAAATGTTGGGACACACTGAGCCTAGCTCACCTTTCGAAAATATTTTCCCCTTTCAGATACCGTTGGTTAGATACCTCGGTTCGAGCACTTGGAGGATCAACATATCTCTTGAAGTATATCTGATTGTAATGTTTTTACCTTGCAAGTTGACTTTATTTTGTTGACATGGACCTTATTTTAAAGTATGGGATTTTAATATGATGACACTTTTGCTATTACTATTCGGTTTATCGTGATTTGATTTTTAAGATATGTTTTAAATTAATTTATTACCTATTGGTATTATATTTACAAGTTGGGTTTTGATAGTATGATTTATTATAATTTCATGTCATTTATAATGTGATTTTATATTGATTTAATAACGGTTTCGGAAAAATTTCTTTAAGAATCATAATGTGATCCACTAGACTTAGTCGAAACGCATAGGCAGGGTCTAGGGGGTTACATTTATTGGTATCAGAGCTTTTGGTTTTTAACCCTCGGACTGTGTATGAGTCCACATTGAAAATACAGTTTTAAAATATTTTACAAAACGAGTTACTAAGGCCATGTCACAAAGTTATTAAGATTTTAACTATGTTCGAGACTCCAAGTGCTTATCTAACCTTAAGTTTATCTTCTGTAGTAATCTCGAGATCTACCAAAATGAGTGCTAGACGTGGTCGTCGAACTAGTCGTGGACGAGGTCGAGTAACTAGATTTGCAGATCCGATTGATGAGATACGAGTAGATCCCCCACCTCCAATAGGTGATCATGCTCCTACGACACCAACGAATATGCCACCTACCGATGGTATTGGCATGACTACACCGATCATAGGAGCGACCGATATTGAGTCAGAGTCTACTGGAGTTGCATTGGATGAGAATTTTAGTAGACAGTTTCTGCAGTTAATACAGGGAGCAGTTAGAGCTACTGGTGTTGTATCTGAGGTTCCTATTTCACAGACGTTGATTTCCAATGGAGTTAGAACTTTTGGGGGACAGATTGGTGGAGCTCCTACTGAAGCTGAGGATTGGCTCCAGGATACAGAGAGACGCATGGATCAGTTGGGTTTGGACTCAACTAAGAGATATCTGGGTGCTGTAGCAATGTTAGATGGTAATGCCTACACTTGGTGGGAGTCAGTGACCAGTAGTGTTCCTACCGATCGTTTGACCTGGAATTTCTTTAAGGATCGCTTTCGGAGTCGTTTTCTGGGAGAGCGCTACTTAGCTCAGAGACGACAACAGTTTCAAGACCTGGTTCAGGGAGACATGACTGTTTCTGAATATGAGATCGAGTTCCTGAAATTGCTGAAGTATGGATTCAGTATGGTATCTACGGAGAGAGATCGATGTCGTAAATTTGCCCTTGGACTCAAATACGAGCTGCGTAGGCAAGTTGTAACCCATCAGGATGAGATATTTGATGTGCTGGTGGGCAGAGCCAAAGATGCGGAAGAGGTAGAGGTTTTAGCTTCTGGTAGAGAGCGTGTTGATCAAGATCGATCTAAGAAATTTTCAGGCCCGATGGAGTCATCAGCACAGTCCGGAAAGAGGACTCGTACTTCAGCCCCTCAGAGAAGCAATACACGTTTCAGGCCTGCAACATCCTCACCTTTAGCTGTCAGTCGAGGCGGTTCCTCGTCGTATTATAATGGGCCCCTTTGTGAGTATTGTGGTAAACAGCACTCAGGAGAGTGTCGTAAGAAGATGGGTCTTTGCTATCAGTGTGGATCTAGTGGTCATTATCGGATGGATTGTCCTCAGTTAGTTTCGTTTGAGCAGACCACTACCCAAACTCCTGTGCGTTCGCAGACTACAGTACAGACCCCAATTAGAGATCGTAGTCAAGGAAAGACTCGAGGATCAGCGTCTAGGACAGACAGTAGAGCCCGACCTCAGCAAAATAGAGGGCCAACAGCTTCTGAGGCTAGACAGCCAGCTTTGGTTTATGCCACTAGACGTCGTGATGATAGAGATGAGCCTGAGGTTATTGCAGGTACATTTACTATTTATTCCATTCCATACTTTGCACTATTGGACAATGGTTCCACCCACTCCTATGTATCGAGCTCAGTATCTCGAAACCTTCAGATTCCGATCGAGAACACTGATAATAATGTTACAGTTACGAGTCCAGTAGGACAGGCGGTATTAGTGAATAAAGTATTTCGGCGTTGTCCTCTGGAGGTTCAGGGAGAAATTTTTCTCGCTGATCTTATGGAGCTTCCTTTAGAGGAGTTTGACCTAATTCTTGGGATGGATTGGTTGGCTAAACACAAGGTAAATCTGGATTGCGAGTACAAGAGAGCTACTCTGAAAACTTCTGATGGTCGGACTGTTGTGTTAATTGGTGAACGTCGCAGCTATCTCTCCAATATAATTTCAGCGATGGAAATTGATCGTATGATCCGAAAGGGATATGAAACTTTCATTGCTTGTATTTTGAACACTAAAGGTTCATTGTCCACGATCGAGGAGATTCGTACAGTTAGCGAATTTCCTGATGTTTTTCCGGAGGAGTTGCCTGGGTTACCTCCTGATAGAGAGGTAGAGTTCGAGATTGAGACTTATCCGGGATCTTCACCTATTTCTATGGCACCTTATCGCATGGCTCCAAAGGAACTTAAGGAGTTGAAGGTCCAATTGCAAGAATTATTCGATAGAGGATTTATCCGACATAGTACTTCACCATGGGGAGCTCCAGTTCTATTCGTGAAAAAGAATGATGGGTCGCTAAGATTATGTATTGACTATCGGAAATTGAACAAGATGACAGTCAAGAATAAATACCCATTACCCAGGATTGATGACTTATTTGATCAATTGCGAGGAGCTACTGTATTCTCTAAGATTGATCTTCGTTCGGGGTATTATCAATTGAAAGTTAAAGGATCTGATGTTGCAAAAACGGCCATTCGCACTAGATATGGTCATTATGAATTTTTAGTGATGCCTTTTGGTTTGACGAACGCTCCTGCAGCTTTTATGGATTTGATGAATCGGGTGTTCCGACCATATTTGGATCAATTTGTGGTGGTCTTCATTGACGATATTCTGATTTATTCTCGTACTGAGGCAGAGCATGACGAGCATTTGAAGATCGTTCTGCGGACTTTGAGAGAGCATCGTCTATATGCCAAACTAAGCAAGTGTGAGTTTTGGCTTCAAGAAGTGTCATTTATGGGACATATTATTTCTGCGCGAGGTGTTCAGGTTGATCCCAGCAAGATAGAGGCTATTATGAATTGGAAACGACCTAAGAACGTATCTGAAATCCGCAGTTTCTTGGGCTTGGCTGGTTATTATCGACGTTTTGTTGAGGGCTTCTCGATCATTGCTTCTCCTTTGACAAAGTTGTTAAAGAAGAATGTGCTGTTTGACTGGGGCGAGGCACAACAGGAGAGCTTTGAGAAATTAAAGGCGGTTTTGACTCAAGCACCGGTGTTGATTCAACCAGAGTCCGGGAAGGATTTTACAGTGTATAGTGATGCTTCACATTCAGGACTTGGTTGTGTTTTAATGCAGGAAAGTAAGGTGGTGGCTTATGCATCCCGTCAGCTGCGGTCGCATGAGTGTAACTATCCTACTCACGATTTAGAGTTGGCAGCAGTAATTTTTTGCCTTGAAAATTTGGAGACACTATCTTTATGGAGAGAAGTGTTACATTTTCACGGATCATAAGAGCTTAAAGTATCTTCTGACCCAGAAGGAGCTTAATTTGAGACAGCGTCGCTGGTTAGAGCTTCTAAAGGATTATGATTGTGTGATTGATTATCACCCTGGTAAAGCTAACATTGTAGCGGATGCTTTGAGTCGAAAGACGATATCGGAGTTGAGATCTTTAATGGCCAGGATGAATTTATATGACGATGGCACTTTATTAGCAGAATTGCAAGTTAAGCCGACCTTGGTTGATGAGATCAAGGCTAAGCAGCCCCTTGATAGCTCCTTGCTTTCCATCTTTGAGAAAGTAGAGCAGGGGACAAACTCAGATTACGCAATTGATCAGGATGAAGTTTTATGCTTTAAAGGTAGATATTGTGTGCCTGATGATGCTGAGTTGAGGCAGACTATCCTTACTGAGGCTCATAATAGTCCATATGCTATGCACCCCGGAGGAGATAAGATGTACCGGAATTTGAGGGAGAGGTATCATTGGATTGGGATGAAGAAAGACATATCTAATTTTGTGGCTAGGTGTTTGACTTGTCAACAAGTTAAGGCAGAACATCAACATCCATCAGGTTTGTTACAGCCAATCAAGATTCCTGAATGGAAATGAGAATGTATTACTATGGATTTTGTTACTGGCTTGCCTATGACTCCTTCGAAAAAAGATTCAGTTTGGGCGATTGTTGACAGACTTACAAAGTCAGCTCACTTCATTCCTATGCGAGTAAATTATACTTTGGACAAGCTGGCAAGATTGTATATTTCAGAGATTGTCAGATTGCATGGTGTTCCATTGTCTATTATTTCTGATCGAGATCCGAGATTTACTTCGAGATTTTTGGAAGGCGCTACATACGGCTTTGGGAACAAGATTGGATTATAGCACATCCTTTCACCCACAAACTGATGGTCAATCTGAGAGAGTGATTCAGATTCTTGAGGATATGTTACGGGGTTGCGTAATCGATTTTCATGGTAGCTGGGAGAACTTTTTGCCTTTGGCTGAATTTGCTTACAATAACAGTTATCAGACCAGCATTCGTATGGCACCCTATGAAGCATTTTATGGGCGTAAATGTCGCACTCCGATCTGTTGGACTGAGTTGCGTGATAGGAAAACGTTGGGACCTGAGTTAGTGCGAGAGACGGAGGACACAGTCAGATTGATACGTGACCGTTTGAAAGAGGCATTTGATAGGCAGAAGTCTTATGCAGATCAGAGAAGGAAAGATATACAATTTGAGGTTGGTGATCAGGTCTTCTTAAAAGTTTCACCGTGGAAGAAAGTATTGAGATTCGGGAGTAAGGGTAAATTGAGTCCACGATTTATTGGGCCGTATCGTATTCTGAAGAAAGTTGGACCTGTTGCTTATCAGCTTGAGTTGCCTTCCCACCTCAGTCGTATTCATGATGTTTTCATGTGTCTATGTTAAGGCGATACCGTCCAGATCCAGGTCACATTATTCAGGTGAAGAAGTAGAGCTGAGACCGGATTTGTCATATGAGGAGGAGCCCATTCAGATTTTAGAAAGAGATGAAAGAGTTCTTCGGAATAGGCGAATTCCAATGGTCAAAGTTCAGTGGAGTAATCGAGGCCCTCAGAAGCTACTTGGGAGACATTGGAGTCAATGGAGGCTCAGTTTCCTCAACTATTCTCATAAGGTAAATTTCGAGGACGAAATTTCTTGTAGAGGGGGAGAATTGTAACAACCCGAATATTTACAAAATAATATTTAATTGAAATTGGACGTTAATTGTGAAAAATTGGTGAAATTTAATGACTGAACTAAAATTTATGAAAAGTTATAGGCCATTTTATAAGTTGAAGGAAATTCAGGGACCAAGCCCTGAATTCCTCCAAGGAGTGTCGGCAGGCTTATAATTTAAGTGTGGTTTCTGATTGTAAATCAGAAAACACAATTGAGAATTTGCTCAATTTTCCTTCTCTCGTACCCTTACTTCCAAGCCCGATTCCGACGCCGTTCGACGTCCAATCGTAAAATTGAAACCACCGTCGTGTTCATCTTCAACCATTGAACAAAACCCAGTAAATCAATTATAGCGAAACGCTGCCAAACGTCGGGAATTTACAGTCAAAGCATCGACGTTTTTTTTAGCTCTATCGCCGGGAAAATCTTAAATTCACCGCCGATCGTTGCTCTGTTTACGACACCTCCTGCACCATCGTGTTCCTTGTGTCGTTGCGAGTCCGCCGGTGTCAACCTTGTTCGCCGTTGACGGCGGCGCGTGAGGAGGTGGAGCAGTCAAAGATTCGGCCGAGTTGGAATACGAGCTCTCCGTCGTTCAAAAATTTGAACCGATAGTTGTAAGTATCTCAAAATCGCTCAAAATAATTTTTAGAAATTTTTCCGGAAATTTTCCGACACCGTGGCACTGTTCACGCGCCGCACGCGCCGCCGCAGGGAGAGTGAGCTGCTGGAAAACCGGTTTGACCGATCTGACCCGACCCGTCTGACCCGACCCGACCCGACCGTTGACCCGACCCGACCGTTGACCGTTGACCGTTGACTTTCTTTGACCAAAACTTAAAATGTCTTTGACCGAGCATTAAACGACCGTTAATCTTTTCCGAGTATACCTATCCTGATAGTTTTCGACGTGCCGAATCTGTTTCCGCTGTCCGTTTTGTCAAATTCGAACCCGAAGGCCTCCGAAACGACGGTCAAAGTGGTTGACTTTGACTTTGACCAAGAATCTGAATTTTCGGAAAGTCAAAATTTATGTTTTTCGACGTCCTGATTTCGATTCCGTAATCCATTTGGCCAAATTCAGACTCGAAATACCCCAAAATGATAGTCAAACCCGAAAAATGCTTATATACTTAAGAATTCTAGTTTTGAACAATTAATTAAGATTTGGGGCTGATAGATTATTATTGTTTGAAGGTACAAGAGACTCTCCGGATCGTTCGACAGCTCGACCCAGCTCTTCTAGATCAGTTAAACCACGTGTGCCAGTATTCACCCCGTTCGAAAATTGTAGCAGAGCGTGGTGAAACCAGCAATCAGTAAATTTGCTATTTGAACCTATTGTCGAGGTGTGTTCCCTACTTATTATTGAACTGTTTTATTGGTTTTAATATGTGGTACACCGAATTCATTGGCTATTGTTTTATGGATGCACCAATTTAATGTGACAATTTATGGAATATGGCTACTATCTAATTTTTGTTTTGAAATGGTATATGATTACCATGTTTTTTGGATTTGTGGAATTTATGTCACGGTGCAATTGAATTTTGGAATTTAAATACGATGGAATAGCTCTGATCAAGCTAACTGGGCCTAATGTGACTCTTGAGGGCCCCAAGATGTTTCGTTAGGTCGGCTTTCCTTTGCTGTGTGCTTAGGGTAAGCTATATGGACTTATTGACTTGGGCTTAAGGATACAAGCTTCATAGCCTATCCTTAAGTCGGCTTTCTTTTTGCTATGTGCATAAAGTAAGCTATATGGAAAATAATTTTGGGAACTACTGATGGTGTACCAGAAAAGGGTTTAAACTATGATTTGCAAAAGTTAAACTCTTTTACGAATTTATGAGATTACTGGACTATGATTTGTACCTATTGTGATTTTATGGAAATGTTGGGACACACTGAGCCTAGCTCACCTTTCGAAAATGTTTTCCCCTTTCAGATACCGTTGGTTAGATACATCGGTTCGAGCACTTGGAGGATCAACATATCTCTTGAAGTATATCTGATTGTAATGTTTTTACCTTGCAAGTTGACTTTATTTTGTTGACATGGACCTTATTTTAAAGTATGGGATTTTAATATGATGACACTTTTGCTATTACTATTCGGTTTATCGTGATTTGATTTTTAAGATATGTTTTAAATTAATTTATTACCTATTGATATTATATTTACAAGTTGGGTTTTGATAGTATGATTTATTATAATTTCATGTCATTTATAATGTGATTTTACATTGATTTAATAACGGTTTCGGAAAAATTTCTTTAAGAATCATAATGTGATCCACTAGACTTAGTCGAAACGCATAGGCAGGGTCTAGGGGGTTACAGCTGCATTTTTGGAACAAATGCCGAAAAAGATCGATATCTATAACGGCGTTTTTGGGGAAAACGCCACAAAAGATAAGATCTATAGCGGCGTTTTTGGAAACAAACGCTGCAAAAGGTCAGATTTATAGCGGCTTTTTTTGATACAAACACTGCAAAAGGGCTCATGATAGGAAAAAACTATTTATAGAAAGAGAATCATTATAAATAACTAATATGAAATAATAATAATAATAATAATAATAATAATAATAATAATAATCTCTAAGGATAAGAAAAAAATAAAATAGCTATTAGGTTACCTCTTTAGTTGTCAAAATATTTGCACCCTTAATATCCCGATGGATGACACCTTGTTCATGTAGGTAAACCAAGCCTTCCAAAACCTGTTTAACAAGTAGTTATCATATCCATATGATACTTGAATAGGGAAATGAAGCAGAAAATTGCAGAAATACAAACCTGGGAAATATAAACAGCCACCAATGATTCTGGAAAAGGCCAAATTTATTGGGTTTGATAATGTTAGCAAGAGAACCATTCTCCACATACCTATTAAAATGTGAAACAATAACTATAAGTTTCTAATATCTCAGAGAGCATGCAATCGCAACGTAAGGTTTATATTTCTTACTCAAGAATTATATGCAGATGAGATTTTGTCTTCGAATTATATGCAGATGAGAATAAATGACGAGAAAAAGATTTCAAGGGAGAGAAATTAAGGTAAAGGTTTCATCGATACCTGCACATGTGACATCAGAGAACTAAGTAGCACCTTATTCCCCACAACGCACCTAATGTTGTATCCAAAACCAGCATACAGGAATTAGCACGTAAAGATAATATAGCTGCCTTTTAGCTTAAAGCAGGCACTCACTCGAGCACTTCTTTGTCTGCATCCCTGGCATTGTATTTTGCGTAACTTAGGCCAGTATAATCCCACACCTATAAAAGGTTATAACGAATCTGTTAGCATTTTTTTATTGAATAAATTCTGGGTGCCATTTAAAATCAACGATGAGGAAATAAGACTTGGTTCTTATTTCAACTAAGACAAGGAATAAGAGCAATGAAAAGGGCATGAGAAAAAGACATTATCAGCAAAAGAGAAATTATTACAGCCAGCACCTGCATCTTATCAAAGTAAGCATGTCGATGCTGCTCAACAAATCGACAAGCACCAATATCTGCAATATAAGCTATCACTGTCACCAAGGGAAGAACAAATGTGACAAACACACACGGTACATAATAACTAATCAAGGGAAAATATCAACTAGTCAAAGCAACACTTAAATTATCTATTCGGCCAACATTTTCCTTTCTTGCATGCTTATCTTGATGGAAGGTCTAAAAGTAATAGTAATAGTCCTACAATAATTAACTTTAACAAACCATGTCTAACATCATAATCTTATAGCTGTTTCTAAAACACAAGCGATATTTAACCTTTCTATTTTAAATTACATTTTCAATATTTTTAAGATGCTAGCACATAACTATTTCTTGAGCTTCCCAAATGGTCACAGAAACATAAGGACTAAAGTTGTCTAATTCAGTATGTTTGTTACCCTGGGATCAGGGTGGTCATCTTTCTTAATCAAGTGCTTTCCCCCCAAAGCTGGATTGCTATCGAGGATGACAACATTCAAGTGTTTTGTTAATGGTTACTAGCTGCAAATTAACATAGCATAGAAACAAATATTTCAACATCACACAATTTTATCATCAGCAACAAGAACATGCTCTGTAAGATTACAATAAGTTGTAATTATACATATTTATAAGTGTCATTAGCATCCATGTGCATTCAATCATGATCATAGTGCCTTTTGTTGAATGCCTACACCTTTTTAAATGATGGACTGTGTGTACATCTCAAAATTAATTTCATAAAATAAGAAGAAAATGATTTCGTATAATCGATCCAGCTACCTAAGGAACAGGCGAAAGCCAGGCCAACCATACCACCTCCAACAATTGCAATGTCATATTGTTGAGCTTCACTCCCTAAAAAGAACAAAACTACAACAATCAAAAGAACAATCAGCCGCATTCGAATTCAAAATACCAGTAAAATGTGAAATAAACCAAAAACCTTACCAAACGAATCCTATTACAGGGTTTCCAGCATTTGAAGTAGATATTACAGGGGCAGCGTCATTAGAAAATGGCCTCCAGGGCATTCTCAATCTATAAACGTTTGAGCCAGATTTTGCTGCAAGAATCCTATTATTAAAGCCAATAGTCCATCATTAAAAGCCAAATAAGCACAAAAAAAGATCTTAATTCACCTACAGAGAATATACTAAGAAAGGAATTCGCACCTGCTCATTGTTGGAATGCCGCTACAAACTTGTTGAGCTCCTTTATCCTTTGCAAAGATACTTGTTTAATCGCAAAGTGAAACAGCGAAGCAACGAAGCAGATGGGCAAAGCAGCAAAGCAACAGATTTAAAGAAAGGAATTTGCGAGATCGACGAAGCAGCCAAAGAAGGACTGAGATCGGCAGAAATTAATTTGAGGGTTTGGGGTAAACGACAGAAAGGAAGTAAAGGAAAACCAGAAAGAAAAGAAGATGAAAAACGCAAATGGATTAAGGTAAACGGTGGGATTAAAAAATGGGTGAAGGGAAAAAAAATGAAAAAGGGTTAAAGGGGGTGAGACTTAAATATTGTGTACTTGTGGCGTTTGATGTATGAGTTTATAGCGGCGTTTGTATATAAATACCACTAAAGTATAAGTGTATAGCGACGTTTGTATAAAAAAGTAACTAAAGTACAAGTCTATAGCGGAGTTTGTATAAAAATGCCACTAAAGTATGAGTCTTTAGCGGCGTTTGTATATAAACGCCACTAAAGTACTACTCTGTTGTGGCGTTTTTTGAAAAAACGCCACTATGGATGAACCTATTGTGTCATTTGTATAAAAACGCAGTTAAAGTTATCATTTTGTGGCGTTTGGTATGTAAACGTCGCTATATGTTTAAAATTAGTGGCGTTTACTCCCAAAAGGCCGCTTAAAACGCCGCTGTAGAACAATTTTGCTGTAGTGAAAAACTAAACGTTATGTATAATTTTAAAAAAATTAAAAATTAAATATTAAAACATACAAAAAATTGATAGTTTAAATATTACACTTGTAATTTATCCTAAAATTAAATCCGAATGAAACAAAGTGAGGGCCAAGGCCTCTCCTAACACAACGTATTATGTACTCCCATCTCATAAATTTTGATAGATTTTAAAAATACTTATATATTTTTTTATAAATTTGGGTGAATATTAAATAATGTATTTCAAAGATAATTTTTTGACAATTAATGTTTACGTCTTTAACATTAACGCTATTCAAATTTAAAATTTAAAGAGATAATAATAAATCTTTTAACCATTAAAATCGTTTAATAAGTTAAAAAATAAATATTTTTACTTGGTGCCCGGTCCAACATGGAGGAGGAACGAGTTCAAGATTGATTGAAGTCAAATCCAAACAAGGGACAGTAAGAACGTAGGAGCTTGACCATCTCCACTATCATCATCACGTGTCCAACATTAGTGGTGCTTGCTGCAATTTCGACTATTCCCAAATCTCATGCCACACCACACCATCATATTACAAAGACATCTTGTAAAATTAAAAGCTATCTACAAACATATTCTTTAATTGCAATTACAAAGTAATATATTGTAGGTATTGTACACGTTTGTTAAGAGCAGCTTGCAACTAACATTTCACTAAAGATTTCTGTAGTTGGGCGCTTCCACATTCATTGTCTACATTAATAATTACAGTTAATTAATTCCCAACTTCAACTTCCCTAGTATTGGCTTCTAATTTGTAAAAGAGAAAAAAAAAATACACGACTTCTATTTAGTTCTGTAAATGAATAGAACAATTGATGGATTCTTTGTATAATGTTTGTTCATTAAGGTAAATAAACAAATACAAATAACTTTTTTATGTTCATTTAATAAACGAATGAACAATAACAAATGAGTGCTCAGTTTGCTTATTTTTAGAAATAAGCTTATTCATCGGTTCGTTTATTCAACTTCACTTTTTGATTTTTTTTTTTACATTTTAAATATTGATGGAGATATAAACTAAATTGAATATATGGTGAATTTTGAAGTTCAAATTGTAAAATCTAAAGAGTTAAAGGATTAGTGACATAATTTGACCATTTCTGAAAAAACGAACATGTTCACGGGCGATTAATAAACGGACATGAACACCTTCAAAAGCAAATAAATGAATATGAACACAATATTAAAAATTTAAACGAATACGAACAGAACATAAACATCTTACAAAATTAACGGACAAACACCAACGTAACTTTATCGTTGAAGCTCAATTCATAAAGTGTATGCGAAAGTATGGCATCACATAATTTGTTGGCTGATTGAGTTCCGGGTAGGTAGGGTGTGGTAGTAGTCTAATAGGGTACTCTCTCACGGTTACCAAAATGCAGGCTTTGAATGCCCCTCAGAGCAGACTCCAAATTCTTTACATTTGAGGTGTTCCTACCAAAAGATGGTCGCTTCTTCTCCGATAGAACAGGCGAGTTTCTTTGTCCACTATAGATTTTCCGGAATGACCTTGCACTTGCATCGACAGCACCAAGGCGACGGCGTTCAAAGTCACCACCAACTGTGATTGCAGCTGCATCATGATTGCAAGAGATAACAGCTCGCCTTGAAGGTAAGAAATTAGAATCACCCAACTTATGATCTTTAGCAACAGGACCATCATTTGCTATTGGCTTGGAAATCTGAGATTGCTGATACTTTAATATCGTCCAATCAAACACGTAATCAAACTCAAAACCTTTACGAACAAATAGTTCACGGAACAGGCATTTCAGGTAACAATAATCCGGTTTATCATCAAACCGCAGGGATCGGCAGTAATGGAAGTAGGTTGCAAATTCAGATGGATATCCTCGACACAAAGCCTCAATAGAAGTTGACACTTTCTTTTCACTTATCTTCTCATACATTTCCTTCTTAGTTCCACCTCCCAGTCCTTGCCATGGAAGACTTCCCCTTAAGAAATACATTAGAACATATCCAAGTGACTCCAAATCATCCCTTCGACTTTGCACAATCCCAAGGTGAGTAGCCATGCTTGCGTATCTTGCAGTACCAGTAAGATTTTTGTTTTCTCTGTAAGGAATATGTTGATGGGTTGAAAAATCTCTGTACTTGTTAGCCAGCCCAAAATCAATCATGTAGACCTGATTTGCACGATCACCTAAACCCATGAGGAAATTGTCTGGCTTGATATCCCGATGCAGTAATGATTTTGAATGAGCATATTCGACTCGATTGATCATCTGATCCGCAAGCATGAGAACAGTTTTGAGCGATAGTTTTCGATTGCAGAAGTTGAATAAATCTTCAAGACTAGGCCCCAATAAATCCATGACGACGACATTATAGTCACCTTCAACGCCGGACCATCTCACGTTTGGAATCCCAGTTCCTCCCTGCAGTATTTTATACAAGTTGGATTCATACAACAATTGCGGATGATTGGTCTTCTTAACATTTTCGAGCTTGACTGCAAAATGTTCATTGGTTTGAATATGAGTACCGAGATAGATCTCTCCAAACGATCCGCTACCGATCTTTCGACTGAGTCGATACTTGGTCCCAACTCGTGGATCCATAACAGAAGTAAAGATGAATGAGAAGGAAAAACTTAGTTTCAAACCCCTTTAACAAGGCAGTGACGGTGGAGTCGAGAGAGAGCTGAGATGATGTGAAGAGTATCAGGAATGTGTTGTTGGACAGTGGGGACGTGAAAGGAATAAATAAGAAAACTCTCTCCAACTTCGACTCTAACTCCAACTCCAAAAACAAATAATATACGAGTGAAAGGAGGACAACTTCTAAAATATTTTCAATTAAAAATAGAATAAATTACGTACTTAACTTTTTAACTATTCGTGTTATTTTATTTTAATCATTCAATTATTTTTTTTAAATTATATCTAATGTTAAAAATTTAGGTTACCTATGATTTTGAAAAAAAAATAGTTAGAATACTCTTAGGTATCATTTGATATTTAATTATTTTTTCAAAATCATATCTAAAGTTTAAAATTAATTTACTTTGTGACAAAATTGAGCAAAGTGTTCACGCTATAATGACCTGTGTGGAAGCCAAAATATAGGCTATGCTTTATGTTAAATTAAGTCCTCGTCACTTAGTCGAGTTTCAAATACAATGGGCATGTTATAGAGTTTATTATATTTTCAATCTTCGATGAGACAAAAATGTTGTATATACAATGGGCATGTATTACCGATGATTAGAAGGGGCTTGTGTATCCATTTGTTATTAAAATACCATTGGACTAAACTATAATAAACTTGATGAACTTTGTTCGATAGACTTTGATATATGTGATTTACATGTCTTATAAAGCATGATCTTTGATATTGTATACCCACTAATACTATCTTTGTTGTGTGAATTTATGATATATTTTTATTTAAACCTTACTTAGTATGTTTTCATCCATTAGTTTTGTTTGTCAAGATTATTTCACTAAGCTATACAAGTTTATTTCATTTTCTTTTATTGTTTTATCAGAACATCGATATATGTAAAGTATTTAGGATTACATTTTGATAGTTACAAGTTAATTTCAATCCATTTTTAGTGTATTATTTTATTGTTTTTATTGGAACTCATCACCTCGAGGTGACGAGTCCCTTTTAATTATTCCCTATCAAAGTTTTTTTATGGTTGATTTTATGTTTAATATTATATTTAAATAAGAAAGTCGTAATACTGATATATGGAGAGAAAAACAACGAATCATGAGAAATGAACATTAAGAAGTAATATTACAACACAATTAATACACTACCTTAAGGACATAAATAAGACAAATCTTACACATACACTAAACAGTAAATCAAATCATAAATTCATAAACATTTGTTGCATTATTCGTTATGATGTTCTACTTTTCATAATCAGTAGACTCGTCAGAAGTAATATTAAGTTATTCAATTCTCCATGCTTTTTCTTGTTGTCATTCACGTACCAATTGGAACCATGATTATGACTCTTCATCATCTATGTTTGTTAATTTGTCATTTGTCTGAGTTGTTGGGATGTTCGAGCTGGAAGCAACATCCCCAACCATACGAGCAAGAACGAGATCATCGAACTTTACAAACAAATTGACATTAGACAAAAAATTGTTGAAATATGTCTCAATCATACCAGCAAGGTTGATATCATCTCTTAGATGAAACCTCGTGCATGATGTTGGAATTCTATAATATAAAAAAGATATTCTTCTATTGCTTCCTAGTTGAACCATTCTTTGTATATTGAACTTCAGATCATCTAGTTGAATATTTTTTTTTGAAACACATGGTTAAAGATTTGCAATCATAAAAAATAGTTGCACGAATAGTTGTCATTTTTGCAAAAAACTCAAGATTTGGAAGTGAAAAACCGAGGTTGTTCTAGACTGTAAAAATAGGATTCACCTGACACGTATTTATAGGCAAAAAAGTTTGTGAACTGAAAATTGTATGGCATGGTGCATTATATTAGATAGATGTTGAAATGCATATTGTACATGATATGAAGTGATATATCAATACTAAAAATTTTTCATAAATGAGTTGACCTTTCATTGAAAAGTTGTTGAAGATGATTGATGGTGCACTGAAAAGTTACTGGCATTTTCTGTCATCCTGCGTTATTAATGACCCATTCTGAAGAGTATTAATGACCCGTTTTGACATTTTCGGGCATGGTGCATTATTAGAGATGATATTTCACTGAAAAGTTGAGGAAAATGATTAACAAGGCACTGAAAATGTGTTGGCATCTTGCATTATTAATGGCCCGTTCTGAAGAGTATTAATGGTTCATTTTGACATTTTTCGGGCATGGTGCATTATTAGAGATGACATTTCACTGAAAAGTTACTGAAGATGATTGATGGGGCAATGAAAAGTTACTGGCATCCTATATTATTAAATGGCCCGTTTTGACATTTTTGGGCATTGTGCATTATTAGAGATGACATTTCACTGAAAAATTATTGAAGATGATTGATGGGGCACTGAAAAGTTTCTATCATTTTATGGTATCCTACATTATTAATGACCTGTTCTGAAGAGTATTAACGGTTCGTTTTGATATTTTCGGGCATGGTGCTTATTAAATCAACTTACTTCATATTTATCTTCAGCAAAAACCTTTCTAAAAAAAATCTTTCTGAAGATATGGCGAACAAAATTTTCACTTTTATTCACTCAAATGGCCAAGTGACTGAAAACGATCTTGGTGTTGTGTTTATGTCACATAAGACTTTAAACATGATGTTTCCTATCGATGTATCACATTGACAAATGAAGAAAAAATTTAGAGCAAACTTAGAGCTTCTATCTTATGTTTGAGTTATCGACACCTAATTTTAAAGAATTCGGTTAAATATGGAGCAATCCAGCTTGACAACGATGACGATGTAGCTGTTATGGTTGGCCTGCATCAATCTTCAAATAATCAACTGGTTAAGTTATACGCTGAAACTGCATGTTTTCTTACATTCTCAACTGTTGCACCTTAAGAAGTAGGACCATCAATAGATCTAGATGACCTTGTCGGGTGATTCAGTGAAACCCTTGGTGATTTTAGCGAGGATGATGAAACTTCTGTTCCACTGATGCTAGACGATGACACACCAATAATTGATGCTTCTGATATCGTCGAGTCTACTTCAAAGGGCCAAGGTTTTGATATAAAGGGTGATGTCTAGGAGACGGCATTTGCTCATTGTCATACACACTCAAATCCTCAGCGAGGTTGGGTACATTCAGCAACACCCAGTCAACCTGAGTGTTGCAACCCCAAATACCTCACTATCATCATATAATCGCAATATATGATATAATCTATGATGCCATGAAGTATCCTGAGATTCCTTATATGTCGGGGATATTGCACAACCCACGGGGGTATATTGAAAAAAAGATCAACAAAGTTGGCAGTTGGGTCGCAGTTTGAAACTAAGAAGGATGCCCAACTAGTAGTTAAGGAGTTTTATCTAAAAGCTCATATGGAATTCACTATTGTTGAGTCTGATCATAAGACATACCTTATTAGGTGTATAAACAACAATGTCAGATATAAGTCAAGGATACATGTATCATACCTACAACAAAATATGTTGTGAGAACTCACAAGGTTCCACAACCAATACAGTTTTATGTTGACTTCCTTGACACAAGACCACAAACACTTAGATTATGATGTTATATATGCATACATTAAGCTTTTGGTGGAGAAAAATGCAAGGATGACAGTTTCAATGATAGTAGATTAATTCAAAATACATTTGGTTATATTTCGTCTTACTACAAGACGTGGATGGCGAAAAATAAAGCTATGACACTTTTGTACGGTGTTTGGTATCAATCATACAATGAGCTTCCACATTTATTTTACGCAATGTAATTCTTCCTTATAGGAACCATTGTTCTCTCTTATACTTATCCTACGACCATGTTTGATGAACATGTTATCCCAGGGGAGAGAGTTTTCAGAAGCTTGTTATGAGCTTTGAAGTCATCCATTAAAGGTTTTCGTTACTGCAAACAAATGGTTTAAGTGGATGGTACATTTTTATGTATGGCGTATACAAACACATCCTGATGATAGTTGTTGCACAAGATGGTGACAAAAACATTGTCCCTATTACATTTTCCATTGTTAAAAATGAGTTAGAAGAAAGATGAAATTTTTTCATATCAAACTTGTGCTCCCATGTTGTCACTCAAGATGAGGTTTGTATGATTTCTGACCGTTCACTTGTGTTGTTGGCCACGATTGATAGATCAAAAAGTAGGTAGTCGCCTCCCCATACATTCCCAGCGTATTGCATCTGTCATATTGCATCAAATGTTTTGATGAAGTTTAAGAATAAGAACATCAACAAAGAGATTATGAACATGGGTAACTTATTCTTTTTTCCTCTTCATTTATGTTCTTCATTTAAATCTAACGTTTTTTAGGATACACTTTACTTCAACCGAACTTCCGGGGAAGGATGGAAAATATGAGGAAATATGGACAAGAGGTTTATAACTTTGCTGCTGAAATACCTCAAGAAAGATAGTCACAGGCATATGATGATCAAGGTCGACGTTACGGTCATATGACAACCAATCTTGTCAAATGTATCAATTCAGTACTTAAAGGGACTAGACATCTTCCGGTGGCAGGTATTGTTCGAGAGAATTACTTCAGATTAGGTAAACTAAGGGTAGACAAATTTTCCCAAGTGGAGGCAATGATCAACGAAGGTAGAAATTGGGCTCAAGATTTGGAGAAAGCAATGAACAAAAATCAAACACATGCAACATCAACGTGCTTCATAATTTCGCCAGACTCGATTTTAATTATATTGTCCAAGCACTTGTTCAACCGCTTCAGATACCTATACGCTCATGTGGTTGCTGCATGTATGCATGTCAATGTAGACCCTTACTCATACATTGATGATTGTTATAGCTTGCCTACTATGCGCAACATATATATAGTTTTGAATTTAAGGAAGTTAAAGGGTTGTCTTGAATCTTGTTGAATTCATTCTGATATGGATGATCTGCAATGAGAGCAAGGTCTACCAAAGCTTTGTGGCCACTGCAGAGATGAAGGCCACACTAGGAAGAAATGTCCACATCTTTCAAAATATCAACCGGGCTGATAAACCTTTGAATTTGTATTGCTTCAAATGTTGTTTGTTGTACATGTTTTGGATAATTTATCAATATCAATAACCATATATTTAACTAAACTCAAATTCATACATATATTTAAAACATTTTTCAACAAAATAAATAACATTTTTTTCTTCTTCTTCTTCCTCTCGATAAGTCATTTGTTGCATTGGTTTTCTAAGTCTTCATTCTTCTTCTTCTTCTTCTTCTTCTTCTTCTTCTTCTCCTCATCCTCCCCTCCTCTTCTTTTTTCATCTCCTTATACTGATCAAGAATCAACTTTATTGTCTCTTTCACCTACTCATTATCTAAAGACGAGCTTGAATCCGAATAATCAATATCAGATTAATCAGAAGCAAAATGATCTTTCAGAAAATGCCTAAAATATTCTTCTCACAGCTACATAATTTGGTTTCATATAACTGTATAAACTAACACAACTCCTTTATAGATGAAATATTCTCAAAATGACCATTGAAACTAGTCACACCCACAGTACGAGTACCAACGACTATAAATCCAACGAGACTCGTCATCTCGAGGTGACGAGTTCTAACGTCTTTTTTTCAATTCTAATTTTAAGTATATTACCAAAAAAATTTAATAATATTTTAAAGGAACTCGCCACCTCGAGGTGATGAGTTTCTTAAAAACAATAAAATAATATGCACGTAACAAATAAATAATATTCTATGAAACTCATCATCGAATTCCCTTGCACTATAGTAAATGTCATAGATCCCTAATTAAAACAAATGCCATAAAACCCTAAAAAAATTTATGTCGATAATGGGCAAAAAAAACTCTCGCCATCACTGCAAATGATCGAATACAAATCTTTTACCCCACTTTTATCTCTCTTGGTGCCCTTTTGTTAAAATAAAGCTATGTGTTTAAATTTTTCCCATCTTTATTTTTCAGTAACAATTTACTTTTTAAATTTTAAAGTAAAATTAAAATAATGAAATTAATCAATAGAAAACGGAAATGAAGTTTTAATTTATAGATAAGAAAAGTAAAAACAATTTTTATTTTTTTTGTTTCAAAAACTCTTTAATTAATATTTTTAAATGATTAAATATTCAAATTAAACTAAATCTTTAATTAAATTTAATCATAATACATCATTTTTTCTCTTATCAAATAGAAAATTATTTTATAAATTTAATATTATTGTAAGTTTGATAATTATTTTTATGTTTTAAAAATTGTTTAATTGATGATTTGTAGTTCAAAATAAATATTCAATTATTTATTTATAAAATTAGTATATACATAAAAATTCTTAGATTTTAAATTTATTTTAATTAAAATTATGTTGATTAATCATTATATTTATTTCTTTGATATTGTAAAATTTTTAAGAAGATATTTAGTTTTTTATATTTAAATTTATAAAACAATTTATATTTTTTAATTATTCAAATAATGTTATTTTAAATTAATTAGAATGTTTGATGATTTGAGACTAATTCGAAATTTGAGATATAATTTAAAAGCATATGTAATTAACTTCACCTATACATAACATAATTTCTTATTTAATATAATTTAAAAAGTTTGATCACTTATGTGTCTCTTTTGAAAATAATATTTTTATATAAACAATCTCTAAACATTATTTAATTTAAACATTTAAATATTTAAAATATAAATTAAAGATTTTTTGAAATACAAAATTTATTTTTAATTTTCTTTTGTTTGAATTTTAATTTCATTTTCGCTTCCTACTAATTAATTTTTATTGTTTTATTTTTACTTAAAATTTAAGAAATAAATCCTAGCTGAAATATAAAGGAGGAGAAAATGTAAGGGAAAAACATGGGGTATATTTTAACAAAAGGGCGCCAAGAGAGATACAAAGTGGGCCAAAAGATATACATTCCCAATAATAACCATACGACTATTCCGAACTTAAAAAGAAATCCAAACCGTGAGTTATTAAATATTTTGAATTAAATTTTCATACTCAATCAAAATTAACTAATCTACATCACATATTCTAACACCATTAAATATTGCAACAAAATGCTATTCTAACACAAGTAAATATTGCAACAAAATACAATCTTCCATGTTTGAAGATAGATCAAATGAGTGTTGGTACAAGTGGTTAAGATTAAAGAATTTATTATTCTAAGACTAAGTTCTATTACCATCAAAGAATGAAGGGGATATATCACAAGAGAGAAGAGATATGAAGAAAGAGAGACGATACTCTCAGAGGTTTATTGCATTAACCGTAACATCTTCAATGGAAACCGATCACCTTATATACAAGAGAGCGATAACATTAGTTTAGAGAGTGGAAACTAACAATCATCTTAACCACTCCTAACTAACCACAACTGTAATACTAACAGCTTAGTACAACAGAGAATCACCCTATAGCTAATTTCTACCTCTCTTCCTAAGATTTGACTCATAACAAGTTCGAATCCACCACCGTCACTCTTGATGGACACTCTGTAAATTACTATGTAAATCCAAATTAGATCTTCGGTATGTACCCTAACTCTGGACCAGGGGAACCACCCCTAACCTAAACTTTTTTATACCAAAAACAATGTTTGAAGGGTAGGGGAAGAACAAAAAAATCTTTATGGGACGTTTGGTTCACGAAAAAGATCATTATCAAGGGGAATAATTTTTTCAGAATCACATACTTATATTTGGTTTAGAAGCATTCCTTCCAAGGTTAATAAAACATTACCTACAATAGTGTTTTTAGGCTTTTTCCCGAGAATGTCATTCCCCTTATTTTCTTAGTGTAGAACTTATATGTTGATATAACAAATAAGGGCAAAATATTTGTTGGACTAAATTGAATTTATTCAAAGTCTTCAAAAATAATTCAAAGTCCAAATAAAAGTTAAAAATATGTTTTTAAATATTTTTCAAACTTAGTCAAACCTTTTCAAAACACACTCGATCATTTTCGTGCTTTAAAGTTATATTTTCAAGCTTCTCTAGCACAAAGGATCGATCCTTAGCAAAAAGATCAATCCCTTTGACCAAAGGATAGATCCCTTGGACAACAGTGAATTTGGGATCGATCCTTTGACAAAAGGATTGATCCCTCGAGGATCGCCCCTTCCAAAAAAATGGATCGATCTCTTTGGTATAACGATCGAAATATTTGAAAAAGGATTGATCCCTTTGGTAAAAGGATTGATCCCTTGTGCCTTAAAAGTTGCAGGAAGGGTTTCAAATCGTGGTCGCGGTCGCGTTTTCGGTTATTTCGGATTTACCGTGATTGCGGCCGTCGCGGGTGCTATTGCGGCCGTCGCGGGTAACTCGGACAGCGGCGAAACTGCTATATCGCGGTCGAAATCGCGGTCGCGGACAGTTTTTTAAAACCCTGGTTGCAGGTAATGATTATGTTGATCTACAACGGCTCTAAAACATCTCCAACAGCTAGAAATGATTAGTAACTCATTTTAACTTATAAAAACAACCCAAGGACACTTGAAGAAGGTTACCAACACCTATCCAAGCAATCAAACACAAGAGAAAAGATTTTAATTATTTATTTTTCTTTCTCTTATAAATATTTATGTTTTTGTGAGCTTTAATTTGTAAACACCTTCCATTTTAGAGGTTTTCTTGTTTACAATTCTTTTCCTTTGTAAAGGGGTTTTGGTTCTAGCTAAGCCTTTGTAAAGTTAGGAGTTTGTAAAGGTTATCTCTTTGTCTTTGAAAAAGAAAGAACAAATTAGTGGATTTGTTGGAAAATCCTAAGTGATGAGCTTAGGTAGTGGATGTAGACTTCATTGAGGAAGTTAAATCCACTATAAACCATTGTGCAAATTTTTCTATCTTTATACTCCTTTCTCTCTAAATCTCAAAAGGCCTATTCACCCCCTTTTGGTATATTTCAATTGATCGAACGAGCTTCATCGAACCTAACAATTGTGTATTTGTCAATTATAGGTTCCTAAGGGAACAAGGGGCATTGAAACTAAATTCAAGGATCCAAAGCAATTTGGATACCAAAATCCACATAAATGTCTCTTGTAGGTGTGTGGGAGCAATGGTGATGAAAGTAAAGATATTCAAATGCTCTAACGTTCAAGGAATGAACATTTTCTAGTTTTAATGATTTTTCATAAATTTTTGTTCATCATAATGAATTTCGGTCAAAATTGGTTTTAATGCTTTGTTTTTACAAATTTTAATTTTTGACCTTAATTTAAATGTTTATACATGTGATTTATTACAAATGATATCTCTCTAACGATTGATATCAACTTTTCAAATGCATAACATTTTTGGATAGCTTTATTCACATGTACTTAAATACAACAATTGATATTGCATAAAGTATTTTAGAGTTGGATATATTGAATTTCATGTGCAACTATCATGTTTGTTCATCTTTGTTGAAATTCAATGTCTTTTAAGTGTCAAGCTTTTAAAGTCAAAATTTTGTTTAGAATGCATTTGTTGAGGGAGAGTTTTTGATTTTTCAAATGGTTTTAATGTTAAAATTTCTACTTACTCTCCATTTTTATTTTGTACCTTAAAGTTTGAATTATTTTTTATATAACAAAAAAGGAGAGAAGTATAGGTTTGAAAATTTTAATTTCAAGAAAGAAAAATGGGGAGCTTTAATATTTTCCTAATAATTCTCTTTTTCATTAAATATTTTAATAAGGGGAGCTTTTTGTCAAAAACTATTTTTCAAAGGTTTTGTTATATCATAAATGGGGAGATTGAAGAACTTATATTTTGATATAACAAATAAGGACAAAATGGTTGTTGGACTAAATTGAATTTATTCAAAGTCTTCAAAAATAATTCAAAGTCCAAATAAAAGTTAAAGACATGTTTTTAAATGTTTTTCAAACTTAGTCAAACCTTTTCAAAATATACTCGATCATTTTCGTGCTTTAAAGTCATGCTTCCAAGCTTTCTGGCTCAAAGGATCGATCCTTTTGACCAAATGATCGATTCCCTTGAAAAAGGATCGATCTCTTGGACAACAATGAGTTTGGGAACGATCCCTTGACAAAAGGATCGATCCCTTCCCAAAAAGGATCGATCTCCTTGGTATAACAGTCGAAATATTTGAAAAATGATAGATCCCTTTGGTAAAAAGATCGATCACTTGTGCCTTAAAAGTTTAATGTAATGGATATGTTGATCTCCAACGGCTAGTAACTCATTCCAACTTATAAAAACAACCCAAGGAAACTTGATAAGGTTACCAACACCTATCCAAGCAATCAAACACAAGAGAAAAACTTTTCATTCTTTATTTTCTTTCTCTTACAAATATTTGTGTTTTTGTGAGCTTTAATTTGTAAACACCTTCCTTTTTAGAGGTTTTCTTGTTTACAATTCTTTTCCTTTGTAAAGGTTTTTTGCTTCTAGCTAAGACTTTGAAAAGTTAGGAAGTTTGTAAATGTTATCTCTTTGTCCTTGACAAAGAAAGAACAAATTAGTGGATTTTTTGGAAAATCTTAAGTGAGGAGCTTAGGTAGTGGATAAAGACTTCATTGAGGAAGTTGAACTACTATAAATCATTGTGCAAATTTTCCTATCTTTATGCTCCTTACTCTCTAAATCTCAAAAAGCCTATTCATTCTCTCTTGTCATAATTAGGTTGATCGAATGAGCTTCATCGAACCTAATATTTAGGTATTTGTTAATTCCCTCTGTTTAAGACAAAAATGCTCTTTAAATAATATGGTTATTTCAAAATGATCCTTTGTTTGTGCATATTGATATATATTTCTTTTTTTTATTGTGGTTCTAATTATTTTAATACTCATTATAAAATAATATTATGCATATAATAAAAAGTAAAAAATACTAAATTTCTATTTTATTTTGAGTATTTATTATATATTCTTGATTCAAGTTTTATTTTTATATGTATTTTATTACATTTATTTTTTAGGATTAATTTTCATAAAAAGGTTTTTATATTATATTTTTTTATGTTTTCAGTTAATCTTGTCAGATAATTTGATATAATATTTCGTTGTACAACTCTTACATGTAGCAAGAATAAAATGAAAAAGTGTAGCAATTAACACATACATACACCGGTGCAAGTATGTACATCTCTCGATAGCTTAACAATTAACGCATACTTACACCGATATAAGTCTGTACATCTTTCAATATCTTAGAAATTGACACATACTTACACTGTTGTAAGTATGTATATCTCTCAATATCTTATCAATTAACACATACTTACATCGGTATAAGTATTTACATCTCTCAATATCTTAATACCTAAAAATAAATACATAATTATATTGGTATGAGTATTTTTCTATATTTTTAAAGAAATAAAAAAAATAAAAAATATATATTAATTTATTTGCGTACAAATTTTATTGAATATATATATATATATATATATATATATATATATATTAGAGAATATAAAATTTTATTTTCTATGAACTTTATTATTAATAATTTAACTTGTTAAAAAAATATATCCCAATGGCAGTTTGGTAAAACATACATTTTTCTTATCTTATTCTTTATCAACCAAATATCATAATCTTACATTTTTACCAAACAAATCAAACAAGATAATACAACATTTCCAATAATATGTTAAGTAATGTAACATTCTGGTAATCTTATTCCCAATGGTAATCTTATATTTCATGAACCAAACTTCCCCTTATTGTAAATTATATAAATGGTCTCTTGACTATAAAATATTGTTTTGTGGTCTCCTGACTATAGAGCATTATTTATTGAGTCATTCAACTATTGAAAGTTACAAAAATGATCCTCTGACTAAAGTTAAAAAATATTTATCTAACTATATATATATATGTTATAAACTTTTCATTTTGCAAAAAAATTGAAGTTGTTTTAGTTGAACGTTAACATATTCATTGAGATATGATAAACTTTGATCCACTAATTGTTTGAGTTGTATTTTGTGAATCGAGTCTCTGTTTATATTATATCATCAAACTAGTGCTTGAAACATTATATCGGCAAGTCAGTGCTTGAAAACGACGATTCCAATAAACATCATTAAAATATTTTTTATCATATCCGAGTAAGCATGTTAACATTTAACTCAAACGACCATCAATTTTTAATAAAAGAAAAAGTGTGAAAAATATAAATAGTTGGGTGACAATTTTATAACTTTTAATAATCAGATGACTCAACAAAGTAATATCCAATAATTGAGGGATCATTTTGTAACTTTTAATAGTATAAGGATTCAACATACACCTTATAGTCGGGGACCATTTGTCTACTTTACCAAATCATTAATAAAAATTTATTCTTCCTAGAGCATAACTTTTCTTAACCAATCAAAAACAAAAGGCTAGTTAGCTAAACGTGATACCCTGGTAAGACAAAGGTACAAAGATACTAAACTTGAAATTCTAGTAAACTAAAGTACATAACAACATTTCAAGAGGGAAAAAAACATGCATAACAATAATTTACAACTAAACTCAGTATAAATATATACACCAATTCATACCTAAATCACGATTGATCTAAACGAAACTGAAATATAATAGAACTTAATTCAACACAATTAAAAGATGGAACCTACAGATGATACAACTCTAATATAGGATCAAACATCATCCAAATCACAGTATACTGAATCTTTGTGTAATGAACGTAATTATTGTTACCTTCCATCCCAAGCGACAAAGGGGATTACCTTCCATCCCAAGCAACAAAGGGGAGTTTAAAGTGGTATTCGGACGTACAAAAAGTAATCATAAGATTTATTCCAAGTTTCATGGATGAAGTCTTAACAATCACTGTTTCAGAAAGTATAAAGCATACATATATTAAATCTATATGTATGCATATACCAAACTTGTTACCATGATAAAGTTCAAAGAGGATGGGATCAATTCGAAGCCTAATTAAGCTATTATTTTATAGAGCTTTAAATTCAGCAGGTTGGTGCCATGCCCACAAAACAGATAATCCTACACACCTTTCTCATTGATCCTCTCATCCTTTGTTCCTTCAGCAAGCACTGTTGCTATTAGATTTCCAATTTTCCCTACATACTAAATGACGAGCAACCACGGCCAGCCGGAGGATCATACAATTAATATTCCCGGGGCTGAGAAATCGGAATCCAATATTCCCGAGGCTGAGAAATCGGAATTCATCAAGAAAAAGATCCAGGAATTTAAGTCGGCCATGGATGGTTTCCAAAACCAGGGAGGAGGTTCATCATCTCAGAGAACCAAACCGTTAATACAAAGAGTTCCACCTGTCCTACTCAACATGAAGGAGGATTTTAAGAAATGCTTTGAGCCAAGGCTGGTATCTCTCGGCCCTTTGCATCATGGTGACCCCAGGTTCCAGCGTGCAGAGGTGTCGAAACTTCAATTTGCGGCTTTCTTTGCGCTTGAGAACAAAACTGATGGCGATACTCTGTTCGGTAAGATAAAGGCGGAGATAGAAGATTTGAGGAAGTGTTATATGTCGGACGACACTAAAGACTACGACGATGAGAAGCTAGCATGGATGCTGTTCATAGACGGTTGTGCGGTGTTGTGCGCCATAAGCTGCGGTATGGAAGGTAAGTTTGACAAGTTGAATACTAAACCAGATCTTCTGGTTTTTGCGCAACTTGATTTGTTTTTGCTAGAAAACCAAATTCCTTACAAAGTCCTCCAGATTTTGATTGGCTCGGCCATTAATCCCCAAAAGTGGAAAGAGTCTCTCAAAGGCTTCATAGCTCAGAACCTTATAACAAACATACAAGGTGAGCACAAGAGCAGAAATGCAGTAAAAGACCCAGAGACGGAAGATTATGCTCACCTCCTGGAGTGGTTACGGGCGGAGCACCTTGTAGGAAAAGAAGTGAAGAGGGAGAGTAGCATGATCGGAAAGATGCTTCTGTCGTGTGGAGACAGCCGAATGCACAGGAAAACCTTTCGTAGCGTCAAGGAGCTTAGAGAATCAGGGATTCATGTGAAGCCCACCCAGACGATCAACCTCGAGACCATTTACTTCTACTGCAAGTGTCTGGGAAAACTAATGATGCCACGCCTCTTGGTGGATGACTCGACGGTCTCCAAGTTCCTGAACTTGGTGGCCTTAGAAACGTGCCGGGATTTCAAGAACGAATTCGAGATTACCACTTACTTATGCTTCCTTGACTCTCTCATCGATACAGCGGAAGATGTTAAAGAGCTGCGAGTTACAGGAATGCTTCTCAACTATTTGGGCAGCGATGAAGAGCTAGCTGATCTTTTCAATAAAATGAGCAGGGATTTGGTGCCTGACCAACAGAGGTACTATGAAGTGGTACAAGACATTCACAAGTACTGCAACAATCCCTGGACGGCTGCCCTGACTCATATCTATAACACACATTTTAGTAGCTCATGGAGTTTCCTTGCCTTTTTGGGTGCCATTGTAGGGCTTCTTTTCTCTGCTACTCAGGCTTACTTCTCATTGCCGCAGAACCGACAGTAAAATCCGTGAACTCCTTGAAACCAGTCCTTTAAAAGAGTGCTTTCAATGATCCCTGTCTGTGTGTTTTCTCCCCCAGTAATCTTCTGGTTTTTTATAGTATACTCTGTCCTGCCTCCATTGTTTCCCAGCTTTGGCCACATTTTCCTGTGGTTTATTGTCTTGAAGAGTTGTTTCATTTCATGTTGTAACTCATTTTCATTTTTTTCATTTAATTTGTAAAACGAGTTCTAAAAACAAAAATAAAAATTGGCTTTTCATGTTTTCAGAACAAGCAAGAGACCATGAATGGCTTCATCGAACAACATGTCTGTGTGTACATAAATGAAGAACTAATGATATTATGTTCTGTAAGAAATTACAATGTTCGTTCTTCGTCATAATGTAACTATCGTAATCATATAGAACAAATTCGTAGTTTAATATATAGGGAAAAAACTAGTAAAATGCAACCCAACCAACAAACTTAAGCATGCAATAAATGGATATCCTGATCATCTTAATCTGTATCCTGCACTAAATTATTGATCATGTTGACCAATGGAAGAGTTCCCTTAGTCATAATCTCTAACCTGGAAGTATTTGAGGCATGATAGAACAGAGAAAGCCCAAACGATATGAGCTCGGGAAGAAACAACCTAGATGACAAGAATCCATGCCAATAATGGGGTTCCAGATCAAAAAATGCATCGAAAAAACTTCTTGTTGCTGGTAAATCGAGCTAAAGAAAAATATCCATGCCGAAACAGAAGAACTCCCTTTGTCTCCTTCTTTCTATGGACCATAGATCCCTCCATACTTCTGCTGACAATTTGTTTCCCACCAAGTTCCTTCCAGGATCAAGGCACCGAACTATGGCGTCTGCAACAATTGGAGCAGCTGCAAGAGTTCTTGCAACCATGTACCCCGTCAAAGGGTACACCATCCCAGCTGTGCCACCGATTCCCACAACTCTTTGGGGTAGCACTGGTAGGGGCCCGCCCATCGGAATAACACAGTGCTCATCCTCTTCGATGCTCGTAACTTTTATTCCTAGGTGCCTTAACCTGGTCTCCATTCTCTCCTTGATATCATCTATAGGCACTCACGGTCGAGCGACTAGAGAAGTTTCCTCGAGAAATATTCTGTTCGACGAGAAGGGCATTGCATATAGAAATGTGGGAAGTCTACTATTTCTCTCCCTCAACTCCTTACTGTTGGCAAAATGTGAGTCTCTCCAATCCATAAAAACCATCTTTTCTACATCAAAAGGGTGTTCTTCCACCTCGGCCAAAATTCCATAGGCCACTTGATAGCCTGGATTATAAGGCTTTTCATACTGAACAAGGCACCTAGAAAATCCAGTGGCATCAAGAAGAACTGTAGCCTGAACCGTGGCACCATCATTGCAAATCAACATGGATTTCGATTCCTCATGAATAAACTTAATAACCTCTGCCTGGTGAAATTTCACACCATTGGATATGCACTTAAGCAACATTTTGGACTTGAGCTGCTTCCTGTTAACCCTTCCGTAAGGTCTATCGAGATGTTTCTTTTTCTGCTCATTGATATACACAACGGCACCGGACCAAGTCGTATAGAGGCAATCAAGCAAATCCATAGCTTCGAATTCATCCACCCAAACACCATAATTATTAGGCCAAATCAATGTCGGAGATCGATGGAGCACACCGAAAACCCGCCTGCGAAACCAGCTGAGAAACAGCAAGGCCACTTCCCACAACGGCTAAATCCACCACAGTACCTTTTGATGGATCAAATATAGGAAGCTCAACATCTAAATTTTCCTTATTAGTTTCAGGAACAAACTCCAAAAGAGCACTTCTACTTGACATAACCTTAACACAACCATTATTATTAATCTCTTCTACAATAGGATTTCTTGGGATCAAACTTAACCTCCTGGTTTTTATTACAAGCTTTCTCAGAGAACCCATGGAGTAGAAGATGTTGGTTTTTTGCAAATATCTCACATTGGTTTTGTATAAGGAGGAGGGGAAATTATTTTGTTATAAATATAACCCTCCTCCTCCTTAGTTTAGCATCCCACAAATATAAGTCATCTTTTATATTAAAAGCTATTTGTATTCTTTCTTTTTCTTTGTAATATTTCATCTATTGGTGAAATATTATTTTAGTAGTGTTCGAGGAGGTAGACATAATTTTGACCTAACCTCGTTAAATTTTGGTGCTCTTTATGTCTATTTAATAGCTATTGTCGGGTATAGTTATTGTTAATTATTGTCCTATTAAAATTACTTGTCTTGGTAGTTCTGTCTAAGGAAAGTGGGTTTTAAGAGAGACCATTGTGACCCCTCCTCTTTCTTGGGAATCTACTTTGGTGTGATTTTTAGTACAATCGTTTTCACACTAGTCACCTAGATAATAGTTTGAAAGGTGAATTTGTTATTATTGGTGGAAATTAACCCGAATTCCACAACAATTGGTATCAGCGCTCTTGGTTTATTTTAGTATGCTCTGAGGTTGCGGCTTAGGCTGATCTTCCACATCAAAAAAAATTTCCTTGGGATAATTGGCATTCCGCATTGACAGCTATTAAATAGAATTTGTAGCAGAAATGACAGACGCAACAAAAACATCCACATTGTCGTCAACAGCTGTGACAATTGTTAGATTTGCAGTGGAGATTTTTTATGGCACCGATCATTTCAGCATGTGGCAAAGTGAGGTTCTAGATGCCCTATTTCAGCAGGGTCTAGACATTGCTATTAAAGGAGAGAAACCAAATGATGTTGAGGAGAAAGAATGGAAGAGGATCAATAGATTGGCATGTGATACTATTCGATCGTGTCTTTCTAGAGAGCAAGAGTATGCATTTTCTAAGGAAACTTCTGCAAGTAAATTGTGGAAGGCACTAGAGGAGAAATTTTTGAAGAAAAGCGATCAGAACAAGCTCTACATGAAAAAGAGATTGTTCTGCTTCAACTATGTACCATGTACCACTATGAATGATCACATTACTAGCTTTAATCAGCTAGTGACTGATCTGATAAATATGGACGTGACTTTTTAAGACGAAGATCTGACTCTGATGTTGATGGGATCACTTCCTGATGAGTTTGAGTATCTTGAAACTACTCTACTTCATGGGAAAGTTGATGTGTCTCTCAGTGAAATAACTGTTGCCTTGTATAATTATGAATTGAGAAAGAAAGACAAACAAGAAAACATAAGTGTCGAAGCAGAAGCTCTTGTTGTTAGAGGTCGTTTGAAGAGTCAGAATAAAGGAATAAGAGGGAGATCGAAGTCAAAGTCCAGATTGAGCAAAGATGAATGTGCCTTTTGTTGAGAAAAAGGGCACTGGAAGAAAGAATGTCCCAGGCTAAAGAACAAAGGCAAACCTGAAAGGGGAAAGGCTGTCTCAGAATCAAATGTGGTCGAGTATGATGCAGATTTAGATTTCGCATTCGCTGCTACGCCATCAACCAGCTGTTCCAGTTCATGGCTGTTAGATTCAGCTTGTAGCCACCATATGACCCCCAATAGAGAATGGTTCTTTGATTTTAAAGAACTAAAAGGTGGAATTGTCTACACAACAAATAATTCCCCTCTTGACACACTTGGGATTGGTTCAATTCTCTTGAGGAATCAGAATGGATCAATCAGAACCTTAACAGGTGTCCATTATGTACCAAATTTAATGAGAAATCTCATCTCTGAGGGAACCTTAGAGTCGAAAGGTTTAGAAGTGAGGGCAAAAGATGGGATTATGAGGATTATCTCTGGTGCACTGGTGATAATGAAGGGAATTCAGAAAAGAAACAATGTGTATTACTTTTTGGGTAGTACAATTGTTGAGACATCAACAGTGGCAGCTTCTACTGATGAACAGGAGTCAGAAGCAACCAGGTTATGGCATATACGCTTGGGGCATGTTGGTGAAAAATCCTTGAAATTGCTGATAGATCAAGGATTATTGAAGGGTGCTCGAGCTTGCAAATTAGCTTTTTGTGAGAATTGCATCAAAGGGAAGAAGACGAGGGTGAAATTTGGAACAGCAATCCATGATACTAAAGGTATTTTGGATTATGTTCATTCAGATGTATGGGGGCCTTCCAAGACAACTTCATTGGGATGAACACACTATTATGTCACCTTTGTTGATGATTTTTCCCGGAGAGTTTGGGTGTATACAATGAAGACAAAGGATGAGGTGCTAGGATTTTTCCTTAAATAGAAAAAGATGGTGGAGACTCAAATAGGCAGAAAAATCAAACGTCTCCGTACAAATAATGGTGGAGAGTACAAAAATGATCCATTTCTGAAAGTCTGTGAAGAAGAAGGTATTGTCAGGCACTTCATTGTCAGAAGTACACCACAACAGAATGGGGTGGCAGAGTGTATGAACCGAACATTAGTGGAGAAGGTTCGGTGTATGTTGTCTAATGCTGGGTTAGGCAAAGAATTTTGGGCTGAGGCTTTGGTCTATGCTTGTCACCTTGTCAACCGTTTACCATCAACTGCTATTGGTGGTAAAACACCATTAGAGAAATGGTTTGGAGTATCTGCTAAAGATTATGATTCCTTACATGTGTTTGGTTCTACTGCATACTACCATGTTAAGGAGTCAAAGCTGGATCCAAGAGCAAAGAAGGTGATCTTTATGGGGATCACCTCTGGTGTGAAAGGCTATCGTCTTTGGTGTCCAGAAACAAAGAAAATAATCTTCAGCAGGGATGTTACCTTTGATGAATCTACCATGTTGAGAAAGGTGACTTCAGAAAAATTGGAGCAGACAGATGGAACTCCCAAACAGGTGGAGTTTGAAGGAAGCAGAATTGACCCAGCCAGTAAAGAAACTGATGTTGACTCTCCTATTGTAGAAGAAGAGTCAGATGAAGAAAATGTTCAGACCCAAGAACCTCCACAGCAACATGAATCAATTGCACTCAGAAAGGGAAAGAGGACCATTAGACAACCTGCACGTTATGCTGATATGGTCTCTTTTGCATCACCAATTGCAATTGATGACGTTCCTGCCACTTTTAATGAAGCAGTCCAAAGTTCAGAACATAAAAAGTAGAGGATCGCCATGAATGAAGAAATGCAATCCCTTCAAAAGAATCAGATGTGGAAACTAGCTAGTCTTCCGAAGGGAAAGAAGGCAATTTGGTGCAAGTGGGTATATGCAAAGAAAGATGGATTTCTTGACAAGAATAACATCCGCTACAAAGCAAGATTAGTGGATAAAGGCTATGCTCAAACGAAGGGAGTTGATTATAATGAAGTATTTTCTCCAGTTGTAAAACATTCCTCCATCAGAATTTTGTTGGCTTTGGTAGCACAGTTGGATTTGGAACTAGTTCAGATGGATGTAAAAACTGCATTTTTACATGGAGACTTGGATGAGGAAATCTACATGACTCAGCCAGATGGATTCAAAGTTGCTGAAAAAGAAGAGATGGTGTGCAAATTAGAAAAATTGCTATACGGATTGAAGCAATCTCCAAGGCAGTGGTACAAGCGATTTGACAAGTTTATGATAGGGCAGAAGTACACAAGAAGCAAATATGATCATTGTGTGTATTTACGCAAGCTACAAGACGGATCCTATATATATCTTCTTCTTTATGTTGATGATATGCTGATAGCTTCCAGGAGTCAGACAGAAATTGCGAAACTAAAGACTCAATTGAACAGGGAGTTTGAGATGAAGGATCTTGGTGAAGCAAAGAAGATTCTAGGCATGGAGATATCAAGGGATAAGAAATTGGGGAGGTATTGTTTGTCTCAGAAAGAATATCTGAGGAAGGTACTAAAACATTTTGGCATGAATGAGAAGTCAAAACCAGTTAGTACACCTCTTGCTCCTCATTTCAAGCTCGGTGCATCCATGTCACCTAAGGATGATGTAGAACGGGAATACATGTCAAAGGTTCCGTATGCAAGTGTTGTTGGTAGCTTAATGTATGCAATGGTGTGTACGAGACCCGATATTTCACAGGCAGTTGGGGTTGTGAGCAGGTATATACATGATCCTGGAAAGGAGCATTGGGAAGCTGTGAAATGGATTCTGCGGTATATTTTGAACACCGTAGATGTTGGTTTGGTCTTTCAGCAGGACAAACAAGATGGTCAGTGTGTAGTTGGGTATTGTGATTCAGACTATGCAGGTAATTTGGACAAGCATCGAGCAACTACTGGTTATGTGTTTACATTTGCAAAAACACCAGTTAGTTGGAAGTCCACCTTACAGTCAACAGTGGCTTTGTCTACTACAGAGGCAGAGTATATGGCAGTTACAAAGGCTGTGAAGGAGGCAATTTGGCTTCAAGGGTTGCTTGGTGAATTGGGAATGGAACAAAAGCACATCAAAGTGCACTGTGACAGTCAGAGTGCTATTCATTTAGCAAAGAACCAAGTTTACCATGCAAGGACGAAGCACATCGATGTTCGATATCACTTTGTACGAAAGATTCTAGAAGATTGTGGAGTCATAATCTAGAAGATTCGGACCACTGAGAATCCTGCTGATATGTTGACAAAAGTGGTAATCGCGGTCAAGTTTAAACATTGTTTAGACTTGGTCAATATTGATACAAATTGAAAGATGAATTTGTAGACACTACTGAAGATTGGATTTTTTGAGAGACGTGTGTGGAATTTGCCAAGGTGGAGATTTGTTGGTTTTTGGCAAATATCCCACATTGGTTTTGTATAAGGAGGAGGGGAAATTCTTTTGTTATAAATATAGCCCTCCTCCTCCTTAGTTTAGCATCCCACAAATATAAGTCTTCTTCTATATTAAAGGCTATTTGTATTCTTTCTTTCTCTTTGTAATATTTCCTCTATTAGTGAAATATTATTTTAGTAGTGTTCGAGGAGGTAGGCATAATTTTGGCATAACCTCGTTAAATTTTGGTATTCTCTTTATGTCTATTTAATAGCTATTGTCGGGTATAGTTGTTGTTAATTATTGTCCTATTAAAATTACTTTTCTTGGTAGTTCTGTCTAAGGAAAGTGGGTTTTAAGAAGGACCATTGTGACCCCTCCTCTTTCCTGGGAATCTACCTTGGTGTGATTTTTAGTACAATCGTTTTCACACTAGTTACATAGATAATAGTTTGAAAGGTGAATTTGTTATTATTGGTAGAAATTAACCCGAATTCCACAACAGAAGAAAAAAAAATCAAGCTTGCTGTGCGTTCTAAGTATCGTATCCATGGAATTCCAACAAAGTGGCTTACTCAAATCCAGAAATATTTCTTCATAATACATTTCTAGGTCATTACTGCTGGATGTTGAGCTTAAAGCATTGAATCTGGAAAAGAGTAGTGAAGAGGGGGAAGAAGAGACTCAGCAAGACAGGGGAATGAGTTAAAGAAATATAGAGAAAATTGGGGTATGCCTTATTTTTGGAGCTTCGTCAAAAAAGAAAGATATACGCGGCAATAGGTAAAGCTTGTGTGGTCTGCCGTCAACGACAAAGGGAAGTGTGGATTCCCTTTTCTCTTGGAGTATTTTGATCAAGGAATTCATGTTGTTAACCCTGTTAAAATTCATTGTAAGCTGAATTTCAAGTTGTTTCTAGATTAATGTGTGGAAGAGCATTCTTTATAATTCAGTACTATGTCAAGATGTCTCGGAGATGCTGTAAATGAGCTTAATCATATCTCAAATTCGATGCATAAATAGAATTATTGTTGTAAATTATGATGGAAAAAATTGCATACGTTGATAGAGAAAAGTTAATCACGCATCTCTTCTATCATTTTTTTTTGCTGCACATATTCCGGAACTAATTAGCACATTTCCTTTTGCAGGTTGCTAATTTACATTTTCCAATTTAATACTGGAAGATGATGTATTTATCGACCGAAGTTGCAGATTAATGATTTAAATTGTCACTTGAAGAACAATGTTAAATTACAACTTTAATTTATTTTAGGGTAAAATATAGTAATGGTCACTAAACTTTTCTAAAACTTTCATTTAGGTCCCTTAACTTTTAAAACTTGCAATACAATCCTCTAACATTTAGTCCGTTTGCAATATGGTACCCAACATTTAGTATGTTTGCAATATGGTCCCCAACTGTTTGACACCGTTACACTGCCGTTAGTATATTTGCAATATGGTCACTGAACTTTTCAGGCACTTGCATTTAGGTCCCCCAACTTTTTAAACTTACAACACAGTCCTAAATTTCATTCTAAACCCCAAATTTCTTTTCGATCTCGATTTTTTTTTTCGTTTCTCTCTTCTCATTTCCAGCATAACTTTTCAGTCGGGGATGCATGGGAAATTCTAATCTAACTTTGAATTATGTGGAGGTGTTGAGTTGAATAAGGGTCAATTGAGAGAAGACCCGACCAAGGGACTATCGGGACCATCAACGATTCAAGGTGTAATTTTAGATACAGGTCATCTCAGGATGTTCGATGAAATGCTTGTGAGAAAAAATGGGGTTAGAAACGTAGAGTTGGCAAACACTACTAAGATGAAGTAAGTATCATTGTTGAAAGTCACCAACAAAGCTGGAATTATTTTGTATAAATAGCATATAATAATTTCTTCGTTTAATCCTTGTGCTTAAAGATTTTCAAACAGATGATCAAATATAATGAAATCCTAAACAACGCATTCATCTCTTAGTCTCTTTTGCGAATCGAAAGGCATCTTGGCATGATTAAGTAGCTGCTCCAACTATACTACGCTGTCATGATACCTTTCGAGTTGCGTGCAGGCAGAATTGTCTTCTAAAGATATAATTCAATACAATTTAACTGTAAAATTTCCAAAATATGTAAAAACAAATTAATTCATTCACGATATATCAGTCCCATAATCAACATGAACTTATTAAAAAGAATACGAGCTCACAGGACGTCGAAAACCACATGTCGGATCAATACAATTCCAAGTAAACTAGTACCACCAGTCTCTCGGATTAAGCCTGGCGATTTTACTATGTTGATATTTATAACCAATTCCTTGATTTAAAGAAAAACCAAACAAGAAGATCAAAAAAATTTAGCCTAGGACCGTATTTCACTTCTATTCGGATGGACTGAATATCTTTCATGAGGAGTACTAAAAGTTTTTATTAAGAAGAAAAGAAAGAAAATTAGATGGAATAAATATAGGAAGCTCAACATCTAAATTTTCCTTCTTAGTTTCTCCAACCAACTCCAAAAGATCACTTCTACTTGCCATAACCTTAACACAACCATTGTTATTAATATCTCTTCTAAAATAAGATTTCTTAGGATCAAACTTAACCTCCTGGTTTTTATTACAAGCTTTCTCAGAGAACCTATGGAGTAGAAGAACCAAAAATTCAAGCTTGATGTGTGTTCTAAGTAACGTATCCATGGAATTCCAACAAAGTGGCTTAATCAAATCCAGAAATATTTCTTCAAAATACATTTCTAGGTCATTACTGCTGGATGTTGAGCTTAAAGCATTGAATCTGGAAAAGAGTAGTGAAGAGTGAGAAGAAGAGACTCAGCAAGACAGGGGAATGAGTTGAAGAAATGGAGAGAAAATTGGGGTATGCCTCATTTTTGGAGCTTCGTCAAAAAAGAAAGATATACGCGGAAATAGGTAAACCTTGTGTGGTCTTCCGTCAACGACAAAGGGAAGTGTGGATTCCCATTTCTTTTGAAGTATTTTGATCAAGGAATTCATGTTGTTAACCCTGTTAAAATTCATTGTAAGCTGAAATTCAAGTTGTTTCTAGATTAATGTGTGGAAGAGCATTCTTTATAATTCAATACTATGTCAAGATGTCTCAGAGATGCTGTAAATGAGCTTAATCATATCTCAAATTCGATGCATAAATAGAATTATTGTTGTAAATTATGATGGAAAAAATTGCATACGTTGATGGAGAAAAGTTAATCACGTATCTCTTCTATCATTTGATTTCGATGCACATATTCTGGAACTAATTAGCACATTTCCTTTTGCAGGTTGCTAATTTACTTTCTCCAATTGAATACTCGAAGATGGAGTATTTATCGACTGAAGTTTTAGATTAATGCTTAAAATTGTTACTTGAAGAATGTTTTTTTTATTCTAGTGAACAATGTTAAATTACATTACATTTAATTTTAATGTTTATAAACTTTAATTTATTTTTTTGTTATGTAATTTTTACATAATTTATGTCATAATTAAATTTTTTGTTAATTAAATAATGCTACATGATATTAAATTTAGGTAATATATAATAGAAAATAATATATGCAAAATCAATTAATCATAGAGCCTTTTGTAAACAAATGCCCCCAGAACAACACTCCTTTGCGGTGTTTTGTGAAGGAAATGCCAATAATGGCCTACAAATTTTGCGGCATTTTGACCACAAATGCCGCTATATATCATAATATATAGCGACGTTTGTGATAGAGCTTGATCTTTTGCGGCATTTGTTTTCAAAATGCCACTATAGGTTTTGACTTTTTACGGTGTTTTTTTGTTCGTAAATACCGCTAATTGTTGTGGCGGTTGCTTTACCGATGTTTTTTGTAGCGTTTTTACTAGTATTGGAAAAGTTTTTAGCGGCACTTAAAAAATCGCTATAGACCTAAAAACACAGCTAAAAATCTATTTTGTCCCTTTTTTTTATCTTCAAGTCAAGTTGGATTGTATATATTAATTGTATTGTACCTCCTTCGGATCTTTTTCACAAATAACTCTTATAATCTTAATGCAAAGAATCTTTTATGTTCAACATAGTCTCAGGGCTTACATCCTTGTCCAATTATTTTCTCTTGACATGATTATTAAAAACTCACGTAATTTGATAAAGTAAAATTTGCTATCGTACATCATATCTATTCAATTTGTCAACTAAGAATTAGTAATCATGACCCTTGACATGAAGCTCACATTAAGAGACTCTATATAAACTCCCCATACCATGCCAAAAGGAAAGGGTTCTTCGGAGACTCTCTTTCCTTGGGGTTACATGTCATTCATCCATCGTAGCTCTTCGTTTAAATCAAAAAGTCATGATATCAAAGTTTACCATCATCAATTTGATGGTAATAAAATGCGGTATTACGCAGCTATTCTCGTCGCTCCTTTTCACTGTTTTCCATGCATTTTTTTGTCTTTTTATTGTTTTTACTGCTTGTTTCGAAATATGTCAACTTCTATGTTCCCGGAGATGCATGTATGTATGTATTGTGATGCAACCAACTTTACAGCATTGGATTTCATGCACAGCCCCATCTGATTGCACTTCTGTATGTTTTGTTCGGTTATGCAGAATTTGTTTATTTGCTAAAGGTTTCATTAGTTCGATCTCGATGCATATGCTTGATTCGGTTTATTTAGTGCCAAGTCGGCCTAGACCGGGGCTGGCTGAAACTTCTGGTTTAAAGCTATTTTTGATTCAGCTGAATCAGATTATAAACCAATGCCGTGGAAAGTGTGGGTGTCTCTGGAGTATAGATCCATCTAAACTTTTGATAAAACTCCCTTGATGATATTGATGGGATATGCAGGGTAAGACATGGACAACAATGAAGTTTCTGAGTTGATTGGGCAGATTGTGTTAAATCTAGTTTTAAATTCTTTGAATCATTTAAATCTAGCTAGTTTTCAAGTCACGTCATTCTAGGTTTTGTCATTCAGGTTCTGATCATTTTAAATTATTTATTCAAATTATTTCGAGCTTAAATAATTTCATGCTCAAATATTCTGAAAGTTGACAACATTTTAGTGTAGCTTTAGAGCATCAAAGACGAGTACAAAAAGCTTTACCATAAATCAAACTAATGACATCCTTGTTGGAAAGCAAAAGGTAATTGCCCTCCAGCGATGCTAATAATTCATCACCTTTGTGGAGTATTCTATCATAGGCCGTACAAAAATCTAGCTCAATATCACACGGTGGACAATTCATAATTCTGACTACCGGAGGTCTTCCACGGAAGCTACTCTCAACCTGGCGTTTGGAGCAGCCTACTACTTTACCTCCCCCTCACCCCATTACATATGGGAATAGGGTCAGTTAATTTTTTCGTAATCAAGATTTGTCATGTGTTAGGTCTTGAAAGTTTTGTTTAAGGTATTTAACATGTTTGGTAAACAAGACAGTTGGATACCAAATATAAGACATAGCTCAAACAACCCAAATTGGTAAGTATATGTAAGTTTTTTGACGCCGAAACCATTTATGTCCAAATTAATTAACTCTCAATTCTAACATTGTTAAAATGGGAAAAGGATGAGGCTTTTGAGATTACTAAATCTCATGACTTGTCTGATGCGGATATGCTTTTGGGTATATAATTGTTTGCATGACAGCAAAATGGATGAGAGTCGTGCATGATTGGGCTGCTTCTTACTTCTTACTTCTTACCTTCTCATCATTGACCTAACCTAAAAATTGCATCAACTAAACTCATTTAGTGATTAAAAAATTTGTTGTTCTTCTAAAAATTACATATTTGAACGGTAGGTAGAGTGTGTGCTAGCTGTCATTGATTAAAGAATATTGTCAATTGATTCAAATAGTTACGTCTGTAAAGTATGCATTTACTCTAAAATAAAAATAAGAAGCCAATATATTCAAAAATATATAAATCAAAATGACTATTTAATCAAATGTTAAGAGTTTTTTTTATATTATGTCTTTAATCTATTCAATTCTAACTAATAATGTCACGAATTAAAAGTGATTTGAATCGAAAATCACTAACAAATCAAATAATATAAATTCAAAATTATTTGAATTAAAGTAAATTAACTCAACTCGTTTGATTGTCGATTATTTTTCTTTTATTTGAACAGTAAGATCATGACCCGTGTCTTTCCTTTAATTCCACAATTATCCGTCTCCCACATTGATTACCAACCGCCTCCCCCTGCTTCCTATAAATACCACACTCAACACAACCCTCAAACCACACTCAAATATCAAATTCTCTCATTCTTCCTATTATTAATCTTTATATTAAGAAGGTAAAATATTTTATATTATATTATAATTATTTAATAAATTCTTATTTTATTAAATTTTTATACTATTTTTTATTACTTTTTGCAGTTATAAAATGGAAGGTGGTTGCTACGTTTAGATAGGAATCATATCTCGAGGCATTTTACCGATATGGTAATAATTTTAAATTGTGTTGTTATTTTAATTATTGTGAATGTTTTATTTATTTAATTTTTTAGTATTAGTTTATATTTTAATTTGTATACTATTTATTAAACTATGAGAGAGAATGTATATTAGATCCATTTATTCATAACTTTAAGTTAGAGATACCTACTCGTGTTTGGCCGTATTTAGTCGAGGTTGGATTCTGTTACGTAGCGAAAAATGAAGGGCACTGTAACCTTGAATCCAACCTTATTTCTACACTAGTTGAGAGGTGGAGACCAAAGACACACACGTTTCATCTTCCTTGTGGAGAGTGCACTATTACGTTGGAGGATGTTTCCATATATTTGGGGCTTTCGGTAGATGGGGGATGTGATTTCTGGAGTGACGGATGGTGATTGGCATTCTTTTTGTGAGGAGTATCTTGGAGGTGTCCCGCCTAATTTCAACAGTGGTCGAATACCGTTAAATTGGTTGGATACAACTTTTAAACATTTGAGTCGTGACGCCTACAAGGAACAAGTTAAAATGTATGCATGGGCTTGCATATTACAGCTCATAGGAGGAATCCTGATGCCCAACAAATCGTGAAACCAAGTTCATTGTATGTGGTTGCGTCACCTCACAAATTTTCACGTTGTTGGCGCACTCAGTTGGGGCTCTACAGTTTTAGCATTTATGTATAAGGAAATGTGTCGAGCAACTGATTATTAAAAAATGCTATCGGCAGATATCTATTTCTTTTCTAGGGTGTGGTATTGCATGCCTTTTTTATGTCCGGTCGTGAAAAACACGTTGGTGTTCTTGCTATTGTTGAGGTAAATTCAATATTGAATTCGTATATAAATAATTTTGTTGAGTATATAATGAATTTGTTTCATGAATAAGTGGTCAAGTGCAAGAAAAGATCATCGGGATTTACCGGATGAATTGGAAAAAAATCGACTATGGTACAGAGGTATGTATTTTAATTTTATTATTTACTTTTAATTATCGTTATATAATTAGAATATTATTTTGATAAGAATTATATATAATTTGTTTTAGTTTCAATGGGCTCCTTATTCTACTGAAGAAATGAGGATTTGCATCCCACATCACTTGAGATGCCAATTAGATGTATGGATAGTGATGGTCCCTCTGATATGTTATGCTATTGTAGAGTGGCATCCTACTGATCGCATGATCCATAAATTTGGTTTCGTACAATCTATTCTGGAAGCACCTAAGAATCTCGACGATGTGCCTATCATCGATAGATGAGGCAAAAAAGAAGTCAATTGGTTGTTGAAGCATATCGAGTACATAATGATATGGGGGGATCGATGTGGATGCATTCCCCGTATGAAACCCATTTATGTGGATCATTACTTGGTTGCGGTAATTATTATGAGTAGTTCAACACGAACGGGAAATTGTTCCTATTTTCTGAGGAAGCACGAGGCGGGAGCATTCATCGACGCCGACAAAGACGTTCACCATCACAACATCATCGTCCCTTGACTCATGAACTGAGAGCAGGCGCTTCCGCGTCATCCTCACCTACAACACCAGAACCATCACAATAACCACCATCTACATCGGTATACATTCTACAACTGTTTCAGATGGCATCACAACCGTATCAGATGATACCGTAGCCATTTCAGATGCCACCGTAGTTAGGTTAGACGCCACCGCTTCCATATCAAATTACATCGTAGATAGGTCATATGACACCGCAGCTGGTTCAGATGCCACTGTCGTAGGGTTTTATTACCCCTCTTGGCAGATATTATACTTCCATGCTTGTAGATCTAGTGTGGGTTCATATGTTGTTTATTTGGTGGATGAAGGTGCACCACATACATAGACACCTCTGGCGCAATTTTCACACTCATCGATGTCGGTGTTTTTGCAATTTTTACAGTTTTCTATGAGCGGTGGGATAGTCAACCATACACCTCCAGAGTCCTTATTCTATAAAGGTGCAACATCATCATATGTCCCTCATCAACAAAATATAGATGCTTCTGATGATGACGATGAGAGTGAGGAGGAAGAACAAGTTATACGAAGAAATCTTCATCAACACAGACAGTCATCGCCCTGCGAAACACATTCAAGACGTAAGCATTGATAGAGTTGTTTAATATGTAATATTTTTATTTAATTTTGTTTGTTTACCAACAATTGTAAAGTTTTTATTTAATTATGGACTTTTTATTTATTTTGTTTGTTAATGTTTTTATTATTTAATAGTTTGAATTATATCGTATGCATTTAATGTTTCTATTTTAGTTATTTTTATTGTTTGAATTGTATTTTTTGTATTTAGTTTGTAATGTTTTTATTTAATTTTCACTTGAGTAGCACATTACTCGGTGATGATAAAATGACATTAATTGAAAGTAAATGAAAATTAAATAACACAAACTTAGATTTCATAAACAATAATTACATCATCACAACATCAACTGTTACTTGATGACAAAAGATATGGGCATTTTTTCCTTAGGGGTCCTAGGTTTCTACAATGCCCACATCTTTTGTTTTTCTAGATATCTCCTGAATATCCATATCACAATGAATTCGAGTAGATTTTGGACGACCGGGATCCCTTAATAAGGACGAATCTGGTACAATCGGAAGCCAATTCTGAACCTCATCAAGGTTTTTCTCATTACCTATGGGGGAACTCAAATTCATATACCTTAAATACTTCTGAAAGTCGGTATACGGGATCCAAAAAATGGTTATAGTCTTGACGGGTATGAGAGCAAGCTACTATGACATGGAAGCATGGATACTTCAAAGCTTGAAAAAACTCACAGTCACACCACTTGTCTCGTAGATTAACTCTGAACGAGTTAGCTTGAATCCCTTGAAGAGGTCGCGACATCTCTGTGACATGAAGTAATTCATGGGTTCTAGAGAAGATTGTTCCAGACATTTCATTTGATGCAACAATTCTTTTTTTGTATATCTGCAACTAATCTTGGGTGATAGACATAATCATTTTGCATCCAAGTTTGAGCTTGCCCCCGAGCTTTCCAAAAAGCGCTCTCAAACAAAAATACGTCATTTTAACCAAAATCGTTACTGGTAAATGACGTGCCCCCTTTAAGGTCGAATTGATAGCCTCAGCCAAGTTGGTTGTCATGTGTCCATATCGATATCCATCATCATATGCATTTGTCCAAATTTCTTTGTTGATGAGGCTGATGTAATTGTATCATTCCTCGTTCTTTCCTCACAAAAATTGAAGCATGGACTCAAATGTTTCAGGTAATAGTTCGTAACCTAAGCATTAAATGTAAAACTTATTGTTAAGTTTCCATAAAAAATTAAAATGACTTAGAAATAAAATTAGGTATTTTGACATATCCATGCGCACAAGTAATTGGCGCTCATCATTCTTCTTGAACTTTCCAGTGTAGTTAGCAACAATGTGTCGGATACAGTATCGATGTTGGACATAGGGTGGTTGCCACATTGGACCCAAAGAATCCATTGCTGCTTTGATCCTAGCTCCGTGATCTGAAATGACACATATTTTTTCCCTCGTTACAACATGTAAGCGTAGGAAAAAAGCCCAAGTATTTGTATCTTCTCCTTCAACAAGGGAAAAAGCAACTGGAAGAATGTTGCGATTACCATTTTGGGCAACTGTCAATAGTAAAATTTGCTTTTATTTTCCATACAAGAATGTCCCATCGATTTGGACCACGAGCTTGCAATATTTCACAACATTAATGCAGTGTGGGTAAGTCCAAAAAAAGTCGGTAGAATTGGCATCGATCGTAAAACACTCGATCATTTTGGTATGCATGGCAAGTTTCAAAGTCAACAATTGTCCTAGGATTCAAACTGCGCACTACCCTAAACCAACTTGGTAGTTCATTGTAAGATGCATCCCACTCACCGTGAAGTTTTTTAATGGCATTCTGCGTTACATTCCATGATTTCATGTATGAGACGGTGTACCCATATTGTGAGTGTATAGCTAAAATCAACACCACAATAGTTATATGGGAGCATGCTTTGACAGATAATGACGGAGTCCAAGTTGGGATGATCCTGGTTGATCCCTCTAGCACAACACGTGTGATGACCATTGTATATTGTTAGTTCCTATATATTGTTTTTCCTCTTCCTCTTCGATACACGAACCATCTAGTTGCATCCGTTATCACGTTGGACACAGTGGAAGACATACTTTTCAGTGGTGGGACTGTCGACTCTGGACTGAACATAATTACGAATGTTGTAATTCTTAATTTTCATAGTCGCTTCTTCTTTGGATGGAAACTTCATTCCTTTATATGATTCATCATCATTGACTGATGAGTTAAATCCGTAATCACCAGCATTAGGCATATTCGCAAATTCTGACCCGTACATTGCACCATAGTCAACTTCATATATGTGTGCTGGAGGTTTGATGTGTACCGTATTTGTGGGAAATTCACCTACATCACCATCATCGGAGTCCGTGTAATGCTGTTAGAAAGAATAAATTACATAGTAGCTTGTTGTCTTTTTTTATTATTATTATTTTGATGCTTAATTTTTTTGATAAAAATATCACAAAATTACTTTTTTTAATTCTGATCAGCAAGTTTTATGTTACTTTTAAATATTTTATTTGATTAATAAGATAGTGAAATCGTCCGACATTATTATTATTATTATTATTTTATCAAAAATTTATATTTAATTATTTTATGTTATCACCTGAAAATTATGTCAAAATACAATTAGAGTAGATAGAACCATAGATATTGCATATAAATGTCGAAGACTTGAAAAGTTGACGACGGCAACAACACGCTTTAACTCAAATTAGTCCAGACAGTCTTGAACCGCCACCCTAAAGGAAAGGAAGTTAAGCGCAGACTGAGATTTAAATTATATTTTATATAACTTAATAACTAAAATATCATGATTAGTTCAAATGATAAATAGAATAATATCATTTAAATAAAATCTCAAATTTAAATTTTTATGTATATAAAAAAATTTATTAGGAGACTCATCTATTAAATTCAGATGTAAAATATAAAATTAATCAAGATGAAAAGACAAAAAAATTACATATAAAGCAGGAGAGAAACTGATGGGCCTGTTTGATTCATTGCGTTGCCCATAGTATGGGGTACGTGTTCTATCGAGTCGAATTAAAAAATTTAAGTTATTTTAGTTGTTGAGTCTTATTCTACAATTCGGAGTTGATTTGAATTTTTTTAAATCAAATCGAGTTTTTAGAATTCGAGTCTAGTCGAATTTTTAAATTTCTATTTAAATTTAATTGTAAACATTTATAATAGTAAGATATTACTTGATTATAATCTAAATGGTTTTTATAACTATATGCAATACATATATTTTTTTTCTTTATACTTGAATAGAGTGACTTTGATGACAAAAGAATTGTTATTATTTCTTAAGATCTTGAGTTCAAGCGCTAGAATTGTCAGGAGTTTGAATGTTTAATATTAAATGATTGAGAGTTATTTGAATTATATTTTTACAACTCAATTTGAATTTAAAATTCTTTCTAGTCAAGTTTTCTCGAATCAAGTCAAATAAAACAATTAATTTTTTAAGTTGGGTTCTACTCAATTCTAATCATAATGAATGACTAATTAAATTACTTAGAATTAATTGTCAGCAATTCGGGACTTGATAGATTATGGGTTTTCTTTCATAATTTCAAATTCGATAAAAATTTCGTTGAAGTAAGACTGGGGAGTGAAGAGGCTCCAGATCAGGGCAGTGCTTGTCTTGTGCCGATTGGCTGTTTTGTTACGTGTCCTTTTATACTAAGGTAGTCTAATTTAATGTTAAGGAATGACATAAAATAAATGCCATCGAAAATATTATAAAAATTATAATATTTTTTGTTGTATGTAACCTAAAATGTTAATTTTTTAACATTTTAAGTTAAGTAGAAGGTAACATTTTCGGTTGTCAACTGAAAAAATTATAAAGAATGTTTTTAACCGAAAAATGTTAAGAAAAAGTTAACATTTTAGGTTGCTTAGAAAATATTATGATTTTTTTAACATTTTTTGTCGCACATTTCCTCAACATTAAATTAGGCTACCTTTCCTTAGACTCTCCCGTTTTATTATTACAACTTTATTTCCCGTAAGAAGATGAAATCGCTTGCAGGTAGTTCTATCCTACAACAACCTAATTTAAGGATACAGAATGGCAGAAGATAGACACGGTTGAAAATATTATAAAAATAATAACATTTGAGGTTGGACACAACCTAAAATGTTAACTTTTTGATATTTTCGATTAAACCGAAAATGTTATAAAGAATGTAACATTTTTTGGGTTGCTAATCGAAAATATTATAAAAAAAGTTTTCAGCCGAAAAATGTTAAGAAAAATTAACATTTTAGGATGCATCAAACCTTAAAATATTATGATTTTTATAACATTTTCGATTGTGCATTTTTTTCAGCCTAAATCAAGCTGTCTTTCCTTAGACTCTCCATCGTGTGCCGGTTATTTGCAGATTAAGCCCCGTGATCGAGTCAGGTACGTTATTTATTTATTTAAATTTCAATTATTCAATTATGCGAAATGTGAAAATGTTGAAGTCCAATTTTGTTTCAATCTATTTTTTCTTTTCTTTTTTTGGAATTTCTTACGTTGCGAAATTGTTAGTGTTGAATGAATAACTAAAAAGAACAATTGATTTTGTAATCAGAGGTTAGCTGCCTTAGGTATTCCAATGGAGTACATCGAAAGGTCTTATGAGGGGATAGTTGATTTTGTTAATGTTAATGGGTTATTGTTGCAAGAGAGTTTCTGGAATCTTACCTACAGATGAAGATGTGATGGAGTACTCTATACAAGATATTGGTGTAAGATCTAAGAAATGGATGTGTTTGACTATGAAAAATCAGTTCCGTGAGAGTATGCTTTGGTTACAGTGGCTTATGTTTCAGGGTGAACCGATGAATGCTTTGAAAAACCCAGTGAGATCGAGTGTTGGTGAACGTGGTGCTTGTGGTGCAGCTTGGGGAGCCAATGACATTGCATATAGGTGCCGGACGTGTGAGCTTGATCTGACTTGTGCTGTTTGTCTTCCCTGTTTCCAGAATGGAAATCATAAGCATCATGAATATTTGATTATATATACGGGCGGTGGCTGCTGTGATTGTGGGGATGAAACAGCATGGATACTGGAGAGGTTTTGCTCGAAGCATAAAGGCTCAGAACAGATTCGATCACTTGATGATAGCATAGCAAATTCTGCTGGTCCTGTGCTTGATGCACTCTTTATTTGTTGGAAAAACAAGCTATATGCAACAGAACGTATATTTCATGAAAATATGAAAGCAACTGATGGGGGTGCTAAACAGCGGAAAGCTGAAAATGAACTTACTTATGTGCTGGTTGAGATGCTTATAGAATTTTGCAAGCATAGTGACAGTTTGCTCAGTTTTGTGGCTAGGAGGGTAATTTCTTTAGATGGTTTATTGGATATTTTGGCCAGAGCAGAGAGGTTCTTTGGCAATGGTGTTATGAAGAAACTGTTGTGGAATTCGGATTAATTTCCACCAATAATAACAAATTCACCTTGAAAACTATTATCTAGGTGACTAGTGTGAAAATGATTGTATTAAAAATCACCCCAAGGTAGATTCCCAGGAAAGAGTGGAGGGGTCATAATGGTCCCTCTTAAAACCCACTCTCCTTAGATAGAACTACCAAGACAAGTAATTTTAATAGGACAATAAATAACAATAACTATACCCGACAATAGCTATTAAATAGACATAAAAGAGAACACCAAAATTTAACGAGGTTAGGCCAAAATTATGCCCACGTCCTCGAACACTACTAAAATAATATTTCACTAATAGAGGAAATATTACAAAGAGAGAGAAAGATTACAAATAACCTTTAATATAGAAGAAGACTTATATTTGTGGGATACTTAACTAAGAGGAGTAGGACTCTATTTATAACAAAAAAAATTCCCCTCCTCCTTATACAAAACCAATGTGGGATTCAAAATTTGCCAAAAACCCAACAAATCTCCACCTTGGCAAATTCCACGCACATCTCTCAAAAATTCAATCTTCAGTAGTGTCTGCAAATTCATATTTCAATTTGTAATAATATTGACCAAGTCTAAACAATGTTTAAACTTGACCGCAGTTACCACTTTTGTCAACATATTAGCAGGATTCTCAGTGGTCCGAATCTTCTGGATTATGACTCCACCTTCTTCTAGAATTTCTCGTACAAAGCGATATCGAACATCGATGTGCTTCGTCCTTGCATGGTAAACCTGGTTCTTTGCTAAATGAATAGCACTCTGACTGTTACAGTGCACTTTGATGTGCTTCTGTTCCATTCCCAATTCACCAAGCGATCCTTGAAGCCAAATTGCCTCATTCACAACCTCTGTAATTGCCATATACTCTGCCTCTGTAGTAGGCAAAGCCACTGTTGACTGTAAGGTGGACTTCCAACTGACTGGTGCTTTTGCAAATGTAAACACATAACCAGTAGTTGATCGACTCTTGTCCAAATCACCTACATATTCTGAATCACAATACTCAACTACACACTGACCATCTTGTTTGTCCTACTGAAAGACCAAACCAACATCTATGGTATTCAGAATATACCGCAGAATCCATTTCATAGCTTTCCAATGCTCCTTTCCAGGATCATGCATATACCTGCTCACAACCCCAACTGCCTATGAAATATCAGGTCTCGTACACACCATTGCATACATCAAGCTACCAACAACACTTGCATACGGAACCTTTGACATGTATTCCTGTTATGCATCATCCTTAGGTGACATGGATGTACCAAGCTTGAAATGAGGAGCAAGAGGTGTACTAATTGGTTTTGACTTCTCATTCATGCCAAAACGTTTTAGTACCTTCCTCAGATATTCTTTCTGAGACAAACAAAGTCTCCCCAATTTCTTATCCCTTGATATCTTCATGCCTAGAATCTTCTTCGCTTCACCAAGATCCTTCATCTCAAACTCCCTGTTCAATTGAGTCTTTAGTTTCGTAATTTCTTTCTGACTCCTGGAAGTTATCAGCATATCATCAACATAAAGAAGAAGATATATATAGGAACCGTCTTGTAGCTTGCGTAAATACACACAATGATCATATTTGCTTCTTGTGTACTTTTGTCCTATCATAAACTTGTCAAATCGCTTGTACCACTGCCTTGGAGATTGCTTCAATCCGTACAATGATTTTTTTAATTTGCACAACATCTCTTCTTTTTCAGCAACTTTGAATCCATCTGGCTGAGTCATGTAGATTTCCTCGTCCAAGTCTCCATGTAAAAATGCAGTTTTTACATCCATCTGAACTAGTTCCAAATTCAACTGCGCTACCAAAGCCAACAAAATTATGATGGAGGAATGTTTTACAACTGGAGAAAATACTTCATTATAATCAACTCCCTCCGTTTGAGCGTAGCCTTTAGCCACCAATCTTGCTTTGTAGCGGATGTTATTCTTGTCAGGAAATCCATCTTTCTTTGCATATACCCACTTGCACCCAATTGCCTTATTTCCCTTCGGAAGACTAGCTAGTTTTCATGTCTGATTCTTTTGAAGGGATTGCATTTCTTCATTCATGGCGATCCTCCACTTTTTATATTCTGAACTTTGGACTACTTTATTAAAAGTGTCATGAACGTCATCAATTGCAATTGGTGATGCAAAAGAGACCATATCAGCATAACGAGCATGTTGTCTAATGGTCCTCTTTCCCTTTCTGAGTGCAATTGATTCATGTTGTTGTGGAGGTTCTTGGGTCTGAACCTCTTCTTCATCTGACTCTTCTTCTACCATATGAGAGTCAACATTTGTTTCTTTACTGGCTGGGACAATTCTGCTTCCTTCAAACTCCACTTGTTTGGGAGTTCCATCTGTTTGCTCCAATTTTTCTGAAGTCACCTTTCTCAACATGGTAGATTCATCAAAGGTAACATCCTTGTTGAAGATTATTTTCTTTATTTCTGGACACCAAAGACGATAGCTTTTCACACCAGAGGTGATCCCCATAAAGATCGCCTTCTTTGCTCTTGGATCCAGCTTTGACTCATTAACATGGTAGTATGCAGTGGAACCAAACACATGTAAGGAATCATAATCTGTAGTTGGTTCTCCAAACCATTTCTCTAATGGTGTTTTACCACCAATAGCAATTGACGGTAAGCGGTTGACAAGGTGACAAGCATAGACCAAAGCCTCAGCCCAAAACTCTTTGCCTAACCCAGCATTAGACAACATACACCGAACCTTCTCCACTAATGTCCGGTTCATACGCTCTACCACCCCCATTCTGTTGTGGTGTATTTATGACAGTGAAGTGCCTGACAATACCTTCTTCTTCACAGACTTTCAGAAATGGATCATTTTTGTACTCTCCACCATTGTCTGTACGGAGACGTTTGATTTTTTTGCCTGTTTGAGTCTCCACCATCTTTTTCCATTTAAGGAAAAATCCTAGCACCTCATCCTTTGCCTTCATTGTATACACCCAAACTCTCCGGGAAAAATCATCAACAAAGGTTACATAATAGTGTGTTCCTCCCAATGAAGTTGTCTTGGAAGGCCCCCATACATCTGAATGAACATAATCCAAAATACCTTTAGTATCATGGATTGATGTTACAAATTTCACCCTCATCTTATTCCCTTTGATGCAATGCTCCCAAAAAGCTAATCTGCAAGCTCGATCACCCTTCAATAATCCTTTATTTATCATCAATTTCAAGGATTTTTCACCAACATGCCCCAAGTGCATATGCCATAACCTGGTTATTTCTGATTCCTGTTCATCAGCAGAAGCTGTCACTGCTGTTGTCCCAACAATTGTACTACCAAGAATGTAATACACATTGTTTCTTTTCCAGATTCCCTTCATTATCACCAGTGCACCAGATATAATCCTCATAATCCCATCTTTTGCCCTTATTTCTAAACCTTTTGACTCTAAGGTTCCCACAGAGATGAGATTTCTTATTAAATCTGGTACATAATGGACAACTGTTAAGGTTCTGATTGATCCATCTTGATTCCTCAAGCGAATTGAACTAATCCCAAGTGTGTCAAGAGGGGAATTATTTGTTGTTTAGACAATTCCACATTTTAGCTCTTTAAAATCAAAGAACCATTCTCTATTGGGGGTCATATGGTGGTTACAAGCTGAATCTAACAACCATGAACTGGAACAACTGGTTGATGGCGTAGCAGCGAATGCGAAATCTGAATCTGCATCATCATACTCGACCACATTTGACTCTGAGACAGTCTTTACCCTTTCAGGTTTGCCTTTATTCTTTAGCCTGGGACATTATTTCTTCCAGTGACGTTTTTCTCGACAAAAGGAACATTCATCTTTGCTCAATCTGGACTTTGACTTCGATCTCCCTCTCTTTCCTTTATTCTGACTCTTCGAACGGCCTCTAACAACAAGAGCTTCTACTTTGACACTTGTGTTTTCTTGTTTGTCTTTCTTTCTCAATTCATAACTATACAAGGCAGTTGCTACTTCACTGAGAGACACATCAACCTTCCCATGAAGTAGAGTAGTTTCAAGATACTCAAACTCATTAGGAAGTGATCCCATCAACATCAGAGCCAGATCTTCATCTTCAAAAGTCACGTCCATATTCATCTTCAAAAGTCACGTCCATATTCATCAGATCAGTCACCAGCTGATTAAAGCTAGTAATGTGATCATTCATAGTGGTACCTGGTACATAGTTGAAGCGGAACAATCTCTTTTTCATGTAGAGCTTGTTCTGACTGTTTTTCTTCAAAAATTTCTCCTCCAGTGCCTTCCACAATTTACTTGCAGAAGTTTCCTTAGAAAATGCATACTTCTGCTCTCTAGAAAGACATGATCGAATAGTACCACATGTCAATCTATTGATCCTCTTCTATTCTTTCTCCTCAACATCATCTAGTTTCTCTCATTCAATAGCAATGTCTAGACCCTGCTGAAATAAGGCATCTAGAACCTCACTTTGCCACATGCCGAAATGACCGGTGCCATCAAAAATCTCCACTGCAAATCTAATATTTGTCACAGCATTTCTTGCCAAAATTGAAGATGAAGAAGCTGTTGACGACGATATGGATGTTTTTGTGTCTTCCATTTCTGCTACAAATTCTATTTAATAGCTGTCAATGTGGAATGTCAATTCGCCCAAGGAAATTTTTTTCTGATGTGGAAGATAAACCTAAGCCGCAACCACAGAGCATACTAAAATAAATCAAGAGCTCTGATGCCAATTGTTGTGGAATTCGGGTTAATTTTCACCAATAATAACAAATTCACCTTGAAAACTATTATCTAGGTGACTAGTGTGAAAACGATTGTACTAAAAATCACCCCAAGGTAGATTCCCATGTAAGAGTGGAGGGGTCACAATGGTCCCTCTTAAAACCCACTCTCCTTGGACAGAACTATCAAGACAAGTAATTTTAATATGACAATAATCAACAACAACTATACCCGACAATAGCTATTAAATAGACATAAAAGAGAACACCAAAATTTAACGAGGTTAGGCCAAAATTATGCCTACATCCTCGAACACTACTAAAATAATATTTCACTAATAGAGGAAATATTACAAAGAGAAAAATAGTACAAATAACCTTTAATATAAAAGAAGGCTTATATTTGTGGAATATTTAACTAAGAGGAGGATGGCTCTATTTATAACAAAAGAATTTCTCATCCTCTTTATACAAAACCAATGTGGGATTCAAAATTTGCCAAAAAAAAACCAACAGAAACTCCATGAATTGCAGTTGAAATTGCTGGCAGATCCTGTCTTCAAAAATGAATTTTCTAAAGGTTTTTTAAGTTACTACCCAACTGTTATAAATGAAGCCATAAAAGAGGAAGTGACAGCGTTTTCAATAAGTACCCACTAATCTCACAGCTTTCTATGTCCAAGTATTCAGTGTACTCATCTTGTGAAGGAGATGAACCTATGGGACATGCTACTGAAATGGTTGGGAGACATTTTTCTTTCTTGCACTCGAGAAGATGGTCGTTTGCAGGTAATTTCTATTGTTCTTGTTTTCTTTTATGAACTAGGCCACAATTGCACGAGGACATACAGTTTGACATTAAAAAGTATGAAATCTGAGCTTTGCTCGCATTCTATGTCATTTTGGTTATTGCAATGAAAACATAATTCCCGGAAATGGCTATTGGAGAATTTATTTTACTACTAGAGTGTTGGAATTTTGTCGGGTTATATAGGGTTTTGTGATTTTTTTTTCTTTTTCCGGCTGCTAACTGGGGGAGTTTGTATGACACCAGTCACACCACAAATTAGGAGCCTTCAAAATCGGGTATCGATTTTTCGGGTATATGAAATATTGGATACTCAGAATTTTCGCGTATCAAAATATTGACTCGTATCTTGGCCCATTACATTCGAGTATTTCTAAATCGGGTATCTGTAAAGCCTGATACCTGTATTTTCGAGTCACGGGTATCTCGTTTATAATTTTTTTTATTTTTTACCTTTAAATTATAGCAATTGTAAAATATATATATATATTCTAAAATATTAATTTAAAGGTCTATAATATATAATTCACACATAAAGTTTAAAAATTTAAATCACATAATTAAAAGAAAAATTATTAAAAATTAAAATAAAAATATAATTAAATTTCAAATGTTTAGAAGATAAAATAAATATTTTAAAAAATAATTTAGAATGTTCATGTGAAATAATTTAAAAAATTAAGAATTTAAAATGTTATGTCAATAAATTTAAGAAATTAAGAACTTTGGTTAAAGTATTATAATTTGATATTTATAAATAAAAATTTAATATAAAAAATAAAAGATAACAAATATATATAAACCAAGTATCAATCGGCGGGTATCCAATTAAGTAAGATTTTGTGACCCGGAGTCCGACCTGAAAATCTAAAAAAATTAATGGACTGGGTACATGACCCAAAAAATTGGATATTTTCAAAATAGATATCCAATAATTTTTAACCGAGTCGGCGGGTCAAGTCAATCGATCAGGTATTTTTAAACACCCCTACTACAAACCGTGTAATTTGAGATATTCGGACTATCATGAGCCATGATGTAGTCTCCAGATATGCAATACATGAGCAGAAGGACATTTTAAGAACTTGGCTAAAGCTCGACTTTTGTATAAGGGATGAACCCTGTAAAGAGGGAAACTGGCCTCCATATTGAAGAAGAAAATGAATCTATGCATTTGCTTTTTGTTTTAAGCCATTCTATTGCCAATATTCATTCCCTTCTGGTAGATGGGGCATTTGTTGTTGCCTCAAGTGAACGGGCAACTTTCTTACGATTATAAGCAAGATGTGGATGATGAAGATAGCATAAGACATGCCAAAGTATGAAGGCTCTCCAAAGAGAGTTCTGTTTGTAGTGGATCAGGGAGGAGTGTTTTGAAGGCTACGGAAATTGGATCCGACTCTGCATCTCATCTTTTAATTCCCTCATCTGCCTTGTGGTTAATACTGGAGTGCTTAAGGGCTATGGAGATTTGGTTGGAAGTGTTAGATTTGTCTAGAAATTAAGTTGACAAGCTGGAAATTTCATCTTGGTTGACGGTCAATTTATTGGAAATTTTATCTTGGTTAGTGGCCAAACTTTGAATATGTGAATTTCATATTTGGTGGCTAACTTGTACACATTGAAAAATTCTTTGGTAGGTAGTCAAACTTTGAACATATTGTTCTTAAAACTCAACTATAAATAGGTCTAAGTATTTTCATTAAAAATCATCTCAAAAACAAGTTCTCTATTCCTCTTGTATTCTTTATTCTCCCATTTTGGGAATTCTAAAGAATTCCATTTGTTGTAATATTGGGGATATAGTGAAGTTATCATCTGGTGTGGTGCCCGAGGAGTAGACGATATTCTCGTCGAACCTCGTAAATTTAGTGTGTTCTCTCCTTTATTGTTTTTATTCGGTTCTTTTCCATTGTGTTTCAATATTCAATAGTTTGACAGATTTATCCGTTGTGTAATTTTTGGTGGTTTTAATCTTGACATTTTAAGTCAATTTTAAAACTACGTTCGTGTGAGAAATAACTCGTTTTCCCCTACAGGAAGTTGATGGCGGTACCTCTGCTGCTCTTGAGAGTTTATCTTCTCCAAATAATTGTGGCATTTCTGATAGCAATTTTTTGGCAATAAAGAAAACATTGTACAACATTAAGAAAGGGAATTACTTTGGGAAGCTAACTGGTTCAAGCAAAAATCATAGCTCTCAATGTTCTTCACCCATGTATCGTGGAAATCAAGCAAGTGATGATATGGATATTGCTAAAATAAGAAGCTCAGACAGTAAAACACTTCAGCTGAAATTGATCCAGTTACATGCATTTATATGGGTGTTGCCAGTGAAACGGACACAGATGGTGGCGTAGGACTAGCTACTCTACGTGTTTTGAGCTTGTGAATGGCCAGATATCGTTCATGATGTTATTTCACAAGAGAGATCTGTTCACATTACATTATATCGATTATTTTCCTTGCTTCTACAGAAGGCATTGAGAATGTCTTATGGTGAATCTGTAATGCAAAATATAACAAATGCTTGTTCAGCAAGTTCATTATCAGCACATACCGATTTCTTTGGTCACATCCTCAGGGGATTCAGTCCTTGGGGTTCTCTGCCTGTGTTATGGAGCATCCCTTACGGATTAGGGTATTTTGTGCTCAAGTTATTGCTGGAATCTGGCAGAAGAATGGAGATGCTGCCCTAGTTCTTGCGAGTGGTACCGCTCTGTTCACTGGTAGGTTAGGTTTTCTTTACTTGTTGGGCATAACTAGTGGGAAAAAGTGCCCTAAGTTTCCATTTCTTAGTTTTCAATTTCTGATTTCTTTATTTGCAGGACTGAACAAGGTTTGGAGCTTGATTTACTTTTGCTGCAGTGCTGTGCTGCACTTGCTCCTCCTGATCTCTATGTTAAGAGAATTGTCCGTCTAACTCAGTTGGTAAAGCGCAAGGGTCTTAACCTTGTGGTCGTGGGATCAAGTTTCACTGAGGGCAATTCATAACGGAGGTCTTTCACGAAAACTGCTCTCAACCTAGCGTTGGGGGCAGCCTACTACTCTACCTCCCTTACCTATTACAAATGGGAATAGGCTTTTAAACTACCTTTCTCTGACTCTTGAAAGGTCAAACGAGTATGTATTTACCCCTTCAACTTCTACTTTTACATCAATGAAATGCTTTCAGTTCATTTAGTTTCTTTTATAAATTCATGAGCGTGTACTTGAATAGGGTTAGCAAGGACCATTCTGTTTATTGGTAAATGTTATTCATGAGGAAGATACCTTTTGTAAGTGAATCAATTACTGAATCGTTAAACTATGGTGCTGGCAAACATTGTTTGTTGTCACTACTTGTTGCCTTAATGAGAATGCATCAGCAAGACAATATAAACAGCTATATGGAATCCAGCAGCTACAGTTTCTCTCCTCTGATTGAATGTTTATTGAAGAAGTTCGCTGAAGTTGATTCCCAGTGTATGAACAAACTGCAACAACTTGCGCCTGAAGTGGTTAGCCACCTATCAAAATCTACTTTTAATACCGAGAGAAGTACACCGGGTTCAGCCTCTGATAGTGAGAAGCGAAAGCTCGTGAAAGACAAGCTGCCATAATGGTGAAATTTTGCCTTAGAATGTGTGGATTTATGTTGAGGATAAAAATGAAAGGATGGATAAGATTGGGAAAAGGGAAGTTGTAATATCACAATAATAATTGGAATGGAATATGATAAATTATGAAGTGCATCTGGAGTGAAGCAATCTTTAAAAAGGCCGGTAGGATGCTGGTGAAAGATCTAAACAATCTTGAATTTAGCAATTTGCTCCTCTGCTAACATAAAATATAATGTCTCTCATACTTGGCCTTAATAAAATGTCATCTGTGATTCCTTTAAAATGAGGACTAATCAAATCAGAGGCCAATATCTCCCTTCTGAATCTTGTACTTTCATGAAAGTGGTCTGGGTTTCACCTCATAATTTTGGGGGGGGGGGGGGGAATTGCCTCGCATTAGATTATTCAATGTTCATTTATTTACTGGTCTGATGAAAAAACTTGTATTAAATGCTAAATGGATTGTTTGTGGGTTTGAATCATTTCTGTACTCTGTAATTCTTCCTGCAGGCAAAAATGAAAGCAGAACAATCTAAATTTTTTGTCAAGCATCACTTCCACTGCTGATGATGATTCAAAATCTGAAGCAGAAATTTCTGATTTCGACACGAAGCACAAGGTGCTGTACAACCGAGTTGCGCCCTTTCCTGTTTCTTTCTTGATTCTTCTCCAAGAAAGTGTTTAATGTTCTGGTCATCCATCATTTTGAGACAAACAGTATCTTCTTTTTTTTCCTTCAAGAATTAACATTGTATTATTTATTGGAAAAAGAAATCTAGGCTTTTAAGCTATGTTGATAGAGGCCCTCCGTCATGGGATCAATGTTCAGACAAGGAGCAAGGTAATATTCCCAGAAATAGTTTGACCAATCAGTAGGGATCAAATGCCTCTGCCCGCAGTTCAGGATTGGCTTCTTTGTCACTTCAGTTGACTGAAAATTCAGTTGTCGAGTCTAACAATAATGGTCAGGGGCAAGATAGGGAAGTAAATGTCATTCTCGAGATTTTAAAGTCTCGATTCCCTTCAGTGAGGAGCGTTCAAACACCTTTCACATCTACTGATGTGAGGGACAGTACTAAGTATAATTTGGGGAAGGTGAAAGAAGATATGTACATAACTATTCGTAAAGAAATGCATGATATTTAGTTAAGCTCAAGCTTTCAAACAGATGAAGCATCCTCTGGTATTGAATGTTCCTCAGAAAACCGCAGGGATGCTGAATCTGAAATACTTGGAATATACATTGTTGCACTTTCAAGTGAGACAATTAAAAACACGTTGGGTACTGAAAACACTGGTGTCGATAGAGAGTTGACGGAATCTACTTCACGGCCTTTTGTTTATGATGAATTTGGCCCATTAGATTGTGATGGAATTTATCTGTCTTCCTGTGGGCATGCTGTACATCAGGGTTGTCTTGATCGCTATTTATCATCACTGAAGGAAAGGTAAGTTTTCTTAAAAAACATCACTATAGTTCATATTGGATAGATTTGCTTATTTCTTATAACATTATTCTGAACGTCACTAAGAGATAGAATTCAAAGGCTCGTGCAACCATATACCACTGATCTTTCTCAAAGCAATTATGAGGTGTGAACTTATAATTAACTTCATTGATTGGACTTCATATTGTCCTTTTGGTGGAGGATGCTCTACTGAAACCTCAAATGTCTTCACTAAAATCAACTACAAATTATTACCATTCATAGTTGATGAAATTTCAAGTATAGATTTGGAGCTTGAATCATGTAACCAGAATTTTCCATGCCTAAATTTGTACCATTCAAAGGCTCCTAGCCTTGTAGTTCAGGTTAAGTTCAATTTCACTGCGCCTTCTATTATTGTGTCTTTAAATCCTCAAGCATCAAGTCCCTACCTCTGGGTTAATTTCAATCTCATTATGCCTTTTATAATTGAGTCTGCTAGTTGAGTTCTGAGGATGCCTTGAGGAATCTTGAGTTTATGATATGGATGGGTTTTGAAATTTATTTGTAATTTCATTTAACGAGGAACCAGAAGTTGCAAATATGCCTTCTAGCTTGGGAGATTTTAAATGATGCCTGCCTAGAAGTGCACTGGCATGAAAGTGCATAAGATATCTTCTTGCTCTGTGGTTGCAGATTTGCACGGAGGAGTTTTTTTTGAGGGGGCACATATTGTGGATCCTAATCAGGTACCAATTTCACAAAAAAAATATATATATATATTCTTTTGCAAAACCTTATATTACATTTGATGTTGATCTTGTACTTGTTTGCTCTAGTCAGGGAGAGAGTCTGTGTCCTGTGTGTCGTAGACTACCAAATTCTGTCTTGCCTGGAGTGAATGGGACTTTCCAAAAGGCCGGAAGGCAGCCTATGACTTCAACTGTTCATCAAGTGCCTTCTTTTGGTTCTCCGTTTGCAGCAAACAAAGAAACTACTTCCCTTCTGCTTCAGCAAGGTTTATGTCTTCTAAAAGCCGCTGCCAAGGTGGTTGGGAGACCTCATTTCCTTGAAGCTCTTTCTCTTCAAATAAAAGAAAGTTTAAGTCGGAATCTGGAGCCTATATCTCGTGTGCTGTCTAAAATGTATTTTCCAAAAGAGCTGGATAGATTCTTAGGATCTCCCAGATTAAGCCTCCCAATAATTTTATGGGATACTCTCAAGTATTCCCTTATGTCAACAGAAATTGCTGCTAGCAGTGGAAAGACTTCTGTGGAAGCAAATTATACTCGTACTTCTTTGTAAGGAATTTAAACCTTCTAGTGAATTTATATTTTCCTTGTTGCAAAGAGATATCTGGAACCTGAGCAGTACAAATTCACTTCATGCTCTTCAAAGATTTTGAGGTCTTCAATTGTTTGCAAAGTCTATTTGCTCTGGGATTGTCTTTGATAACCACAGCACCACAAATAAACAAGAAGGTACGGTTTTAACTTTATTACTTTGAGATTTCATTTGGAATTTGGAACATTTATGAAGAATGTTTGATCCTAAGTTCGTGATACTAGATATATTTAACAAATAGCAGTTTGGTGCTTACGTGTTTTTAAAGATTTGATCTCTAGTCTTTTGGTGGTTCGCAAATCACAAATAAATCAAAATAGGTCATTGCTAAAACTGAAGCACAATGATAAAACTTTCCACTCATGCTAAAGAGATGAGCTTTCTCAACATAACCAATAGCAGGTATAATGGGACGTAAGAGAGGGAAGAATGTTCCTAGAAACGTTGATGGAAGGAGCACAATTATTCTGTGTGTGTGTGTGTGTTCGTTTGGTGGGTTGGTGGATGTTTATCATGTTTTGCATTAACTAGATATACAATCATAAGTTGTCTTATTTTCGGATTCTTGTGGTATAAATTGGACTCACGATTGTATGTTGACAGACAATCTTCATATCTTGAAACGAAATGATAAGGAAACATTATATCCTGATATTCAATTATGGAATTGGGCATCTAATCCTGTTCTTGCTCGTGACCCTTTCTCATCATTGATGTGGGTTCTCTTCTGTCTTCCCTGCCAGTTGTTCTCATGTGAGGAGTCCCTCGTGTCCCTTGTGCATCTCTTCTATGTCGTTTCCGTGATTCAGGTTTTCCACTATCTCCCTTCATGTAGGTTCCTTGGTCTATTTGTGTAGTTTTTTTTATTTAAAATTTCTGGTGTCTAATATGAACAAGAAATTTTGATTACGGACAATATTTATGGTCAAATGAAATAATATGAAGAACTTTAACGCTTCTAAACATCTTGGGAGATATTTGTATGGTTTTTTTCTAAGCAACATGTTAAGCATCTTACCTACACCAATTGGCAGTAGGTGAAGAGACCCAATTTGAATATGAAGACCACTGGAACACTTAACCTATTTGGGATAGACCACTTTAATGGGCCCAACATGCAGGTGAAGACAGAGAGCCTATCATGGGACAAACTTGGAGGGCATTAGGCATAACAATATAAAATAACAACATAACAGACCTAGGGTTTGATATGTTAAGCATCCAACCTAAAACCAATTGGCAGGTGGAGAGGTCCAACTATAGGCTATCCAAGACTTTAATGCAGAGGCATATGCTTTCCCTTGGGGTTTTATTTCAAACGACGACATTAACTGTTTTAAATTTTCCTTAAAGCAGTCATGTTCTATGAATGAAACTATTAGTCACTATAGTTGGCACTACAATAAAATTTCTGAATGTGATATGCTGATTTCAGGCTTTAATTATATGTTGTTGGAGACATGGTTGTAAGGTCAATGGAGTAGATTCCCATCATTGCCTAATTACTGATATCTATCGCATTCTTGGAGAATCTGATTGTGCTCACTGGTATTTTGTGTCAAATGATGTTGACCAGTCTTGTGATATTAAAGAAATGATTTGATGATTGAGTTTCCTATACTTGCGGAGATGTGCATTGTTGTGGAAATTGCTCAACTCTTCTGCCCCGGCACCATTCTATGACAGGGATAATGTGTCGGAGTCATCTCATGTGATGACTGATATGATGGATACAACTGAAAATGCTTCAGTGGAGCTTAATGAAATACAAAAACCAGAGATGTTTAAGATTTCTCCTATAGATTTTGTTCTTGAGGATGAAGTCTTGCAATCATTTGCATTAAAATGGTTTCATCACTTCAAAAAGATTTATGAAACCTGCAGTTTCCAAAATGTTTTCTACTGCATTCCGGCTGTTCCATTTAAGTTGATGAACCTGCCTCATGTTTATCAGGACCTATTACAAAGGTTTGTTCCAAAATACATGCTTAGACATGCAGATATCATTCCTTTTTCGAGAATGTCTTCATTCATGATAATATATGCGTTTCAACAGGTATATAAAGTAGTCTTGCCCTGACTGCAATGCTACACTAGTTGAACCTGCATTATGCCTTTTGTGTGGTAGACTATGCTCTCCAAGTTGGAAATCATGTTACAGTTTAACGTTCAACATCCTTTTCTTGTGCTGATTTTGTGCTTAACATGTGCATTTATCCCTGATTCTCCAGTATTTTGATTGCTAAGATTCTTTAATAAATTAAAGTACTGGTCTTTTTCTTTAATATTTTCCTTACTAGGGAAAGTGGATGCATGACTCATGCAATGAACTGTGATGCTGGTATTTGTGTATTTCTGTTGATAAGGGTATTGTTCTCCTAGTTTTTGCTTGGAAATTTCACCCAATAATTCTTGAAAGTGGCTGATAGTCTTTTATTGTTGTAATAGAGAACATGCTACAAAGATGTGCACGTCAAGCTCCTTGGACTTCTCCATATTTGGATGCTTTTGGTAAAGAGGTAAAGCACATTCTTTTTATTGGGAAAGTTTGTAACAATCATATATTTTAGTAACTTGAGGTTGAAGAAGACAAAATATTGGTAAGCATTAAGTGTTATGATATAGAATAGACATTTTGCACTTTCAGCCTCTTTTACTTAACCAATGAAGGCCAAGGGTGGTTATGATTGTTATCGTTATCAACCACAAAAAAGGCATAGTTTACTAAGTGTGGTAAGTTCACGAGCCTCGGAAAATTTTCAACCAAGGATCTACTTCGGTTCCCCTTTGGCTATAATTCAATGCAAAGAGGCTTGGGAAATTTTGAAAGATTTATTAATCTACTTGATATTTTTAACTTGATTGAACCTACCAGAATGTTAGAGATTCCTGGAGCTGATTTATATATATACTCATTGCTGTAAAAGAACATATATTGAAGGTGCAAGTATTCATTTGGTTGAGACTTGTATTAGATACTATAATTCTTAATTTGAATTCCATATGGCTAGTCATGGAACCGAATCAACTTTAAATGTGTACACGTTTGTTTTCACTGCATATTTGTTCTTGCCCTTCACATCATATGGAAGCAGGGACGGACGCAGGATTTTTGATATTGTACGCCACTTTCTCATTCCAGGATATTGAAATGCGAAGCGGAAAACCACTATATTTGAACGAGGAACGTTATGCTTCTCTATCGTACATGGTAATTTCTAAATCCTCTGCTTTTCTTATATATTTATCGTCCATGACACTAGAGACGGTTTTATATTTTTGGTTGTTCATGTTTGTAATAATAGGTTGCTTCTCATGGCCTTGATCGAAGGTTGAAGGTTCTAGGCCAAACAACCATCGGTACCTTCTTCATGGTTTAGCTTGGTTTCATGGTCAAGGTGTTGGCTAATCTTTGGTTTCTATTTACTTGTCTATTTTCTAGTAAGACACCAAATTGCTTAGAAAATGGTTCTACAAAACTGAAGGTTGGTGGTATATGTAAATGAAAGGATCGGACAGCGATGTTGGCTGGACATACCGGTAATCAGGTCAGCTTAGTTGATCAAGTGTTTCTTTTCCTTTGCCATTTGTGTATTTTTACTTATTTGTTAATGAAAATTGATTCTTGAATCAGTCTTTTTATGGGAGACGATGGGGGTCTCTTCAACATCTTGTATTATGATGTGTGCGTAGTTGCACATCTTCACGAGACCTCAGCTCTTCACTTAATGTTTGTGGTTTACTTCAAGGGCTAGAAGTTGTATTGTCCCAACTTTTTTTATTTTTTTATTAATATATTCGTAAACATTGTTGTTCAACATGTATTCCATTGGATACCCCCAAAATGGTCATTTTAAATCAATTTTGATTTATTTGTTTCATACCGTACCAAATCCAGATTAGGATTTAAGATTTAAATATCAAGCCAACTGGTAATATATAATTTCATATACCAAAGCTTCTTTTTTTTCTAAATATACCAAAGCTTCTTAATTATGTACCAAAGGTATATATTACGGATTTAACTTTCTCTAGAAAAAATATTTTAATATAAATTATATATATATAATATTAAAAAAAGAATATATTACTCTTAAAAAAATTGATCATATTATACATTAATTTATCAGATATTAATGTTATACGTTAATGTAGGACTTTATTTAGACGTTTTAATTTTTTAAATCATGACTTCGTATTTTAAATTTTTTTACTCTCCCTAGATACATATGCATACTGTAGACACCATTTTTTGCCCGGTAAAATTATAATAATAATAATAATTATTATTATTATTATTTTTATTATTATTAATTATTTTTATTACATTTTGTGCAGGCCCATAAAACAAAACCCAACATATTACAAATCTAAGCCGCCCATTACCCAAATGAAGACCCGATCTAGACCCGGATCCGACCCGGCCCAATGATAACCTAAAATAGATTAGGGTTTCTAAACCCTAATCCAACAGCCTCCACCGCCAACCAATGTTCCAGTTGCTAGTGACATTGCTGAGACATCGACCAACACCGAGCCGCGCATCGTCAAGCCATCCCGAAGCCGTCACCGACATCCTTTGACGCCGCCATTGACAAATCTGCCAACAATAAACCCAAAGTCAAAAAAAAAGAAACATAAATCCCGGAAACTCCAGGATTCAACTTACCAAATCTGAGCCCACACCCCATTTGAGATCAACCATAAATCAAGGGAGATTCGATGATGAAAAGGGGGGAGAGAAAAAAATATTGAGGGCCTTTAAATCGAAGGGTCTCAAACAGAAAAAATAAAAGGAAACCACATTCAAGCTAAAAAAAGTAAACAAAAGAAAAAAAAAGGAAAAAATCAGGGATTAGGGAGAAACCATTTAGGGCAGAACAAAAAGAAGTGAGGAAAAAAGAGAGGGGAATCGATTCAAACCAAAGGCAGAGAGCAAATTAAAGAAAAAATCTGAAAAAATATTTCCCATTTGAACCAAACACCGAAAAAAATGAAAAGAGAAGTAAAGAACGTACCTCGGTTCGAAGGGGAAAGTCCAAAAGTCATCGTTTGTCAAAAATCTCAAGAGGTAAAACCTTAGATCTAGTGTTATAGGTTTTTTTTTATGAAACGGGGTCGAGTTTCGAGTTGAGTGAGAAGAAGGGAATCTTTTGAAACCTTTTGGTCTCCTCCGGCAGCTGTATGCCGCCGTGGCTCCGACGTTAGCCCTGTAGTGAGAGCCTCTGGCCACAGTGGTCGACCTATCTTCGTTTGAGAGAGTTCCAGAGAACTCTCTCTCTCTCTCTTCATTTATTTGAAAGGAAACAAATGGGGGAAGAATGTTAAACAAAGCACATTTTGGGCTTATATGTCGAACACAAAACGGCGTCGTTTGCTGGGGGGTTATGCGTGTTTTTGCTTAAGGGTAAACAGTTTCCTTAGTCCCTCTGTCTTGTAATCTTACGTATCAACCCTTAAATGAAATTATGTTCATTTGATTTTGAGCCTTAATGTTTCAAAACTTGTATTTTGGTCTTATTATTATATGTTATTATTATTGTTGTAAATATTTAATTTTGGCTATAATGTTTGTAATTTTTTCATGTTAGTCACCGATTTAATGTGGTATATAATATTTTTTATTATTCGAATTTGGGCCCTGATATTTGTACATATTATATTTGAATCACTGCTGGAATTTGGGTTTAATTATTATCTGATCCTTTATGTTACAATTTATTTCAGTCTGGTCCTAAATATTATTTATGGGTTATTTATATTTATAGTGCTTGTATTATTTCATATTTGTGATTTTGCCCTCTGATTTATTTTATAATTAATGTTTAGCCCTTTTGGTTTCTGTTATTACTATTTTAGTCCCTAAGTTCATGTATTTACTATTTTGGTCCTTGTAATTTCAAGTACTTACTTTTTGGTCATTCTATTTCAGTTCGTAATATTTATTTGTTTTCATTTCAATCCCCTATGTATGTATATATTGTAAATGTTGTTATTTTATGTTGTAAATATTTTATTTTACATCATATGTGTTTCTATTATATTTCCTTAAATATTAATGTTATTTGAATAGTTTCGAGAACGCGAATTTGTAGAACGGACGTGGAAAGTATCACTTGATCGAAGTGGTACAATCCAATACGACATTCGAACAAATAAGAACTTGAAATAAATCAATTTTATTTGACTAATTAATTTATTTTAGTAATACAATGTGTGTTATTTTAATTCATAATTTATTTCACTGTATGCGAATGCAAATCGTCGATTTTCATTTATATTCGATTCGTATATTTATTAATGAGGGAATATTCTTTTATTGATACTAAATAGTCGAGTTACTTTCCCGATGGAGGATTGCTAATTTCGAGATTTTCTTTCGAGTTAAAGAATTTTCTGTAATTAATTCATTCGAAGAGAATTAAACAATGTTCAATAAACGATTCATCTTTTAACTTTATATTCGATTTATAATTTCCAACATTACAACAATGTGTAAGCGACACAGTACCAATTTTGGGTGCTGTGGGGGTGCTAATTCTTCCCCACGAGTAACTGACTCTCGAACCCGTTTTAATAGAATCTTTGGTAAACGCTTACCAACTTTTTTCTTAAAAAATGATTTTTCTTAAAATTATTTTTAAAAGACGTTTTTTTCAATTTAATTCAAACAAATCCAAAATACTCGATTTTCCAAAATAAAAGTCATAACTATGTTTTTAAAACAATAAATAATTGTTCCACCTGAAAAATGGTTATGACAGTTTGGCGACTCCACTGGGGATTTCTTTTAAAGAGTCAGGCTATAAGTTGCTTACACATTGTCGTTGTGGTCAAAATTATGAGTTCGAGTCTTTAGTTAACTTATGATCCATTTATTGAAGTTTCTTAATTACTTTATTTTTAATTGTGATACTAATGTTTTAAATCTGTGTTTTCAGCAGTGTTCAAATCTCTCTGGAGAGTTTTCTTTTTCTTTAGAGTCAAAGGTAGGTAAGTTCATCCTTACACACATCACGTGCATTTGTATAACATAAGCTCTAGACACGAGATTCGATCCAAAGAAAGTTGGGTGAATGCTTTACTCTCGTAAGAATTTATTTTTTGTATGAGTTTTAACAAATAACCCATGGGATACATACCTTATACCTTCGTAGGGATTTATTCCTCGTATGGGTTTAAGGCAGTGAATCCCCTTGAATTGAACTCGTTCTATTCGAAACCTGTAATGGGTGAGGATCGAGGGTTTGGCAGCCCAAGGGGGCACCGACATCAAAGACAATTCGAGTACCCTTTTCCTATTAGAGCCGAAACCATGCATGTAGTGAACCGTAGAATGGTCACCCTAGGTATAGTCATATATAACCTTTGTCCGTCAATAGGTATCCAAATTAAGTGTACACAAAGGAGGAGTATTTCTAAAGCTTTACCTTTTTGCTTTAAGTTCGTAGAATATATTTGTTATTTTTGAATAAAAGAAAGCGAACTAGATACCATGTGGTTAAGATCAATTTCTAGAAAATTATCGTTGTAGGTAGATAACATGTATGGGTATGAATGTTATCTAATAAAAGCATGTTCGGGTAGATATCATGAAGGGGTAGGTTTTATATTCATCTTTTAATAACATTTTTATCTGTACTAATTGTCTCACCTGTATTAACTAATTTCTTTTCTATTGTTGTGCATTAACTAATTTCTTTATTTTTGTTTGTGTACACTAACTTATTTCTTTTGTCTTTGTCATTTTTTTTATCATTTTTTGCATTACATTGCATCATCATAACATAATGCGAAAATGTTGATCCGTAATGGGATATTCATGAGAAATTTTTCTTAAGAAGAGATAAAAGTTTTTAATCAAGCAATCGCGTATACAGACATGCACCGAAGGCTAAAAGAAGTTCAGAATACCAGATTGAGACTTGCTCGAAGATCATGCAACACTGAAATAATGATCCACTAAGTCGAGTAGTAATCCAACAATGGAGTCTCCTCTACAATCATGTCATCACTAGTCATCAAGAAGTGACGCATTGACTTCAGCACCACAGAAGCATTAACAGAGTTAGTTTATAAAGCATTGAGGGGCATCAGTTACAAATATAAAGATCCGAGACGAAGCAGTGAGCTCGACGATCGTGCAATATTAGAGAACTAAATGATAATTCATTGATCTGAGGAGTAATCTAACAGTAGATTCTTATCTATGATCATCTAATCGCTAGGAGCGACGCACTAACTTCTGCACTGACTTCCACTTTAGATGTAACGAATGAAAAACTTCATTAGATCAAGTGGGATGTAAAAAACAACACTATAAAGTTATGTGACACTGGACCATACCCATCATATTCCTTGAATCCTTGCAAATCCCCAGTTTAACAACAATCAAAGTAGAAACCAACTATGCAATAACAAAGGCAGTGACCAGTAGCAGTCTGGGATGCTCAACATAAGACTAGCTACGTGATCTAGTCACATAAAAAATTAGAGATTGGCTCACAATGCTCACTTGTAAATATAAAACACACATCATTTGATCCTCCCTGTCCCTTAGAGACTTTACACCAAATTTGTCCGAGAAGAAGTGGTTATCATGCCTAACCTAGAAAAAAGATAGTCATCAATGCCAAGTAGCCTCCAAGCACAATTTTGGTGGAAAAAATTTCTTTCAGTTTTCAGCTATTAGGCAAGGGAGACGGCCTTACTCTGTCCTTTGAAATTGTCATGATGGTCTCATAATTTAGAATGAAAATGATCAGAACCATGAATGGTGAAAAATCAAACTTCCAGATGAGACCAATAAACATAAACCCAAACATAATACGGATAGTAAGGGAGACTGCATATATAGTGTAGTTCTTCATCCTCTGGAAAATGGCTCTGCTAGTTAACACCGTACTGATATTAATGCTTAGTCCAGGTTATGTAAGAACAATATCTGAAGTGCTCTGTGCCGCATCAATAGCATCAGCCACAGCGATACCAATATCAACCTTCTTCAAAGAAAGAGCATCATTAATTCCTTCTCTAGTCATTCCACAAATGTGCTTCATCTCTTGCAACTTCTTCACAATTTCGTATTTGTGCTCCGGAAAGACGCCAACAAACCCATCTGGCTTCTCAATCAACTCTTCTATGGGGAGGGAAGTTATGCTTGCATGCTTGTCTTGACCAAGCAAAAAAACAGATAGATACATGTTTGTTCCCATTCCAAGTCGTTGGCTAGTCCCCTTTACAATAGCAAGTTGATCACCCGAAATCATCTTGAAAATGACACCAAGATTAAGAGCTCTATGAATGGTCTCTGCACTGTCATGACTTGGAGGATCAAATATAGGAAACAAACCAACAAATTACCATGGAGTGCCAGCACCTTCTTTTGTTTTTCTGGAACTTGCTATCTTGCAACACTTAATGACTGAAGTCCATGATCTGCAAACTTATCTATGATAGAATGAACCTTATTCTTAACATCTTCTTTTGCTTTGAAAGGGTTAAGATCAGTTAAGAAGCACATTTGCTTGCTCGATGCTAGTTACCATTTGAATTAATGTAAGTCAAAGCAGTTCTCTTGTCTACAGGATTGAAAGTCAAGACGTACACCTCTCTGATACCAGCTCTTGCCTCTTTTGGATCAGCAAGCATTCCAACAATGATAACATCAATGACATCTTGATTTTCAATTCTAGAGGCTCTTGATGCAAGCAAAACAACATGCTCCTTATCAATATCCTTTGCAAACACCTCAATCAAGTTTCTATCAACACTCAGATTATTAAGAGTTAATGTCTTCGTCTTATCACTACAAAGGACATCCATACCGATCATTTCTTCAATGGTAGTCATTCACTTGGTAATAGCACCATGCTGAGACAGCCTACGAGATCTGATTACCATAATTATCATTTTCAAGGACGAGGATCTAAAACGAAAAAGTGGTCTACTTCATGCTCAACCATCTAAGCAAAGGCATGTTTGTAAAGTGGACTATCTTGTAATGTGAAGGCTTTTATCACTGGTGAAAATTATTCTACGATATTCATCTTTGGGATCAATAGTTTTTGCATTTGCATTTGCATTTGCATCTTTGCATTTTGCATTTCGTTTTTAAGCATTTTCATAAAACAAACATGGAAATATTCATGGAGGATTCTATAAAGTGGTCCTAACCACGTGACACCACATATAAGCAAAAAGCTGAAATCAATACAGTTGGAGCTTATTCAGCTGGTTGTAAGACTGAGCCTTCCAGGATGATCTGAGAAAATAGTCCCCATATCCTGAGGGTTATGATGTTGATCTCCTGTACAACGACCGCATAGAAAGCTCTAGACATTCTGCTGAAAACTGTAAGGCACTGAAGTGCGAGATCCAGAACCAGATGGATTCAGGGGCATGAATAATCGAAGAAGGATGGGGGCATGGCATCTACCACATTGCAACGAGAGCATTGTTTTGTTTGAACACATTTTTGTTATGTCTTTCATATTTGTTTCATCTTTTAAATGACTGAATTTATCCTACCTTCTGAGGTGAATAATTGAATGAATTTTTAATCTTTAGTTCTTCGAATATCGAATGAATTAAGGATTCTTTTAATTCTTTAAGAATTATAGATTTTTGACATATGGAAAGATTAGACCTTTCTTATCATGTCTAAAACCCCAAAAATAAAATCTCTCGATTCTTTACCTAAAATAATTCATGGTCACTACCAAATGACCAAATTTTGACATTTCTTATTTTTTAGACTTTTGAACGTTGCCTTTAACTTTTTGAGACACAAAGAGTCATATACATACCATTCTTTGTTTCAATAAAGTCATACCGTCGTTTTTAGACGCAAAACTGACATTTTTATACTAATAAAACCTGAAGCATTGAGTACAAGATGTTCACTTGAGCATGAACCTTCTTACCATAAGACACAACTTGAGATACCTTGCATCAATTTTCTGAAGTTGAGCTTGTAAAATTGAGTCATGCTGGGGCAAGAAGTAGAAAATGAGAATTAATTTGAAATAATTCTATCATGCATTAATTATATTTTTTCATGTGAATAAAAAAAATTAATCTTGAAAATCTATCCCCTTGGGGATACCTCTTCTGCAAAGACTTTAATGTATGAGATGATGAACGGCTTTGTTTTATTTATCCACATATATATATATATATCCCTTGTTGTCCCCTTTTGAGCCTATAATATTTTTCTTCTGATTCAACCCTAATCAAGGGTCACCCTCCACACTAGGGGCAAGGTAGAAGAAATTTGCTCACATGAGTGAAGACCTCAATCCAGAGGAGATACCGAAAGGTGAACCAAATTCCAAGTGCAAAGATCCAATCAAAACGAAGAGAAAAAAAGCAAAGAAAGAGCAAAAAGAAAAGAAGCAAAGAGCAAAAAGATAAAATAAACAAAGAAAAAGGGACAAGAATCACATGTAAAGATTCCCTCAAGACGAATGGCGCATCAAACTTCAAACTATGAGATTGATCTAGTACAATCATTTCAGAATCATTGAATCACTTCACTCGAAGATCATGGAGCATCCAGATAAAGCATCAAGAGAAAAACATACGAGCATATTCAAATTGAGCAATACAAGATTGAAGGCATCAGAATGAATTGATCCTTGGTTTAATAACCTTTAAAAATTTGTTTGGGTCTATTTATCCCTTTCTTTCATAACCATGAACCATAGCCTACATTACATGCTTTAAAAGTCCCTTCTAATCATACATGGATTTCGAAACAGAAGAGACTATCTTCAGATTTCATCCCACACATCAGGATTAATCTTTATTTGCAAAATGTTTTCTAAAATCTTTAATGCATGATAGAGAAAAATAAAAAAGAGGGTTCAAGATATAAATTATGAATAATGTCTTGAAAGCAAAGGAGGATTTGAGTTGAAAACCAGAAAAGTCAACTCGAATATAAAAATTGTGCAGCTGAGGCGATCGCACAAATTTCTTGATAAGGCATCATACAATTGAGTGTGACCATGAGAGCTGGGAGTCGGAGATCACTTCTAGTAGAGGAGCATACAAACTACCCCATCAAATCAGTGAGAATCAAAGAAACAAGAAGGCCAAACTATTGACCAAAAACAACAACCTGAGACATTTTACCCTTTCCTTACTTAATCATTTCCCAAAGATAACTTTGATCTTGACACTTGTCAATTAACTATAATTTATTGAAAGATTAACAATGTAATTAGTTCTTTGATATCCAATGAACTCTAGTTTTATGATTTATCACACTTGTAAAACCTAAAAATGAGCAATATTTTCAAAATCTTTTATTAAACATTTTTCAAAACTCTTCTAATTGATATTTTCAGATTTTGAAAATAAAAGAAGAAGAAAAACACTTTTCAAACATGAAAATCTCTCTAGAGTAGATCTTGGTAAATGACATGTGGCTCTCAGACACAAAGTTTATGCTTAGAATCTGCGTTAAAGTAATAAACGAGGAACAATGAGGGCATCTTTGAAGTTTCAACATCAAATGTTAAGGCATATTTGGAGATTTAACATCGAATATTGGGGCATCTTTGGGGATTCAAAATCCTGATACGAATGATCAGATCTTCTGAAGGTATTTCCTCCACCAGCAGGAATAAGCAGAGTATCAGTATCCTTTGATATTGTTTCTCTCTAAACAAACTATTGTCTCGCTTAAAATAATTTTCTTTCAAAACAAATTTTGTCTCATTTGAGACATAAAGTATCTTTGATTTTGTTTCCTAGGAAACAAAAATTTTGTCTAGTTTAAGACAGCTTGAAGCATTATCTCTGAATCGGTTTCTTTTGAAACCAAAATCCCCTGGCCAAGACTTATGAACAGATGAGCAGTGTCAACCCTAGATAACCAAGACTTATCATTGTATGAGCAGTGTTATCATCCCTATATGGCCAAGACTTATAAACAAATGAGCAATGTCATCACCTGACCAGATCTCCTCATTATGTATGTGTTATGTCAACTTAGATAACCATCCATCCCCCATCAGAGTGAAACCATGTTATCACCCTTAGATGGCCAAGACTCATGAACAGATGAGCAGTGTCATCACCTGATCAGATCTCCTCATTATGTAGGAGTTGTGTCAACTTAGATAACCAGTCGTCCCTATCATATTGGAACCGTGTTATCACCTTTAGATGGCCAAGACTCATGAACAGATGAGCAGTGTCATCACCTGAACAGATCTCCTCATTATGTAGGAGTTGTTTCAACTTAGATAACCAGCTGTCTCCATCAGAGTGGAACCGTGTTATCACCTTTAGATGACCAAAACTCATGAACAGATGAGCACTGTCATCACCTGACCAGATCTCCTCATTATGTAGGAGTCGTGTCACCCCTAGATAACCAGTCGTCCTCATCATGTAGGAACCGTGTTATCATTTTTAGATGGCCATAACTCTTCATCACGTATGAGTTGTGTCATCACCCGACCTAATCTCCTCATCACGTAGGAGCCGTGTCAACCCTTAGACGACCAAAACTCTTCATTGTGTATGAGCAGTGTCATCTCCAAACAACAAACACCATCAATTTTAAATAAAAAATAGAACAAAAATTGGTTGTCTTTTTCGTCTTTGCCCTATTCTTGTTAACACAAGAATGAGCAAAGAGGGGCAGCTGTAGACACCCATTTTTACCCGGGTAAAATTATTATTATTATTATTAATTATTTTTATTACATTTTGTGCAGACCCACAAAACAAAGCCTATCAGATTACAAATCTAAGCCGCCCATGATCCAAATGGAGACCCGATCCAGACTCGGTTCAGGCCCGAATCCGACCCGACCTGACCCAATGATAACCTAAAACATATTACGGTTTCTAAACCCTAATCCACCAGCCTCCGCCACCAGCCAATGTTTCTATCGCCAGTGACGCTACTGAGCCATCAAGCCAACACCGAGCCGCGCTTCGTCGAGCCATCCCGAAGCCGTTGTCGATATCCTTTGACGCTGCCATTGAAAAATCTACCAACAATAAACCCAAAGTAAAAAAGAGAGAAATATAAATCCCAGAAAATCCGGGATTCAACTTACCAAATCCGAGCCCACATCCCATTTGAGATCAACCATAAATCAAGGGAGATTCGGTGATGAAAAGGGGGAGAGAAAAAAAAACATTGAGGGCCTTTAAAATCGAAGGGTCTCGAATAGAAAAAACAAAAGAAAACCACATTCGAGCTAAAAAAGCAAACAAAATTAAAAAAGAGAGGAAAAATCAGGGATTAGAGAGAAACCATTCGGGGTAGAGCAAAAAGAATGGAGGAAAAAAAAGAGGGGAACCAATTCAAACCCAAAGGAAAAGAGAAAATTAAAGAAAAAATATGAAAAATATTTCCCACTTGAGCCAAACACTGAAAAAAGTGAAAAGAAAAGTAAAGAACGTACCTCGGTTCGAAGGGGAAAGTCCAAAAGCCACCGTTTGTCAAAAATCTCAAGAGGTAAAACCTTAGATCTAGTGATCTAGGGTTTTTTTTTATGAAATGGGGTCGGGTTTCGAGTTGAGTGAGAATAGAGGAATCTTTTGGAGCCTTTTGGTCTCCTCTGACAGTTGTACGCTGTCGTTTGCTGTCGTGGCTCCGCCGTAGGAGTCTTGCCACAATGCCCGACCTCTCTTCGTTTGAGAGAGTTTCAGAGAACTCCCTCTCTCTTCGTTTATTTGAAAGGAAACAAATGGGGGAAGAATGTTAAACAAAGCCCATTTTGGGCTTATATATCGAACATAAAATGACGTCGTTTGTTGGGGGTTCTGCGTGTTTTTTCTTAAGGGTAAATAGTTCCCTTAGTCCCTTTGTCTTTGTAATCTTATGTATCAACCCTTAAATGAAATTATGTTCATTTGATTTCGAGCCTTAATGTTTCAAAACTTGTATTTTGGTCTTATTATTATATGTTATTATTATTGTTGTAAATATTTAATTTTGGCTATAATGTTTGTAATTTTTTCATGTTAGTCACTGATTTCATGTGGTATATAATATTTTTTATTATTCGAATTTGGGCCCTGATATTTGCAAATATTGTATTTTAATCAGTGTTGGAATTTGGATTTAATTATTATCTGATCCTTTATGTTACGATTTATTTCAGTCTGGTCCGAAATATTATTTATGGGTTATTTACATTTATAGTGCTTGTATTATTTCATATTTGTGATTTTGCCCTCTGATTTATTTTATAATTAATGTTTAGCCCTTTTGGTTTCTGTTATTACTATTTTAGTCCCTAAGTTCCTGTATTTACTATTTTGGTCCTTGTAATTTCAAGTACTTACTTTTTGGTTGTTTTATTTCGGTTTGTAATATTTATTTTTTTTTTCTTTTCAATCCCCTATGTATGTACATATTGTAAATGTTGTTATTTTATGTTGTAAATATTTTATTTTACATCATATGTGTTTCTATTATATTTCCTTAAATATTAATGTTATTTGAATAGTTTCGAGAACGCGAATTTGTAGATCGGGCGTGAAAAGTATCACTTGATCGAAGTGGTACAATCCAATATGACAATGTGTGTTATTTTAATTCACAATTTATTTCACTATATGCGAATGCAAATCGTCGATTTTCATTTATATTCGATTTGTATATTTATTAATGAGGGAATATTCTTTTATTGATAAGAAATAATCGAGTTAGCTTTCCAGATGGAGGATTGCTAATTTCGAGATTTCCTTTCGAGTTAAAGAATTTTCTGTAATTAATTAATTTGAAGCAAATTAAACAATGTTCAATAAACGGTTCCTTTTAACTTTATATTCAATTTGTAATTTCCAACATTACGACAACGTGTAAGCGACACAGTACCAATTTTGGGCGATGTGAGGGTGTTAATCCTTCCCTACGCGTAACCGACTCCCAAACCCGTTTTAATAGAATCTTTAGTAAACGCAAACCAACTTTTGTTTTAAAAAACGATTTTTCTTAAAATTGTTTTTAAAAAACGTTTTTAGGAATTCGACATACCTAACCTAAAGGTCGTTGACGACTCTTTTCAATTTAATTCAAACAAATCCAAAATCACCCAATTTTCCAAACTAAAAGTCATAACTGTATTTGTAAAACAATAAATAATTGTTACACCTGAAAAATGGTTATGACACTTACATTTTACATTCTCTACCCAAAGCTTACCAAAGGGTGGCTTTGGCCTCATGGATCTGAATCAGCAAATGTGTTTGAATTTGAGGGTAAAAAACTCGCTTAGAAAGACTTTACTTAAGAGTAGAGTTTGATGATAAAAAGGTAGAAGACAAATTCCATTTTACTGTCAGGAGGCTGGCAAAGAGAATCAACCAACATGTATTGAAGAATATATTATTATTGTTATTTTGTATGCAAATGAGAGGGAACAGAAAAATATCTCAGAAACCCCTTCAACCTCTCTATCTCAGCTTAGGAACATTCTATTGGAGTCGGTGTACAAAATACCGAGTCTATTCTTCAAAACGACACAGGTTGGAAATCTGGGATTTTGTCCATGATTGGGGTTCATGTATGTCTTGATACCACTAAGAGTGTCAGATTAACAAATATCTGCAAGATGATCGAGCAATGGCATTGAAGGTGCCCCGCATAGTCTGCTGGGACGACAAATCTCAATCCGGATGTCATTGCTTCGGAAACACCGAGCCAACTTCAAAAGAATATTTCTCCCACCCTATAAGACAGACAGGAAAGAGAGAGGGAATGAAATAAATGGTAAACTGGTTTTCTTGCATTTTTAATTTGTTTGGTATTGTTAGTAAGCCCATAGAGAAAATCAACAGGATAAACTTGAATGAGATAGCAAAAAGCTACTCGATAGAGAAACATGATTCTATGCATACGTGTGATTGCAAAGTTTTGATAGTTTATCATGATATTTCAATCTAATCGGGCAAAGTTTGGGACGGAAGCATGAACACAACTGACTGATCATCAATGTAGAAAATCACAATGGAGAATCACTAGAACACAACACGCTATAAAATTTGAAATGCAATGCCATACTTACAGTTTGAGCGCTATGTGACTCCCATCCTTGTCGTATTCAAGCGGTCTTCAACAGGAGTGCTGCCGATCAATGATAAATCCAAAGCTTTTGTCTTACCTTCATGCCTCTCTTTATCGAATGTCAACTCAAGTTGTCTCTCTACCGACTTAAAAACAGCAGTTCTTTTAGATCTTAACCGGTATGGAGGAGATGCATTAAAAGCTGTACAATTAGGCCCAGTGTTGCTATTGTCTTGACAAGCAGGACTCTCACATGAATCTCCATCATGAAACTGAGACCGTTCTATACTGTTTTCAGTTCTTTCCAGTTCACCAGATACTAGAATCATATCCTTGAAAGCATCCTTGTTCCACGTTGCATGTGACTGGGCTTTGGACTTTCTCTTTCGAAATATAGAAGGTGTGTTTGGGAAGGTCTTAGCAGCAATTCTAAGAATATACTCGGGACTGTGTTTACCAAAACCACTGCTCTTCACACAAGGCGGAGTGAAGAAACTAATCGGTGATTTAATAGAAGTCCATTCGTGCTGCACTCCCTTTCTAAAATTTTCTGAATCTAATGTAGTACCACCTCGTAATCTAGGTGATTCACAACATAAAGAGCCATAAGTTGGAGTGTCAAGCCCTACCTGTGTCTCACAAACTTTGTCTTCACCAATTTGAGAGCTCATTCCTTGATTCACGAACTTCACCCCCGACTCTGAGTTACTGCAGCACGGATTTACATCAGATGACCGCGGCTTGCACTTTGCACTTTCAGTATCAGCGGACTGATTTGGAGCAACACTTGATGAAGTAACCATATCTTGAACTGGAGCAGAGGACTCCAATCGGTCTTTCCCATCTTCACTTAGCTTACATGTATTTGTTGTTTCAGATGATGTTTGAGCAGGGGAACCTGATTCTTTTTCCGAACAAACTAGGAAAATTTTGTTAGTAGGTGTTTTTATATCCTTAGTCCCATTTTGGAAACCATTCTTTGAAACTGGCGGAAGCTTCCCTGTAGCCAAATAGAAATCTAACTTCTTCTTCAAGGAACTATTCCAGTGGTTCTTTATTGCATTATCAGTCCTGTATAAACAGAATCCACCGTAAGCTAAGGCCAACATGAAAACACTTCAATGGCATTTAAAAATGATTTACTAACATCCCTTTGATCAAATATGTTGGCAAAGCTTTAGAACACAAGCTATGTAACACAAGTTACAAACTAAAAAGAACGATACCTTCCAGGTAAAACTTTAGCAATTTCAGCCCACTTGTTCCCATATGTCCGATGCGCATTCATAAGGGCCAACTCCTCCTCTAACGTCCAAGCATCTTTCTTTATATCAGGATTCAAATGGTTGTGCCATCTGCAGAACATTGATAAAGCATGGAATAATCAACCATTCATTTTCTTTATGTGAATAGGTTGGGACATCAAGATGGGTTAATAAAAAGAACAATACCAATAGCCTCATTGTATGAAACTTAATTAACAAACTTTGGTACATAATTTAGTTAACATACAAATAAATTACCTAGCAGTTTAAAGGAATCTCTAGGAATGCAAATAATAGGAAGTAAAATTTAAATTATTACCTCTCACGGCATTGTTTCCCTATCCGTCCAGGCAAAGATTTTGCAATAACAGACCATTTTGTGGGCCCATATTTTGATACAAGTTCAATAATTTTATCATCCTCCTGGAGAAAAAGCAACAGATAGATTAATGCCTGTTTTATGAGTTGCAAAAAAATGGATAGTGTAAAGGAAAGAGCCTAAAAGGTCTACCTCTTGAGTCCAAGGTCCTTTAACAAGATCGGGGTTCAGGACTTTCTGCCATCTGTGTAGACATTGCACCTCTGATCTATCTGGAAAAAATTCAGCTGCACCATATGAAAATATTAACACCCGTTAGACCATAGCAGATACCATAATTGAAACAAATGTAAAGGCCAAGATGATGATTTTTACCCATTCCTCTATGACCTTAAGCTTACTTTTTTGTCAGACAACAAAAGTATATAAAAATAGCACATGTAACAAATACGAAAATTCCAAAGGAATGAATAAAACCTATTTTTTTCCAACTCTTCCCCTTAAAAGCTGCAACAGCATTCCTTAACGTCTCATCCTGGAATCAATAAAAACATCAAACAATGTTAACAGAAAAGGCAAAAACTCCAAAGAATGAACAAGAGTAAACAATGAATGAATCTTCAATTGTTCTACAATCCATGAAACAACTCACCTAGATTGTCTTCTAAATGGTTTTCTACCCATAAGGCCGAATGTAAAAAAAACATTTTACCTAGACCATATTTCGTATAGAAATTAATGCAAATACAAAGGGAAAAAATGCTTTACCTCTTCTGGCGTCCAACCACCTTTTGCTCGCCTAATAGGGCCAGTAGTTCTCCTGAAAATTCAGTATGAAAATACAATTATTCACAGCTGGTTGAAACATTATTCAAAACATTAAAATTCAATGCAATTTGCTAACAGCAAGTATGAGTATTAGAAACAAATGCTCAACAATCTGTGCTGGTGAATCGATATCTGATGTAATTAGTAATCACAAACTGCACCGAAACAGAAAAGCATAAGTTTGAAAAAAAAAATAAAAGCAGAATCAGCTGAATCCAAACAAGTAGAGCAAAAAATAGAAAACTAAAGAAGTTAATCCGAAACAATACCGGTGACTTGGTGATGTTGGTGCCGGACTAGATACACCTGGGGACTTTACAACCGCATTGCCGCCATCTTCGGATATAGAAGAACTTGAGGCGGTGGTTAATTGCTTCTTCTGAAGACAACTTTCTTCTATCCTTAATTCAGCCATCACTTTCTACAATAATCTCGAAACAACAAAGGAAAAACATTTATTAACTGATTCATGACCGTTTCAAATCCTTAAAACCCCACCTTCTAACCAAAATCCCAAATCCACAGCACCGCCAGGCGCAGAAAAACGACAAAACTCAGATCTTAATTCACTAACCAGATAAAAGAAACAAAGAAAACAAGAAAAAAGAACAAAACCCCACATCGCTTAAACATAATTCTAGGGTTTAAACCCGGAAAAAGTAAAAACAACAATGAAAATTTCACGAATCAATTGAACTTGAGGCTTAAGAAAATGATTATAACAGTAAATACATAAAAAATCAAAACAAAAGAATTATGATTCAAGAACATAAACCCACTTGAGTGGCGGGAATCAAGCTCCAGCTCCTTCGAGAAAAATCCCTTTTCGAACCAAAAAAAAGGTCTTTGTTAGAAGGAACTCAAACGTTGCTTCCTTGGTTTCGTGAAATCCTCGCCCGTTGAATCTAAAGAGAGGAAAACAAAGAGTTTTTTATTTATATAAAAAGAGGCCAAGGATTATTATAACGAATATATCATCACCGACGTCTCCGTTAACTGCCGTTATGGAGGAGAATTAACGTCTTATTTTTCTTCTTTCCAGGCTTTTCAAAACTCTGTGGGTTTGGGTTAACGGTTTTAAAGTTAACGTTAGGGGTGACGTGGTGGGAAGTTTTTGAACCTCAAACGGCAGTCACTCTAGCTGTGCAAAGGCCCCAACTTAATAGCAGTTAAATATCGAACGAATTTAGGGCTGGCGGATCCGCCGTTGGGTTTCGCGGGTGATTCTGGAGCGTTGGATTGGGGGATGGCGTTCGAGGTTTAAATAAATAGAAAGATACGTTTTAACTGAATTTAATGTTTTGTACTCGGAATATCTTTAATATGGGAGATCAACGGTTTGTAACTGATTACATGCAGTTTATAGCTATTTTATAGGTTTAATTTAGACCCTTGGATTGAGAATACAATAAACGAAATCATTTGGGGCAACTTTTTTAAATATTTTTAAAGTGAAGGGCATATTGGACTAACAATCGGAAGCAATCCTATTTCCTATATAATTATAATTATAATTATTTTTAACCAAATAATTCTAAATTTGATTTTTTTTTTAACTTTTCCTTACCATATTAAACTAAATTTCACATTCTTTTTCTTAAATAATGGAATACACTTGGCCCTTAAGGGTTTAGTGCCCTTATTAATAATGATACTTTTTTAATTAAAATTATTGCATAGATTTGTTTTAATTTTAATGGTGGGCTGTGCCTAGAAACCCAATGGAGCAGGAACAAATTCAAATGGGAAAGAAAGGCATCTGTTAAGCATTTTTAATATTTACAGGAATCCTTCATGGCTTCAAAACCTGTGTGTTTTGCTTCTGGTAATGGTCTAGTACATAACATCTAATAGGGGTTCAATTATAAGTTTATTGATTAGAGATTGACATATTTAATGTAACAGATATTTATTAATAATTAATTAATTTTAATAAATATTTTTTCGGTAATCAAGATGTAAGGATTAGCCTTTAGAATTAAGAGACTTGAAAAAAGATGTAGTAATTAGGGATTTTTTTTATTCGATAAATGTTTATAACTTTATTCATATGAAAATTATTAGTTCTTGTGAGACAGGTTTGTACTCTTAGCCAATGGATGATGTTTTCGTTATTTTAGGATCATATATAGGAATAAAATAAGGGATCAAACTTTATTAAATATTATTTTTAATATAATTATATTTTGTCTTCTTACCGTATTATTTATTTGGGTAAACTACACATTTAGTACCTAAACTATCAATTTTGTTTTGTTTTAATACCTAAACTTTCTTTTGTTTCAAAATTATACCTAACATTTATTTTTTTTATTTTATTTTGATACTTCACCGTTAAAAACATAACGGGACTATTATACGTGGCACTTTTTTATGGGTAACTTGCATCATTAATCACTCAATTATCTTCTCACTCCTATTTTAGTCACTAAAGTTTATTTTTTTTAATTTAATTACTTAACTTTTAATTTACTCCTAATTTAATCACTTTAACTTTTATTTTTTTAATTTTAATTTAATTACTTAACTTTTAGTTAAATTGACATTTTTTAAATTGCGGTGACTAAAATAAGAGTGAAAATGTAGTTGAATGGTGAATGATGTAATTTATCCATAAAAGATGCAATATCATTAAGTTTTTAATGACGAGTACTGAAATGAAACAAAAAAAATTAGGTAGCATTTTTAAACAAATAAAAGTTAAGATACTAAAAGAACTAAAATTGATAATTTATGTATTAAACATGTAATTTATCCTATTTACTTCTATCCACGCATCCTCGACTTGAATAAAAAATATCTAAAGCTGAATTTGATTTGATTCGAAACCTTACGAACTTAAAATTATTAAGCTCGATTCAAACTCGAAATTAAAAAAATGAAGCTCGACTCAAAAATTTAAAATTTTCAAATTTGACTCGAGTTTGAAGAAACTTGTATCCAAAACATTTTCAAACTTAACCCGATTGAAGCTCCAACTCAAGTTCAATTCAAACTTAAACTCAAATTTAAACTGAAAGTTTAAATACATAAAATTTTATATTTTAAAAACTAATAACATATTAACATTAATATTATTAATAATTTAATTCTAAAAATTAAAAATTTAATTTGTATATACTAAATAGAATATTAAGTAACTTATTTTAATTCTTTAAAATCTGTAATTGAGTTTAAACCAAATCTAAGAATTAACAGAGTGGAATTTGAATAATTTACTGTCAGTGCTAATATTGAAATAGTGGAATCCAAATAGTCAACATGATTGAGATTGATGGGGCCGAAGTAAATATTCTTTGAAATCATATATCCTGTTGGTCTGTCACTGCTGAGTAGCAGTGTGGAGAGTGCAGTCAGAATTCATGTTTAGGCCATTCGATTTTGAGAATAAAAGTTTGTTGAGTAATTATGAAAATACCCCACCAAACCTTGGCCTCATCCAATTCCCCAAATCCTTCGCTTTCTACGTTCCCACACAATCCCAGAAAAAGGAATGCATTGAAGATTCCGAGAAAAACATCTTTAACCAAAGGGGAAGGCAAAGTAGCTTCCTGACTTCCATACATAAAATATAGATGCGAATCATAATATCTCCTCAGATTTGTAATATCTGAACACACACCAAGCAACCATGGCCTTTACACGCAAATTCCTGATGAAGTTTTGCTTATAAGCAATGGCTACTTTTATTCTAATAATCCCAGAAAACAAAGAAGATTTATTTGCTAAAAAGAGAGAGGGCTCTCCTTGCTTCCTTGAATCTTAGGCTCATTTACAGTTGCAAGGGTTGCAGGTGCAATTGTCTCCACACTTGCAGCCGCTCTCAGCCAAAACTCCCATCTCAGATCCCTCAAAGCGCCTGCATCAAAATAAAACGAACAGTGAGGGGGAAAAAAAGGATTTAAAACCAAATTTTCACTTCTTTTGATATTTGTTATTCGTACGGTTTATGGGGAGCCATGCCAAGAACAGGAGTCTCGGTTGTGGATTTCTCGACAAAGCTCATTTCCGTCATGTCTGGGTACATCTTGCATCTGTATAACCAAAATCAACAACCAAAATCAACGGTTTGATGGAAAAGAGTTTTTTTTTTCATTTTGAAAAGAAGGGGGGATTTCTTTTTATGGAAATGAACGGTTTGGAAAGGGAAAATGAATTTTACCCTCCACAGCCGGAGCCGCACTTGCAAGAGGATCCACATCCACAATTTCCTCCACAGCAAGACATTTTCAATCGAATGAGATTTTGATTCAAAACGAAGAAGAAGAACACTCGAATGAGTTTGTGGGAAGTAAGGCCTTCGAATTTATAGACCGAGAGGGACGATAGAACTCAAGTGATAACCGTAAACGTGTCATGATATTACGTCATGGTTATCCAACGAGTATCATTTCAATTCAACGCTCGCCGCCTCTCTGTCAATATATTTTTATCTCTCTAATCACTGACATTTTTAAAAGCTTAGGTAAAAGTATATTTTTAAAAGAAAAAATCGTCTCAGTGACAAAAAATGTCTTATAATATATGATTTTAATTAATTTTTTTTGGATTTGCCAAAATGACCAACAAAATCGCAATGCGATCGCTAATTCGCAACACGATCTCCATTATCGCAAATTCGCGTTGCATTTCGCGTTGCGATGGTATACAGTGTCGTTGTGATTTTCCCAATTCGCAATGCGAATAAGTAAATCGCAACGCGAATTGGGAAAATCGCAATGCGATACTGACTATCGCAATGCGATACTTACTATCGCAATGCGATAATACAAAATCGCAACGAGATACTGACTTTCGCAACGCGATTCTGACTTTCGCAACGCGATTTACATAGTGTCATTCGTATTAACGCGTATTTTTTTTTCAAATTCCAAACACGAATTTTTTCTTAATAAATCGGAAACTGAACCGTCCACAGTAATCGCAACTCATAACCTCAAACCCAAAATCACAACACTCAGTCTCATCTCCATCTCTCACTCTCTACGACGAAATCCGTCCCCATCTCCGAAGATTTCCGTCCCCATCGCCGGCGAAATCCCTCACAACCATTCACAGTCAAAAATCCCTCACAATCATTCAGAAATGGAAAATCAACCTCCGAGGGTTAGTTTTTTTTATTTTTATTTTGAAATTTTTGCATTATTTTAGGTTTTTCATATTGAGATTGATGATAAGTTTACTGGTAATTTCAATAATAGATTAACCATTTCACTTAGATTTCTTATTAAATTCATTCGATTGCTGCCAATACTGCTAAACTGTTTAGCCTGTGAAGTTAGTATTTGTCTTTGTTTTGTCTTTTGGTTGAAGTAATGCAGAAGAAGAATATTTTCGAGAATGAAAATCGCAACGCGGAAATAACTATCGCAACGAGAGAATCGCAACGCGAAATAAAAAACGCAACGCGAAACCAAAATCGCATTGCGATTTTCATTTCGCGTTGCGATTCTCTCGTTGCGATTTTCATTTCGCGTTGCGATTCTCTCGTTGCGATAGTCATTTCGCATTGCGATTCTCATTATCTCGTTGCGATTTTCATTTCAACCAAAAGACAAAACAGTGTTGCAAATTTTAGTTTCAAGAATAAACTACTATTTATGTTTATTGTTTTTGGTATATCTTGACAGTGTAGTTTTTGGTATATCTAACTTGGTATGTTTATTGTTTTTGTAGAAATTTTTTTCGGCTTCATTGACATTAAGGAATAAAGTTAGCCTAGCCACTACAATTGCTTCGAAGCTTTCACCTGCACAAAGAAAATTGTTTGAGGAAACCTACTTCGGGCCATGGCTGAGAGTACAGCATCCGGGTGGAGATGCTAATTTGACCCATTTGTGGCTTCAGACCATGACTAGAGATCTACCCGACAGTATACAACGCGGTGAGGAAGAGATATGGTTTCATTTTCCACCGGCGTATACTTGTTTTGGGCGGAAAGAGTTCTGCTTAATCACTGGTCTACGATTCGGACACGATGATGTAGGCCGGTACACTCGTCATATCACCCGCCCATCATGGTTATCCAGGGTTTTTCCCGATGAGTCAATAGAGAAGCCGAACTTACACGTCGACGACATGAAGAAATTGTTTAATAAGAAAGATGGTTTTACTCGGATGAATGACGTCGATGTTGTCTGAGTATGCCTTCTACTACTTTTGTATGCCGGCTTTTTAGGTAGAGAGACCAGACAACCTATTCCTCAGGAGCTAATATTATTGGTAGAGGACCTAAATGCATGGAATCTGTTTCCGTGGGGTTCGTATATATGGAAAGCTACCTGGACTAAGTTGTCGTCTGCCTTTGATGACCGCAAAAGTTTGCGGGGCGATGGGTCGAAATACACTTTGTCAGGCTTTGTTTGGGCCTTTAAGGTAAGAATTTCTATATAATGTTTTCAAAATTATAATTAATTATTTAACAATTACTAATGTTTGTTATTATATTGTTTGTAGATTTGGATATTCGAGGCCTTTCCCGCCATGAAGACATATGCAATAAAAACTTCAAATGATATTCCCAGGGCTATTTCCTGGAAGAGGAAACGTCTGTTGGATTGGGAAGACTTAATACCATATGCGACAATAAATAATGTAAGTTAACACAAATACTATCATATATAAACAAGTTATTAATAGTAGACGTTTAACTTTGTTTGAGTTTTTATATTTTTAGGAGGCCAACATTCCATTAATGAGACTGATACCCACGGAGGCTGAGCTTGCCACTGATTGGTGGCAAGCTAGTCAGCATTTTCTTGATGGCACGAATGATGAGCAGCCTCCACTTCTTCCACTTCGAGAGCCATCACCTCACCCAGAGCCATCACCTGATCGACCCGACTATACACCTCTACAACGAGAGCCATCACCTATCCCGTCACATCATCGAGCCTCTTCTCCACCATCACCTCATGATAGGCGACCGGCAAAGATGCCACGACTTCTATCTCCCTGTTCTCCACCTCCACGGGATGAGTCAAGGGAGTTACGTGATGAGGTCAATGCCTTGCGTGAGGAGATCGGTACTCTACGCGATAACGATGGTGCATGGCGTGTGGAGGTCAATGCCTTGCGTGAGGAGATCGGTACTCTACGCGATAACGATGGTGCATGGCGTGTGGAGGTGTCTACTTTACGTGGTGAGGTTGCCGCTCTAAGTGAGATGGTAGTATCGTTGCAGAATGAGGTTCATACTCTACGCAACGAGGTAAGTTTAAGATTTTCCATATTTAACTTGATGATAAATTTACTCGTAATTTCACTTAAATTAACCATTTCACTTAGATTACTTAGTAAATTTATTCGGTTGCTGCCAATACTGCTAAATTGTTTAGTAACACTGTGAAGTTAGTATTTGTCTTTTTGTTTTGTCTTTTGGTTGAAGTAAATTTATTCGGTTGCTGCCAATTCTGTTAAACTGTGTATTCTTTAACACTGTGAAGTTAGTATTTGTCTTTGTTTTGTCTTTTGGTTGAAGTTTTGAAATATATTTTTCTTTGTTTTCACTGTTTAAATATCATGTCCGTTTATTTACTGATATTTGTATTTAATTATTTAGCGGACCGATAAGGTGGATGCTTTACGTCGGGTTTTTCTTGCACGACAGAGTTCACGCATCAGACGGCGTGCACGTGCTATTAAGTCTCCGTATACCCCAATAGTGCGAAGACACCGCAAGAAGAAGCCCGACTCGCCTGTCATCCCTCAAGAGTCCACTCCTATCGTTGAAGAGGCCCCTATCATTCCTCGAGAGTCCCCTCCCACCGTTCAAGAGGCCACTATCATCCCTCAAGAGTCCACTCCTATCATTGAAGAGGCCTCTATCATTCCTCGAGAGTCCCCTACCACCGTTCAAGAGGCCACTGTCATCGTTGAAGAGGTCCCTCCCACCATTCAAGAGCCCGATTCACATGGCGTCATATGTAGGATTCTTGAGAAACCCTCTGACGTGCCGGACATGATGGATTCAAGTTGGCTCTCGTATGAGTTACCGGCCAGTACCATACCGGTATCTGAAGTGGAGAGGGAACAACTACCGGACACAATTCTGGATAACACCCTTTGGGTTAAGACCGCAGTTGATTTTTATCTACATGAGCGAAGCCAGGGGTGTTTCACTGACATATGCAAGCTCAATGATGATATCTATTTGTTGCTTGATCGGTCTTGGTGGGGCTTATTATTAGGGGTCGAAGACAATAGCTATTTCGATGGAGGGGTAAGTCTTATATTTTTCTTATATTTTAATTTGATTATTTTTTTGTAAATTTATGTAAGTTACTAATATATGTCTTTTTTTTTGTAAAACAGCATATCGATGCGTGGGTGTCACGTCTTCTAATAATTAGGAAATTTAAGGAAAATAAAAAAAATACACGATATACAATTATGCCGACGTCTTTTAACGCCGTTCACTTGAAGAATCAACGAGATGAATCATTTGCGTTGGGCAATGGACAAGCTAAACTTTATCCTGCATGGTGGGAGGTCGATAAGGTTAGTGTTTATTTTAGATTGAGTTTAAAGGTATTCATAAATAAGTGCGCAAATGAATGAATTATTACTTATGATTGCAGGTGTTTATCCCTGTTTTGGAACGTAACCATTGGCTTCTCGTCGAGCTTCAGATCCCATCCCTTAAGGCAATAGTATATGACAGCATGATAAATTACATATCATTGGCTGATTTAAGAGATATTATTAAGGGATGAAGCTCTTATTTGGCTAAATTCTTGGATGCGATAAATTATTGGACTCGTTCTGGAAACAAGAAGCCAAAGAAGCTCAATATTACAGTTAGCAGAGACGAGACCGCACCACAACAAACGAAAGAACCCAGAGGGGATTGTGGTCCTCTCGTATGCTTGGTGTTGGACCGTTTGATCACAGGAAGTATAAAGTATCTACCTCCCACTGATATAGATAGAGCTGCAGTAGGCTTGTGGTTTCGACATTATATGGCTAGATCGATATATACGAGACGCTGCCTACCTGCATCCGCGTTATAAAAATGTCCATAAATAATTTGTATGTTTATAGGCTTGTGGTTTGAAAATGTTTGGTTAAGTACCTAGAATTCAATAATTTGCTGTTTGTAGGTTTTAGATGTGTAGAAAGTGTTGTTTGAGCAAATGTTTGGTTATGCAGGTTAATCTCAGAAGTGAGCTGCGTGAAAATGATGTATGGCTGCAAAAGTTGATTCAATAGTAGAAGTGTTATTTTCTCTAATAATTATTGCTTATTTTTTTATTGTTTAATTGATTTGTAAAAGGTGATTTGTAAAAGTTGATTTGTTTAATTGATGTTAACATAATTCTTATTTGTGCTTGTTTAATTGATTGAAATGTAATGGTTGATTTTGTTGATTTCAATCTGCACTATGTTGAAGGTAAAAAGTACTATCGCAATGCGAAATGAAAATTGCAACGAGAGAATCGCAACGCGAAATGAAAATCGCAACAAGAGAATCGCAACGCGAAATTAAATTCGCGTTGCGATTTTCATTTCGCATTGCGATTCCCTTGTTGCGATTTTCATTTCGCATTGCAAAATTAGCGTTGCGATTTTCATTTCGCATTGCGATTATCTCGTTGCGATTTTCATTTCACATTGCGATAGTAATTTCCGCGTTGCGATAGACATTAAGATGATTGCCTATTAAGTGATAACAACTGAACATATCATAGCAATTTTCAAACTCAAGTTACTAATACATGCCTAACTGAAAATGTTAAAAGTTCACACATAAAATCTACATAATACAACGTTTGCATTTAAAAATCACCTAAGTTAACAGTCCCAAAAGGTGAAGCCAGTTGTGATTGGGATTTTAAAGATGATTGCGATTTTGATTGCCTTTTTCTTGACACCATATGAGCTTTGGATTTTGATGATGATCCATATTTTGGTAGAGGAAAAGATGATTGTGATGGCACTGGTGATCCACATGTCAACCTTGTATGACCACTTTCCTTGCACCGACTACATGTCGATCTCTTCTTCTCTTCACCCTTAGACGGTATACGATCGTGACTTTTTGGTCGGCCAGGTAGCCTTCTGTCCATGGCTGGTGGCAAAACTGTTTGTAAGTCATCTGGTATGTCCCACTCAGAAGGATGTGGAATAGGGTAGACAATCTCGGCATAAGTCTGTCGATATACTTCTGTAGTATAGCAATCCATAGCGTATGTGCTTGAATCATCTTGGTTTAGATGAAGAGCAACTTTTATAACATGGCCACACAGATAACCAGATGTTTGCCATTTCATACAACTACACGTCCTTGCATTTAGATCGACAAGCCCATTTAAGTTATTATCCAGTACTTCAAACAAAGTGTTTGAACATGGTTCAACTCTCCATGACGTTGACTTCACAACACGTTTCGTTATCTTTTTTTCAGTCCATGGTGTAACACGATGTTCCAATGTTCCTGTAAATTTAAATAAATAATACTTAGTAAAATATATGATAAGTTACGAATTTAAAGAAATAATACCTGTATGGTTTCTTTTCTTGTAGTACCACTGTTGAATAGAGGCTCGAAAAAACTCCATTAACATAGTAATGGGTAATTTTCGGGAATGACGACTTAGAGCGTTGATTGATTCTGCACTATTAGATGTCATGAAACCATATCTTGCTCCAAGTTGATGTACTCTTGACCATCTTTCAAACCCGACATCTTCTAGTGTTTGAGCACACTGAGGCAAAACACGTCTTAAACAGTTTATATGCTTATTGAAATCCACTTCCCGATAAGCCTTTACAGCCTTCCAGTATGTCTATTTGTGCTTTTTTATACCAGCAGACCTTTATTTTAGATTTCTATACAAATGAACACCACAAAGTCCATGAAAAGCATCTAGAAAACACCTTCTAACAGCGTTGTCAATTGAGTTTTCCCTATCGGATATGATTGTCAGATTGCTAATAGGACCTATGCAATCCCTAAGATGCCCTATAAACCATGTCCATGAATCAGAGGTTTCAGATTTGCCAACCCCGTAAGCTATTGGCAATATCCCATTGTTAGCATCCATGGCTACTGCTAATAAGTTTACTCCAAGGTATCGACCTTTCAAATGTGCTCCGTCAACTATAATAACTGGGCGCATGCAAGTAATAAACGAACGAATCTACAAAATAATATACACAAGAAATATAATCATTTAAATGTGAAATGCATGTAACTAACAGAAATGAGTCAACATAATTATATTGATTTACTAACAGCAGCACCAATGGCGATAAACAACAACTCAAAGCGTCCATCTCTATCTGTTTTGATATGAGTTACCGACCCAGGATTTTTCAGCTTTAAATTGTGACAATAAGCCGGCAGTTGGGCAAACGATGCTTCTGGCGACCCCCTCAACAATTCCAAGGCATAACATTTGGCTCTCCAAGCTTGAGAATATGATATACTAATCTTGAACCGAGCATTCATGTCAGTCATAATTTCATGTCCCCGATATACCCTGCCATTCAAAAACATTAACTCAGCCAGAAAACCACCCAAAACCTTTTTGTTTGCCTGTCTATGGTTAGGAAAAACTTGGGTTCTTGAACATGTATGTTTATTAATAAAAGTCCTAACTTGAAACATTTCGCAATCTTTTATCCTCTTTGCAATCATACGCCACGTATAGTTTTTGTCAATCATACACCTTGTTTCGAAATGATCTTTGCTTGATTTGTTAACTTTTAGTTGATAGCCATCTTCCACACATTTCGTATACAAAGCTATCTTCAAGTCTTCCTTTGTATCAAAACAATCATCTTTCTTGATACAAATAACTTTTGTGTAACAATCAACTGCTTTCTTTGCCAACTCTTCTTCCGGTAACTGAAGTAATTCTGGCATATTCCAGTTATACTCCCGTTGCATTTTCTTTTCTTCGGGGACTTTTTCTTCTTCTTCAGGATTATATGAATTACAGAATGGATGTTCAACATGTTCATTCACAGTCGTAACTTCCTCCTCATTATCATCAACAACATCTTCCTCGGCAACGGGTGTTTCATCATCAAAATTCGGGTATTGACCAATATCAAAATCATTACACGCAGGGTCTGTTTCTTCTTCTGAAACATCATCAAAATCCGAGTATTGACCAATATCAAAGTCCGGGTATTGACCAAGATCAAATTTCGAATACTGACTAGTACTCACAATTTTTTCTCTTGGCTCATCATCGTCTAATTGGTCAATACGAAAACCGAAATTTGGTGCTGAAAGTTGATTTGGATTAGAGAAAGGTTGTGGGTTTTGAGACCCACTTAGTTGATTATTACCCGCTACTGACCCAACAATACTACTTCTAGGTTTAACAACATACAATGTAACATCATCACTTGAAACATTAATGTAAGCAATGAATCATTCAATATCTTCATTGTCAGTTAACAAATAAACTTTACCATTTCTTTGATAAGATAGCCTAAATCCACTTAGGGGCTCTAAATTCAATTTCTTCGAAACACGTAACATTAGAGTTTCATAAGTTAACTTCTTTAATGACAGTTTTAGTTGAAGATTCATGGGTAAAGGCATATATTGTAAAATACCATGAACATTCTCCCATGACCCTCCAAAACACAATTCTATCCAAACATGATCAACATTAGATGATTTCATGGTTGTAAATTAATTTACTAAACAAACGAGATGCGAAACTAAGACCTGTTGCCGGATGGGGAAGGATGTCGTTGGATATAGGAACGGATGTCGTCGGAGAGAGTGATAGATGGAGATGGAATGAGTTGCGATTTAGGGATTTAGGTTATGAGTTGTTGCTGCTGCGTAGATATATACACAAAAAAATTGGCTTGCGAAACTAAAACCTGTTGCGAACTTTGAAACTCGCATTGGGATTCTGTATTATCTCGTTGCGAAAGTCAGAATCGCGTTGCGAAAGTCAGAATCGCGTTGCGAAAGGCAATCATTTGACCATCTCAATGCGAAATGCAAATCGCAATGACAGAATCGCAATGCAAAATGAAAAAGGAGTATATATGTTAACAAAACTTGCATTATGTGTATTTTATGTGTGCACTTTTAACATTTTCAGTTAGGCATGTATTAGTAACTTGAGTTTGAACATTGCTATGATCTGTTCAGTTGTTATCACTTATTAGACATTCATTTGACTATCGCAATGCGAAAATGGCTATCGCAACGCGAAATGGATATCGCAACGACAAAATCGCAATACGAAATGAAAATCGCATTGCGATTTTCTCGTTGCGATTTTCATTTCGCATTGCGATTCTCTCGTTGCGATAGTCAGTTTTGTGTTGCGATAGTCTGTTTTGCCTTCAACATAATACAAATTGAAAATCAACAAATCAACTATTACATTTCAACACAAATAAGAATTATGTACACATCAATTAAACAAATCAACATTTACAAATCATCTTTTACAAATCAATTAAACAATCAAAAAATAATAATAATTCTTATTTCTTCATCAATTATTGAATCAATGAATCAACAACTTTGTGACCCCGTGCATCCATTTCACGCAGCTCACTTAAGGATTAACCTGCAGAAACCAAACATTTGCTCAAACAAGACTTCCTACACATCTAAAACCTACAAACAGCAAATTATTGAATTCTAGGTACTTAACCAAACATTTTCAAACCAAAAGGAGTATATATGTTAACAAAACTTGCATTTGACTTACCAATTAACAATGGACACTTTCATAACGCGGATGCAGGTAGGCAGCGTCTCGAATATATTGCTCTAGCCATATAATGCCGAAACCACAAGCCTACTGTAGCTCTATCTCTATCGGTGGGAGGTAAAAACTCTGTGCTTCCTGTCGTCAAACGCGCCAGGCAAAGGCATACGAGAGGACCACAATCCCCTCTGGCTCCCGGCGATTGCTGTGGCGCGGTCTCGTCTCTGACAACTGTGACATTGAACTTCTTTGGCTTCTTGTGTCCAGAATGAGTCCAATAATTAATCCCATTCAAGAATTTAGCCAAATGAGAGCTTCATCCCTTGAAAATATCTCTCATATCAGACAGTGATATGTAATTGATCATGTTGTCATACACTATTATCTTCAGGGATGGGAGATGAAGTTGGACGAGAAGCCAGTGACGACGTTCCAAAACAGGGATAAACACCTGCAATCATAAGTAATAATTCATTTATTTGCGCACTTATTTATGAACACCTTTAAAAAATTTAAAAAATAAACACTAACCTTATCGACCTCCCACCATGCAGGATAAAGTTTAGCTTGTCCATTGCCCAACGAAAATGATTCATCTCGTTGATTCTTCAAGTGAACTGCGTGAAAAGCCGCCGGCATTATTGTATATAACGAATTTTTTTTATTTTTCCTAAGCTTCCTTATTATTAGTAGACGTGACACCCACGCATCGATATGCTGTTTTACAAAAAAATACATATATTAGTGAATTACATTAATTTTTAAACAAATTAATCAAAATCATATATAAGACAAATATAAGACTTACCTCCCCATCCAAATAGCCACTTTCTTTAACCCCTAATAGCACACCCCACCAAGACCGATCAAGCAACAAAAACATTTCATCGTTGAGTTTGCTGATGTCAGTGTAACACCCTTGGCTCCGCTCATGTAGATAAAAATCAACTGCGGTCTTAGCCCAAAGGGTATTATCCACAATTGTTTCCGGTAGTTGTCTCCTCTCCACTTCAGATACCGGAAGGGTACTAGCTGGTAACTCATACGAGAGCCAACTCTCATCCATCATGTCCGGAACCGGTGGGGGTTTCTCAATACTTCGATATATTACCCCATGTGAATTGGGCTCTGGAATGGTGGGAGGAACCTCTTCAACGATGACAGTGGCCTCTTGAACGGTGGGGGGGAATCTTGAGGGAGGATAGGGGCCTCTTGAACGATTGGAGGGGACTCTTGAGGGATGACCGGTGAGTCGGGCTTCTTCTTGCGGAGTCTTCGTACCATTGGGGTGAACGGAGACGTAATAGCACGTCCACGCCGTCTGATGCGTGAACTCTGTCGTGCAAGGAAAACCCGACGTAAAGCATCCACTTTATCGGGCCACTAAAAAAATTAATACATAAATCAGTAAATAAACAGACATGATATTAAACAAAGACAAATATGTTTCAAACTAGCATTGTATTCACCCAAGTCATTATTCTATCATAGTTCACAAAATGCTCAGATAACATTCCAGAAGTAAGCACTTATATAAACATTTAAAAGGACAACATATATAAACATTCCAGAAGAAGAATAGTTTACTTTCGCAACACGAAACTTAAAATCGCAACGCGAAAATGACTATCGCAACGCAGAAATGGCTATCACAATGCGAAATGAAAATCGCAACGACAAAATCGCAATGCGGAATGAAATCGCAACGACAAAATCGCAACGCGAAACACAAATCGCATTGCGATTTTATCGTTGCGATTTCATTCCGCATTGCGATTTTGTCGTTGCGATTTTCATTTCGCATTGCGATAGCCATTTCCGCGTTACGATAGTCATTTTCGTGTTGTGAAAGTAAACTATTCTTCTTATGCAAATTGAAACTTGAATGGATTGCATTACTTCAACCAAAAGACAAAAACAAAACCAAAAACAAATACTAACAAAAACAGTTTAGCAGTATTAGCAGCAACCGAATGAATTACGAGTATGAAAAATCTTAAACTTACCTCGTTGCGTAGAGTATGAACCTCATTCTGCAACGATGCTACCATCTCACGTAGAGCGGCTACCTCACCGCGTAATGTAGACACCTCAACACGCCATGCACCATCGTCTTTGCGTAAAGTACCGACCTCCTCACGCAAGGCATTGACCTCATCACGTAACTCCCCTAACTCATCCCGTTAAGGTGGAGGTGGAGAACATGGAGATAAACGTCGTGGCATCTTTGCCGGTCGCCTATCTTGCGGTGATGGTGGAGAAGAGGCTCGATGATGTGACAGAATATGTGATGGCTGTCGTTGTGGAGGTGTATAGCCGGGTCGATCAGATGATGGCTCTAGGTGAGGTGATAGCTCTGGGCGAGGTGATGGCTCCCGAAGTGGAGGCTGCTCATCAACCGTTCCATCAAAAAAACGCTTACTAGCTTGCCACCAATCAGTGGCAAGCTCAGCTTCCGTGGGTGTCAGCCTCTGTAGAGGAGTGTTGGCCTCCTAACAATATAAAAGCTCAAACAAAGTTAAACGTGTACTAGTAATAACTTGTTTATAAACATATGGTAGTATTTATGTTAACTTACATTATTTATTGTCGTATACCGTAGTAAATCTTCCCATTGCAAGGTCCGTTTCCTCTTCCAGGAAATAGCCCTGGGAATATTATTTGAAGTTTTTATTGCATATGTCTTCATGGCGGGAAGGCCTCAAATATCCAAATCTACAAACAATATAATAACAAACATTAGTAATTGTTAAATAATTACTTATAATTTTGGAAACATTATATAAAATTCTTACCTTAAAGGCCCAAATAAAGCCTGTCAAAGTGTATTTGGAACCATCACCATGCAAACTTTTTCGATCATCCAAGGCAGACGATAACTTATTCCATGTAGCTTTCCATAAATACGAGCCCCACAGAAACATGTTCCACGCATTTAGGTCTTCTACCAATTTGATTAGATCATTTGGAATAGGTTGTCTGACCTCTCTGCCTAAAAAGCCGGCATGCAAAAGAATTAGAAGGCATACTCGGACAACGTCGACGTCATCCATCCGAGTAAAACCATCTTTCTTATTCAATAATATCGTCAGGTCTTCCACGTGTAGATTCGGCCTCTCCAGCTCAGGAAAAACCCGGGATAACCATGATGGGCGGGTAATGTGTCTAGTGTACCGACCTACATCATCGTGTCTGAAGCGTAGACCGGTGATTAAGCAAAACTCCTCCCGCCCAAAACACGTATACGCCGGTGGAAAATCAAACCATATCTCTTCATCACGACGTTGTATAGTATCTGGTAGATCCCTAGTCATGGTTTGAAGAAATAGGTGTGTCAACATCGCATCTCCACCGGGATGTTGTACTTTCAGCCATGGCCCGAAGCAAGTATCCTCAAACATTTTTCTTTGTGCAGGTGAAAGCTTCGACGCAATTGTTTTGGCCAGGCTGACTTTATTTCTTAAGGTTAATTGAGCCGAATAAAAGTTCTACAAAAACAATAAACATACTAAGTTAGATATACCAAAAATTACACTGTGAAGATATACCAAAAACAATAATAAACATAAAGAGTAGTAGTTTATTCTTCAAACTTAAATTTGCAACACTGTGAATTTCTTATTTGTCTTTGTTTTTTGGTTGAAGTAATGCAATTCATTCAAGTTTCAATTTGCAGAAGAAGAATAGTTTCTGAAAATGAAAATCGCAACACGAAAATGACTATCGCAACGCGAATTTGACTATCGCAACGAGAGAATCGCAACGCGAAACTAAAATCGCGTTGCGATTTTCATTTCGCGTTGCGATTCTCGGTTGATTTAATAAGCAATCTAAGTGAAATGGTTAATCTATTATTAAAATTACCAGTAAACTTATCATCAATTTCAATATGAAAAACTTAATAATAATGCAAAAATTTCAAAAAGAAAATAATTAAAAAAACTAACCCTCGTTGGTTGATTTGGTTGATTTTCCATTTCTGATTGTGAGGGTGACTCTGAGAGATGGAGATAGACGGATTTCGCCGGAGATGGGGACGGATTTCGTCGGAGATGGGTGAGAGAGTGACAGATGGAGATGGGACTAAGTTGTGATTTTAGGTTTTATGTGATTTTAGGTTTTATGTTTGGAATTTAAAAATAAAATACTTGGTCAGGATACTAATGGCGCTTTGAAAATCGCATTGCGATTATGTATTATCGCGTTGCGAAAGTCAGAATCGCGTTGCGAAAGTCAGTATCTCGTTGTGATTTTGTATTATCGCATTGCGATAGTAAGTATCGCATTGCGATAGTCAGTATCGCATTGCGATAGTCAGTATCGCATTGCGATTTTCCCAATTCGCGTTGCGATTTACTTATTCGCATTGCGAATTGGAAAAATCGCAACGACACTGTAGACCATCGCAACGCGATTTCCAACTATCGCAACGCGAAATGCAACGCGAATTTGCGATAATGGAGATCGTGTTGCGAATTAGCGATCGCATTGCGATTTTGTTGGTCATTTTGGCAAATCCGGAAAAAGTTGGTTAAAATCGTATATTATAAGGCATTTTTGGTCACTGAGGCGATTTTCTCTTTTTAAAATGGCTTATTAGAGTCATTATTGCTAAAAAATATTTAAATTTTAATTATTACATCATTAAAAGTTCAATTAACACGTTGACATGTCATGTTTTTATTAATTAATATTTAAAATATAAATGAAATGGCTTAAATCTAACACCATTAAGAAAATATTTAATGTCTGATTATTGTTTAAATTTTCATCTCAGTGATATTTTTTATTGTTTTTAAAATTGTCATGTTAATAATCAAATAATATATTTTTATTATTCAACCAATATGGTGATAAAACGTGTCACCTCCCTATGAAATAAAACCAACAAAATTTGTTCATAATTAAGAAATTGAACCCGTACCTCTAGGTAAGGCAATAAAGGGTTAGTCACTACGTTAAGCAAGTTAATATTCGATAAACCATCACAACCTATTTTCCATTACCACCACAAAACAAAATTTTTTAATTAAATATTAAATTATCTAAAAGTACAAAACATATTTCATTGTAAACCAAATTACTTAATTAAAAATTAAATTATTTTAACTTTATTTTAGAATAAAATAATTAAATATATGTTTTATAAAAATCAATATTTAAATATTTTAAAAATTAAATTTAAAATATTTATTTATGATCATATAATATAAATTTATAATAAATAAATATTAAAAATTATTTTTATAATAAATAATTTAAAATTTTATATTTATTTAATTAATATTAAATTAATAGAGGTTTTATAAAGTTTAAAATTAGTGTTTATTTTAATGAATTAATATTTTATATAGTTTACACTAAAAAAATGCTTTCTATTTTTTAAATAATTTAGTCTTTGATTAAATAATTATATAAATTAAATATAAAATTGATCTTATATAATTAATTTTATAGACTAGCTTAATGATTTGTACACTATTTTTTCTTAGGGAGAAGTCTTAAGTTTGAATCCTTGTTTTGTGGTGGTAATAGAGTATAAATTAAATATATTTTATGGTGAATAATTAACAATTACCTTGCTTAGCCCATTGGTCAGGCATTTTCCTCCCCTCAAAGAGGGCGTGGGTTTAATTCCCACGCTAAGCATAATTACGTTAATTTTATTTGATTGGTGATGTGGTAATTAAAAAAATCATATTATTATACCATGTTAGCTATGCCATTAAGTTTTTAATGACGGGTATCAAAATGAAACAAAAACTAAATGTTTGATATGATTTTGTAAAAATTGAAAGTTTAGGTACTAAATGTACAAAAAGTGAAACTTTAGGTACTAAATGTGTAGTTTACCCTATAAAAATAATGTAATTAATATTTTATTTTAAATAATTTACATTTAGATTTTTAACTAATTTATAATTACATGATAAGTACTTTATAATTTTAAAGTTTTATAAATTAAATTAATGATGCTCATCGTTTGGAATGTTCATCGATACTTATTGATCATAGAAGTTTCCTTAACTTTGACATTGGTCGTTGTCTCTAATATTTTTTTGTTTATTTTCTATTTTCTTATGTTGTATTTTTTTATTTTCTAATAACTATATTTTTTATGACATGTTTTACATGATTTTTATGACACAATTTTCTTTATGTTTTGATCATTTGGTCGTTATATTCGTCTAATCTTGTTTTCATAGTTGAATTTGATATCGTTACGACTCATCAAAATGACACTATTTTATTATCATGTTGATATTCTCTGCTTTGAACTCCTCGATATAATTTGAATATGTGATTTGCATCCATAAATAGTTTTCTCACTATGCTCAAATCTGAGTGACATTTATCTGTTGTCTTTCAATAGTTTGATCTCCTTTTGTGATTTGTTTACCGATACATATAAATATGTTTGTATCTATCTTTTATTCGAATTTTTTTTTAGGTTTTTAATATTTTCTTTGTATAGTCATTGTGTGATCTTAAGTGACTAATTTCTCGTGTCAATAATTATATGAAAAATGACCTAACTATGTTTTTAATTTACGATCGTGGTCGTAAACTTTCATTATAACCCTAAATATTTATTTTTTTAATAAAAATAACTACTTCTATCAAAAAAATATTATTATAATAAAAATAATATTTAAATTAAACTGTAATAAAAAGTTATTTCATTTATATTATAAAAAATTATTGATTATAGTATAAATTATAAAAATATAAAAAAAATATGGTTTTAACCTTTATTATAATAGATTAGTTTTATAGAAAAATATAATTTATATTATAAAACTAAAATATTAATAAAAAATAATAAAATATTAATTATAACATATGTTTCAATCACTTCGTTCCAATTAAAAGTGATTTTTCTAAAATTATATAGAATTCTAACGAGAATTGAATTATTAAAAAAAGCAATTTAAGATTATTGTAGAAATTGTTATTTTATAAAAAAAAGTATTAATATATATGAAATATAAAGAGATTTTTAGAATCGGTATGTTTTTTTTAAATTCATCACCAAACCATATTATCTTTATAGCTAAATTATTAAAATAATGTATTTTTAATCAAAAAACATTAAGAAAAATTTATTTTTTATATTAACATTTAGTTTTTCACATAACATGAAAACGCGCTTAGGTGATAATGTCTTTTGAAATATTAATTTTTAGAAAAACGTAATTATTCATGTGACATGTTATATGGTGCATCTTGGTATCCTCTAGGCTCAAGGAAAATGTAGTTGAGGTTTGTAGATACCGGGATAGGATCATGATGATTAAGGTTATTATAGAAGAGGAAGTGGTGAATGTCCTTTCAGTGTACGCCCCACACGTTAGCCTAGGGGAGGGGGAGAAACGTTGCTTCTGGGATCAGTTAGATGATGTACTTAGGAACATTCCGGAGGACCAAAGAGTTTTATAGGGGGAGACTTCAATGGCCATATAGGTAGTGTAACCGATGGGTTTGACGGTGTTCATGGGGGTTTCGGTTATGGTAGCAGGAATGATGAGGGACGTACGTTGCTTGAATTTGCTACTGCACACGATTTAGTGGTCACTAACTCCTTATTTAATAAGAGAGATGTGAACTTGATTACGTTTCATAGCGGGGGGCATTGTACCCAAATCGACTACATCCTGGCTCGAAATCGGGATCGATGGGCTTGCATTGACTGTAAGGTGTACCCTGAAGAGGCATGTACATCACAACATAAATTGTTGGTTTTGGTTTTCCGCGTACCGCACGGGCGGAGCACTCATAGGAGAGCTAAACTAGGTAAACCTAGGATCCTTTGGAAGAAGTTACATAGAGAGACAGCTGATGACTTTAAGAGTAAGGTTTTGTCTAATACAGGTTTTGGAACTACAATCTCAAATAATGCAGATTTGTTATGGAAAAATATGGCAAATTCCATCAGAGAGATGGGCAAAAACACCCTGGGGTTGTCGACGGGGAAGGCCAAGGAACATAAAGAATCGTGGTGGTGGAACGACGAAGTCCAAACTAAGGTGAAGACAAAGCAAACTTGCTTCAAGGAGTTTCTACAATGCAATGACGACGAAGAAAGATCGAGAGCTAAACAAAGATATAAGGAGGCAAAGCGGGAAGCCAAGAAAACAGTGGCTAAAGCAAAGGATAAGGCATACGAGGAAATGTACAAGAGATTAGACACCAAGGAAGGACAAAACGGCATCTTCAGGCTTGCAAAATCTAGGGAGAATAGGAAAAAGGATCTAGGTAGCATTAGGTTTATTAAGGACAACAATGGTGTTCTTCTAGCGAAAGATCATGATATTAAGAGGGTTTGGGGTAGTTACTTCTTTGGCTTATTTAATGAGGGTGCCTCTCCCTGTAGAGATATTACCGTTGATGGGTCAGCCGACCATCATACTACGGCCAATGACTGCCCTACAAGTAGGATTGGGTTTGAGGAAGTCAAAATTGCTCTTAGAAAGATGGGAAGGGACAAAGCTGTCGGTCCTGATCAAATTCCTATCACTGTGTGGTTGGCCCTAGGAGAAGAGGGAGTTAAGTGGTTGACCAACATCTTTAATATTATTTTAGAGACTGCCAAGATACCAGAGGAGTGGAGAGAGTCCACGGTGATACCAATCTATAAGAATAAAGGAGATCCCCAACGTTGTGGTAACTACAGAGGTATTAAACTACTCAGTCATACCATGAAGCTATGGGAAATGGTGATAGAGGCTAGGTTGAGACAAGTTACTAGGGTTTCGGAAAACCAATTTGGATTTATGCCAGGCAGGTCTACCACGGAGGCGATTCATCTACTTCGACGACTTATGAAGAAATATAGGGAAAAGTCTAGAGATCTTCACTGGCGTTCATTGACCTTGAGAAGGCTTATGATAGCGTTCCCCGAGATACGATTTGGAAGACTTTGGAAACGAGACGGATCCCAACTGCTTATATCCGGGCGATTCGTGATATGTATTGTAGATCTACTACACACGTCAGGACTACAGTTGGCGACACCGAGGCATTCCCGGTGGAAATCGGACTCCACCAGGGGTCGGCTCTTAGTTCTTACATCTTCGCCTTGATTATGGACGACATCTATTGTGCGACACCAGACGGTGTACCATGGTGTATGCTTTTCGCTGACGACATTGTACTAGTTGCTGAAACAAAATCTGAGTTGAATAATAGACTGACTACCTGGAAGACTGCTTTTGAAGAAAAAGGTCTAAGGATCAATATTGAAAAGATAGAGTATTTATGTTCAAACTTCAGTGGGGACCAAAACGATGAAGATGTAGAAGTATGCATAGAAGGACACGTTCTCCCCTCAAATGATTGTTTCAAGTACCTAGGGTATATGATACATAAAGATGGGGGTGTAGATGATGATGTAACACACCGTATAAAGGCGGGATGGCTAAAGTGGAGGGCTGCTACTGGAGTTTTGTGTGACAAGAAGGTGCCTTTAAAACTTAAGGGAAAATTTTATAGAATGGCAATAAGACCAGCGTTGTTGTATGGATCAGAATGTTGGGCAACCAAGAAAGATCATGTAAGGATGATAGAGGCTGCAGAAATGAGAATGCTTCGATGGACATGCGGTAGGACTCTGTGGGATATGACAACAAACTCTACTATTAGGATGTCCTTGGGGGTGGTGCATGTTTCTGAAAAATTGAGGGAGGGAAGACTACAGTGGTTTGGGCATGTCCTTAGGCGACTACCGTCGGATGCGGTCAGGAGGGTAGAGTCGATTACAGTTGACGGTGCCAGAAGGAGAGGACGACCAAGGCGGAAGTGGGAAGACTGCTTGAGATCTGATTTGATGGATTTAGCCCTTACCGAGGACATGACCTCTGATAAGAAAGTATGGAGACTAAAGACTAGGGTAGTCGAGTAGTGTGGGTCACATCTCTAGGGTGTATCATCTCTGTCTTCTTTTAATGCCTTTGTAGTAATTTCCATGAATTCTACTTTTTATACGTTTATGTTATTGGTATTTATGAAGGCTTAGAACTGGGCTTGCTATCGTGGACTTCTGTGTAATATTCTCTTCACTTTTAAATTTAGTCGGGTCTTACGTTTCTGTCTATATGCAGAGATTTTTTCACAGGGATTTATTTGGAGGGATTACTTCCCATTTCAAACGCGCATATGATATTAATGATATTTATGACTGCATATGAATACTGTTCAACTATGTATTTATGTATTTATTTATACATGCTTTGCATTTTATCTATATTTTTAATTTTCTGACTGCCGGAGGTCTTCCACGGAAGCTACTCTCAACCTGGCGTTGGGGGCAGCCTACTACCCTACCTCCCCCTTACTCCATTACATATGGGAATTGCGTTTTGTTATTGTTATTGTTTCTTTAAACATTAATATCATCCTAGATTTATCTCTTAAATAAAGACAATCTTTTAAAAGACGTTGATGCACCTTCATTTTGTGCGAGAGAAATAGATATTATAATGGAGACGAATTTACCATGAGTGACACACATCAATATGCTCCATTAATGATGTATATTGATATGCACCACTAATATAAAGATAGGGTAAACTACTCAAATGGTCACTAATGTTTGGTAAGATTTTATTTTTACAACTGATGTTTCAAAAGTCACAAATCGGTCAGTAACATTATAGTTTGTTACAGATTGACCACTGACGTTAACAACCGCTAACAGGCGTGATGGAAAATTCACGTGTACTGTTATCTAGGAAGTGTCGGACCGTTAAAAGCTAAGAACCCAAGTTTAAAACAAGGAGATATATCATAAGGTTTTGACAGATTAATGAAATATAATTTAATTTTCAACAAATCCTTCAAAGATACTTGATTACTTAGAGAGAGAGAGAGAGAGAGAGAGAGAGAGAACATCAGCGTGTTGACGAAGATCCCAAGCTCATTCTCCGGTCGATGCTCATGAACCGCTACTCTAAGCTCGCACACCAGTCGATGATGCTCTTCTAGCCATCTTGCATACTCCATGTCAAACAATGCAGCATCTGAAGCATAAAATTCTAGTTGATACATATGTAAAAATATACTAAAAAGTAAAACAATAATGAACACAAACCTGGACTTATGTTGTTAATACCACCACCGAAGAAATACTTCCTAGACAGTGAAACAAATCAAGTTCCGCATAGTTTCGGACCACTCGTTGTTGGTATTGGTAATAATCGAAACATTGTCTCCTTCATTGTTTTCCTCTTCTAACAGCCTTCGTCAGCTCTTAAAGTTGGTTCATCATTTTCTTCTCCGGGTCTTGCGGCTGTGCGACCCGTGTCGAAACCAGATTCATATACGGGTCGCCTGGTAAACTGGGGTTAAGGGGCTGAATTTTGGAGCCACCGGAGTTGATACCAAGTGGAATTTGCTGCGGCCTCAGTTGCTGTAAAAGTGGTAACCCGTATCGCTGCGACATGAAAGAAGGAGGCGAGAAATTACCCGAGACATCCGAAGACGACAAGTTGGTCGACAAATCAATGGGAGACAAGGGAGATAAAGGTGGGCATGATGATTGTTTAAGAGTTTTTGCATTTGAAACTCCGCTAGTGTTTCCTTCCCGATGAGGCCAAGTGCCGCTCGGTTCACTATCTGAGATGTCGGGTCCATGAACATTCTGGGGACATGTGTTCGGTACAGTGCAGTCGCTCGGTTGTTGTTCATGCTGCCAATGCTACCCACAGATCTGCCGGTTAATCCACCGTAAAAAGCTGTGCCACCGCCAGAGTTTACCCGAAGCCATTTCCCCTCCCCTATGCTTTCTCTCTTCAGATAAAAGATCTACAGGAGAAAAGAAAAAGAAATAACGGAGAGGAGCAAATGGTGATTTTGGGTTTTTTCCTCTGTTTTGAAAATCGGACCGGACCGGCCGATTCAACTGGAAATCGTTGTTTAGTCCGGTTCAATTTAAACCGGTTGAACCGCTATTAGTGAACCGGCCAGAATCGCTCGAACCAGACCGGTTGAAAACCAAAAAAACTGGAAAAAACCGTGAAAAACCGGGATTTTTATTTTTATTTTTTTAAAAAATTAAACTAAACAACGTCGTTTGTTAAACGAGCCAAGTCGAACTCGAGTATTGCTGAGCTCGACTCGAACTTGAAAACTTTAAAAGTAAGCTCAACTCAACTCAAACTCACAAGCTAAAAATTATCAAGTTCAACTCAAACTCGAAATATAATATTGAAACTTGAACTCAAAAAGGCTTGAACTCAAAAAAAAATTAGAAGCTCGATTGAAGCCTAAAATTCGAGCTTGATTGAAGTGAAAGAATAGTTCACTCAATGCTCACCAAAAGGCTCCATGATTTTGAATGTCAAATTACCTCTATTATTTATAGAAGTTAGTTGTGATGCGCTTCTATGTTTCTTAGCAATGTGAGATTGTTTTGTTCTCATATTTTTACTCTTTAGACTTTTGGGATGCTCTTCTATGTTTCTTAGCCATGTGAGATTGTTTTTAAAAAAAAATTAAACCAAACAATATCATTTTGTTATGATTTTTTAACCCCAAATTTATTTTTTAATTATAGTTATATAATTATATTTATTATTTAATATGTTTTACCTTAAATATTATGTTGTAGTTAATTTGAATCATTTTGTTTCACTTGATTTTATGGTTTTTAACTTATATATGTTATGACTTGCTTTGAATATGACTTGTGATATAAAAATTATTTTTTATTAAATATTTTTGGTATTTTTATTTAATTTTTTAAATAATTTTGACGTCGACCGGTTCTTCCGACCGGTCGGACCGGTTTGACCAGTTGAACCAGTGAACTGGTAGCATGACAGGTTCGCTAACCGGTCTGATTCTGAAAACCATGGTTTTTTCCATTTAATTTCATTACTTAAATTTTCATTAAATATTTGGTAAACCACGGTCAAAGGGAAGTCAACCATCCAGGTAAGCAGATAACGGTCTACGTGTGTTTTTCGTGACTCCTATTAACGATTGTTAACGTTGAGTGACCAATTTGTAACAAACGATAACGTTAGTGACTAATTTGTGACTTTTGAAACATCAGTGGTGATAACGAAAACTTATCCAAACATTAGTGACCATTTGAGTAGTTTACCCTATAAAGATATGGTAAATTTTATAAATAATAATTAAATTTATTAAAATGATTTCATTTGTCATTAGATTTTTAAAAGTTATAAAATAAATATTAAAATTTGAATTTTATTAAAAATAGGTAGAGACCATGAAATATTGTTAAGGGTGTGACATGACATGTTAAATTAATAAAAAAATATCTTATTTTCCTCCTCAATTATAACTAAAATTTTATTTTTGATATATTTTCAATATTTTAAGTAATTATTTAAAAAAGAAATTAGAATTTTAGAATTTTTTTAAAAATAAATGAAAATAATTTTTAAATTAAAAATGATATATTTTTGAAAAAATTTCATGGATCAAATTATTTTATAATTAATTATTTATTAATCGTGATTGTATCTGTAAAATTAAAATTTTATAATTTTCAAGATCCAAAAATCAAATTATCAAACAATATAATTATCTTTTATTAAACGATATGATTCAAACATTTGGTTTTCGTTTAAGATGTTTAAAAATAATTTTAAAAAAATACATCCAGAAAAATGTAGTATCATATTTGTAAAAAATATCCAAACTTAAATAAAAATAATTGAAACAATATTTAAATTTTAATAATGTATCAAATATTTTATATAGTATAGATTTAATATTTATAATATGACACTAAAAAATAATATTTAATTTATCTATATCCATTTGTTTTCAATTCACCAAACATAATAAAATTTATTTTAATTAAAATTAATAGTAAAATAAAATTTTAGCTATAATTAAAGTGTCAAACGAGATATTTGTTTTATTAATTTAGCATCACAAATCATCTCTTTAATGATAATTAAGGGTGTTGTGCCCATTTTGTAACAAAAACTAAAGTTTAATGTGTATTATATAACTTTTGAATGTTTTGTGTCCAAAAATATTATTTCGATATGATTTGAAGTCCATTTATAAAATTTACCTTATAAAATTAGTGGTGAATCAATGCTTGACATCATTTTACAACCCTATCAGTTTAGCTTGTCCTCTTCATTATTCACCGTTCGATGGTCTATGCCTAGAGTCAAATCAACATCTATGATATGGGACATATTTATTTAAAGAAAACCAAAAATATATTTTTTACACAAACAACCCCAAACAACTTTAATTGGAAAATACCCCTAAATTACACACATATGATTACCTCGTATTCTACATAACTCGTATTATGACCTCAAATTCTATAGGGCGCGAGATCCCTCCAATGAGAAAACATTTTTTAGATAATACAATTTAATATTAGGTTAAATGACCTTGCGTTATACCAAATGCGAGGTACATGAGATATTGATGAATCGTTTCAGCAATTTATTGCGTTAATAAAAAAATTGAAAATTAAAATTAGATTCCATGACCTCATGTCCTACATAGCACGAGATTAGTAAGGCTTGATCAACCAAGGTCATCACACCTTCCTCCCCAATTATCTATCTCTGTTTCTTTCTCTTATCTATTCCATTATTCGGTTATTATGGCGGGATTAATAAGGCTTGATCAAGGGTATGTGTTCGATTATTGACGAATAAATTTGGAGCTACTTTTAATTAATTAATTTATTTATTTGAAGAGGTATAAGTGTTTGTTGACGTGCTACATCAGCCATTTCATGGACCCTCATGATGATATTCTATCGTATTTGCACGAAGCTGATTTTGGTTATGTTAGCACTATAATTGGTGGTACGAAGTTGCATCCTCTACTAATAAATACATTGTTAGAAAGGTGGAGGTTGGATACATACATGTTTCATTTTCCTTGTAGGGAGACGACTATTACTTTTCAAGATGTTGCATTCCATCTTGGGCTGCCTATTGACAAAACAACAACTACCGGTATTGTCGATGGCTATTGGTCCTGCTTGTCTGAGGAACAACTCGAAATTCCTCCGAACAACCACGATTTAGATGGAGGGAAGATCAATATTCAATTTTTGTATGACAATTTTACACAATTACCCCTCAATGCTCCTTCAGTAATTAAAGAGATAATTTTTAAAATTTAAGATTATTTATGTTGATTTTTTTATTTATAATATTGAATTTTTATTTTAGTTTATGCTATTGTAAATATTTTATGATAATTTTTAAATTTTTGAAAATTTTATATTATTGATGATATGATGACAGTCGAGGTAATAATTGTAATTGGTTTCATTTGTTTAATTTAAAAATATTTTTTAATTCAAGTTTATCTAACTTAGTTTAAAAAAATTATAGTTCATGTGGACGTAGTACAATGATGATGCTATTAAACCGTGTACTCCGAATGAAATAATTTTCAGTTCGAGCATTTGGATGGTGATGGTCCTGTTGGTATTTTATGAGATAGTCGAGTGGTATCCTACTGATCGCGTATTGCGACAATTTAACTGTGTCCATATGATTCTGCTACCACCATCAAACTTGGATGAATTGCATCACGTAACACGGCAAGAGAAGACAGATGTTAATTGGGAGATTCATCATTCGACATGGGTGTCCTAGTGGGTGACGAGATTGGATAAGCAACCCTTTGTCAACCCATCTTCGACCATAGTGTTTTATATACATGTTGTGGTACGAACAAAATGAAAAGCCACATATACTGACCTAATAGGACAGAACATGAGAAATTTATGTGTCTCCCCCAAACCGTCCGTAAACACAACGTCTGTCGATGCAACTTGATGCTAAGATTGAGGGGAATTAAGTCAGACAAAAAGAAAACACGCTCCAAGCTCATCATCGGGAACAATATCGGTTCCTATACATTAAGTAGTAGAGCATTAGACAAATGTGCAACCACTTACATTCACCCACTCGACTCAGTCATCATTTCAGCATATGTCGCCTCTAACGGGAGGTTTTTTCACTAACGCATGACATTCTTGTCCAACGATTGTCCCTTCGTATTTCCTTCATGTACCAGTTCAACCATATTATCTATCACTTCCGTTTGCATCTGCTCCATCATCGGTATTTAGTTTCTACTATTGGCAACAGACTTATGATCCAGTAGTGTTGAGCAAATGTCTTGATCTCAGTGCCAGTGGTGGTACTGCACATATAGATGGTGATGATGAAGATGACGGTGATGCTGATGTTGATGTTGATACTAATGCTAATAAAGATAGATTGATTCGTAGGAATCTGTATCGGGCTTATCGTTCACCACGATGTGGGGGTGGACATAGGCATCATTAGTTATTTTTTTACTTGAAATGAAAAATTATGTAATGTTTTAAAAACTTTATTGTAATATTTTTTAGTTAATCAAACTTCAGTTCCATATTTAGTTAATTGAATTTGAAAAATATATTTAGTTAATAGGATAAATAAAATACAATAGATACAATATTGTTGAAACATTTTGATATTTCGATATAACAAATTAAGTTAAATGGATTTTAAGATTTTCCAAATGATTTTCTAAGTATATTCGATATAACTATTCGAATATCAAAACATTACTCCAAATATTTCAAAAATCATTTTTAATCCTTACTTAAGTGTAAAATTAAGTTTTAATCATAAAACAATTTCAAAATAATTTTACAAAGTATTTCGAACCAATTCAAAGCCAAAAATTCCAGATTGCTCAGAGGGAACCGATTCCCCCCCATAGGAGGAACCGATTCCCCCCTGAATGGTTTGGCTCCGAGATTTCCAGAATGCTCGGAGGGAACCGATCCCCCCCAAGGGGGTACCGATTCCCCCTTGTACAACGGTCGAAATATTTGAATTTTACACTTAGGAACCGATTCCCTTCAAGGGGAACCGATTCCCCCCACACACCAAGCTGTTTTATTAAATGTTTTCACACTAAAACGGCTATAATATCTTCTCTAATCATCCCCAACGTTCAGAAGTGATCCAAGGTGTATTTAAGCAAGCTTAGAAGCCATTGATCAAAAACAAGAAACATCAAGCAACTAGAATCAAGAGAGAATCAAAGAGAAAGCATCAAACCTCAAGTTTGAGCATTTCAAGCCTATTTTCATTCAATATTCATTTTGCTTTCAAGAACACTTTTTGTGCTCAATTGTATTCATCTTTGAGTGTTCTTTTCTTTGTTCTAGAATTGTGCAAACATCTTACCTTGTGAGGTTTTCTTGTAAGTTTGCAAATTTGTAATCTTCTCTTTGAGAAAAGAGTGTTCTCAAGAGTTGGGGTATACTCTTGAGGGAATTGTAAGTTTATCTCTTTGGCCTCAAAAGAAAGAACAAATTAGTGAATTTGTTGGAAAATCCTTAGTGTGGATAGCTAAGGTAGTGGACGTAGACTTTTTTTGAGAAAGTCGAACCACTGTAAATCGCTGTGCAATTACTTTCAATTTTCTGCAAAAGCTTCCACAAAATTTTTATTGCCAATTCACCCCCCCTCTTGGCCAATTTCGGCATTCGATTAACTCAACAAATACATTAGGTATCTATATCAGGAATTCGAGTAAAGAATCCCTGCAGATCTCATGTTTCGTGTAACATGAGATCTATCAAATAACGCATCTCCTAGTGTGCGAGGACTTGTATAAATAGGGCTCCAACATTTCTTTTTCCTCATATTCTCTTGGCCAATTTCGGAATTCGATTAACTCAACAATTGGCATCAGAGCCTAACTCATTTGAAGGTTTTATCGCCTCTTGAGTCGATTCGGGAAGAGTTATATCGATTATTAAAGTCATCAATGGCCTCCGCTTCAAACTTCGACTCCGGTCTCGATTCGATGCCCGTTAACAAGCCTCCTTTCTTCAATGGAGCTAACTACGCCTATTGGAAGAATAGAATGATGTACTTCATTCAAGCAAGTGACATGGGAGCATGGAATGCCGTAGAAGAAGGATACATTAAGCCTATCACTCATCCAAGGTTGTGGAGTGAAGGAGATACAAAAATGTTCCAGCTCAACTCCAAAGCCATCCATATTATCTTTTGTGCTCTTGGACCAGATGAATACGGAAGAGTTTCATCGTGTACAACCGCCAAAGAAATATGGGACAAGCTTCAAGTCACACATGAAGGTACCGATGAGGTAAAGAAATCAAAAATTAGTATTCTAACGCATAGCTATGAAAATTTCAGGATGAAACCAAATGAAGACATCAAAGCTATGACGGATAGATTTTCAACGATTGTCAATGGTCTCAAATCATATGGAGAGATCATCTCAAATGAAAAGCTTGTGAGGAAGTTAGTCTACTCCCTCCCAAAATCATGGCAATCAAAGAAGACGGCAATCATCGAGTCTAAGGACCTATCGTCCTTAACTCTTGAAGAACTTATCGGTTCACTCCTCACTCATGAGATGATGCTTGAAGATGAGGTGGATCTTGATAAAGTTGAAGAGACACCAAAGGAGAAGGAGAAGAAGAAAAACATTGGAGTTGCTCTCAAATCCACAAAAGATGAGAGTGATTCTAATGATGATGATGATGACAAGGAAATGGCATTGTTTGCCAAACGGTTCAGAAAAATGATGAGACCTTACCGAGGAAGAAAATTCAAACGAAATGAAGGCCTCAAAGATGAACCAAAAGAGAAGGACCCGATCATTTTCTATGAATGCAAAAAGCCAGGGCATGTCAAATATGATTGCCCACAATTGAAGAAGAAGGGTCAATCAAAGAATAAGCACAAGGCTCATGTGGCTACATGGAGCGATGAAGAAGGTTTCGATGAAGAAGAACAAGAAGTAGCAAACTTGTGCTTAATGGCATTTGGGGAAGATTCTAAGGTAACCTCTAACTCATCTGATTTTGATGATTTATCTTATGATGAGCTATTAGAGGAATATAATGGGTTGGCTTCGGATTATGAGAAATTATTTTTAAAATATAAAAATGATGTTTCAAAGTTGAAAAATGAAAATAAACTCATATCCAAAACCAACAATGATCTTGAAAGTAAAATCAAAGATTTGCAAATCAAACTAGAAGAGTTTGAAAAGAAAAATTTAGATTTGCAAAATTTACTTTCAAAGGTCAATGATGATCATCAAAAGAAAATTGATGATCTTAAAACTTCTTTTGATAAAGTTGGAACAAAGCGTTTTGAAAAAGGAGAAAATTCAAAATCCAACTTTGTTAGAAAAGATTTTAGAAACTACAATCATAGAAATCCTCAACGAACCTTAAATGGTAAAATCTTTAGAAGTATATGGGTTCCTAAAGGACTCATTACTACTAAAGATAAAGATATCCTACACAAATGGATACCTAAGGGAACTAGGATTTTGGAAACTAATGAATATGGACCCAAAAGAATTTGGGTACCAAAAATCAAAAATTAATCTATGTTTGTAGGGAAAGGAGCATTGCTACAAGGCACGGGAAACAAATTCAAATTCATGGTACCTTGATAGTGGATGCTCAAGACATATGACTGGAGACAAAAGCCGGTTCATTGAGCTTAATGCCAAAAATGGAGGAGAAGTGACTTTTGGAGACAATTCAAAAGGTTACATTGAAGGTATTGGTACAATAGGTAATACCTCTTCCATACAAATTAAGAATGTTTTATATGTGAATGGATTAAAGCATAATCTATTGAGTATTAGTCAATTATGCGATAAAGGATTCAATGGCTTATTTGAAATTAATGGTTGTAAAGTCATTGACATTGCATCTAATCGGATTATGCTTGTTGGTCATAGAATAGGAAACATTTACATGGTGCATTTAGATTCTATTGATATGACTAATTTATGCCTAGTTGCTAAGGATGAGCATGATAATTGGTTATGGCATAGGAGACTAGGTCATGCTAGTATGAGTGTTTTGCAATGGTTAATTCAAGGAGACTTAGTAAGAGGGTTGCCTAAGCTTAAATTTGATAATGATAAAATCTGTGATGCTTGTGCTAAAGGAAAACAAAAACGAGTTTCTTTTAAATCTATTAATGATGTATCAACTAGTAGAGTATTAAAATTGATCCATTTAGATCTTTTTGGGCCAACTAGAACTACTAGCTTGGGAGGAAAACAATATGCATTTGTCTTGGTAGATGACTATTCTAGATATACTTGGGTTCTATTCTTAAGTACTAAAGATGAAGCATTAGAAAATTTCATCACATTTTCAAAAATAATCCAAAATGAAAAAGGTTACTCTATCACTAGTGTTAGAAGTGATCATGGAACTGAATTTGAAAATCTTGGATTTATTGAGTTTTGTAATTCTAATGGTATCAGCCACAATTTTTCAGCACCTAGAACCCCTCAACAAAATGGAGTTGTTGAGAGGAAAAATCGAACTTTAGAAGAAATGGCTAGAACCATGCTTTGTGAAAATAATTTGCCAAAATATTTTTGGGCGGAAGCCACAAATACCGCTTGTTATGTTGTAAATCGAGTAATGATTAGGCCAATTTTAAAGAAAACTCCATATGAAATTCTCAAAAATAAAAAGCCTAACATTAGCTATTTTCATCCTTTTGGATGTAAATGTTTTGTTTTAAATAACGGTAAAGAAAATCTTGGTAAATTTGATGCTAAAAGTGATGAAGGAATTTTTCTGGGTTATTCCTTAAATTCTAAATCTTATCATGTATTTAATAAAAGAACTTTAGTTGTACAAGAGTCTATACATGTTGTTTTCGATGATAATCCCCTTCCGAGGAAGGATTCTTCTGTTAATGATGATGTAGGTATTGTACAAGCAAATGACGTTAGAAATGACGTTGGAGAATCATCATCAAAGGAAGAAACAAAAGATGAGGAAACTCATGATCCCCTCGAGAATCCAACCATTGAAGAAAGGGAAGTATCTTTTCCAAGAGAGTACAACTATGTCAAAGATGGTGAAATTATAGGTGATCCATCAAAAGGGGTAACTACTCGATCTTCTCTTAGAAATATCTGTAATTATGTTGCATTTATTTCATGCATAGAGCCTAAGAACATCAAAGAAGCATTAAAAGATGAACATTGGATTATGGCTATGCAAGAAGAATTAAATCAATTTGAGAGAAGTAAAGTATGGACATTAGTTGAAAGGCCTAATAATAAATCTACTGTAGGTACTAGATGGGTTTTTAGAAATAAACTTGATGAAAGTGGTAATATAGTGAGAAACAAGGCTAGACTTGTTGCTCAAGGGTATACTCAAGAAGAGGGCATAGACTACGATGAAACATACGCTCCCGTAGCTAGGATGGAAGCAATTAGAATGTTATTAGCATTTGCATGTTTTCATGAATTTAAATTATATCAAATGGATGTTAAAAGTGCATTTTTAAATGGTTTTATAAAAGAAGAAGTGTATGTGGAACAACCTCCAGGTTTTGAAGATTCAATTTTTCCGAATTATGTTTTTAAATTGACAAAAGCTCTTTATGGTTTAAAACAAGCTCCTAGAGCTTAGTATGAAAGATTGTCAAACTTTTTAATTGAAAAAGGGTTTTCAAAAGGAAAGGTTGACACTACATTATTTTTAAAGCATAAAGGTAAAGATTTATTAGTAGTACAAATTTATGTTGATGATATAATATTTGGTTCTACTAATGATGTTCTTTGCCAAGAATTTTCTAAGCTAATGCAAAGTGAGTTCGAGATGAGCATGATGGGGGAACTCTCATATTTTTTGGGGCTCCAAATCAAGCAAAGAAAAGATGGCATCTTCATCAATCAAGCTAAGTACGTCAAAGATATGCTCAAGAAATTTGGACTGGAAAATGGGAAACCTTATAACACTCCAATGAGCTCTTCAACAAAGCTTGACTTAGATGAAGGAGGTAAATGTGTAGATGTTAAATTATATAGGTCAATGATTGGCTCTTTGCTTTATCTAACTGCAAGTAGACCGGACATTATGTTTAGTGTTTGCTTATGTGCTAGATTTCAATCATGTCCTAAGGAATCACATTTACTAGCTGTTAACAGAATCTTTAGATACCTTAAGGACACTCCTAGTTTAGGACTTTGGTATCCTAGAGACTCTAGCTTTAGCTTGCATGCCTTTTCTGATGCGGATTATGGAGGATGCAAATTAGATAGGAAAAGCACCTCCGGTACTTGTCAATTCCTTGGAAATATGTTGATTTCTTGGTTTTCAAAGAAACAAAATTGTGTTGCATTATCTACCACTGAAGCGGAATACATTTCAGCCGGTAGTTGCTGTGCACAAGTTTTATGGATGAAACAACAACTTTTTGATTATGGAATTGAAGTAGGTACCATTCCTATCAAGTGTGACAATACTAGTGCTATTTGTCTCACTAAAAATCCCATCCAACACTCTAGAACTAAGCACATTGAAATAAGACATCACTTCATTAGAGACCATGTCACTAAGGAAGATGTAGTTCTAGAATTTGTTGATACTTTGCACCAATTAGCGGATATCTTTACAAAACCCTTAGACAAGGAAAGATTTTGGACACTTAGGAGAGAATTAGGTTTGACCAACCTATCTTCACTTAGTGTTTAAAATAATTTTAGCACTTTTAATAAATCTTGAAAAATGCTTATAATAATAATTTTTGATTGCATTCTTGCTATTAGTTAGGGGGAGTTTGTGATTCTTAGTGAAAATTAATTTTATGCTCAAAAATCGATTAAAGATTAATTTAATTGTTTGAACATAATTAATTTTTGATATATGAGTTGCCAATACCACTAGAAAAGATTAATTTAGCATTTTATGCTTAAAACAAATCGGATTTTAGCATTTTGGTGCAGAGGGAATCGATCCCCCCTTGAGGGAACCGATTCCCCCTTTGAAGGGGAACCGATTCCCCCCACAGGGGAATCGATACCCCCTGGGGTTCTGTTAAAATCGGGCAGAACACCCCCAAAACCCCAAAACCCTCTTCTCTCCCTCTCTTCTGCCGTTCTTCACCTCCTACACCCTCATATCTCCATTCTTGCCTCAAATCATCGATATTAATCGGAATTCGCTTCAAATATTATCTTCTAAACCTGTTGGAATCATTAAAATCGTGCAAACAACATCTAAATCCCCTCAATCTTCATCTTTCAAGGTAAATTTTTCTAAACTCTCTATTTCATTGTTTTTGAACATAGGATTAGTTTTAATTAGTTCTAGGTTGAAATAGTGATCGGGCATTGCTTATTTAGGGATTAGAAACTAGATGTTACAACTAATTTCATCAAAAACACAAGAATTTTTCAAAATTTTTTAAATTTTCGAATAAAAAAAATTATTTTTCAAATTATTGTGTTTTGATTAAATTATGTTGTTGTTATGAAAAACTATACATATATTGTTTCTCAAAACCATATTTTTTAAAAGTTTTTCAAAAACTTTGCCCATTAGGATTGATTTAGAGAATCTTGAAATATTGAGGACTCATTTGAGTTTTGGGATTAATTGAATTGCATACATTTGTTTTAAAATTGCAGGTTATTCTATCTATTCCGATTTCCTTCACCATGTCAAATCCTAAACGTCCTAGGTCTTCATCTAGTCGTTCTAGTCGTCAACCAAATCCTCCTCCTATTCCTCAAAATCCTATTCCAAATCTTGATCCTAACTTGACTATCCAAAATTCTTGTTTCAATCAACCGGGTCCTAAAGATTATCGTTATTGGTTTTACCAATATTTTGACTCGTATAAGATTAGGGAAGAACGTATCCCATCTCTTCAAACTATGGTTGACATTAACTTTAAATATCTCCCTATCTTGCACGAATGGAAATTTGATAAACTTTTTGAACTTGAACCCATTGTCTATCATCAACTTGTTCGTATCTTCTACTGTAATGCCGTTTGTATCAAAAATCGTGACAAAACCAAAACCATAGGAGTGCGTTCCTACCTCCTAGGTCAATATTTCCATATTGATCCAGATTACATAGCCAATGCCTTAGGCTTGGACAATGAAGGTTTATCAAACGAAAAATAAGTTTTAGGTTCACAATATAAACGGAATGATAGTGCAAGTGTTTTAGATCTCCATGAGCGTTTCCTTCATCTCATGATCACTTGGTGGTTTCGACCATCCGGGGGTCGATATTCAACTCTTAGAGCTTTAGATCTTTGGTGGTTGCACTGTTTTGAAAACAATATAAAAATAAACCTCTCCGAGATTATCTTTGCTGAAATTGTTGAAACCGTTAACCTAGTGCCAAATAAGAAACTCTGTTCTTCACTAGTTTACGGTTGTATTCTTAGTAATCTCTTTTCTAAAGCTGAACTCCGAGTTGGTCTAGATGCCTCATTTCCTCTTAAGAAACAAATCAATCTTCTTTCTTTAACAAGAGCGGGATGGGTCAAAAATAAGGAAACCGGTGCATGGGTTCGATCTTCTACTCCGGGAGCTAGTTCTTCACAAGCTCCACCCGAAGCTGACGAAGATCCCGAGTTTGAACAATTAATGAGGGATATTGATGAAGCTGAAGAAGAACCTGAACAACCCGAGGAGCACGCACAACAATCGACTCAAATGCCTCCATATTTTCAATCCTTTATGGAGACATTTGATTTCCGTTATGCTACAATGGATTCGCGCTTTTCCTCTATAGAGTCTCATTTATCCACAATGGGAGCTCAACAATTAGAGATTCTTCGGGAGATGCGTGCAAACAATGAATCAACCAACGCTCGTATCAATGAACTCACACACGAGATGGCCGCTATGCGAGCCCGTTTTCCTCCTACCGATCCGGATGTTTGATTATGTGTTTAGTTTTAAAACTTTGAACAAAAAGAATATTGTTGAAACATTTTGTATTGTTTGATTTTGTGGATTGTTGGATTTTGGATTTATGAATGGTGTGAACTTATATGTTTCGTGTTTTATTCATTTTTGCATCATCATTAGCAATATGACCAATTTTGCCATATCACATTATTTATGAATATTGATTTATGAAACTAATGGCTAACCTCTCTTTTGATTGTGATCTTAGTAGCTTAAGCTTATAATTAATAAATCAATTGGCTAAATGATTTTAAAACCTTGTTTTACAATGTCTTTTTGATTTAACAAAAAGGGGGAGAAGAATAAGTGTTAAATGTTTTACTTGATAAATTGAAGAAGTGTTAAAGTAAGGGGGAGTAATTTCAAAACTTGATTTCAAAAATCTTAAAATTACTAAAATGTTTTGTTATATCAAAAAGGGGGAGATTGTTGAAACATTTTGATATTTCGATATAACAAATTAAGTTAAATGGATTTTAAGATTTTCCAAATGATTTTCTAAGTATATTTGATATAACTATTCGAATATCAAAACATTACTCCAAATATTTCAAAAATCATTTTTAATCCTTACTTAAGTGTAAAATTAAGTTTTAATCATAAAACAATTTCAAAATAATTTTACAAAGTATTTCGAACCAATTCAAAGCCAAAAATTCCAGATTGCTCAGAGGGAACCGATTCCCCCCCATAGGAGGAACCGATTCCCCCCTGAATGGTTTGGCTCCGAGATTTCCAGAATGCTCGGAGGGAACCGATCCCCCCCAAGGGGGTACCGATTCCCCCCTTGTACAACGGTCAAAATATTTGAATTTTACACTTAGGAACCGATTCCCTTCAAGGGGGAACCGATTCCCCCCCACACGAAGCTGTTTTATTAAATATTTTCACACTAAAACGGCTATAATATCTTCTCTAATCATCCCCAACGTTCAGAAGTGATCCAAGGTGTATTTAAGCAAGCTTAGAATCCATTGATCAAAAACAAGAAACATCAAACAACTAGAATCAAGAGAGAATCAAATAGAAAGCATCAAACCTTAAGTTTGAGCATTTCAAGCCTATTTTCATTCAATATTCATTTTGCTTTTAAGAACACTTTTTGTGCTCAATTGTATTCATCTTTGAGTGTTCTTTTTTTTGTTCTAGAATTGTGCAAACATCTTACCTTGTGAGGTTTTCTTGTAAGTTTGCAAATTTGTAATCTTCTCTTTGAGAAAAGAGTGTTCTCAAGAGTTGGGGTATACTCTTGAGGGAATTGTAAGGTTATCTCTTTGGCCTCAAAAGAAAGAACAAATTAGTGAATTTGTTGGAAAATCCTTAGTATGGATAGCTAAGGTAGTGGACGTAGACTTTGTTTGAGAAAGTCGAACCACTGTAAATCGCTGTGCAATTACTTTCAATTTTCTGCAAAAGCTTCCACAAAATTTTTATTGCCAATTCACCCCCCCTCTTGGCCAATTTCGGCATTCGATTAACTCAACAAATACATTAGGTATCTATATCAGGAATTCGAGTAAAGAATCCCTGCGGATCTCACGTTTCGTGTAACATGAGATCTATCAAATAACGCATCTCCTAGTGTGCGAGGACTTGTATAAATAGGGCTCCAACATTTCTCTTTCCTTATATTCTCTTTATTTATTCAAAAAGATGTATATGTAGGGGAAATTTTATGGTTCCAAACTTTATGTTTGGGTCTTCCGACTTTGACTCTGACGATTGATATTCAAGATCGTCTTTAGATGAGGACGAGTGGGTAAATGAGGCAATGAAGTTAATAGTTGATGATCATAAGAGTAAACTTGAACAAGATAATAAGAAGATGGAAATGAAGAAGAAGAAGTATGTATGTAACATCCCAAATACCGGGTTAGTTACCAAATTAAACAATTTTAGAATTTAATGACTAAATTAGATAAATTGTAAAGTTCAGGGACTCATATAGAAAATTTTGTGTAGGACGGAATAGAAAAGATGGATAATTAGAAGGGCAAAATGATCATTTAACCAATAAATGAATTAAAAATGTGTTATGGTGAGGATATATACACGTAGAGCTTAAGAAGGAGAAAAAAAAGAAAGATTTTTCCAGAGATATCTTCAGTCTTCTTCCTCCCTTCAACGTGAGCTCTCTAGTTAAGGTAAGTTTGATTTTTCAAGCTGGTTTTCTTACAATTAAGAAATGGTTTTGATCGATGGAGCATAAGGAAATACTATGTAAACTTAAAGGGATGTAGAAACTAAAAGAATGGTAAGTTATGGTGGATTAAAGGTAAGAGGTTTAAAAGTGAAATATTGGAAAATAAGTAATAAATAAAGTTTAAGATGAAATTTAACTTGTCATCAGTTAGACTGTAATATCCCAAACTACGGGTTAATGACTAAATTGTAAAAATTTCAGAATATGGTGATTAAAGTAGAATAGTTGAATAGTTTAATGATTTATGTGGAGATATTTCCTTAAAGTTGTTAGTAAATATTAAATGAGTCAAAGGACAAATGAGTAATTGAACAAGAAAAATAATTAAATAATAATTAATGGGTATTATAATACCCATGTGGAGAATGATTGAAGAGATAAGCTTCAAAGTAATTCTCTTCTTCATCTTCTTCTCTTCTCCACGTGACAACTCAAAGCAAAGGTGAGTTCTCTAATTTCTTGATTGTTTGTTGATTTTAAGTATGAGTTTTGATCCTTGGATGATAACTAAGCTTAAGGAAATCTTAAGTTATCTTAAAATCAAAAGATGAAGAAGTTATAAGAGATTTAAGAAAATGAGTTTTTATATGAAATATGAAATAGAGTTGATAAGTTGAATTTTAAGTTGAATTTGACTTGTCATCTATAAGAATAAGAAGATAGAAGTGTTAAAATTGTATTTAGAAAATATTGAAAATTGAGTATGATTCTTTAATTACATATGAAGGATAGGATTTTGAAGTTATAGATGATTTTCATGGATATAAGTTGGTTTAAGTAATGGTAGTTGAGTTTAATGACATGATAGGGGTTTAAAATAGAAGAATTAAGTGAAGAATTGATGATTTTCGAGGTTAAAATACAATTTTTGGGTAGAGGGAACCGATACCCTATGAAGGGAATCGATTCCCCCTCTTGGACAAAAATTCCAGTATGTGCAGGGGGAACAGATTCCCCCCTGGGGGGGTATCGATTCCCCGGGAACAGATTCCCCCTGGGGGGTATCGATTCCCCCCTAAATGAAAAAATAGAATTTGATTCATTAAACCGGTTTAAGTTATTAACATCAAGTTTAAAGTTTAGGCTTCTGATAGTTGTTTTGAAATGATATATTTATGTAGATATTGAGCCTAAACAAGTTCCGGAATAATCAAAGGATTATAATCGAATCAAAGCAAGGCTAAGGTGAGTGCAATTTTAATTGTACTTATGTTATTGAACGAACATTGGCTTGCGATGAGCCAGTATTGGAGTTATTATGGTAAGAAGTGACTCCTAAAATGTTATTTGATTTATGATTCTGATATGTGCATGGATATATGAAATGGATATAGGTTATTATATATGTTACATGATTATATGCATGTGTGATATATGCTATGAGACATGCCCAATGCGAAATGAAATAAGCCAAGTGACTATATGAAATATGTGATTATAAGATTAATGATTACACGTACATGTGATACGTGACAGAAAGGAAATGATATGAATAAGTGATGTGAGCTGTTATAAATTACAATGCCCATGTTATGTGATATGAGAGCTAGGGTATAGTTGGCATGCCAAGGGTCGAGGGTTTACCTATGTTCTTCGGGACATATGGACTGTTTACCTATGTTCTTCGGGACATATGGACTGTTTACCTATGTTCTTCGGGACATATAGACTGTTTACCTATGTTCTTCGGGACATATGGACCGTTTACCTATGTTCTTTGGGATATATGGACTGATTACCTAGGTTCTTCGGAATCTATGGACTGGTCCTTTGGGACATTTATATGAGCTGTAGTGACAACATAATAGTGCACAACCTCAATGTACTCATATACCTTAAGTTCTCAACAATGTACATGGGCTAATAAAGAGATTTAATAAGTATACTGAATATGATATGTATATGCGATTTGTTATATGTAATAGATCACGGGATTTATGTAAGGATGTTAAATTAAGGATATATGTACATGTGAGTATATGTTATAGAAATTACATGATGAGTATATGGTAAGTGAAAGGGATTAATGATAGTATTTGCAGATGTATGCATTTTATTTATAAGAAATAATATATGGTTATATTATATGTTTTGTATGTCTCACTAAGTCATCGACTTAGCGTGTGATTGTTTCACACGTAGGTATGGAAAGCGAAAAGAAAAATAAAGAGGAACAAGACAGGTCAGTTCTCCTTACCAAATATCAGATCAGAAATGTAGATCGAATTACATGTATTTTGTTAGAAAGTATTTAGTTGGCATGTAATAATTAAAAGGATTTGTATTGGATACACTCTGATCGAGTTTTGAAACGCATATATATATGTAAATGGTATTGGTTTTCTATTTGTAATCTGGAAATTTTAACATTTGGGTATTGTTCATACGGTATTGTTCATACCGTATTTTACTGTTCATAAATACACTTTTATTTTCAAAATTTTATACCAAATACAATTGAACAATATATGATCGTATTTTCTTAATATAAATTCAAATGTTCAGTTATTTTACAAGAATAAAGGTTTTGAAAATGTCAATGTGACATCTCGGACTCGTATCCAGGTCGGGTACGGGTTGGGGTGTTACATAGACTAAGAAGGATGAAGTGTTAGAATTGAAATTAGAGTATGATGGAAAATTAGTAGGATTCTTAATTTCAAGATATAAGATGAGATTTTGAAGATACTGATGTTTTATATGGATATAAGATGATATGAGTAAGTGAAGTTAAGTTTAGTGGCAAGAAGAGAGTGTAAAATAGAAGGTTTAGGTGAGTATTGGTAAAATTTTGGGTTTAAAGACTGACTTATGGGTTGTGAGTATTGGTAGTGATTCATCTAGTACCGATACTTCAAAGGTTAACAAGTGATATTTGGAGTAGGGGTATCGATATTGATTAAACATCATCGATACCATAAGCCAAAAATTTGATAAGTTATTCAAAGAGTAAAGTCATAAAAGTTTATTTGGACTAAGTAAGGTGAAGGTGAGTGCATGTTATATTAGATAGTATTTTATTGAAATAAGACTTGTGATAAGTCTATTTCTTATGTTGAATTCATAGTTCTATAGTTATAAGCATATAGATGTCATGATTATTATGAGTACATGCATTTGTGGTATATGTTTATATGTCATGATATATGTAATGTGAACATAAAGGAAGAAACATAAGCTATATGGTATGAAATAAATGATTATATGCATATATGATAGATGTTACAAGATAAAACATATGTGATTATATAAGAAATAATATGAGCTATATGAGTATATGAATATGTGATGAATTAGTGATTATATGGACATATGAAGCATATAAATATTCAAGCCCATGTTATGTGATACGAGAGTAGGCCTGTAAATGAACTGAACGTTTAGTGAACCGTTCATGAACCGTGCGGCGGGAAGTTCGTTTATGTTTGTTTATTTATTAAATGAACGAACATGAACAAGATTTTGCATTCGTTGAATTAAATGAATGAACATGAACAAAGGGTTTGTTCGTGAACATTCGATTATATGTTCGTTTATGTTCGCTCATTTATGTTCATTTATGTCCATCCATTTATGTTCTAATAGATGATAAGTTGAATATGTTACGAAGATTATTGAAGTTGTTTGGATTTCAAGAAGATTTTTTTGTTGAACAAATTAACTTTAAGACTTTATTATGTTCATATAGCTTATTTATGATTTATGTATGTTCTTGTCATATTCAAACAAATTAACTCTAAAGTTGCAAGTTATATTAATGAATTTTAAGTTGTTATTCTTGTTGTTTACTTTTTTACATTCATTTTTTGTGTTCGAATAAGTTTGTTTTTTGTGTTTGTGTTGTTTGTTTATGTTCATTTATGTTTGTTTATTATGTTCGTTTATGTTCGTTCGTTTGTGTTCGTTTATGTTCGTTTATCATTTAAATGAACGAACATGAACAAGTTATATTCCTTACTGAACGAACATGAACAAAAAAAATTCTTTTATGTTTATGTTTATTTATTTATTAAATGAACGAACATGAACATACCTCCGTTCGTGTGCGTTCGGTTCATTTACAGGCCTATACAAAAGTTATAGGTATAATTGGCATGCCAAGAATTGAGGGTTATACGAGGTCCTTCAGGACAAATGCGAGGTCCTTCGGGACATATATGATGTCCTTTGGGACAAATTTTATATGCCACTCAGTGGAAAATTATACGAGCTGTGGTATATGCACAAGCTCAATGCACTCGCATACCTTAAGTTCTCAGTAATGTACATGGGCACATAAAAGATATAAAAAGAGTTTACTTTCTTATAAGATATTATGTTATGAGCTGTTAATAATGGATCATATGTGACATGATTGAATAGTGATATGATAGTTGTGATTGTATATGAAATAATTGGATTGCATGTTCATACTTTAGGAAATGTATTATTGTATTATAAGTCTCACTAAGTCTGTGACTTAGCGTGTGAATGTTTCACACGTAGGTACCAAGATCAGGAGGATCAGAAATAAGATTTGTAGAGACATCATACCTCTACTCTACTAGTAGATCAGATCAAAAGTAATTTACACATTATGTATTTTGTTGTATAAAGTGTGTTGGCATGTAAACAAAGTTGTGAATTGCATATGCTCTAATCAATTTTGTAATAATTTGGTTATACTTATGTAAATTAGTTGCCTTTATCTTAATGAAAGTTTTAAATTTTTCATGATTTATATAAGAGTAAAGGTTTTAAAAAGTCAATGTGACACCTCAAATTCGTATATGGGTCGTGTACAGGTTGGGGTGTTACATTTAATGGTATCATAACTAAGGTTTAGCAATTATACTCATAAACTGAAGTCCCTAATGTCTTTAAATGTATACACGCCAGCAAAATAATGAGAACTTCTGATCTGATAGAGTAACGGGTATGCTGTTTTGCTAATAGAATTATATGGTTATGTCTTATTAGATGTCCAGACACGATAGCTCCCGAAGTGAAGGGGAGATGATAGATGTGAAGAGAGTAGTAATTCACACGTCTTGGCCAGGTAAGGTAAAGAACAGGCACTTTCGGAAGTATCTGTACAAGATCAAGATGTCTTTTTCATGACGTTGGACGCTATCCTGACGCTTTTCCAACGTCATTCTCCCTTAACTTAGAGAATAAATGTAGCAAAAGAGTTGAAAGAACTAGGAGCTCCTGAGTTTAAAGGTGAAGCCGAGGATGGTGCAGTTGTTATGGACCTTTGGCTCAATGATGTGATGATAATGCTTGATGAGCTCCACTGTTCTGATGTGGAGAAACTAGATGGAGTGGTCTCTTTGCTCTGTGGGTAAGCAAGAATATGGTGGACAAATGTTACCTTGAGGATGAAAAGTGATCAAGTGACATGGTCCTTGTTCTTGGAAGAGTTCAAACACAAGTATATAGGAGATTAGTTCATTAAACAGATGAAGCAAAAATTTTTGAACTTGAAGAAATTGAATCACACTGTGTATGAATACGAGTGTGAGTTCAATAAGTTAAGTCATTTTCACGCTGAGCTGGTTCCCACCAAGAATGATGCATATGAGTGGTTTGTTGAAGGCTTGCGTTTGAGATTGAAAGAAATGTTGATTGTGTTGAACACGTCCTTGTTTCAGGAGGTAGTTAATCGTGCTAAAGCTCTAGAGAGAACTCAAAATGAAAGGTTTGGAAAGCAAAGAGCCCAAACGTCTAAAATAACTGGGGCTTCATCAAGTTCTGCACCACCAAAGAAAGGTAGAGATTTTGGTTTTCGATCTCAGACGAGGTCAGAGTCAGTGGCATCCTCTGTTAGATGATCAAATCAGATGAGAGTCAGACAAAATCAATCAGTAGGATCTAGTACTGGGAGAAAAAATTAGGGTCAAGTCAGACAATGTCAGCGTTGTAGAAGAAACCATACCGGAATATATCGAGTAATCTCTAGAGCTTGTTTCCAATGTACAGACACGGGGCATTTCATTAGGGATTGTCCAATGATGGCCAGAGAGCCTCTACAGTCGAAACGACATGCTTTGATATTTCAGAGAGGAAGGGAAAGGGGTAGAGGAAGAAGTCAGCTTGAATCCTCTACTCAACAAGAAGTTTGTTCAACTGCTCGAGTATATAACATCAAGACCAATGAAGAGCGTGGTGATCCGGAGATAATCGCAGGTACTTTCTTATTGTATGATAAATGTATTATGGTATTGATTGATTCGGGTTCGACATATTCATATATTAGTAGTAAATTGGTGAAAATTGAGAATTCAATTAAAAGCCACTAGTAGTGATGTGATAGTCACAAATCCATTAGGGCACAGTGCTCGGGTAAATAGAGTGTGTTGAGGGTGTTCCATACAGATTCAGGGAATTAAATTCCATGCTAATCTGATGGAATTACCCTTTGAGGAATTTGAAGTGATACTGGGAATGGATTGATTATATCATTATCATGCTAACGTTGATTGTAGACTGAAGAGAATAACGTCGATCAGTTTAGAAGGACTAGAAGTTATAGTGTTCAGTGAAAGATGAAATCCATTGAAAAATATAATATCTGAAATGTCTGCAAAGAAGTTATTGTTACAAGGATGTAAGGATGTGAGGGTTTCATTTCTAATGTGTTGGATAATAGAACCAAAGTGTTGAGTTAATCGATTGATGGAATAGGCCAAGAGGGGGTGAATTGGCAATTAAAATTTTGGTGGAAGCTTTTGCAGAAAATTGAAAGAAGTTACACAACGATTTAGAGTGGTTTGACTTTCTCAACCAAAGTCTACGTCCACTACCTTAGCTATCCACACTAAGGATTTTCCAACAAATTCACTAATTTGTTCTTTCTTTTGAGGCCAAAGAGATAACCTTACAACTCCCTCAAGAATATACCCCAATTCTTGAGAACACTCTTTTTCAAAGAGAAAAACAAAAATTTGCAAACTTACAAGGAAAACCGCACAAGGTAAATTGTTTGTACAATTCTAGAACAAAGAAAGAACACTCAAGAATGAATACAATTAAGTACAAGTAGTGTTCTTGAAAGCAAAATGAAAATTGAATGAAAAATAGGCTTGAAGTCTCAAACAATGAGTTTGATGCTTTCTCTTTGAGTCTCTCTTGATTCTTGTTTCTTGTTGTTGATCAATGGCTTATAAGCTTGTTTAAATACTCCTTCAATTGATTCTGAACGTTAGGGATGATTAGTGGAGTTAATGGAGTCGTTTAAGTGTGAAAACAATTAATAAAACAGTTGAGGCCGTCTGGTGCATCGATGCATAGGACTGGTGCATCGGTACACTATGTGTAAAAATATTTCGACCGTTGGACCCTTAGTGCATTGGTGCACTAAGAGTGCATCGATGCATAAAATGCATTCGATGTTTCAAACAAGCCTGAGTGCATCGATGCATAAAATGCATTCGATGTTTTCATAAAACTTGAGTGCATCGATGCAATGCATTCGATATGGTGAGTGCATCGATGCATCAATGAGTGCATCAGTGCATCCCTTCATAAATTTTATTTTTGGCTCGTTTTTTGTTCGAAATACTTTGTGAAAATTGTTTCAAAAATATTTTAAGTATAAAACACAATTTTACACATTAGTAAGGATTGAAATTGAACTTTGAAAGACTTGGAGTAATATTTTGATATTCGAGTAATTAAATCGAATATACTTAGAAAATCATTTGTAAAATCTTAAAATTCATTTAAACTTAGTTTGTTATATCAAAACATCAAAATGTTTTCAATATAAGAAGAAAGGGTTAGAAGAGATTCCCATAGTCAGAGAGTTCCCTGATGTCTTTCCTACAGAATTGCCAGGTTTACCTCCAGATAGAGAGGTTGAATTCCAAATAGAAGTAATGCTTGGAACAACACCTATTGCAATGACGCCCTATCGAATGGCACCAAAAGAGTTGAATAAGTTAAAAGTTTAGTTACAAGAATTGTTGGATAAAGGATTTATCAGACCAAGTGTATCACCTTGAGGAGCTCCAGTGTTGTTCGTTAAGAAGAAAGATGGTTCGATGCATCTCTGTATTGATTATAGGAAGCTCAACAAGGTGACTATCAAGAATAAGTATCCCCTCCCAAGGATTGATGATCTATTTGACCAGTTGAAATGAGCTTCAGTTTTTTCTAAGATTGATTTGCGTTCCGGTTATCATCAACTGAAGATTCAGGAGAAATATATTCTAAAAATGGCTTTTAAAATGAGATATGGTCACTATGAGTTAATTGTTATGCCGCTTGGAGTTACGAATGCACCAGTTGCTTTTATAGACCTGGTGAATAGAATATTTCAACCTTATCTGGAACAGTTCGTAGTCATTTTCATTGACGATATATTGGTGTATTTGAAGTTGAATGAATAGCATAGTGCACATCTAAAGATAGTCTTGCAAATTCTACGAGATAGGAAGCTATATGCCAAACTATATAAATGTGAGTTTTGGTTGAATGAAGTGACCCTTAGACATGTGATCTCTGTAGAAGGAATCAGGATTGATCCTCAAAAGATAAAAGTCATTTTAGAATGGGAAGTTCTAAAGGATGTGTCTAAAGTTTGAATTTTTCTGGGACTCATAGGTTATTATCGAAGGTTCGTTAAGAACTTTTCGATGATGGATTTACCCTTAACTAGGTTGATGAGAAAAGATGTAAAATTTGTTTGGACTCCTGAGTGTCAAGAAAGTTTTGAAACATTGAAGAAAATTTTGATAGAAGCTTCAGTTTTAGTTCAACTTGAGTTTGGCAAGAACTATGTAGTTTATAGTGACGCGTCCTATAACGGTTTGGGATGTGTACTGATGCAAGAAGGGAAAGTGGTAGCATATGCGTCTAGATAATTGAAACCACATGAGAAGAACTATCCAACACATGACTTGGAATTGGATGTTGTTGTGTTTGCTCTTAAGATTTGGCGTCACTACTTATATGGCGAACGTTGTTATCTATACACGGACCATAAGAGCTTAAAGTATATGATGATTCAGGAAGGATTAAACTTGAGGCAAAGAAGATGGGTGGAATTTTTAAAGGATTATAACGTGGTAATTGATTTTCATCAGGGAAAAGCAAATGTGGTAACAGATGTCTTAAGTTAAAAGATGTTTGCAGCCTTACAAGCTCTACATGCCAGGTTGTCATAGGATGGAAATTGTGTAATATGTGTTGAATTGAAGCTTAAGCCATCATGGTTAGATCGAATTAAAGAGTTTCAAAACAAAGATGAAAAGTGTTTGAAGAAGTTGCTACAAATAAAGAATAAAGAAATTAAAGATTATAAGATTAAGCCTGATGGGAATCTATATTATCGAGGGAGATTAGTAATTCTAGATGATGAGGAATTGAAGAATGAATTGTTAACAGAAGCTCACTGTAGCCCATTGACAATGCATCCGGGTGGAAACAAGACGTATATGGATCTCAAGAGTCGGTATTGGTGGTAGGGAATTAAGAGAAATATTACGGAATTTCTGTCCAAGTGTTTAACCTGCCAGCAAGTCAAAGCTGAGCATCAGGTTTCGTCAGGATTATTGCAACCAATCTCCATTCCTCAATGGAAATGAGAGAATATGACTATGGACTTTGTGACGAGGTTACCCTTAACTCCGAACAAAAGAGATTCAATTTGGGTGATTGTGGATCGATTAACTAAATCAGCTCATTTTATTCCAGTACGAATTGATTTCTCCATGAATAAGTATGTTGAACTATACATCAGGAAGATTATTCAATTTCATGGTGTACCTATTTCGATTGTTTCTGATCGGGATCCTAGATTTACATCGAGATTTTGGAAAACTTTACATGGAGCGTTTGAAACTCGATTGAACTTTAGCACAATATTTCATCCTCAGACAGATGGACTGTCCGAACAAACTATCCATATTCTGGAAGATATGTTAAGATCTTGTGTAATCGAGTTTAAAGGGTCTTGGGAAAAATACTTGCCACTTGTTGAATTCACTTATAATAATAGCTATCAGTCAAGTATCAAAATTGCTCCCTGTGAGGCTTTATATGGGAGAAAGTTTCGTACGCCCTTGAATTGATTCGAACTTAAGGTTCGAGAAGTTCTTGGTCCTGAGTTTATTAAGAACGTGGAAGAAAAAGTTCAAGTGAATCAGAACAATCTCAAAGTAGCATCTGATAGACAGAAGTCGTATGCTGATATTAAGAGAAAAGACATTGAATTTCAAGTTGGAGATAAAGAGTTTCTAAAAGTGTCTCATTGGAAGAAAGTGTTAAGGTTTGGGCGAAAAGGTAAGCTTAGTCCTCGGTTTATTGGGTCCTATGAGATTATTAAGAGAATATGACCAATGGCATATAAGTTGGCTTTGCCATCGGATATGGAAAAGATTCATAATGTTTTCCATGTTTCCATGCTTCGGAGGTATAGGTTTAATCCTTCTCATATTGTTACACCAGAAGAGATAGAAGTTCAGCCTAACTTGACCTATGAAGAAGAACCAGTACAAATATTGGCTCGTGAGATCAAACAATTACGGAATAAGACTATTCCATTGGTCAAGGTATTATGGAGAAATCACAAAGTAGAGGAAGCAACGTGGAAACATGAAGAAGATATGAGGAATCAGTACCCACATCTCTTTGTGCAGTGAAAATTCGAGGACGAATTTTCTTAAGGGGGAGATTTATAACATCCCAAATACCGAGTTAGTGACCAAATTGTAAAATTTCAGAATTTAGTAAATAATTCGATAAATTGTAAAGTTCAGGGACTTGTATAGAAAATTTTATGTAGGACTGAATAGAAAAGAAGGATAATTAGAAGGGCAAAATGGTCATTTGACCAATAAATGAATTAAAAATGTGTTATAGTGAGGATATATGCATGTGGAGCTTAAGAAGGAGAAAAAAAAAGATTTTTCCAGAGATATCTTCAATTTTCTTCCTCCCTTCAACGTGAGCTCTCTAGTTAATGTAAGTTTAATTTTTCCAGCAGGTTTTCTTACAATTAAGGAATGGTTTTGATTGATGGAGCATAAGGAAAGACTATGTAAACTTAAAGGGATATAGAAACTAAAAGAATGGTAAGTTATGGGGGATTAAAGGTAAGAGGTTTAAAAGTGAACTATTGGAAAATAAGTAATAAGTAAAGTTTAAGATGAAATTTGACTTGTCATCAGTTAGACTAAGAAGGATGAAGTGATATAATTGAAACTAGAGTATGTTGGAAAATTAGTAGGATTCTTGATTTCAATATATAGGATGATATTTTGAAGATAATGATATTTTATATGGATATAAGATGATTTGAGTAAGTGAAGTTTAGTGGCAAAAAGAGAATGTAAAATAGAAGGTTTAGGTGAGTATTGGTAAAATTTTGGGGTTTAAAGAGTGACTTCTGGGTTATGAGTACCGGTAGTGATTCATCCAGTACCGATACTTCAAAGGTTAACAAGTGATATTTGGAGTAGGGGTATCGATATTGATTGAACAATATCAATACCATAAGCCAAAAATTTGATAAGTTATTCAATGAGTATCGATACCAAGGGTACCGATACCATAAGCCAAATATCGATACTATTTTGAAATAAAGATTCCAGAACCGGGAAAGGGTATCACTACCAAGGAACAATATCGATACCACATTGAACGAAGTATCAGTACCATACCTTGAGTATCGATACTACTCAAAGTGGAAATTTATATTAAGCATTTCTTTTAGCTTGGGTTATTAAGAATCGAATTATGATACTTAGAATTCTTATATGTATATCAAATGTATGATTGTGTAGATATAGAGCATAAGCATGTTTCGGAATGATCGAAGAGTTAGGGATTATCAAGAGAGAGATGAAGTCATAAAAGTTGATTTGAAATAAGTAAGGCTAAGGTGAGTGCATGCTATATTAGATATTATTTTATGGAAATAAGACTTGTGATAAGTCTATTTCTTATGTTTAATTCATGGTTCTATAATCATAAGCATATAGATGTTATGATTATTATGAGTATATGCATTTGTGGTATATGTTTCTATGTCATGATATATGCTATGTCATTCATGTGAACATAAAGGAACAAACATAAGCTATATGGTATGAAATAAATGATTATATGTATATATGATAGATGTTACAAGATGGAACATATGTGATTACATGAGAAATGATACGAGTTATATGAGTATATGAATATATGATGAATTAGTGATTATATGGACATATGAAACATATAAATATTCAAGCCCATGTTATGTGATACGAGAGCTGTAGGTATAGTTAGCATGCCAAGAGTTGAGGGTTATATGAGGTCATTCGGGACATATACGAGGTCCTTCAGGACATATATGATGTCCTTTGGGACAAGTTTTATATGCCACTCAGTGGAAAATTATACGAGCTGTGGTGACAGTATATGTGCACAACCGCAATGCACTCGCATACCTTAAGTTCTCAGTAATGTACATGGGCACATAAAAGATATAAAAAGAATTTACTTTCTTATAAGATATTATGTTATGAGTTGTTAATAATGGATCATATGTGACATGATTGAATAGTGATATGATAGTTGTGATTGCATATGAAATAATTGGATTGCATGTTCATAATTTAGGAAATGCATTATTGTATTATAAGTCGCACTAAGTCTGTGACTTAGCGTGTGAAAGTTTCACACGTAGGTGCCAAGAATCAGGAGGATCAGAATTAAGGTTTGCAGAGACATCATACCTCTACTCTACCAACAAATCAGATCAGAAGTAATTTTTGCAGTATGTATTTTGTTGTATAAAGTGTGTTGGTATGTAATCAAAGTTGTGAATTACATATGCTCTGATCAATTTTGTAATAATTTGGTTATACTTATGTAAATTAGTTGTCTTTATCTTAATGAAAGTTTTAAATTTTTCATGATTTGTATAAGAGTAAAGGTTTTAAAAAGTCAATATGACACCTTGGATTCGTATCTGGGTCGGGTATGGGTTGGGGGTGTTACAATATAGACTTACCAATCTGATGTAATAAATGAATTCGAGAGAGGAATGCAAAAATATGAAAAATGAAAATGAAAAATATGACAATTGTGCAGTTTGCGATTATAGTAAAAAATAAAATAGTACTTGGAAAAATGTATCTTTTTATATTTTAAATCATTGAATCGAATAAATACTTTGGGAACCAATATGATAATGTTAAAATTTGTTTAAATTATTAATTAAGTTTTGATATATCAAATATTCAAAATTTTAATAAAATTATCCTTCAACAACATGATAATTTATTTAAATATTGATTTATAAACATAATAAAAAAGAACTACACGAAGTTATGATTAGTTGAAATGAATAAAATATGAGTATGTTTATGTTTCTTCGTAGTTTGTAGAAATTTATGATGAAGATGAAGATGCTTCTTCCTTTTGGTCTCGATGTTTACGGGTGTAACGTAGTAGAAATGACTCTTCATCCTCTTGGTCTAGAAATAACCGAGTTACTTTTGCGTTACTTAATGAAGATATTTATTTCTCAAATTTTACAATCAACTCGATGTTCATACCTCCAACACGTTTGTAAGCCCTAAACATCTTTCTAAGGTCATTTCCATTTGATAATGTTAACATATAATGTGTTTTAGGGTTGGTCTCATCAACATAAACTTTCAATTGCAAAAAAGACATATGGCGTGTTGTAGATTTTTTCAGCTTCATTTAAATCAAATCATACAATTCATCTTTCTTGATTTATGTGAAGTTAGTGTATAAATAAGTTTCGGAATGGAGCATAGTTGTAGAAAAAATCTTGACATTAATTTTTTTTACGAAGATATCCATTCAACATGATTATCATATCATTTATATAGATAAATTAAACTTACCATACGCCTTGCAGAACACGAGGCCTATTGACATGCCAAATCAAATGTGTACACTAGGGTGTTGCTACGTTAGGAATCTCTACAGTCCTCGCGTTATAAAGAACGTGAGGTCCCCTTCCATGTTAGGAATCTCAATGAAAATCGTGTTTGGATATTGCGTGGTCCATACCTATATAAGCATTGTCTTCTGGTGGCATTATCATCTCAATTTTCAACACGAGTTTAACCCCATTTAAAAATGCATCATTTTCTAGTGGCATTCTAATGTAGAACGTGAGGTCTCTACTTATAAGATACTTCTCTTCTGGTGGCACGACTTGGCACGAAACTTAGAAATCTTTATGCCAATATCAGTGCTAAAAGTTATGCCACCAGAAGTTGATCCCTTTTATAAGGACATTACGGGGATAATGTTTCTTGTAAGGTCATGGGTAAACTATTTTCAACATGAGTAGACTGGCATTCTCGAGAAACTTATCGCTTCTAAAAAAACATCATCTTCTAGTGTATTCCTCTTCTTCCATCAAATCGATAGTTAATCTGAACAAAAATGTCATTGGAGGGTGCTTGTTGTTGTTCTAATCATGAGCATGGTTTCTGAATTCTGTTTTTATGCCCGATTCACTCTCCACCAAACCCGTCGGTCTCATGAACCTTCTTTAACACGAGTAACCTAACCTTCTCGAGAAACTTATCATTTCTAAAAAGGCACCCTCTTCTGGTGGCATCCTCTTCTGATGACATCCTCTTCTGATATTGTTGAAAACATTTTCATATTTCGATATAACAAATTAAGTTAAATGAATTTTAAGATTTTCCAAAATGATTTTCTAAAGTATGTTCGATAAATTTATTCGAATATAAAAACATTACTCAAAATATTTCAAAAATCATTTTTAATCCTTACTTAAGTGTAAAATTAAGTTTTAATCTTAAAACAATTTCAAAATAATCTTTCAAAGTTTTTCGAACCATTTCAAACCCAAAATTTCCAGATTACTCAGAGGGAACCGATTCCCTCCCATAGGGGGTACCGATTCCCCCCTTAATGGTTTGTCTCCGAGATTTCCAGAATGCTCGGAGGGAACCGATTCCCCCATAGGGGGTACCGATTCCCCCCTGTTCAACGGTCGAAATATTTGAATTTTACACTTAGGGAATCGATTCCCTATAAGGAGGAACCGATTCCCCCCACGCTCCAAGCTGTTTTATTAATTGTTTTCACACTAAAACGGCTATATTTTCTTCATTAATTATCCCCAACGTTCAGAAGTGATTCAATGTGTATTTAAACAAGTTCTGAAGCCCTTGATCAGTAAGAAATTATAGAGAAACAAGAGAGAAAGCATCAAACACAAAGTTTGTGCAATTCAAGCCAATTTTCATTCAATATTCATTTTGCTTTCAAAGAACACTTATTGTGCTCATTTGTAATTTTCTTTGAGTGTTCTTTTCTTGTTCTAGAATTGTGCAAACATTTTACCTTGTGAGGTTTTCTTGTAAGTTTGCAAATTTGTAATCTTCTCTTTGGGAAAAAGAGTGTTCTCAAGAGTTGGGGTATACTCTTGAGAGAATTGTAAGGTTATCTCTTTGGCCTCAAAAGAAAGAACAAATTAGTGAATTTTTTGGAAAATCCTTAGTGTGGATAGCTAAGGTAGTGGACGTAGACATTATTTGAGAAAGTCGAACCACTGTAAATCGCTGTGCAATTACTTTCAATTTTCTGCAAAAGCTTCCACAAAAATTTTAATTGCCAATTCACCCCCCTCTTGGCCGACGTCAATCGATTAACTCAACAATTGGTATCAGAGCCTAACTCATTTGAAGGTTTTATCGCCTCTTGAGTCGATTCGGGAAGAGTTATATCGATTATTAAAGTCATCAATGGCCTCCGCTTCAAACTTCGACTCCGGTCTCGATTCGATGCCCGTCAACAAGCCTCCTTTCTTCAATGGAGCTAACTATGCCTATTGGAAGAATAGAATGATGTACTTCATTCAAGCAAGTGACATGGGAGCATGGAATGCTGTAGAAGAAGGATACATCAAACCTCTCACTCATCCAAGGTTGTGGAGTGAAGGAGAGACAAGAATGTTCCAGCTCAACTCCAAAGCCATCCATATTATTTTTTGTGCTCTTGGACCAGATGAATACGGAAGAGTTTCATCGTGTACAACCGCCAAAGAAATATGGGACAAACTTCAAGTCACACATGAAGGTACAGATGAGGTAAAGAAATCAAAAATGAGTATTCTAACACATAGCTATGAAAATTTCAGGATGAAACCAAATGAAGACATCAAAGCTATGACGGATAGATTTTCAACGATTGTCAATGGTCTCAAATCATATGGAAAGATCATCTCAAATGAAAAGCTTGTGAGGAAGTTAGTCTACTCCCTCCCAAAATCATGGCAATCAAAGAAGACGGCAATCATCGAGTCTAAGGACCTATCGTCCTTAACTCTTGAAGAACTTATCGGTTCACTCCTCACTCATGAGATGATGCTCGAAGATGAGGTGGACCTTGATAAAGTTGAAGAGACACCAAAGGAAAAGGAGAAGAAGAAAAATATTGGAGTTGCTCTCAAATCCACAAAAGATGAGAGTGATTCTAATAATGATGATGATGACGAGGAAATGGAATTGTTTGCCAAACGGTTCAGAAAAATGATGAGACCTTACCAAGGAAGAAAATTCAAACGAAACGAAGGCCTAAAAAATGAACCAAAAGAGAAGGACCCAATCATTTGCTATGAATGCAAAAAGCCGGGGCATGTCAAATATGATTGCCCACAATTGAAGAAAAAGGGTCAATCAAAGAATAAGCACAAGGCTCATGTGGCTACATGGAGCGATGAAGAAAGTTCCGATGAAGAGGAACAAGAAGTAGCAAACTTGTGCTTGATGGCATTCAGGGAAGATTCTAAGGTAACCTCTAACTCATCCGATTTTGATGATTTATCTTATGATGAGTTATTTGAGGAGTACAATGGGTTGGCTTCGGATTATGAGAAATTGTTTTTAAAATATAAAAATGATGTTTCAAAATTGAAAAATGAAAACAAACTCATATCCAAAACCAACAACGATCTTGAAAGTAAAATCAAAGATTTGCAAATCAAACTAGAAGAGTTTGAAAAGAAAAATTTAGATTTGCAAAATTTACTTTCAAAGATCAATGATGATCATCAAAAGAAAATTGATGATCTTAAAACTTCTTTTGATAAAGTTGGAACAAAACATTTTGAAAGAGGTGAAAATTCAAAATCCAACTTTGTTAGAAAAAGTTTTAGAAACTACAATCATAGAGGTCCCCAAAGAACCTCTAATGGAAAAATCATTAGAAGTATGTGGGTTCCTAAAGAACTCATTACTACTAAAGATAAAAATATCCTACACAAATGGATACCTAAGGGGACTAGGATTTTGGAAACTAATGAATATGGACCCAAAAGAATTTGGGTACCAAAAATCAAAAATTAATCTATGTTTGTAGGGAAAGGAGCATTGCTACAAGGCACGGGAAACAAATTCAAACTCATGGTACCTTGATAGTGGATGCTCAAGACATATGACCGGAGACAAAAGCCGGTTCATTGAGCTTAACACCAAAAATGGAGGAGAAGTGACTTTTGTAGACAATTTAAAAGGTCACATTGAAGGTATTGGTACAATAGGTAATACCTCTTCCATACAAATTAAGAATGTTTTATATGTGAATGGATTAAAGCATAATCTTTTGAGTATTAGTCAATTATGCGATAAAGGATTCAATGTCTTATTTGAAATTAATGGTTGTAAAGTTATTGACATTGCATCTAATCGGATTATGCTTATTGGTCATAGAATAGGAAACATTTACATGGTGCATTTAGATTCTATTGATATGACTAATTTATGCCTAGTTGCTAAGGATGAGCATGATAGTTGGTTATGGCATAGGAGACTAGGTCATGCTAGTATGAGTGTTTTGCAATGGTTAATTCAAGGAGACTTAGTAAGAGGGTTGCCTAAGCTTAAATTTGATAATGATAAAATCTGTGATGCTTGTGCTAAAGGAAAACAAAAACGAGTTTCTTTTAAATCTATTAATGATGTATCAACTAGTAGAGTATTACAATTGATCCATTTAGATCTTTTTGGGCCAACTAGAACTACTAGCTTGGGAGGAAAACAATATGCTTTTGTCTTGGTAGATGACTATTCTAGATACACTTGGGTTCTATTCTTAAGTACTAAAGATGAAGCATTAGAAAATTTCATCACATTTTCAAAAATAATCCAAAATGAAAAAGGTTACTCTATCACTAGTGTTAGAAGTGATCATGGAACTGAATTTGAAAATCTTGGATTCATTGAGTTTTGTAATTCTAAAGGTATTAGCCATAATTTTTCAGCACCTAGAACCCCTCAACAAAATGGAGTTGTTGAGAGGAAAAATCGAACTTTAGAAGAAATGGCTAGAACCATGCTTTGTGAAAATAATTTGCCAAAATATTTTTGGGCGGAAGCCACAAATACCGCTTGTTATGTTGTAAATCGAGTAATGATTAGGCCAATTTTAAAGAAAACTCCATATGAAATTCTCAAAAATAAAAAGCCTAACATTAGCTATTTTCATCCTTTTGGGTGTAAATGTTTTGTTTTAAACAATGGTAAAGAAAATCTTGGCAAATTTGATGCTAAAAGTGATGAAGGAATTTTTCTGGGTTATTCCTTAAATTCTAAAGCTTATCGTGTATTTAATAAAAGAACTTTAGTTGTAGAAGAGTCTATACATGTTATTTTCGATGATAATCCCCTTCCGAGGAAGGATTCTTCTGTTAATGATGATGTAGGTATTGTACAAGCAAATGACGTTAGACATGACGTTGGAGAATCATCATCAAAGGAAGAAACAAAAGATGAGGAAACTCATGATCCCCTCGAGAATCCAACCATTGAAGAAAGGGAAGTATCTTTTCCAAGAGAGTACAACTATGTCAAGGATGGTGAAATTATAGGTGATCCATCAAAAGGGGTAACTACTCGATCTTCTCTTAGAAATATCTGTAATTATGTTGCATTTATTTCATGCATAGAGCCTAAGAACATCAAAGAAGCATTAAAAGATGAACATTGGATTATGGCTATGCAAGAAGAATTAAATCAATTTGAGAGAAGTAAAGTATGAACATTAGTTGAAAGGCCTAGTAATAAATCTACTGTAGGTACTAGATGGGTTTTTTAGAAATAAACTTGATGAAAGTGGTATTATAGTGAGGAACAAGGCTAGACTTGTTGCTCAAGGCTATACTCAAGAAGAAGGCATAGACTATGATGAAACATACGCTCCCGTAGCTAGGATGGAAACAATTAGAATGTTATTAGCATTTGCATGTTTCAATGAATTTAAATTATATCAAATGGATGTTAAAAGTGCATTTTTAAATGGTTTTATAAAAGAAGAAGTGTACGTGGAACAACCTCCAGGATTTGAAGATTCAAATTTTCCGGATCATGTTTTAAAATTGACAAAAGCTCTTTATGGTTTAAAACAAGCTCCTAGAGCTTGGTATGAAAGATTGTCAAATTTTTTAATTGAAAAAGGTTTTTTAAAAGGAAAGGTTGACACTACATTGTTTTTAAAGAGAAAAGGTAAAGATTTATTAGTAGTTCAAATTTATGTTGATGATATAATATTCGGTTCTACTAATGATGTTCTTTGCCAAGAATTTTCTAAGCTAATGCAAAGTGAGTTTGAGATGAGCATGATGGGGGAGCTCTCATTTTTCTTGGGACTCCAAATCAAGCAAAGAAAAGATGGCATCTTCATTAATCAAGCTAAGTATGTCAAAGATATGCTCAAGAAGTTTGGACTGGAAAATGGGAAACCTCATAACACTTCAATGAGCTCTTCAACAAAGCTTGACTTAGATGAAGGAGGTAAATGTGTGGATGTTAAATTATATAGATCCATGATTGGCTCATTGCTTTATCTAACCGCAAGTAGACCGGATATTATGTTTAGTGTTTGCTTGTGTTCTAGGTTTCAATCATGTCCTAAAGAATCACATTTACTAGCTGTTAAGAGAATCTTTAGATACCTTAAGGACACTCCTAGTTTAGGACTTTGGTATCCTAGAGACTCTAGCTTTAGCTTGCATGCCTTTTCTGATGCGGATTATGGAGGATGCAAATTAGATAGGAAAAGCACCTCCGGTACTTGCCAATTCCTTGGAAATATGCTAATTTCTTGGTTTTCAAAGAAACAAAATTGTGTTGCATTATCTACCACTGAAGCGGAATACATTTCAGCCGGTAGTTGTTGTGCACAAGTTTTATGGATAAAACAACAACTTTTTGATTATGGAATTGAAGTAGGTACCATTCCTATCAAGTGTGACAATACTAGTGCTATTTGTCTCACTAAAAATCCCATCCAACACTCTAGAACTAAGCACATTGAAATAAGACATCACTTCATTAGAGACCATGTCACTAAGGAAGATATAGTTTTAGAATATGTTGATACTTTGCATCAATTAGCGGATATATTTACAAAACCCTTAGACAAGGAAAGGTTTTGGACACTTAGAAGAGAATTAGGTTTAACTAACCTATCTTTACTTAGTGTTTAAAATAATTTAGCACTTTTAATAAATACTGAAAAATGCTTATAATAATAATTTTTGATTGCATTCTTGCTATTAGTTAGGGGGAGTTTATGATTCTTAATGAAAATTAATTTTATGTTCAAATAATGTTTAAAGATTAATTTAATTGTTTGAACATAATTATTTTTCAATATATGAGTTGCCTATACCACTAGAGAAGATTAATTTAGTATTTTATGTGCTTAAAAGTCGGATTTTAGCATTTTTGTGCAGAGGGAATCGATCCCCCCATGAGGGAACCGATTTGATTCCCCCTTTGAAGGGGAACCGATTCCCCCCACAAGGGAATCGATACCCCCCTGGGGTTCTGTTAAATCGGGCAGAACACCCCAAAAACCCCAAAACCCTCATTTTTCTTCTTCTTCCGCCGTTTCTCACCCTCTAAGCACTCAAATCTCCATTCTTGCCTCAAATCATTGATTTTAATCGGAAATCACTTCAAATATCATCTCCTAAACTTGCAATCATCATTAAAATCGTGTAAACAACATCTAAATCCCCTCAATCTTCATCTTTCAAGGTAAATTTTTCTAAACTCTCTATTTCATTGATTTTGAACATAGGATTAGTTTTAATTAGTTCTAGGTTGAAATAGTGATCGGGCATTGATTATATAGTGATTAGAAACTAGATGTTACAACTAATTTCATCAAAAACACAAGAATTTTCCAAAAATTTTTAATTTTTCGAAATAAAAAAAATGTTAATTTTCAAATTATTGTGTTTTGATTAAATTATGTTGTTGTTATAAAAACTATACATATATTGTTTCTCAAAACCATATTTTTCAAAAGTTTTTTTCAAAAACTTTGCCCATTAGGATTGATTTAGAGAACCTTGAAATATTGAGGACTCATTTGAGTTTTAGGATTAATTGAATTGCATACATTTGTTTTTAAAATTGCAGGTTATCAATTCTATTCTGATTTCCTAAACCATGTCCAATCTTAAACGTGCTAGGTCTTCATCTAGTCGTTCTAGTCGTCAAACAAATCCTCCTCCTATTCCTCAAAATCCTATTCCAAATCTTGATCCTAACTTGACTATCCAAAATTCTTGTTTCAATCAACCGGGTCCTAAAGATTATCGTTATTGGTTTTACCAATATTTTGACTCATATAAGATTAAGGAAGAACGTATCCCATCTCTTCAAACTATGGTTGATATTAACTTTAAATATCTCCCTATCTTGCACGAATGGAAATTTGATAAACTTTTCGAACTTGAACCCATTGTCTATCATCAACTTGTTCGTCTCTTCTACTGTAATGCCGTTTGTATCAAAAATCGTGACAAAACCAAAACCATAGGAGTGCGTTCCTACCTCCTAGGTCAATATTTCCATCTTGATCCTGATTACATAGCCAATGCCTTAGGCTTGGATAATGAAAGTTTATCAAACGAAAAACAAGTTTTAAGCTCACGATATAAACGGAATGATAGTGCAAGTGTTTTAGATCTCCATGAGCGTTTTCTTCATCTTATGATCACTTGGTGGTTTCGACCATCCGGGGGTCGTTATTCTAATCTTAGAGCTTTAGACCTTTGGTGGTTGCATTGTTTTGAAAACAATATAAAAATAAACCTTTCCGAGATTATCTTTGCTGAGATCGTTGAAACCGTTAACTTAGTGCCAAATAAGAAACTCTGTTCTTCACTAGTTTACGGTTGTATCCTTAGTAATCTCTTTTCTAAAGCCGAACTCCGAGTTGGTCTAGATGCCTCATTTCCTCTTAAGAAACAAATCAATCTTCTTTCTTTAACAAGAGCGGGATGGGTCAAAAATAAGGAAACCGGTGCATGGGTTCGATCTTCTACTCCGGGAGCTAGTTCTTCACAAGCTCCACCCGAAGCTGACGAAGATCCCGAGTTTGAACAATTAATGAGGGATATCGATGAAGCTGAAGAAGAACCTGAACAACCCGAGTAGCACGTACAACAATCGACTCAAATGCCTCCATATTTTCAATCCTTTATGGAGACATTTGATTTCCGTTATGCGACAATGGATTCGCGCTTTTCCTCTATAGAATCTCATTTATCCACAATGGGAGCTCAACAATTAGAGATTCTTCAGGAGATGCGTGCAAACAATGAAGCAACCAATGCTCGTATTAATGAACTAACTCATGAAATGGCTACTATGCGAGCCCGTTTTCCTCCTACCGATCCGGATGCTTGATTTTGTGTTTAGCTTTAAAACTTTGAACAAAATGAATATTGTTTCAACATTTTGAATTGTTTGATTTTGTGGATTGTTGGATTTTGGATTTATGGATAGTGTGAACTTATATGTTTGGTGTGTTTTATTCGTTATTGCATCATTTACATCATTATTAGCAATATGACCAATTTTGCCATATCACATTATTTATGAATATTGATTACGGAACTAATGGCTAACGTTTCTCTTAATTGTGATCTTAGCAGCTTATGCATACATATACCTAATCAAATGGCTTAATATTTTTCACGTTTATTTGAATCTTTTTGATTTAACAAAAAGGGGGAGAAGAAGTGTGTTTAAGTGTGTGTTTTTAAAATGATAAATGGGAGAAGTGTTAAAGTAAGGGGGAGTAATTTCAAAACTTGATTTCAAAATCTTAAAATTACTAAAATGTTTTGTTATATCAAAAAGGGGGAGATTGTTGAAAACATTTTGATATTTCGATATAACAAATTAAGTTAAATGAATTTTAAGATTTTCCAAAATGATTTTCTAAAGTATGTTCGATAAATTTATTCGAATATAAAAACATTACTCCAAATATTTCAAAAATCATTTTTAATCCTTACTTAAGTGTAAAATTAAGTTTTAATCTTAAAACAATTTCAAAATAATCTTTCAAAGTATTTCGAACCATTTCAAACCCAAAATTTCCAGATTACTCAGAGGGAACCGATTCCCTCCCATAGGGGGTACCGATTCCCCCCTTAATGGTTTGACTCCGAGATTTCCAGAATGCTCGGAGGGAACCGATTCCCCCCTGTTCAACGGTCGAAATATTTGAATTTTACACTTAGGGAATCGATTCCCTATAAGGAGGAACCGATTCCCCCCACGCTCCAAGCTGTTTTATTAATTGTTTTCACACTAAAACGGCTATATTATCTTCATTAATTATCCCCAACATTCAGAAGTGATTCAATGTGTATTTAAACAAGTTCTGAAGCCCTTGATCAGTAAGAAATTATAGAGAAACAAGAGAGAAAGCATCAAACACAAAGTTTGTGCAATTCAAGCCAATTTTCATTCAATATTCATGTTGCTTTCAAAGAACACTTATTGTGCTCATTTGTAATTTTCTTTGAGTGTTCTTTTCTTGTTCTAGAATTGTGCAAACATTTTACCTTGTGAGGTTTTCTTGTAAGTTTGCAAATTTGTAATCTTCTCTTTGGGAAAAAGAGTGTTCTCAAGAGTTGGGGTATACTCTTGAGGGAATTGTAAGGTTATCTCTTTGGCCTCAAAAGAAAGAACAAATTAGTGAATTTGTTGGAAAATCCTTAGTGTGGATAGCTAAGGTAGTGGACATAGACTTTATTTGAGAAAGTCGAACCACTGTAAATCGCTGTGCAATTACTTTCAATTTTCTGCAAAAGCTTCCACAAAAATTTTAATTGCCAATTCACCCCCCTCTTGGCCGATTCCGTCAATCGATTAACTCAACAGATATAACAAATGACACACCTCCAATCAAGAACCTAGGGTTTCCCTTGTATTGTGATGAGGATTTAGTCGAACATAAAGAAAGAACCGAAGAGCCAAAACTATTTACTACTTTTGTAATTGACAAAAATATATTCGTTAGTTTTCAAATTCTTTTGGTTTTGAACCATTTTGAACATGATTTTTACACCACTTAGAATGTCTTATATGTATCGATACTAGTCTTAATTGAAACATAAGTACCTATACTACGCTTTAATCTTATAAATTACGAAAATTTTCATATTAACTTCACGAAAATACTCCCCGAACATGCCTATCAGTCATGTTAGCTTCTTCTTTATGTAGAAAACTAAGTTTTGGAACCATTTTGAACAAGATTTTTACCTCACTTACAATGTCTCGTATGTGTTAATATTACCCTCAATTGAAAGATAAGTACAATAATATGTCTCTAATCTTATAAATTACGAAAATTTTCATATTAACTACCTGAAAAACCCCGTTGAATATGTCTATTAAACCATTTTTAGATTTTTCTTAATGCACAAAACAAGCTTTGGAGCCTTTTTCAACGTGATTTTTTACCCACTTACAATATCTTGTATGTGTCGATATTGGCCTCAACTGAAAGATAAATTCTAATACTACGCTTCTAATTTTATAATTACAAAAATTTTAAGATTAACTACCTGAAAATACACCTCAAACATGCCTATAAACACTTGATGTGTGGGGTGAAAATATATATACCTCTCATTCTGTAAATATTAAATTATTTTCTCTAAAAAGTTTTCCACGTCAGACAAGTCTCGCGCGGTGTAGAACGCAAGGTCTTGACACACGTTTTGTAGGAAGCATTGTAATCTTATGTGTGTAGTTTGGAGGTTATTTTTCCAATTAATACCGTTTGAGAGTTATTTATCTAAAATATGCATTTTTAGGGTTTTTTTAAACTAATAATGCCATGATATGGCTGGTGGACCGTTTTGTGATGTGGTGCTTTGATTTCCAATTTCTAATCATGGACCACTTTAATCCATCCATATGGTATGGTGGACTTGTTTTGTCTTGGTGTCATTTCGATACTGAAGTGTTGCTTACTATAATACTTTTTATGGGAGATTAGTTTTTAGTATTAAAATATATCATGAATTATAAAATAAAGTTAGTTTTTTTTATTAAAAATTGTAGTTTTTTAAAGAATGTTATATTTAATTTTTTAAATATTTTAATTTTGACAACATATTTTATATAAAAAATATTTATTTTGTATATGTAGTTTAATAGTTATTATAAAATTTGCAAGTATATGTGATAAAGTAATATATAATAATTTCTTAATTTTATTTGTAGAATAATTTAATCTCATTAAAAGGTGAGAAGAATCAATGGTCCTTAACACACTATTTAAGAAACTTACTTCAAAATCTATAAGTTACTATTATTTTTCAATTTGATATGCTTTTGATTTGAAATTACGCCGAAAGAAGAACAAAGAATCTCAACTTTGTGGTCGCTAAGAGGTAAAATTAATATTTTAATGTCTGATGGCAATTTTTCCTTCTTAAAACGTTTAAATAAAAAGAAAACACTAAATGCTAAAGAAGGTTTATAAAGTTCAATATCATCTTTTAGCTTAGTTCATTAATAACGGTCCAGCTTTCACCAAGTATGTTTGGATATTCATTTATAATCACATGTATTTAGGGATGCGCATTGTTGGATTTTTTTGGTTCACCCACCCGACCGGAGAACAATGACTTCTTCATCTGAAATTCGACCCGCATAATATATACCCTTCACCTGACTCGAATTCGACCTGATTTTTTTGAAATAAAATCTGAACCCGACCTAAAATAATAAAAAAATATTATTTTTATTTAATAAAAACAGTGATTTAATTGAAAAAATAATATATAGAGGGGTATTATTGTAATTATTCATAAATATATAAACTAAAATTATTTTTTTCGGGTCGAGTATTTTCACTCTAAACCAGAATCTAACCCGAACACCACCTTAAAAAAAACCCGACCCGATCTAGACCCGATTTAAAAAAAAACCGACCATATCAGGTCGAGTCGGGTCAGAACCCATCAGGTTCGTGTCCCATGCTCATCCCTATATGTATTATTTATTTAGTATTGTATTTACAAATGTTTTGGAAATAAAAATATTCTTAGATCAGGAGTATTTTTAAATTTTAAATAATGTTAAATAGATATTTTTTTCTAAAGAAAATTGTGATTGAGAAATATTTTCAACCTAAATATACAAGTTAAAAATATATATTTTTATGTTCGAACGTACTGCAAAAATTTATTCATTTTTTTCATGAAGAATATTTTTTAATCAAATACAATCACTAAAAATAACTCTTTATAATTACAACTTCATATAATTACTTTATGATGTTGAAACACGTTATTTATATCTCTCCTTCCTTTATAATTCTGTTCGTAATTAATATTTTGTATAATCTATAATTGTAGTTAGTACATAAAATTAAAACTATTTTTGCATAATCTATATTAAAATTAGTTCACAAAATTTAAAAATTAATAAATAAATATATATATATATATATATATATATATATACATATACATCGTTACCGATTAAACTTATGTGACCTCTTTGAAATTTTTTAAATAAAGCTGTTTCTATCCCATCAACAAGACCAAAAAGAACATATCCTTTAATCATTCTTTGCCTTTTAAAAGAATGGACGAGCTTCAACAAAGAACAAAGCTTTTCTTTTCAATTTTAGATGCCAATAAAATGTAGTGTTTTAAACTGTTCATGACTCAAATACGTACATAGTTAATTATTGATGGGTCACATATTAGAAATCAAGGGTTCGGTTTTTGTTAAAATTTATATATTCGATATAATATTAGTTTAATAGTATTTTGATTCATGTAAAAATGAATATTTAAATTTAAAAAAATATAAAAATTTATTAAAAATTTAATCAAATAGTGTTCGAACTAAAGAATGATAAGTATGTGTTCTCAAATTTTTAGTTTAATTATAATTTAGATCATTGTAAGTTTAAATATTAGACAAATTAGAAGTTGTCTTGTGAATTTTGAGTTTTTTTTATTATAAATTTAAGGTGACTACAAGGTAGAATATGTACAAAACTTTCAACTATTTGACAATTAACGCTCATACCCTTACATACGCAGTGCTTGAACTCGGAACCTCAAAGATAACATCAATCCCCTTAATCACTAAAGTCGCTTGTTCATGTTGAATTTCGAGTTTAAATACCTAATAAGTCTTTATATTTTTCTTAAATAGTCTAATATTTCGGCCTCTGTCAATATTTAATTTTGGTTCCGTCCCTGCATATAATTTGATATTTTTATAGTTATTTGTGAACACAGCTACATCTATTTGTATTATTTTTTATTTGAATTTTTATTAGATTTTAAATATTTTCTTATATGATTCTTATGTGATCTTAAATGATTAATTGATTATATCAATAGTTATAAAAATATTTTGATTATATGTTTAGTTTATGACTATAATTATAAATATTTATTATAATTTTAGATATATATTTTTAATAAAAGTAACTAGTATAAAAGAAAATGTCTCGTACACCAATAGTTTAAAGTTGAAAAAGGCGAGGGAAGTGGAGATTTGAAGAAATCTAGCAGTTTGGTACAGCTCTTATGTGGGTCCAAAATGAAGGGAGTTCAACGAGTGTGGAGGTAGGAATAAATCTTACGGGGAAGTTCATCATTGCACGTCAATATACAATCTAAAAGAATTAGGTCAGAGTCTACCTCAATCCGAGCCAATATATACTTAGATATAATTAAGATTTATATTTGAATTTATATATTATCGATTAAGATTAATAGTGGTAGAATTTAAATTTGACCTTACAAGTTTAAATTTTTAAATCGCAATCACTTATGCAAAGTATATATACTATCAATGATTAAAAATGATTTTGAACTAATAATATTTTATAATTATCTCAAATTACTAAAAGATTAATTAAATATTAATATTTTTTGTTTCCCCTTTCATTTATTATCCGTTATAATTTTAAAATTTTTAATATTCTAATCAAATATAATATTATTTTTTAAAATTAGATAAAATACACAAATGATTTTGTGATTATAGGTTATTTTCTATTAAATCTTCCAACTATTTTTTTGAATTAAAATCTTTCAACTATAAAAATATAAAATAATCATTATTTAAAAAAATAAAAAAATAACATTATATTTAATAAAATTAACAAAATAATAAATTTAACTATCAAAATTTATACTTTATTTTAATTTACTCCTAATTCGAAAAGAAAAAAAAAAGTACTCTCATTATTTGAATATTTTACTAATCTAATCTATAATTTCCAAATTCCATCTATTTTATTCTAAAAAAATAGGCAGGGATTGAAAATATTAAACACTTTGTCAAGTCATGGCTTAGCAGAGAAGGGATGAGGAGCAAGAAGGCAGCAAAGTAGGGTCCGGTGATGCTCATATTATGCTGGAGAAATCATCAGTTATAGATATAGTGGATGAGCTTAAGCCCACATGATCTCTATTGTGAACGGGCCTGTAAACAAGTTGAGTCGAGTATGGATACTGTTGAGCTTGGCTCGACCCGAAAACTTTGAAATGGACTTCGACACGGTTCGACAACTCGCGAGCCTAAATTTTTTAAATTTGATTTGAACTCGAAACCATAAATTGAAACTCGTACAAACTTGAAATGAAAAAAAAATCTTAAACTTAACTCTATTGAAGCTTTAAACTTGAACTTGAACTTGAACCTTAAATACATGAAAACCTTATATTGTATTTTTTTAAATCAACACATAAATGTTAATATTATTAATAATTTATTTTTTTAAAATAAAATCTTAATATATTATATTTTTCGAGTTACTCATGTGCTTTTCGAGTCGAGTATTAAATAACTCAGTTTCGGCTCATTAAGAACTCAAGTCGAGTTCATTCAAATCGAGTATTTATTGAACTTGAACTAAATCAATATTAAATAGTTCATGATGTGTCTCGTCTCATTTACGGATTTAATTGTGAATCAAAGAAGAAGTTTTGTTGAGGAAACCAAAATCTATTACTATTATCTCATGCTTGAATTGCAATTTGGACACGGCTTAGGCTTTCAAACTGGAAATAGAAACTAATGTTATCAAAATCGGACCGGATCGGTCGGTTCGACCAGTTGAATCGGGAATCGGTTGTCTGTTCGATCCGGTCAGCCTCCAAAACCAGTTTTGCAATGAACCACTAAAGAACTGGTAGAACCGGTTGAGAACCGACAAAACCGATGTGAACCGGTTGAAAACCAGCAAAACCGATGTGAACCGACGGTTCTGTTTTTTTAAAATTAAACCAAAGGATGTTGATTATTATGATTTTTTTCAGCTCCAAATTTATTTTAATTATATAATTATCATAAAAAAATAATGAAGGTTAATATTTTCTTGTTTATTTTAATTATATAATTATATTTATTATTTAATATGTTTTACACTTTTACTTTTAATTGTTAAGTATTGTTTAAGAATTTAAATTTAACTTTATATTTATTTATCATATTGCTAGGTGATGAAGATCTTGATGCTGTAAACTTTCAAGTTCAAAGTGATGCTATAGAGTTTCAAGTTCAAAATGGTAATGGCAGCAACCAATGAAGAAGTTTTTCCTAATATTTTGGAATTTGAGGGAATCAATTTCAATAAATATTATGATGATTGATACTTGTATCAATTATGTACTTTTTATTTAGTTGTTGATGAATTTCATTAGGTATTGACATTAAATATTATGTTGTAGTTGATTTGAATCATTTTGTTTCACTTGATATTATGATATTTAACTTATATATGTTATGACTTGTGATATTTTTATACATTTTAATATTGTGAACTTAAAAAGAGTGTTATATATATATTAATATTGCTTTGAATATTATGTAAAATTTTAAAAAAATATTATTTTATATATACCGATTCAATCGTGGTTTAACCCGGTTGAACCAGTACATTCACCGGTTTAAGGTTCGGTCCAGTTTTAAAAACATTAAACCCATAGTATTCTTTGAAGAAAATACAGAACCTAGTTTCAAACGTGGGGAAATGAAAAGTTTTAGTACACCCACGACCACAAGATTAAGAGTCTTACGCTCTACCGACTGAGCTAGACGGGCTTAGTTGGTGAAAGATACTTCATTTTGTATACATAAATAGATGTATATACAGTCAAAATAATCTAAACTGAATCTATACATCAAACCGAGAAATAAAGAGGCAAGCTACAGCATTGTTCCGTAAAAAAATATTTATTTTCTAAATTTCAAAATAATGATTTATTTATAATTTTATACCCTATTGTTAAAGTTTTTATGTGAATTAAAAGCATCATAACAATATAAATAGTATCATTAATAACTTATAATTAGGGATGGCTTTGAATTTTATGGCGTGGTAGGTGAATTTGAATTTGGGTGACAAATTCAAACTTCTAAAATTTTAGGGACGAAAACAAATTTTCAATAGAATATAGATAGAAAAAAGTTAAAATATATGGTAATTTTAAATTTTTAAGAGAGCGACTTCCCCCATCGTCTCCTTAATGACGGATACAAAGCATACCCAGAGTGAACACATGTCCACCTCATACAATTTTTTTTTAATAATTAATGTGTACCCCTATCTTAGAAAAATATTTCTAAATATGTGACTATGTATTCTCAGTCATCCTGCCCATAAAAATGGCCAACTTATTTTAAAGTATCATATAATTCTAAGTGGAATAAGTTCATAGTTATAGTTATTTAAATACTATTACCACTTTGAAGAGAGAGTAAATTTATTGTTATTTTAATATTAATAGTCAAGTTAACCGCTTTCTTCCACTTCTCTTTTTTTTATATAATTTGTGTTAATTTTATTGATCAATCTATTTTTTTTTTAATTTTATTTAACCGACGGTGACATCGGTTTTAATATTGGTTGCCACCCGCCGCTTATCTTTTTTTTCTTTGTTTTTTTAGTTTTTTTTAATAAGAATAATTATGTTTTTGTGACACGTTCTCTGCCTTTATGACACGCTTACAATTTTTGGTTGTTGTTTACGTTTTTTTACCGTTGTTTTTGTTTATCTTTTTTATCACTGTTGGATTTGACATCGCCACGACTGATCAAGATGACACTTATTTGTTATCATAATGATCTTCTCTGCTTTGGACCATCGGATTGATTTGGATGCGCGTTTTTGCGTTCGTGGATAGTTTTCTCACGTCGCTTGACTCTAATTTACGATTTGTCGGTGGTCTTTCAGTCGCTTTATCTCCTTTTATGGTTCGTTTACTGATGCAACCAATATGTTCGTATTTTCATTTTATTAGAGTTTTTTGTTAGAGTTTTTAACATTTTCCTTCTGCGATCCTTTTGTGATCTACGTGGTTAGTTTTTGTATCAATGGTAATAGGAAAATGTCATAATTATATTTTAGGTTTACGATTATGCTTGTAAATATTCATTGTAATTTTAGATATTTTCTATTTTTAATAAACTAGCGACTTTCTATTAAAAAATACTATTAGCACTTTTAGCATAAAACTAATTTTGTTTTTAAAGGAAGGTTAAAGAGGTCATGCAACAAAATGATAAAATAAATAATAAATAGTATATAATTATAATGATTTAAATGTTATTAGTAACATCCAAAATTGTTGCCTGGCAGTTACTTTGACAGTTTCTGTGGGCCCGACGATTCCGCCATCATATCCCACGACGTGGGTTCATCTTACTTGCATGTCACATGCAAATAGTTGGGCTCGTGCATGTGGTTTTGACGGTTTCAACGGTTTCATTTGTGGCCAGCTTATTTCGAATTACTATGGTAAGGTTGTCGGTTCCTATCCGGTCCTTTTGATTCTGGTTACTACTTGCGATTGTTGGCATTTGTTCCTTTTCCACAACATGGCAGATGAGGTGGGTCATCTTTGTAAGTAAACGAGCAGAAGGCAATCTGTGATATACCGGAAAAGAAGGTAAGAATCAAAACAGAAGAAAGGGATATATATTTATTGAAGACAATCGTATAGAAGAAAAATGGATACAATATTCTGGAAATTACAAAAAATACTTCACTTAATTATGTATAGTGGACAGGCCCACTATATATACACCTAAGGCTAACCAACTAGTCCAACTGACTAGAATTCAGTTATAACAGATTAACCAAATCAGTTACAGTTGTTACAGCTAACAACAGTTACATAATACTCTAATATTCTCCTGGTTTTATTATGATCTAAATTGCCACTTCAACATTTTACTGGCTTTTTCAGACCTGCTTCACATGACTGGTACTGTTGACTTCTGTCCAAGACTTAACACTAAGACGCGAGCGCATATCACTAAACACTGCAGGTGACAATGGCTTGGTGAGTATGTCAGCCACCTGTTCTGCAGAGGGAACAAAATTTGCACTGAGTTGCTCAGCCAAAACCCTTTCCCTCACAAAGTGAATATCAATTTCTACATGCTTTATTCGAGCATGATGTTTCGGATTTGCTGCCATAGAAATTGCAGAGGTGTTATCACATCATACAATTGGCTTTCAAGTTATACTAATGCCAATTTCATCAAGTAATTGTTCAATCCAAATCAACTCAGAAACAGAATTAGCAAGGCTCCTATACTCTGCTTCTGATGTAGACCTAGACACAACACTTTGCTTCTTGGAGCACCATGCAATTGGATTTCCCCCAATATATACACAGTAACCTGTTGTGGATCGTCTATCTTCCACCGAGGCTGCCCAGTCTGCATCAGTGTAACAGACTAGACTAAAGTTTCCAGCTTGAGTGAAAAACAGACCATGCTCAAGTGTGCCACTGAGATATCTCAAAATACGCTTTACTGCTCTCCAATGTGTATCACATGGGCTATTCATGTACTGACTAACCTTGTTAACAACATAGGCTATGTCAGGCCTCTTCAAACACACATATTGCAAGCCTCCCACAATGCTACGATAGAGATGAACATCTCCAAACAACTGTCCGTCGTTTGCCTTAATATTGGGAGTAAGGACCATAGGAGTAGGTGTAGGTGTTGACTCATCTAGGTTTGACCCATCTAGGTTTGACATTTTCAATAAATCAGAAATATACTTCTTCTGATTTAAAATCAACCCTTCTGAAGTATGCTCAACTTGCATTCCAAGAAAAGGCTCTAGCTGACCCAAATCTTTGAGTGAGAACTCCTTATTAATTAGCAGAATTATTACAAGCAGAATTAATACGTGCAGAATTAATATGAGCAAAATTAATATGAGCATAATTATTATTACAAGCATAATTATTACAAGCAGAATTAATACGAGTATAATTAATATGAGCAGAATTATTAATATGCAGACAGACGTCATTTTCAACAGACTTATTCATAGCAACATTAAATTTGTACAGTCCTCCATCTTCACTCCCTTTTAACAGAATTTTCTGAGTGTGCAGGTCTCAAACTTGGCAGAAATTATGATAAAACTCAAGCAGAACCTGATTGTTCTGAGTGAATTTGGAAATAGATAACATATTTTTAGTGATATTAGGAACATACAGTAATTTATTTAAATGAAACCTATTGGAATTAGCACAAAAGAAAGAGTGACTACTGCTCTGTATTGGTAGAGAATTACCATTACCAACAATCACACTACCTGTTCCAGGGTGAGTGTCCTTAATCTGTAAATTATTAAGGTCTTTAGTTATATGATGTGTTGCTCCAGAATCTGGATACGAAGCATTATCATCTACAGTTTCAGGTGTAGCTATATAAGCTTGAGATGGTATATGAGGTTGAGTAGGAGTTGTGGACTGTGATGGATGCCCAGAAGAAAATGAGGGCATATTGTGAGGAGGTGGGCAGACCTGATGATGAACATTAAAGGGAAAAACCTATGGACGAAAAGCAGAACCTTGAGGGACTGTTATCAAAGGTGAAGAACCATAATACATCGAGTTAAAGGGGACATTATAAGGAGTGAAGTTGCCATTGCTTGAATTATAGGAGCTAACATTGGCTTGAACATTAGAATAGCCTCTATTATTGCTATTTTGTGGAGGTCGAGATGACTCATTCTTGTAACTCATGTCAAACATATAGTAGCATTTTTCAACAAGGCGTCCCATTCTGCCACAAAGTTGACACTATGGTCTAGAGGATGAAAAATGCCCTCGACCTCTACCTCTACCCCTATTACTATTATTATTATTATTGAAATTTTGACCATCATTATCAAGAAATTCACTCTTGTTTTGGTACTCTGACTGTGACTTATTACTAGAGACCACTTGATCATTTGTAGCTTGAGTAGCAATATGAGCACAGGCTGTGACATGATTAAAGGATTGTGACTGTCTAGTGTTGGCATCTAGGAGTATGGTGCTCACAGACCTTAAATCTAGAGGAGTGGGTGTAGCAGTTATAACAGTGATAACTGGTTCAAACTCAGGTGGTAACCCATTCAAAATAGCAGTGATATGTTCATGTTCTAATATTATCTCTCCACAGCTAGCTAGATTGTCACAAACAGACTTGATTTTCATTAAGTAGTCTCTCATAGTTAACTCTCCCTTCCTCTGAGAATGAAGCATTCTCCTATAAGACATTAACCTAGAAGTAGTCTTGCCACTGTATAATCTATGCAGTGTACTCCAGATTTCAGCTGCAGATGGCCTATAAGATGAGGTAAAACTTCCTCACTAACAGTAGAAAGCAACCATGAGGCAAGAGCTCAATCTTGCTCCTCATACAACTCATATTCAGGGTTCAAACTAACTATTCCCTCAGAAGTAACATATTGTGTAGGCCAAGAAACATTTGAACCTATATATTTATGAAGTCTATGTGTTTTAATAGTAAGAAAAACCCGTTGATGCCAAATCAGGTAATTGTGATCATCTAGAGTGACATTAATCTTCTTAGTAGAAAACAACCGGTTAGAAGTAGCAGTAACAGAACTACCAGTAGCATTTAGGAAACTTTCATCCACAGTATTTGCCATACAGATGCAACACAGATAGAGAACTAATCACAAACAACCAACCAGAGACCAGGGAGAACAGAACGCAAAAAGCTAAGTCAACAAGAAATAAAAAGAAACAATCTCACCAGAATCAAGGAACCAACGCAGTACAACAGAAAAAAGAGATTCAAGTAGAAATCGGAAACAACACGCTACTCAACCTGAGAACACAACACAGACAGAAACCGAATCTTAACAAGCAACTGAAAGAAAGGAAAATGCAGATACGCCTCAATTTGAACGATTAGGGCAAGCGAAGGCGCAACAGCAAACTATTGAAGCAGAAAAGAAATGAAGGATGCCGAAAGAACTTAGGCAAATCAAGATGAAGTATGTGACTTCAATTGAGAATAGTAACAAAACAATCTCACCAGAATCAGGAAAATAGAACAACCGCAAGAGGGAAGAAGATGCGGCGAATCACGAATCCAAATTGACGAGCAACCAGAAAGAAAGCGACGAGGAAGCAAAAAAATACGCAGGACGGAAGACAAACAGCCGCAAGAAATAAGGCGAATGATACCATGTAAGTAAACAAGCAGAAGGCAATATGTGATATACTAGAAAAGAAGGTAAGAATCAAAACAGATGAAAGGGGAATATGTTTATTGAAGACAATCGTATAGCAGAAAAATGGATACAATATTATGGAAATTACAAAAAATACTTCACTTAATTATGTATAGTAGACAGACCCACTATATATACACCTAAGGCTAACCAACTAGCCCAACTGAACGGCCCAACTGACTAGAATTCAGTTATAATAGATTAACCAAATCAGTTACAGCTGTTACAGCTAACAACAGTTACATAATACTCTAATAATCTTCTTGCTAACTTACAATTTACTAATGCTAAAACTGCTGATGTTTTACTTCCCGATTCTTCGATTCCCCCTGCGGATGACACAATGGAATTCTGGGTTGTTGGTTATTTGCTCACATCGGCTACTGTCGAGACTGAATCTGTAATCCATGTTTTTTTTAGAATATTTGGGGGCCGACTCGTGTGGTCGATATCTCAAGTCTGGGTCCTAACCTCTTTCTTTTTCAATTTCATTGGCTGAGGCGAAAACATATGTGCTGGATCGTACCCCATGGTTGTTTAATGGTGATCTATTGGCCCTTGCTCCTTATGTCCCGCACTATAGTCTTTACTACTATAATTTCAGTGTTCTCGCCATTTAGATTAGGGTATATGATGTTCCTCTAGGTTGGATGACACAAGCTTTGGGGGGAGTGATTGCCCGTTGCATTGGCAATCCTATTGCTATCGACCTCCAGCCTGGTGCATGTCGCATGGGATCATATCTTCGCCTTCGGGTTGCTATTGATATAGGTCATCCGTTACGACGATGTATAGCTGTCGGGCGTCGTCCTAATGGTAGACCAAGGCTGTGTTTGTTGCGCTATGAGCATCTCCCTTCTTTTTGTTATCAATGTGGACGCATTAGACACTCTCGACTGATGTCCGCATTCTGATGTGCATAGTGCCACTGGCCCCCAGTTTGGTGAATGGCTTCGTGTGCCTACTACACTTGGCCCTAATGGTCAGGATCGTCCTCGGTCGAGTATTGTTCCATTGTCGGCTGCCTCCAGTACATCTTTTGGTTTCACTGACCCATCCCCATCCCACACTACAGAACCTCATCTACCCCCAATCACTTCTACGACACAGCTCAATCATTTATCTGGTGATCAGTTAGCTGACTCAAGTTCTGCAACTCTCACTCGGGCTGTTCGGCCACATACACGGCCTTGTCGTCCTAATAAACATCACTCAAATTCATTAAGCGAGGTCAGTGATCTTCATCCTTCTAAACGGGCTCGTGGATCCTCCAAGAATGACCTCAAAGTTTCTGACATTTCTCCAAATCTATCGAACGTGGCTGCAGATCAACCCCGTAAGTCATTATGAAAACAAGATGTTGGAATTGCCGTGGGATTGGGAACCCACAGACAGTTCAAGCGTTAGAGCACCTAGTTGCTCACCAAGATCATTGAAATATAAGTTGGGTATGGTGGGAGTTTTATTTGTTGCGAGTGCCACTACATGTTCTGGAGAGACGATCACAGTTCACTTGCTCTTCTTCTACTTGCTTCATATTGGTGTTACTATGCTTACCCCTACGTACTATGGAGTTTCAGTTCACGGGAATTGATCGGCAACATCATTCTGACACTTGGGCTCTTCTTGACTGCCTCCGGCCTCAGTCTACACTTCTGTGGTTGGTGGGAAGCGATTTTAATGAAATATTGCTCGATTCCGAGAAGACTGGGGGTCGTCGCAGATTATGGGCCGATATATTGGCTTTTAAAGGTTTCATTCGACGTAATGATCTATGGGATATTCGACCTTCTCGAGGATTGTTCACATGGTACAAAGGTAGTTCGTCCTCTGACTGTATATACGAGTGTTTGGATCGTTTCCTTGCGGATTCCTCCTGGTGTGATTTGTTCTCTTCTTGTTTGATGTTTAGTGAATTTATGCCGACGTTTGATCGTTGCTATATCTTGCTAGATACGAATCCGACTACCTCTTCACTGTCGACTCGTCCCCAGGATTACTTTAAATATGATACTTGTTGTAGTAAACCGAAGTGCATAAATAGGGTCCAAATAGCTTGGCAGTCGACGGGTGTTACTATCATCTCTTAAGTGGCCGCGGTGGGTTCCACGTTGGGTGAATGGAAACAAACACACTTTCAATAGAACCAGGGTCGCATTATTTCCCTAAGGCAGCGATTGAATGGCCTCCTTCAAGGTCCGATGACAATTTCTGACCGAGCCGAGTTTGCGAGTTGTAAGGATGAATTGCAGCGTCTTATGTCTACCTCGGAAGATTATTGCCGTCAACGTTCGAGGGTCCTATGGTTGGCTCATGGAGATGCTAATACACCCTACTTTCATGCAAGGGCTTCCAATTGATGTCGTCACAATACTATTAGGGGTCTCAGACAAGGATTTAAATAGTGTTCGGGTCGTGATTGCGGACATAACAGATGTCATTGCGTTCACTACAGGTGTCGCGGTCGTGAATTTTTTAAATTTCGCACAACTTATCTTAAAACATAATAATTATAATTATAATTATAAGAAATCATTTTTAATGATTTTTAGAATGTTTTCTAAGTAAAAATTACATATATATAATATAGTTTAACCAAATACTAATCTAAGGTTAATGACTCAAGTGAATACTAAACTAAGGTTAGTGGCTAAATTGAATACAAAGTAGGATATTGGATCATAAACATAAAATATAAATTTTATTCAAATAAACTAGTGACTAATATGAATATTTTACAAATCAAGGTCCATGATTTGTAGTGGCGTTTTTACCACAAACACCACTATTTGCAAAAGATTGACATGGTTTGATTGGGTTGCTCTTCATTGAACCCGTAAATTGTTGATCATCACTATCTTAACCCTTAAGCTTCCATTAATGCTAATATAATATTATTTTACTGATGAGTTTAAACCTTGGCAGCTGTTATTTTGCAGTAACCAAAAGCAATGGCCTAGACAGTATGAACAAATGAGTAACTATTATAAATAATGAGTCTTCCAAAAAGAGAGTAGCTTTTTTCCCTTTTCAAAGCAATGTTTCAACTTTTTTCATCAAATAGTAAACTTATAGAAGAATCAACTCAATTCATTTCATTAAAAACAATAACAAGTGTAATATCTTCAATATCGGGTTAGTGACTAAATTGAAATATTTTAGAATTTGTTGGTTAAAGTAGATAAATTAAAAAGTTTGGGGACTTATATTGAGAAGTTTGTATAGGATTAAATATCAAAGAAGGAGAAATAAAAGGGTAAAATGGTTATTTGACATAGAAATGAATTAAAAATGCATAAGGAGGATATATATATACACGTGGGAAATGAGGGTTAAAGGAAAAGTCTCCAGAAAACTCTTCTTTCTTTTTACCGTGAAACCCAAAGGCAAAGGTGAGTTTCCTTGTTTGTTGGTTATTTTTTGAATTCAAGTTGGGTTTATGATCCTTAGGTAATACTTAAGCTTAAGGAAAACTTAAGCTGTCCTAAAAGCATAAGATGAAGGAGTTGCGAGAGATTAAAAATAATGAGTTTTTAAATGAAATTCTAGGAAAGAGTTGATAAGTGGATTTTGAAACTAAATTTGACTTGTCAATGGTTGAATTAAGATATATGAAATGATAGAATTGAATTTAGAACAAGTAGAAAATTTGGTATGATACTTGAATTTCATAAGGAGTATGAGATTTTGAGGATAAAGATGTGTTAAATGTCTAGGAATTTGTTTGAGTATGTATCCTTCAGTTAAAGGTATTAAAAGAGCTAAGTTATGAAGGGTTTGAGTTAGAATGAAGTAAATTTCGGGTTTAAAAAGTGATTTTTGGGCAAGGGGTATCGGTACCCATTCATCAGGTACCGATACCTCAAGAGTAAAAATAACGAAGGCATTCAAATGGTATCAAGACTTGGGAAGGTGGTACCGATACCATAGGTATCGATACCATAAGGGAGGTATCAATACCATGGAAATATCGAATGTAATTTCGGTACTGATACCTGTCTTGGTACCGATACCTCAGTTAAGGTTAGTATCGATACCCTGTAGGGGGTACCGATACCACTTCAAAAGGAAAATGAAAATAAATTCTTCCTTCAGTTTAAGATATGAGAAATCAGAGTATGCTATTTAGAATATTGATATGTATAATGTATGATTATGTAGACATTGAGTGTAAGCAAGTTCCAGAACGACCATCAAGTTAGGATTCAATTGAAAGAAAGGAAATCATAGAAGTAATTGATAACAAGTGAGGCCAAGGTGAGTGCATCTTATTTTATAGGATTATATAGAAATTGGACTTGTGATAAGTCTATTTTCGATAGTTATAGTGCATGAAGTCTTGATTATAAATATGTGAATGATATGAAATGTATGTATGTATGCTTGATTATATGAATTGATATGTTCTTGTATGTACTATGTGTTTATGTGAGTATAAAAGATAAGTCATTTGATAAGATCTATACGATATATGGAAATGAAAATATATGTCTATGAAGAGTCATAAGAGAACAAATATGAGTCATATGATAACGAAATATAAGACTATGTGAATATATGATTATGAGATAAAGTATGTAATAATAGGAGAATATGATTAATTATGAGAATTAGTATAATAGTTATATGATTTCAGGAGAATTAAAGAAAACTAAATAAGATTGAATTATAGAATGAAATGAGAATAGTATATCAATTAGGAAACTTGAATATAAAGTGATGATATGAACATATAAGATAAGTTATATGCTAAAGATCTGTGGAGCTATATGATAATACATGTTTATGTGATACATGTTAAGTGTCCATGATATATGTGAACACATGATAATATGATATAAGTTAAGTTATATGATACTAAACTATGAATTATATGATATGATATTGTGAACATATAAGAAAGGATATAAGAGATAATGTGTTATGTGGTATATGTGATTTATTGAAAACATATGTAAATAAGAGATGGAAATGATATACATGTCATATGAACAGATGAGAAGTATTATAAGCTAAGTGACATATGAATATGAAATCATATAAAAAGGGACAGGTACATGTGAATATGTGAAATGATATAAATAATAATAATAATGCCCATGTTATGTGTCATGAGGGCTAAAGGTATAGTTGGCATGCCAAGAGTCGAGTTACCTATATCATTTCGGACATATGGACAGTATTACCTATGTCCTTGGGACATATGGACAGTTTCCTATGTTCTTCTAAACATATGGTTAGGTCTTTCGGGACACAAATTTTATATGCCACTTAGTGGAACCTTATATGAGTTGTAGTGACAGCATACGTGCACAACCTCCATATACTCACATACCTTTAGTTCTCAGTATATACATAGGCTTACAAAGAATATGAAAAGTGCATGTATTGCATTATATGTTATCATATTATTATTATTTATCATGAATCATATGTAATGTGATTATTTTATTTGAATATTATGTTGCATGTTCATATTTATAAGTTTATGCCTCACTAATTCGATGACTTAGCGTGTAAGTGATTTGCACGTAGGTACAGGAAAGCAAGAGAATCAACCTTAGGATTGTCAGAGCAGCATATCTTCACCCAAAGATCAGATCAGAAGTAAATTCATAGTATGTATTTTGTTGAGTCAAAAGTTTTGGCATGCACAAAAGTGTAATTTACGCATGCTCTGATTGATTTTGTAATGTGTCAAACTTAATTATGTAAATATAGCTTTGTGTTAATAAAAGTTTAAAGTTTCGTATAATTTTTATGAATGTACATATTTTGAAAAGTTAATGTAACTCCTTGGACTCGTATCCGAGTCGGGTAGGGTTGGGGTGTTACATTTAATGGTATTAGAGCCAAGGTTTAGTCAATTCTCGGCATAGACCGGAGTCCATAGTGTCTTAGAAAGTGTACGTGCCGATATAGTAGTAAGAACTTATGATATGATAAATGTAATAAGTATGTTGTTATGCTAATAGAACTATTTGGTTATATGTCTAGACAAGATAGCTCCCGAAGTGAAGTGAGAGAGGATAAATTAGCTGAGAGCAGTAATTCACCTATCCTGGCCAGGCAAGGTGAAGGACAGACACCTTCTGGAGTGCCTGTACAAGATCAATATATCTTCTTTAGACGTTGGAAACTATTTTGACGTGTTTCCAACCTCCTACCTCCTCAACTCAGAGAATTAATGTAGCTAAGGAGTTAAAAGGACTAGGTGCTCCTGAGTTTAAAGGAGAAGCCGAAGAAGGTCCTGTTACTGCAAACATTTGGCTCAATGATGTAAAGATTATATTAGATGGACTCCACTGCTCTGATGTGGAGAAGCTAGATGGAGTGGTCTCCTTGCTCCGTAGGCAAGCGAGAATCTGGTGGACGAATGTTACTATAAGTATATCAAGTAATCAAATAACATGGTCTCTGTTTCTTGAAGAATTTAAGTACAAGTATATAGGAGATCAATTCATCAAGCAAATGAAGCAAGAATTCTTGACCTTGAAGCAAATGAACCGCATTGTGTATGAATACGAGTGCGAGTTCAACAAGTTAAGTCGTTTTGTGGCTGAGTTGATTAGATGCGTATGAATAGTTTGTGGAAGGATTGCGCCCGAGGTTGAAGGAAATGTTGATCGTACTAAACTTGTCCTCATTTCAAAAGGTAGTAAATCGTGTTAAAGCTCTAGAAAGAGCTCAGAATGAACGGTTTGGGGAGCAAAGAGCCCAACCGTCTAAAAGAACTGGGGCTTCATCAAGTTTAGCACCACCTAAGAGGGGCAGAGATATTGGTTTTCAATATCAGACAAGATCTAAATCGGTGGTATCCTCTACTATAGGATCAAATTAGATCAGAGATAGGCAGACTCAATCAGTAGGGTCTGGTGATTGAAGAGCATAGCAGAGACACTGTTAGACTTGTGGAAGATATCACGGTGGGACATGTAGAGTTAAATCTGGAGCTTGTTTCTGATGTGGGGAAATAGGACATTTCATGAAAGATTATCCATTGGAAATAGGAGAGCCTGTACAGCTGGAACGATCTGCTTCGATGTCTTAAAGAGGAAGAGGCAGAAGTCAACCAGAATCCTCTACTCAGCAAGAAATTCACTCTACTGCTCGAGTTTATAACCTCAAGACCAATTAAGATCAGGATGATCCAGAAATAATCGCATGTACTTCTCTATTGTATGATAAATGTGTTATGAGGTTGATTGATCTGGGGCTTGTATACTTATATAATAGTAGTAAATTAGTGAAAGAATTGAGAATTCAATTAGAAGTTGCTAGTAGGGCGTAGTGCTTGAATAAATAAAATATGTCGAGAGTATTCCATTTAGATTTAGAGGATTGAATTCTCTGCTAATTCGATGAAATTACTCTGTAAGGGATTTGAAGTAATATTGGGAATGGATGGGTTAAATCGCTATCATGCAAATGTTGATTGTGGAGAAAAATGGTAACACTAATAATTTCAGACGGATTGGAAATTATAGTGTTAGAGGATCTTCTTCGTTCTGCAATAGAGTATAGGGGATAGATGTTATCAGGAAAATATTAAAAGAGCATATTGTTTTGGGAAAATTTAAGAATATGTACATCAGTGATCAGTTTAGAAGACAAAGATAGATGAAATGCTTGATTTTGAATCAAGAAAAATTGTATTATGTATGCGTAAGAATAAAGGTTTGATAAGTTGAGTAAATGGAGGATGAGTTATTTTGACTGGAAAGAATATATATATATATATATATGAAGAGTTTGACGAAGATTTAGACTCTAGTTTGACAAGTAATGTGATAGTGAGAGTATTAGAGTTAAAGGATTGGTATGTTGACGGAAGTTGAGAAGTGACAGGAAAGTTTAAGACAATAAAAAGGGAATTTAAAAGAACCAATATGGCAAGGGTTATACGGAAGTATGGATTATAAGTTGATATAGAAGTAAAAAAAAGGTGTAAAGTGTTGTAGAAAGATTGTTTAATTTCGGAAAAATTATGTCTTAATCATCTATAATAAAAACTTAAGGTTGATATGGAAAAAGTATGCTTTAAGATTGTTTAATCAAATAAGGAAGTTTCAAATATAATTGAAGGAATATTTTCTCTTGGTTCAAGTAGTAAAGAACATGTGTGTTATGTTTAAATGATATGGATGTATAAAGGAAAAGGTAATGGAAGAATTAAAGTAATGGAAGTCAGGTTATGATAACACGAGAGATTAATTGAAGAGGTAATATGTGAATATGAATAAGAGATGTGTAGATAGTATCTTCATCTATTAGTGTAGTGAAAATTCGAGGACGAATTTTCTTAAAGGAGGGGAGATTTGTAACATCCTCAATATAGGGTTAGTGACTAAATTGAAATATTTCAGAATTTGTTGGTTAAAGTAGATAAATTGAAAAGTTTGGGGACTTATATTGAGAAGTTTGTATAGGATTAAATATCAAATAAGGAGAAATGGAAAGGTAAAATGGTCATTTGACCTAAAAATGAATTAAAATGCATAAGGAGGATATATATATACACGTGAGAAATGAGGGTTAAAGAAAAAGTCTCTAGAAAACTCTTCATTCTTTCTCTTCACCGTGAAACCCAAAGGCAAAGGTGAGTTTCCTTGTTTGTTGGTTATTTGTTGAATTCAAGTTGGGTTTATGATCCTTAGGTGATACTTAAGCTTAAGGAAAGCTTAAGTTATCTTAAAACCATAAGATGAAAGAATTGGGAGAGATTAAAGATAATGAGTTTTTAAATGAAATTCTAGGATAGAGTTGATAAGTGGATTTTGAAACTAAATTTGACTTGTCAATGGTTGAATTAAGAGATATGAAGTGATAGAATTGAATTTAGAACAAGTAGAAAATTTGGTATGATTCTTGAATTTCATAAGGAGTATGAGATTTTGAGGATAAAGATGTGTTAAATGTCTAGGAATTTGATTGAGTATGTATCCTTGAGTTAAGGGTATTAAAGGAGCTAAGTTATGAAGGGTTTGAGTTAGAATGAAGTAAATTTCGGGTTTAAAAAGTGATTTTTGAGCAATGGGTATCGGTACCCGTTCATCAGGTACCGATGTCTCAAGAGTAAAAATAATGAAGGCATTCAAAGGGTATCGATTCCTGGGAAGGTGGTACCGATACCATAGGTATCAATACCATAAGGGAGGTATCGATACCAGGGAAATATCGAATGTAATTTCGGTACCGATACCCGTCTTGGTACCCTCAGCTAGGGGTAGTATCGATACCCTATAGGGGACACCGATACCATTTCAAAAGGAAAATGAAAATAGATTCTTCCTTCAGTTTAAGATATGAGAAATCAGAGTATGCTATTTAGAATACTGATATGTATAATGTATGATTATGTATACATCGAGTGTAAGAAAGTTCCGGAATGACCATCAAGTTAGGATTCGATTGAAAAAAGGAAGTCATAGGAGTAATTGATAGCAAGTGAGGCCAAGGTGAGTGCATCTTATTTTATAGGATTATATGGAAATTGGACTTGTGATAAGTCTATTTTCGATAGTTATAGTGCATGAAGTCTTGATTATAAGTATGTGAATGATATGAAATGTATGTATGCTTGATTATATGAGTTGATATGTTATTGTATGTGCTATGTGGTTTATGTGAGTATAAAAGATAAGTCATGTGATAAGATCTATGCGATATATGGAAATGAAAATATATGTCTATGAAGAGTAATAAGAGAACAAATATGAGTCATATGATAATGAAATATAATACTATGTGAATATATGATTATGAGATAAAGTATGTAATAATAGGAGAATATGATTAATTATGAGAATTAGTATAATAGAGTTATATGATTTCAGGAGAATTAAAGAAAACTAAATAATATTAAATTATATAATGAAATGGGAATAGTATATCAATTAGGAAACTTGAATATAAAGTGATGATATGAACATATAAGATAAGTTATATGCTAAAGATCTGTGGAGCTATATGAGAATACATGTTTATGTGAAGTGTCCATGATATATACGAACACATGATAATATGATATAAGTTAAGTTATGTGATACTAAACTATGAATTATATGATATGATATTGTGAACATATAAGAAAGGATGTAAGAGGTAATATGTTATGTGGTATATGTGATTTATAGAAAAAATATATAAATAAGAGATGGCAATGATATACATGTCATATAAACACATGAGAAGTGTTATAAGCTAAGTGAAATATGAATATGAAATCATATGAAAAGAGACAGGTACATATGAATATGTGAAATGATATAAATAATAATAATGCTCATGTTATGTGTCATGAGGGCTAAAGGTATAGTTGACATGCCAAGAGTTGAGGGTTACCTATGTCCTTTGGGACATATGGACAGTATTACCTATGTCTTTCGGGACATATGGACAATTACCTATGTTCTTCGGAACATATGGATAGGTCCTTCGGGATACAGATTTTATATGCCACTTAGTGGAACCTTATATGAGTTGTGGTGACAGCATACATACAGAACCTCCATATACTTGCATACCTTAAGTTCTCAGCATATACATGGGCTTACAAAGAATATAAAAAGTGTATGTATTGCATTATATGTTAGCATATTATTATTATTTATTATGAATCATATGTAATGTGATTATTTTATTTGAATATTATGTTGCATGTTCATATTTATAAGTTTATGCCTCACTAAGTCGATGACTTAACATGTAAGTGATTTACACGTAGGTATAAGAAAGCAAGAGGATCAGCCTTATGATTGGCAGAACAACATATCTTCACCCAAAGATCAGATCAGAAGTAAATTCATAGTATGTATTTTGTTGAGTCAAAAGTTATGGCATGTACAAAAGTGTAATTTACGTATGCTCTGATCGATTTTGTAATGTGTCGAACTTAATTATGTAAATATGGCTTTGTTTTAATAAAAATTTAAAGTTTCGTATAATTTTTATGAATGTACATATTTTGAAAAGTTAATGTGACACGCAAAACTCGTATTCGGGTCGGGTACGGGTTGGGGTGTTACAACAAGTGTCGGTGAAAATGAAAAATAAAACAAAAGAAGTTTTTAACTTGAACCCAGAACGAAACAAATTAACAAAACCTTGTTGTATAATATAAAACAAAAGAAATTTGTAACTTGAACCCAAAAACTTAAACATACCATGAAGGGCACTTAAACTATTATTTCCATTAAAAATTTCAAAACCTGGAATTATAAACAAACCAGTCATTACAAGTATTATAAATTTCAAAATTGAGAGAGATACTACCCTACCAGCTAAAGATATATGTATCGTATAAGTTATAGCACATGCTAAAGCTCCATAGCCGTAAACTTCCAACTAAGATCAAGTTAATTTTATTTTTAACTCAGAACTGGCAGGGGCTGAATTCATTGCACCAACCTGCCAGTATAATCCAGAAGCAGAGCCCTAATGTTATCTGTAAGCCCTCTCAGCTTCATAGTCTTAGAACCAGTTCTAGGGTCCCAAACTCGCACAACCTATATGAAAATGAGGCAGGATGCTAAGATTGTTGATGAAGTAATTAAATGAAAAGAACAAATGATAACAAATGACCAAAATAGGCAAGTATATGATCTACACATGCAATATGTTATAAGAGGAAAGAAACATGTAATTATCAGAACATTTGAATTCGGTAAGAAGTAAAAAAAACCTTCTCAGTTCCACCAGAGACAAAAAGGGTTCCACTATCATTCATTGCTAATGCGTAGACTGATTCTTTATGGCCTTTGGCAGTGATGGGGACATATCCATGACACTGGGTTGTGCGTGCAACAATGCTATTACTCAAACTAATTGTTCGCAAACTTGATACTGATAATGAATTTCCAAAACCATTGATACCGTTGGAACAATCATCTTCCGTTACATCACTGAACTTTGACAGTGGAGTAACCGCAGCTTCAATATCCCATGCAAAAACCTCACCACCAAGACCCCAGAGGCAACCACATTGGTCTAAAAAAGAATCAGAAAGTGACCTCTATAATAATAAATACCATAACTTGAAGCAGAGTTTATGCTGCCAACTTAAACATGAAATTTAAATAGCAATATTGCATTAATGGGAACCTTTCATCCATGTAGCTAATAATATCCACAGAAACTTTGACATAGAAATTACATTTTTTCAGCTGCAGCTAGACTGACATGTAACATAGTCAGAGAATTAAGAATGTATCAGGGATAGGTGGGAAGTTTCCACTAAGGTTATATATTAATATTGTGAGTAGAGGCTACCTGATTCAGATGAGTCTACCATGCTTAAGAGGCAAGTATAAATGGCACTCATACCACAGTAAGAGATAAACAACTCAAAAGTGTCGAGTGCAAATACACATGGCAAACTAGAACCCAATCAGTTTATTTGGTCCAAAACTTAATATAAATTCAAATATGACACTGTAACATCCTCAATATCAGTTTGGTTACTAAATTGAAATATTTCATAATTTGTTGGTCAAAGTAGATAAATTGAAAAGTTTGGGGACTTATATTGTAAATTTGGTATAGAATTAAATATTAAAGAAGGAAATATGGAAGGGCAAAATGGTAATTTGATAGAAAGATAATTATTAAGTGGGGATATATATGGGCTACACATGGGAGATGAAGGGGAAAAAGAAAGCTTTCTAGAGAACTCTCTTCTTCAACCGTGAGCCTTAAGGAAAAAGGTGAGCTCTTTGTTTGTTGATTATTTATTGAATTTAAAGTTAGGTTATGATCCTCAGGTGATACATAAGCTTAAGAAAAGATTAGATTGTCTTAAAATCATAAGATGAAGGAGTTAGGAGAGATTAAAGACTAAGAGTTTTTGAATGAAAACTTGGAATAGAGTTGATAAGTGGAATTTGAGATTAAATTTGACTTGTCAATGAATGAATTAAGAGATATGAGGTGTTAGAATTGGATTTAGAACATGTTGAAAAATTGAGTTTAATTCTTGAATCACAGGGATGGATAGGATTTTGAGGTTTAAGATGTAATAAATGGGTATTAAGTGGTTTAAGTAGGTGTATGTAAGTTAAGGATATGAAAGGGGTTGAAATATGGCACAATTGAGCTAAGTTGAGTGATTTTCGTGCATAAAATGTGAATTTTGGGCTAGTGTGTATCGGTACACATTCAACATGTACCGAGACACCAAGGGTGAATTTCCAGAAATTATTCAAAGTGTATCGATACACCCCTTAAAATAAAAACATCGAATGTAATTTGTGTATCGATACATAGGTAGTGTATCAATACACATGTTAAGGAATGTATCGATACACTACAGAGTGTACCAATACCTACCGTAAATAAAAGATAAAAGTAGTCTTTCTTTTAGTTTAAGGAATGAAAATATTAGAATATAGCAATTAGAATATTGATATGGATCTATGTATGATTATGTAGATACCGAGCCTGAGCAAGCTTTGGAACGATCATCGAATTAGGATTCGATCGAAAAGAAGGATGTCATAGGAATAATTAATAGTCAGTGAAGCCAAGGTGAGTGCATACTAGAGATATAGTTCAAAGGAATTATGACTTGTGATAAGTCTATTCCTATGATTAGTAGTTATAGCATAATCATTATGAACATGCATACATGATGGTTACTATAAATATATGCATAAGTCAGATATGTTATATATATGTTTATAGTAATTGTTAAATGTTATATGATTCATATGAATAGATGAAAGTGCATATGTTATATGATACAAAATAGATAATTATATGTACATGTGTTATGTGATAAAATAAAAGACATATGTGAATACATGAGTAATGATATGAATACATGAATATATGAATAATAACAATAATGCCCATGTTATGTGATATGAGAGCTAGGGGTATAGTTGGCATGCCAAGAGTCGAGGGTTTCGTAGGTCATTCGGGACATATACAGAGGTCCTTCGGGACATATACAGAGGTCCTTCGGGACAAATTTTACATGCCCTTAGTGGGACCCCATATGAGTTATGGTAATAGCATAGTGCATAACATCAATGTACTCGCATACCTTAAGTTCTCATGAATATACATGGGCCTATAAGGGATATCAAATGTATTTATATGAATATATGCTCCTATATTATTATTGTTATATTGTATCATATGTGTGACATGATTAATTTTATTATATGATTATTACATGAGTAATTACTTGCATGTTCATATTCATAGGAAATGCATTATTATATTATTCTATGCCTCACTAAGTCTATGACTTAGCGTGTAAGTGATTTACACGTAGGTACCGAAAAACAAGATCAACCTTAGGATTGGCGGAGTAACATATCTTCACTCAAGGATCATATCAGAAGTAAATTAATAATATGTGTTTTGTTGAGTTAAAAGTTTTGGCATGTACAAAAAGGTAATTTACGCATGTTCTGATCAATTTTGTAATGTGTCGAACTCGGATATGTAAATATGGTTTTTGTGTTAATAAAATTTTAAAGTTTCATATAGTTTTTATGAATGTACAAGTTTTGAAAAGTCAATTTGGCACCTCGGACTCGTACTCGGGTCGAGTATAGGTTGGGGTGTTACAGATACACTCAAACTTAATCTGAAATTCAAAATAAATTGAACTAAATCAAATTTTACATCAACTTATTCTTCTTTTTGTATTATATTAATAGTTTATTTATTTATTTATATAGGGTAATTACAAGTGGTAAAATATGTTCTAAAAACTCCTAATCATTTGATAATAATTGCTCAAATAGCCTAAAGTCGTTGATGCTCAAACATAGAACCTTTAGATATAACAATCATCTCTTTAACAACTAAAATCATTTTATTCGTTGTGTATTATATTATTAGTTAGCCACTACATTTGATAATAATTTAATTGTTCAATATTACTATACTATTATTTAGCTACAACCTTTTGTATTATCCATCTTTATAATACAGTGAGACTAATGCTCAATTCAAACTGAATTGACTAAAAGATCTCAAATTAACTCAACCAAAAAATTAACTGATGTAATATTGATCATACTTGATACCTAAGTCGACCTTACTTACCATAGACAAACTAAATTTATATTGAACCAAATCGAATATTATCTAGATTCGAAATGACATTACATGAACCTAATCGAAACAACACTTATTTGTTGGGGTTAACAATACAGCGAAAAGCACTTAATACGATTAAAGAAACTAATATACAGTTGTGTATAGTGGAGAATGCAACTTATACCTTACCTTGGTTGTGATACTGAGGGCGGTATGTAGAAGAAAGGTTCTCCTAGTCATGAACCGGTTGGGCATCATTCTCAGAGTTACAAATCCTGGTCAAGGTTATAGGTGCAAAAGGACCAAAGTGATAGCTCTTTGAACCTTGTTTCCAGTCCTCCAAACGATTTGTATCAGCCAAAATTTCAACTTTTTCATGCTTTTTCCACTTAATGCACTGGTTAGAATTCTGATCATTTGAAGAATCAACCTTGTTTGTGGCATCAGTTCCGAACATCCTTTTCTTGGACTCATTAATAACAATTGATTTCCCTCTCAGCCCCAACCACCTAAACGCAGGTTTCCGGGTATCTACAGTCAAGGTCTGCACAAACATTCGTTTAAATTTAAAAAATAAGTGGCACTTGTAACTTAAACCTGTAACTATAACAATTCCAACTTCCATGGCTACACAAATCAAAGTTTAAGTGATTCTAAGCCTTTTTCTGGTTTTCTATGTTATGTTTACCTGGGGGCGAGTAATGATTTCGAGCTTGAAAACACGAATGCCATTCAAATTTTGGAATTTAAAAATTACCTCGACGGTGATAGAGAGGCCACGACGGCTTCGACAGTGGCAGTGATATTGGGAAAAACTACGGAATTGTGATGGGCATGCGGTGAATGTCACGACGGCGTCAAACGGCTTTAATCAACAACATATTTGTTGGGTCTTTGCAAACGGCGAGGAGAAAAAAATGTCAAGGAAAATAAAAGGTAAGATCGGGATGAAGGGATAGGGAGATAAAACATTTAAAATTTGCGGTGTTTGTTGAAAAAATGTCACTAAAGTACTACTCTGTTGCGGCTTTTGTTGAAAAAACGCCACTATAAATGAATCATATTGTGGCGTTTGTATAAAACACCACAATAGAGTAGTACTTTAGGGGCGTTTTCATATAAACGCCGCAATAAGGTTCATCTATAGTAGCAATTTTTTGAAAAAATGCTGCAATAAAGTAGTATGCCGCTAAAGTTACCATTTTGTAACGTTTAGAATGTAAACATTACTATATATTTAAAGTTAGTGGTGTTTACTCTCAAAACGCCGTTGTAGAACATTTTTGGTGTAGTGTGAGATTAATTTTCAACATGATTTTGGTGGCTTATGTTTTCACTTGTTTATCATTTAGTCCCACATTGCTGAATATTCTGACCAGCTTTCTGCAAACAGTAATCCAAATTTACTGGCCTATCCAAAGAAAAAAATTAGAAAGATAAATAATAATTTAAGATCTTGATTTAATAGTAAAAAGGAGTTTTGAAATTTTGGTTCACAATTGTAATCTTTATAACTATAGGTAAAAAAGAATAATTTTTTATTATTCTAGGGTGATTAGGAATAATAGAATTTAAATATTGAATCACCTATATCATGTAGTTAATTTTGATTATTAAGTCTTAACAACTTTTTTAAGATATTAGAGACACTATGATTTCATCATAGATTATATATATATATTTGAAAATATAATAAATTTATAAAAATACTACTTGATTCAACAGCCAGGTCCACATGCTGACAAACCAGTACTGTCTCCTAGTGAGTCGTCCGCGCTTACGGGCGTCAAACTTTAGAAGTGGTCAGACATTCTATTCGCTTGTCCTAAAGCCAGTACCCGCCAGCCATGCCTTTGAACCTGTTGTTGCCCTTTGGCAGTCATTTTACGTTATTAGGGTTTGCTTAATTCCTATTTTCCTTGATTCAATTATAAATGTAAGGTTTCTTTATTCAATATCGAGTGTTTAAATTAAGGTTCAATTGCTTTTTGAGGTATTTATAGCATTAATACTATCACTATGTTGAATGTAGTACATAAGGTGATACATGTATCGCAAAACTCACATTAAAGGAAGATTGACTAACACTTCCAATTGATCTACACGAACAAGCCTTGGAAAAGAACAATAACAGAACAGCAGACTTACGATTACTTTTTGAATGAGATCATGATCTTATTCAGTCAACATTTACCCTAGAGATATGACTTTCTGTCTCTTAGCTTTCCAAAGGTTTTTGAATCGCATTAATCTGATATCGGGAACTCAAGATACGTCCATTTTATTGAAGACAACGCATGCAAAAATTCCTATACGGGATTAATACAAGATTTCATAAATATTACTAATTTTCAATATTTTTATTGATTATTTGTAATATAATTTAATATAGGATGATGCATTATCTTTTAGGATTAGATTTATTATTTTATTAAGAATAAGATTGAATTAAAACATTATTCTTAGTTTATTATTATTTTATTAGGAATTATGATAGAATCAAAACATTATCTTTATTCATTAGTTATGTTACAACACGAACTCCTCACCTATATAAAGGAGGCTTCATTCAACTTTGAAAAGGCATAATTCTTTGATTAATAATACAATGAGAGTTCATTTTTACAAGTATTGATTGTCTTGTGCTTTCAAAGCATTCTTTTCATTAAGTTCTTTCAAGTTATTTGTGAGAGAGATCTTCACACTCTAGTTTGCCTTCTCATTGCTATAAGAAGGGCTGGCTAAAGCCGATTATCGAGTTTGCCTAGTCAATTGCTGCTAGGAATGTTTGTAGGACAACTACTATCAATCATTATCATCATCATCTACTGCCACATCCTTTATCATAAGTGTTGAAAATATTTTAATATTTCGATATAACAAATAAAGTACTATTGAATTTTAAGAATTTATACTCGATTCAAAATTATATATTCGATTAAATTATTCGAATATCAAAGATATTACTCCAAGTTTTCAAATGTCAATTTTAATCCTTACTTAAGTGTAAAATCGTGTTTTAATCTTAAAATATTTTTGAAACAATTTTTACAAAGTATTTCAAACCTTACTCAAGCCAAAAATAAGTTTTATAAAAGGATGTACCGATACACTCTTGTATGTACCGATACATCCATATTTTGAATGTAATTAGTATACCGATACATAGACGATGTACCGATACACTCCAGGCTCTGAGAAACATCGAATGCAATTAGTGTACCGATACACCTGGGATGTATCGATACACTTGGTCAAATAACGGTAGAAATTTTTTAATTTTACACTGAGTGTATCGATACACTTTGATAATGTATCGATACACCTACGCTCCCAACAGAATTTTTAAATAGTATTCACACTATAACGGCTCTATTGACTTCACCAATGATCACCAACATTCAGAATCAATCCAAGGTGTATTTAAACAAGCTCAGAAGCCATTGATCAAAAACAAGAAACAAGAATTGAGAGAGAATCAAAGAGAAAGCCTTAAACTTATTTGTTTGAGCAATTCAAGCTTATTTTCCATCCAATATTCATTTTTCTTTCAAGAATACCATTTGTTCTCAATTGTATTCATTCTTGAGTGTTCTTTCTTTATTCTAGAATTGTGCAAAGATCTTACCTTGAGAGGTTTTTCTGTAAGTTTGCAAAATTTGTAATTTTATCTTTGGGAGAGAGTGTTCTCAAGAATTTGGGGTATAATTCTTTAGGGATTTATAAGGTTACTCTTTGTCCTCAAAAGAAATACAAATTAGAGAATTTGTGGAAAATCCTTAGTATGGATAGCTAAGGTAGTGGACGTAGACTTTGTTTGAGAAAGTTGAACCACTCTAAATCGTTATGCAAATCTTTTCAATTTTCTGCAAAAGCTTCCACCGAAATTTTTATTGCCAATTCACCCCCTCTTGACCAATTTATCCAATCGATTAACTCAACAATTGGTATCAGAGCTACACTCATCTGAAGGTTTTACCCCCTCTTGAGTCGATTCGGGAAGAGTTATATCGATATTCAAGTCATCAATGGCCTCTACATCAAACTTTGACTTCGCTCTTAAGCCATTGCCCGTCAACAAGCCTCATTTCTTCAATGGAGCAAAATATGCTTATTGGAATAATAGAATGAGGTACTTCATTCAAGCTAGTGACATGGGAGCATGGAAGATCGTGGTGAATGGATACTCTGAACCATCCACAAACCCAAATACGTGGAGTGATAAAGAGACGAGAATGTTCCAGCTCAACTCAAAAGCTATCCATATTCTTTTCTTTGCAATTGGACCAGATGAATATGAGAGAGTTTCATCTTGTACAACCGCCAAGAAAATATGGGATAAACTACAAGTTACTCATGAAGGCACCAACGAGGTAAAAGAATCCAAAATTAGTCTTCTTACTCATAGCTATGAAAATTTCAGGATGAAAGCGGATGAAGACATCAAAGCTATGAAGGATAGATTTTCCATGATTGACAACAACCTTAAAGCATTTGGAGAAGTAATCCCTAATGAGAAGCTTGTGAGGAAATAATTTATTCTCTTCCAAAAGCTTGGCAATCAAAGAAGACAGGGATCATCGAAGCTAAAAACTTAAAGTCTTTAACTCTCGATGAACTCATTGGTTCTCTCCTCACTCATGAAATGATGATTCAAGATGAGGTAGACCTCAAAAACAAGAATGAGACAAAGAAGGAGATGGAGAAAAAGAAGAATGTTGGACTTGCTCTCAAATCCACAAAAGTTGAGAGTGATTCTGATGATGACGACGATAATGAAGAGATGGCATTATTCGCCAAAGGTTCATAAAATTAATGAAGCCCAACAGAGGAAGAAAATTCAAAAAAAAATTAAGGCTTCAAAAATGAACCAAATGAGAAGGACTCGATCATTTGCTACGAATGCAAAAAGCACGGGCATGTCAAATACGATTGCCCGTAATTAAAGAAGAATGGTCAATCAAAGAAGAGGCACAAGGCACACGTGGCTACTTGGAGTGATGATGATTAATCATCAAATAAAGAGGAACAAGAAGTAGTGAACATGTGCTTGATGGCCACCGAGGAAGATTCTCAGGTAACATCTAACTCATTTGATTTCGAAGATTATTCTTTTGATGAGTTAGTAGAGGAATATACTGGGTTGGCTTCGGATTATGAGAAATTGTTTTTAAAATACAATAAAGATATTTCAAAATTGAAAAATGAAAATAATATCATATCTAAGACCAACAATGATCTTAAAAGTAAAATTAATTAATTGCAAATCAAAATCAAAGATTTTGAAAAGAAAAATTCTGATTTGCATAATTTACTTTCAAAAGTCAACGATGATCATAAAAAAGAAATTGATGATCTTAAAACTTCTTTCAATAAAGTTGGACCAAAACATTTTGAAAAAGGAGAAAGTTCAAAATCCAACTATATTAGAAAGAATTTTAAATCTTACAATCATAGAGGTCCCCAAAGAACCTCTAATGGAAAAATCGTTAGAAGTATATGGGTTCCTAAAGAACTCATTACTACTAAAGATAAGGATATCATACACAAATGGATACCCAAGGGGACTAGAATTTTATAGACTAATGAATATAGACCCAAAAGAATTTGGGTACCAAAATTTAGAAATTAATCTATGTTTGTAGGAAAAGGAGTATTGCTACAAGGCACAAAATACAAGTTCAAATTCATGGTTCCTTGATAGTGGATTCTCAAGATACATGACTGAAGACAAGAGCCGATTTATAGAGCTTAACTACAAAAATGGACGATTTGTAACCTTTGGTGACAACTCAAAAGGTTACATTGAAGGTATAGGTACTATAGGTAATACATTTTCCATACAAATAGAAAAAGTATTATATGTCAATGGGTTAAAACATAATCTATTGAGTATTAGTCAATTATGTGATAAAGGATACAATGTATTATTTGAAACAAATGGTTGTAAAATTGTTGACAATGCATCTAATCGGATTATGCTTATTGGTTATAGAATAGGAAACATATATATTGTGCTAAGGATGAACATGATAGTTGGTTATGGCATAGAAGACTAGGACATACAAGCATGAATGTTTTACAAAGACTAATTCAAGGAGAATTAGTAAGAGGGTTGCCAAAGCTAAAATTTGACAAAGATAAAATCTGTGATGCATGCTCAAAAGGAAAACAAAAGAAAGTTTCCTTTAAATCCATTAATGATGTATCAACTAGTAGATTGTTATAATTGATCCATATAGATCTTTTTGGGCCAATTAGGACTACTAGCTTGGGTGGAAAATAATATTGCTTTGTATTGGTAGATGACTACTCTAGATATACTTGGGTTCTATTTTTATGTACTAAAGATGAAGCATTAGAAAAATTCATCACATTTTCAAAAGTAATCCAAAATGAAAAAGGTTACTCTATTTCAAGTGTTAGGAGTGATCATGGTACATAATTTGAAAATCTTGGATTTATTGATTTTTGTAATTCAAATGGGATTAGTCATAATTTTTCAGCGCCTAGAACACCTCAACAAAATGGAGTTGTTGAGAGGAAAATTTGAACTTTAGAAGAAATGGCTAGAACCATGCTTTGTGAAAATAATTTGCCAAAATATTTATGGGCGGAAGCCACAAATACCTCTTGTTATGTTATAAACTGAGTAATGATTAAGCCCATTTTAAAGAAAACTCCATATGAAATTTTCAAAAATAAAAAGTCTAGCATTAGTTATTTTCATCCTTTTGGATGCAAATGTTTTGTTTTAAACAACGATAAAGACAAATTTGATGCTAAAAGTGATATGGGAATTTTTCTGGGTTATTCCTTAAATTCTAAAGCTTATTGGGTATTTAATAAAAGAACTTTAGTGGTAGAAGAGTCTATTCATGTTATTTTCGATGATAATCCCCTTCCGAAGAAGGATTCTTGTGTTGATGATGACGTAGGTATTGTAAATACACATGACGTTAGACATGACTTTGGAGAACCATCATCAAAGGAATAAGTGAAGGATAAAGAAACTCAAGATGCCTTCAAGAATCTAACCATTGAAGAAAGGGAAGTTTCATACCCAAGAGAGTACAACTATGTCAATGATGGAGATATTTTAGGTGATCCATCCAAAGGGCTAACTACTCGATCTTCTCTTAGGAACGTATGCAATAATGTTGCAATTATCTCTTGCATAGAACCTAAGAATATCCAAGAAGCATTAAATGATGAAAATTGGATTATGGTTATGCAAGAAGAGCTAAATCAGTTTGAGAGAAGTAAAATATGGACATTAGTTGAAAGGCCTAGTAATAAATCTACTATAGGTACTAAATGGGTATTTAGGAAAAAGCTTGATGAAAGTGGTAATATATTGAAGAACAAGGCTAGACTTGTTGCTCAAGGCTATACTCAAGAAGAGGGCATAGACTATGATGAAACATATGCTCCCGTAGCTAGGATGGAAGCAATTAGAATGTTATTAGCATTTTCATGTTTCAATGAATTTAAACTGTATCAAATGGATGTTAAAAGTGCATTTTTAAATGGTTTTATACAAGAAGAAGTGTATGTGGAACAACCTCCTGGTTTTAAAGATTCAAAATTTCCAAATCATGTTTTTAAGTTGCCAAAAGCTTTATATGGTTTAAAACAAGCTCCTAGAGCTTGGTATGAAAGATTGTCAAATGTTTTAATTGAAAAAAGTTTTTCGAAAGGGAAAGTTGACACTATATTGTTTTTAAAGCGAAAAGGTAAAGATTTATTAATAGTTCAAATTTATGTTGATGATATAATATTTGGTTTTACTAATGATGCTCTTTGCCAAGAATTTTTTTGAGCTAATGCAAAGTGAATTTGAGATGAGCATGATGGGGGAGCTTTCATTTTTCTTAGGGCTCTAAATCAAGTAAATGATAGATGTCATCTTCATCAATCAAGCAAAGTACATCAAGGATATGCTCAAGATGTTTGGACTGGAAAATGTCAAATCCCAAGCCACTCCAATGAGCTCATCTACAAATCTTGACAAAGATGAAGGAGATAAGATGTCGATGTTAAATTATATAGGTCAATGATTGGTTCTTTACTTTATCTAACCGCAAGTAGACCGGACATTATGTTTAATGTTTGCTTATGTGCTAGATTTCAATCATACCCTAAGGAATCACATCTAAAAGCCATTAAGAGAATCTTTAGATACCTTAAGGATACTCCTAGTTTAGGACTTTGGTATCCTAGAGACTCTAGCTTTAGCTTGCATGCCTTCTCTGATGCGGATTATGGAGGGTGCAAAATAGATAGAAAAGCACCTCTGGTACTTGTCAATTCCTCAGAAATATGTTGATTTCTTGGTTTTCAAAGAAACAAAATAGTGTGGCATTATTTACCACTGAAGCAGAATACATTTCAGCGGGTAGTTGTTGCACACAAGTTTTATGGATGAAACAACAACTTTTAGACTATGAAATTAAAGTTGGTACCATTCCTATCAAGTGTGACAATATTAGTGCTATTTGTCTCACTAAAAATCCCATCCAACACTCTAGAACTAAGCATATTGAAATTAGACATAATTTCATTAGAGACCATATCACAAAAAGGAGATATAGTTCTAGAATTTGTTGATACTTTGCATCAAATAGCTGATATTTTTACAAAACCTTTAGATAAAGAAAGATTTTGGACACTTAGGGGAGAATTAGGTTTAATTGACCTACCTTGACTTAGTGTTTAAAATGATTTTAGCACTTTTAATTAGAAATGAAAAATGCTTATAAAAATAACATTTTTGAATGCATTCTATACTAATAGTTAGGGAGAGTTTATGATCTTTAGTGAAAATTAATAATATGTTCAAATAAAATTTAAAGGTAGATTTTATTGATTGAACATAGTTAATTTTCGAAATATGAGTTGTTAATACCACTAGAGCTGATTAATTTAGCATTCCAAGTGTTTAAAAGCATATTTTGACATTTTTGTGCAAAGTGTATCGATACCTAGGTATCGATACATCCTTGCTATGTATCGATACACTATGAATGTGTACCGATACATTCCTTGAATATGTATCGATACACTCCAAGGTGTACAGATACACCCGTCGGGTTTTGGGTATAAATCCCTAAAATAACAACATTTTTCCCAAACTCTCTCTTAAAACACTACAGCCGTATACCCTCCACTCCACTAATTTTCCATCTTGCTCAAATCCAACATCTCAAGTCAGAATCTCTTCATTTTTCAACGTATAATCCTGCTAGCAATCATTAAATCGTGTAAAAATCAACACATTCCACTCAATCTTCAAATTTCAAGGTAATTTTCCTAAAACCACTATTTTATTGATTTTTGAACATATGACTAGTTTTAGTTAGTTCTAGTTCGAAATTGATATCGGGCATTGCTTATATTATGATTTTAAACTAGAATCTACAACAAATTTCATCAAAAAACATAATTTTTCAATTTATTTTTAATTTTTGAAATAAAAAAAATATTATTTTTTAAAAGTGTTGTTTTTTATAACCAACCACCTATTCCACCTCCAAATCCAAACCCAAATAATCCCGAGATGACAATTATAAATTCTTGTTTTAATGAACATGGTCGTCGAGAAAATCTCTACACTAGGTTTGTTGACCTATTCGAGTCCTATAACATCCGGGGAGAACGTATCCCTTCTATCCAAGCAATGATTGATATGAAATTTAAATATATTTCTACCCTCAAAACTTGGAAAATTGATAAACTATTTCAGCTTAAACCTATCATTTATCACCAACTTGTCCGCATTTTCTATTCCAATGCGGTTTGTGTCCAAAATGAGTCTCAAACTCTAACCATAGGTATTTTGTCTTATCTATTAGACCAATACGTTTATATTGACTCTGACTCTATTGCTAGGACATTTGGTTTAGATAACAGATGGTTTAGATAACAAGAGAGAAATTATGGCTACTCCTTATAGAGCCAAGGCTAGTGCAAGTACTTTGGTAGATTACCACGATCGTTTTCTTCACTTGATCATCTCATGGTGGTTTAGACCATTTAGAGGTAGATACTTCACTCTTAGAGTATTTGACCTTTGGTGGATACATTGTATCCAGAATAAAAAGAAAATAAATTTTCCTCAAATCATTTTTGGTGAACTAGTTGAAACTGTAAATAATGTTCCCTCCAAACACGTAGAAACCTTAGTTTACGGTTGTCTTTTTATTAATTTCTTTATCAAATCCAAGCTTATGGTACAACTTGATGTATCCATCCCTCTTAAGAGCCAAATTAATATTTAAACCTTGAGTAAATCAGGATGTTCCGAGGATAAAGATTAATGGGTTCGATCAACCCAGAAAACACCTGGTAGTAGTTCTTCACGAGCGGCACCATTACCGGCTGATGATGATCCAGAGCTTGAAGATCTTTTTCGGGATGTCTCGATGATCTTGTTAACTTATTTGAGGACAATCCAACCAAGCAAGATAGTTCGATGCCTCCATACTTTCGCTCATTCATGGAGACATTGGACATGAGGTTTGCATCCATAGAGTTCCACTTAAGCGCTAAGGGGGCTCAACAATTGGATAACCAATGGGAGATGCGAGCTAACAATGAAGCATTGAATTATTGACTAAATGCTATGGACGACAAACTCAATGCGCTCACACTTGATATGACTGCTCTACGAGCACATTTTCCTCCTCCCGATCCACCGATAGATGATTAGACTTCTCTTGCTTAGTTTTCATAGGTTAAATTTGAACTTATTGTTAAAATATTTTGATGTATTTGGATGATTAAACTTGGATGTTTATGTTGTGGATATTTGGATTTGTTTGTTTTTTATATGATTATTAGTTATTTGAACTTTAATTGAATTTTCAATAGTTTTTGCATCATTTACATATTAGATATCATATGACCAATTACCATTACACATTATTTATGAATATTTATTATGGACTAATGGCTAACAATTCTCTTGATTGTGATCTTAGCAGCTAAAGCTATATCTATATAAATCAATTAACTATTTTCTTTAAAACCTTGTTTAAAAGTTTTTATAGAGTCTTTTTTATTTAACAAAAAGGGGGAGAATAAAGTAAGGGGGAGTAATTTTTCAAAAATGATTTCAAAAATGATTTTCAAAAAGAAAATCTTAAAATTACAAAAATGTTTTGTTATATCAAAAAGGGGGAGATTGTTAAAAACATTTTGATGTTTCGATTTAACTGTAACACCCCAACCCGTATCCGACCCGAATACGAGTCTAAGATGTCACATTGACTTTTCAAAACCTTTTTCTTACAAAATATCAAAACATTTGGACTTATATTAAGAAAATATGATCATATATTGTTCAATTGTGTTTGGTATAAAATTTTGAGATAAAAATGTATTTATGAACAGTAAAATACGGTATGAATAGTATCGTGAACACTAACGAACAGTGTCATGAATAGTGATTTTCGTAAAACATACATAAAACTCGTAAAAATTTAACCTTTCATTACTATACATTTACATAAATATGTTTAACATTAGAAAACTCATTCATATGATTTTACAAACCAATTAGAGCATATCGGATTCAAATCTTTTATATTATTACATGCCAACTAAATTCTTTCTTACAAAACACATGTATTCAATTTACATTTCTGATCTGATCTTAAATAAGGAGAACTGACCTGTCTTGTTCCTCTTTACTTCTCTTTCCGCTTTCCAAACCTACGTGTGACACAATCACACGCTAAGTCGATGACTTAGTGAGGCATATAAAACATAAACTATAACCATATATAATTTCATATAAACAAAAGGTATACATATGCAAATACTATCATATCATATAAAAACATGTATCATTAACATGTTTTTCAATACTCATGTTATTGTTACTAATTCCTTGTGATCATATAACCATATGTTGAACATTTCTATACATATTATAGAACACATATATTTTACAAAGGAACATACATGTCATACTATAATTCATACAATACCTTTCATATCACCACAAGCATATGCATCTTATATATTGTATTTGTTATTGTCTCTTTATTAGCCCATGGTACACTGGTGAGAACTGAAGGTATGTGAGTACTGTGAGGTTGTGCACTATGCTGTCACCACAGCTCGTATAAATTTACACCGAAGTGCCACGTAGAATTGCACCGTAGTGCCATATAATATGTCCCTAAAGACCACATAAAAATTCCTTAACAATCATATACATATATCAAGGATCAAGTAAGTGTCTCAAAAGACCTCATACATGTTCCAAAGAATACATATACGTCCCAAAGGACCACGTAGAATTTTGTCCCGAAGGACCGCGTAGACCCTCTACTCTTGGCATGCCAACTATACCTATAGCTCTCGTATCATATAACATGGGCATTATTTTTCATATTTATCACTTATCATATCATAGCATAGTTCAATTACACGTAGAACATTTCCATATGATTCATATTCATATGTCGCATAGCTAATACTTTGTTCTTATGCCTTCTCATAGACATATATTCTTTCTCACGTGGTCACATAGGTTCATATCATATAACATATATCATGGGTTGCCTATTTATATGCCACATATTTCATATCATTTTTCATATGAATTCATATATCATACAAATCATATAATCTCTTGTTCTCATATGTTTCCAATACATCGCATATATCACTAATGCATTTTCACATAAACATGTAAATCATGTAACATATAAGAATATATATTCATTTCTATATATTAATACACACATAATAATCACATAACATGATAAAAGTTACTTCTTACCATAGTAACTCCATCGTTGGCTCATCGCAAGCCAATGTTTGTTCAAGAACCTAAGTACAAAATAAATTGCACTCACCTTAGCCTTTCTTTGATTCGATCCTAATTCTTTGATTTTTTCCAGAACTTGTTTAGGCTCAATTTTATATAAACATAATTTTTGAGACGATTATCAGAAGCCTAAACCTTATAACTTGATGTTAATAACTCAGACTAATTTAATAAACCAAATTTCAGCTTTTCCTTTAAGAGTGCATTGATGCACTATAGGTGCATCGGTGCACAAAATAGCTTCGAAATATCCATGCATCGATGCACCCCTTAATGCATCGATGCATCTTCAAAATTGTCTTAGTGCATCGGTATACAATCATAGTGCATCGATGCACCTGCCCAGAAAATCACTATTCATGCACGAAAATCCACTATATCACTTAAATTCTTCATGTTTCATTCCCTTTCATATTCTTAACTCAAATATACATACTTAAACTAATTTATATCCATTTATCTCATCTTTAACCTCAAAAATCCATCTTTCATATGGAAATCAATAATCATACCAAATTTTCCATGTTATCCAAACTTAATTCTAACACTTCTAACTTCTTATTCTCATAGATGACAAGTCAAATTCATCCTCCAAATTCATTTAAATCTTCCTATTCAAAATTTCACTTCAAAACCCATTTTCTTTAATCTGTCATAACTCCTTTATCTTTTGATTTTAAGATAACTTAAGCTTTCCTTAAGCTTAGTTATCATCTAATGATCAAAACCCAAGCTTTAAATCAACAAATAATCAACAAATTCGAAAACTTACCTTTGTAAGCTTGGCTCTCTCTTTCTCTCGTATGATGAAGAAGAAAAAGATGAAGTGGAGAAAATATCTCCTCATCCTTATCCCACATGCCTATATATAATTTAATTATAATTTCCAAGTTAAATGACCATTTTTCCCTTTAATTCTTTTAATAATTACTAACAACTTTCAGGAAATATCTCCACATAAATCATTGAACTATTGAACTTTCCACTTTAATCACCAAATTCTGAAATTTTACAATTTGGTCACTAACCCGTAGTTTGAAATGTTACAACGATATAACAAATAAAGTACTATTGAATTTTAATATTTTATACTCGATTCAAAATTATATATTCGATTAAATTATTCGAATATCAAAGATATTACTCCAAGTTTTCAAATGTCAATTTTAATTCTTACTTAAGTGTAAAATTGTATTTTAATCTTAAAATATTTTTGAAACAATTTTTACAAAATATTTCGAACCTTACTCGAGCCAAAAATAAGTTTTATAAAGGAATGTACCGATACACTCATGTATGTACTGATACATCCATATTTCAAATGTAATTAGTGTACCGATACATAGACGATGTACCGATACACTCCAGGCTCCGAGAAACATCGAATTCAATTAGTGTACCGATACACCTGGGATGTATCGATACACTTGGTCAAATAACGGTCGAAATATTTGAATTTTACACTGAGTGTACCGATACACTTTGATAGTGTACCAATACACCTATGCTCCCAACAGAATTTTTAAATGGTATTCACACTATAACGGCTCTATTGACTTCACCAATGATCCCCCAACGTTCAGAATCAATCCAAGGTGTATTTAAACAAGCTCAGAAGTCATTGATCAAAAACAAGAAACAAGAATTGAGAGAGAATCAAAGAGAAAGCCTTAAACTTATTTGTTTGAGCAATTCAATCCTATTTTCCATCCAATATTCATTTAGCTTTCAGGAATACCATTTGTACTCAATTGTATTGATTATTAAGTTTTCTTTCTTTGTTTTATAATTGTGCAAACATCTTGCCTTGAGAGGTTTTTCTGTAAGTTTGCGAAATTTGTAATTTTATCTTTGGAAGAGAGAGTTCTCAAAATTTTGGGGTAAAATTCTTGAGGGATTTGTAAGGTTACTCTTTGTCCTCAAAAGAAAGACAAATTAGTGAATTTGTGGAAAATCCTTAGTGTGGATAGCTAAGGGAGTGGACGTAGACTTTGTTTGAGAAAGTTGAACCACTCTAAATCGCTGTGCAAATCTTTTCAATTTTCCGCAAAAGCTTCCACCGAAATTTTTATTGTCAATTCACCCTCTCTTGGCCGATTCATCCAATCGATTAACTCAACAATAAGGAAAACACATGATAAATTCATATATTACACAACACTAAGATAAATTTTAGTTATATAGATTTGACTGGGATTTTGAAATCTTTTGTCCTTACACCAATTGTTCTATATTTGCAATGACTTGACGTTGGTCTTTTTATGACTATGGTTGATGAGAACAAATGACATATAAAGATCCTTGACAATTCGTTTTTTTATTTACGTGAAGAGTCATAGTTGATTATATGACAATTGATCTATAACATTTGTAGTAAGAGGAGATAGAGAAATATAGAATCTAAAAAGTGTATAACTGCAATCATAAGTCAATAGATTTGGTCAAAATTTTATCAAAGAAATTTGTCAACTGGAAAACTTTTTGTGCGGGAGAGTCCCTCGAGAGGTATAACAAACACCTCCTCGTTCCTAACATCTTAAAAGAAACAAGTACAGTCTCAAATTATGAACATCATTGGCAGCTGTCTCATGTCTCACCTAATTGTCATTACCAAACTAAATTAATTCATACAATATTTTATCTTTCTTTTGTGCCTCACCATGCAATAATGGCAGCAATCATCAATATTTTATCTAATAAGAGTTGAGAAATATTATATCGATTGTCCACCATTTATGCACTGCAATAATATAGATGCGTTTTTGATCTAATTTGGGCGATATAACGTCAAACACATGGTAAACATGCTTAAAATGAAAGGTTTCTTAATCCTTTACACCAACCCTTTAACTCGAGGATAATAAAATGAAAGGTTTAAGACTGATGCACTCACTATGGAAAACATACTACTCGTACATTGAAATCTACAAACCCTAATAATTAATGAAGAAAGAAAGAAAAGCATAACCAATTCTAGGGTTTTAGTCCATATGGAGTTGGAAAGCATGGTTTTCAGAACCGGACCGGTTAGCGAACCGGCCATGCTATCGGTTCACTGGTTCAACCGGTCGAACCGGTCCGACCGGTCGGAAGAACCGGACGACGTCATAATTATTTAAAAAATTAAATAAAAATACCAAAAATATTTAATAAAAAACATTTTTTTATATCACAAGTCATATTCAAAGCAAGTCATAACATATATAAATTAAAAACCATAAAATCAAGTGAAACAAAATGATTCAAATTAACTACAACATAATATTTAAGGTAAAACATATTAAATAATAAATATAATTATATAACTATAATTAAAAAATAAATTTGGGGCTAAAAAAATCATAACAAAATGATATTGTTTGGTTTAATTTTTTTTTTAAAACAATCTCACATGGCTAAGAAACATAGAAGAGCATCCCAAAAGTCTAAAGAGTAAAAATATGAGAACAAAACAATCTCACATTGCTAAGAAACATAGAAGAGCATCACAACTAACTTCTATAAATAATAGAGGTAATTTGGCATTCAAAATCATGGAGCCTTTTGGTGAGCATTGAGTGAACTATTCTTTCACTTTAATCAAGCTCGAATTTTAGGCTTCAATTGAGCTTCTAAATTTTTTTTAGTTCAAACCTTTTTGAGTTCAAGTTTCAATATTATATTTCGAGTTCGAGTTGAACTTGATAATTTTTAACTTGTGAGTTTGAGTGGAGTTGAGCTTACTTTTAAAGTTTTCAAGTTCGAGTCGAGCTCAACAATACTCGAGTTCGACTTGGCTCGTTTAACAAACGACGTTTGGTTTAATTTTTAAAAAAAAAAAACAAAATTTCTGGTTTTTTCCAGTTTTCAGCCAGTCCGGTTCGAACGGTTCAGCGGTTCTGGCCGGTTCACTAGTAGCGGTTCAACCAGTTTAGATTGAACCGGACTAGGCAACGGTTTAGATTGAACCGATTCAACCTGTGGGAGACGGGTGCCCTAAGGAATGTCCATGTGGGAGACAGGTAGTGTTACAGGGGGTGCCCTAAGGAATGTCCCTGTGGGAGACGGGTAGTGTAGAAACAAGAGAAACAAAGGCTAACAAAGTTTCATCACAGTTATATTTTTTTCTTTAATGGAAGCCAAGGCTAACAAAAGAAAAAGAAGCTTCAACACCCAATTCTTTAAGCAAGATAAGAGATAGAGAGTAAAAGAGAAAACCCCGAATCTATAAATGATTGCTTATGGATGATGAACTGAAACTCGAAAGATCCTTCCATGGCAGAGGTGGGGCTTGGATATGAGCGACTTGAGCGACGGAACAGGGCCCCGGAATAGCAAGGGCCCCAAAAAAATTAGATCTCATCTTCATGATCTCCCTGTCCCACACCTTTAGGATTTGAGTTAGTAATATTACCAATCTCCCTATATATATTGCATTCAAGCTTTGCAATTTTTACTAAGGAAATTATAAGATCTAGAAATTCAATAATATCACCAATCTCTCTATATGTTCTTAATATATATCATGTAATATGACATTCTCTCTATAATTTAGTAAAGGTTTTCTAGTTAATAAAGTCATCTTTAAAAAACTGATTTAAGGGCCTCTTTTTAAGAATTTACACAGGACCTCCAATGTCCTAATCCCAACCCTATTCCATGGAATTCCACCCCATATTTGATCATTTCCTTGAAACCCCAAAAATATACGATTATTATTATTATTAGAATTATTATTATTATTATTATTATTATTATTATTATTATTATTATTATTATTATTATTATTATTATCTTCCATTTTCACTGAAGCCTTTTGATTTGCCATTGTTGATATCTGTGTCTTAGGTGAAGTTGAACCCGATGATCAACACCTCCACTTTCAAATTGGTACGGAGGTTCCAAGCCGCCATCAAAGGGAAATTGTGGTGGAGGTTGTTGTAGCCGCCACTAGCCGTCCAAACCACTCATAGTCAAAAGTGAAGTTTCGACGGCACCACGGCCACTACCGCCTGCCTCGTTTCCTATTTGAAAACCTAAGTGATCGTTTGTTCCTCCGAGTGGAGCCGAAATCAAACCGTAACTCAACCCAATATCAGCAACACTGCCACCAAATTCATTAAGATGAAGCAAGGGAGCCATGAACCTAAGTGTAGGAGCCCGAGGTCCAACTTCAAGTCCCAAAATATCAGCTCTTCCACAACTGTTTGAAGAAAGAATAGTATTCGAGGAACTCGAAGCTGTTTGTCGGTCGCCACTCACCGGAGATTTCGATAGGCTTCCTTTGTTTCTCTTGTTTCTACACTACCTGTCTCCCACAGGGACATTCCTTAGGGCACCCCCTGTAACACTATAATTTAGGGGCTAAATTTAAGAAAATATAAAGTGGTGAATTTAATTTAAATTTTGGAAGGAAATTGAGGATTAAATTGTAAAATCATAAAGTTGGCAGACCATTTTAAGAAGTGCAGGAAGTTCAGTGGCTAAACTTATTGTTTACCCATTTTTATTATGAGTTGAATTATAAATCCCCTCATTCCCGTATGTTTCTGGAAAAAAAATTCCAGTTTTCCTTCTCCAACAACCCTCCTTTCAACTCCGATCTACTCGTTGTCCGACCTCCGATCGACGAACCGAAACCACCATCGTGTTCGTTGTCGAACGAGGAACAAAACCCCTCAAACCTTTCGTCGTGAATCGTCGTCGTTCGTCGTTAATTTCAGTCGGAAGTATCATCGGTAATAACTCGATTTCAGTTGGTTTTTCATCGATTCACGACAATCCGGTCATCCGTTTACGACACCTCCCGCACCATCGTGTTCTTTGCATTAATCTGAGTCCACCGGTGTTCTCTGTTTCTCCTTTTTCACCGGCACGTGGAGGGGTAAGACCGTCAAAGTTTACGATATTTTAGAATCGAGCTCTCCGCCGTTCAAAATTGTGAACCGAGCTGTGTAAGTGCCTCAAAATCGCTTAAAATAATTTTTAGGAATTTTTTCTGGAATTTTCCGACACCGTAGCACTGTTCACGCACCGTACGCGCACCCCCTGAGAGTGGGCATCGTCTGGGTGATTATTTTGTAATTAATTTATGTTTGGGTGCTATTTGTGTAAAAAACGGGTGTTAGTTTAGTAAATATTTACAGAATATGGATAATTTGGTAATTAATTTATGTTAGGGTGATATTTGTGTAAAATGGTCTACTGTTGACCGTTGATCGGCGTTGACCACAGTTGACCAGAACTTTGACCGGCTTTAACCAGTCATTAAACGACCTTTGACTTTGACCGAGTATACCTATCTTGACGTTCCAAATTCGATTTCGCAGCCCGTTTTTCGAAATTTAGACCTGAAGGCCTCAAAGTTTCTAGTCAAACCCATTGACTTTGATTTTGACCAAAAATTCTAAATTTTTGAAAAGTCATATTTTATGCTTTCGATGTCCTGAATCCGAATACGAAGTCCGTTTCGCCAAATTCAAACCCGGTAAGCTGTTTTTCACTAATTTATCATCTGATTCGATCCATTTTTCAGAAGTAAGCTCCGTTTTTTTATGTAATTTCTTTTGATATGGATCTGAGGAAATATTAGAAGATGATTTCAAGATCGAGAGCGTTCGAATGGAATTTTTATGGTCGATCAGTATTGCATAGAAATCGAGGTAATATTTTATTACCTCTTTATGTTTTATTGAATATGTTGATATTGGTAAATGCATTAATAAGATAATGTTGGTATTGAAAAGTTCTGATAAGAATATATACTCAATTGGTTAAGGATTAGTGGAAGATTTGTATTTTTATAAGAGCTACATGAAAGATATGAAAGAATTGATGGAAGTTTCATTTCTGCAATAATGTGACATGAATGAATTTCGAGGACAAAATTCTTTTAAGGAGGAAAGAATTGTATCACCCCAATTTAGGGGCTAAATTTAAGAAACTATAAAGTGGTGAATTTAATATGAATTTTGGAAGGAAATTAAGGATTAAATTGTAAAATCGTAAAGTTGGCATACCATTTTAAGAAGTGCAGGAAGTTCAATAACTAAACTCATGGTTTTACCCATTTTTATTATGAGTTGAATTATAAATCCCCCATTCATGTATGTTTCTGGAAAAAGTTTCCAGTTTTTCTTCTACAACAACCCTCCTTTCAACTCCGATCTACTCGCCGTCCAACCCCCGATCGACGAACTGAAAACACCATTGTGCTCGTTGTCGAACGAGGAAAAAAACTCCTCAAACCTTTCATCGTGAATCGTCGTTGTTCGTCGTTAATTTCAGTCGGAAGTATCGTCGGTAATAACTCGATTTCAGTTGGTTTTTCTTCGATTCACGACGATCTGATCATCCGTTTACGACACCTCCCGCACCATCGTGTTCCTTGCATCGTTATGAGTCCACCGGTGTTCTCCGCTTCTCCGTCGTCGCCAGCATGTGGAGGGGTAAGACCGTCAAAGTTTCTGACGTTTTGGAATCGAGCTCTCCACCGTTCAAAATTGTGAACCGAGCTTTGTAATTAATTTATGTTTGGGTGCTATTTGTGTAAAATTCTGGTGTTAGTTTAGTAAATATTTACAGAATGTGGCTAATTTGGTAATTAATTTCTATTAAGGTGATATTTGTGTAAAATGGTCGACTGTTGATCGTTGATCGTTGATCGGCGTTAACCACAATTGACCGGAACTTTGATCGGCTTTGATCGGGCATTAAACGACCTTTGATCGAGTATACATATCCTAACGTTTTTCGACGTTCCAAATCCGATTCTGCAGTCCGTTTTTTGAAATTCAGACCTGAAGGCCTCGAAATTACTAGTCAAACTCGTTGACTTTGATTTTGACCGAAAATTCCAAATTTTCAAAAAGTCATATTTTTTGCTTTCGACGTCCTAAATCCGAATCCGAAGTCTGTTTCGCCAAATTCGAACCCGGTAAGCTATTTTTCACTAATTTATCATCTGATTCGATCCATTTTTCAGAATTAAGCTCCGTTTTTTATGTAATTTCTTTTGATATGGATCTGAGGAAATATTGGAAGATGATTTCAAGATCGAGGGCTTTCGAATAGAATTTTTATGGTAGATCAGTATGGCACAGAAATCGAGGTAATACTTTACTACCTCTTTATGCTTTATGAAATATGTTGGTATTAGTAAATGCATGAATAAGATAATGTTGGTCACTTTTGTGGAGTTGAATAATTTATATACACGATATGAATATGGTAGAAATTCTGTAACTAAATACAGATCGAATGACTAATATAAGTGATTGAGGAATTGTTAAAATTAAATTACAAGTTTGTGATTGGTGATAAATAAATCAGCCCTGGATTTGTAACTTATATTTTATATCATCAAAGGGTTAATGTTAAAGGTACATGGATAGGAAATTATGAGAATACTCTGGTAAGGTAAAATTACGAAAATACCCATGTAATGAAAATGACCAAGAATATCACCAAACTCAGGAATGAGTGGATATCCTCGAGATCTGAAATGAATGGAATAAAACTGAACACCAAAATGACCAAAATACCCTTATGGCTTATACTAAGTAATATATTGGATTAATTAAGGAATCCAAATAAGCATAGGTGTTGGACTACCTTTAGAAGTTATGGAATAACTTAAGTAAGCCGATCAACCGTAATGATATGTCAGTACCTGAATGACATAGGTATCAGTTGAATGTGTGTTTGTTTTCTCAAGTGTGGTTCGATGATAATTTGAAAAGTACTCAGCTCAGCTCAACTCTAGATCGCATTCGGTAATAAGAAATGGATATTCGTTAGACAAATTAACCACGAAGACGAAATTGAATTGAACGAAAATACAATATGTATCTGAAATGCAGAAACGTTTGGATTACCCTGGAGAACTCAGAAGTAATAGGAATGGACTTGACTACTAAATGAATTAAGTAACCTCATGGACTAAAGATTAAGTAAGTGGTTTGGATGAGTCTGGAAACGTTAATGAACATACATGATGTAATGGTCTTATGGATCATGAACTATAAATCAAGCACGTCAATATTTCATGATATAGTGAAAGCGTAAAAATAAAATAAAGACATTGGAAGATCTATTTAGTGATGATTCCAAAAATGATCTATGGATAACAATTTTTTTGTATTAAAGTGTTAATACCCTGGAAGGACAACGAATTGACCAGTCGATAAGTATTAGTTTTGGGAACTATTCATCTAAGAGTTGTTCGATAATCTGATATATCGACATAGATTGTAAATGTCTTGAACCTTCAATTCTTCCTTATCAGCTCAAGTCTTATTCTGAATAACTGATGATTCTGTCAGTTATTGAACTTTTCCAATAGTGATTCTAAATTCTGACATTCTATCGGTATACTGAAGATCTGTGTTTCTCTGTCTGCTAAGATTATCCAGTACCTCTAAATAATATCTGTAAGTTCTGTATTACTGAGCTTTCCAAAGCTCACTCTGTTACTCATCTTTTCAGGCTAAAAGAATTGTATCGGTACAGCTATCGACTTTAGTAAGGGAGTTCTTCCGGTGCTGTTTGCAGAGTATGGTACATATGATTAGGGAGCATGTAATTGTATTTTGTTTTATATGTGAGTCTGAAAATCTGTTTTAATTCTACATACCGATTAATGATTTTATGAGTTACATGTTTTGATAAAATGTTTTAAATTTTTTGCCATTTTTACGTTGGGTCGCTCCGGTGGCCCTAATGTGACATCTCAGATCGGATCGGGTTACCCACATCGGTCTGGGGGTTACATCCCCTCTAGTCTAATACCTTCTACAAGTTTTGCAAAAGTGGCGAGGCTGTGTAAGGCAGTAGTTGTTGAAGTAGCAAAACTTTGTGTTGGTTGATTCGCATCTTGGACACTTTAATGCCTCAGGTATAGGTATGTTGGCCATAGAACCCGGCCGTATGAAGCCCGCTCCTCCACCTACTCCATGTGGTTGTGATTATGAAGGTGGCGACGGTGGAGGAGGAGGAAGGTGTTGGGCGATTGCACTGCCACCAGAACCAGCTTGCTGATTTGGATGTTGAAAAAAATATAAGAAAGCAAGCAAAAAAGGAAATCAAATACTTGGTATATTCAACAAGATTTAACAAAAGTTAACCTTAGGAATATTTATCTTTTGAAATTTTTTGACTTAAAAAATGAACAAATTCAAAGAATTAAAAATGAAAGAAACCCTGACTTGTTGCCAATTAGGTGGATCAAGATAAGCTGGAATTGAATTAAAAACCATGGTTTCCTTGATTGATTTCTTTCACTTTAGTGAAGGCAAATAATAATGGGGGAGAAATGAATCACATCAAACAAAGAGAGAAAGCAAAGCAAAGAAGATGAAATGTGGAATGAAGAAAGAAGCCACAAAAATCAAAAGGAGATCACTTAGCTACTTTATATATATTTGTATAATAAATAACCCTCCCACTCGACTCCTTTTGTTTCATTGATTTTTAGGGTTTACAAAAGGCAATGTTTCTTAACCTTTAAACTTTTTGCTTTTGTTTTATTTTATTGTTTCTTAAGCTGACCCTATAGTGATTCCTTTCTACTTAGAAAAAGTAGAGATTAGTGGCTCTCCTCTTGCAGTTGCAAGCAAGGAGAGAACATGGCTAAACCACCTAATCTGATTTAATACCAAGATTTAACTAGATTTTGTTTTAAATCGAAATAACTTCCGACTATAATCTATCATTGCATTTATGTCTTTGGACGGCTAACTAAACTATAAATTCAAGCGATCTCAGTGATTGATGAGAGTGTTGTCTTTTCTAAAGATTCTTAATTCGAGTAGTTACATTTGTTTGTAAGGTGTACGTGTTGTCGACGATTAAGAAAAATATATAAATAAATATTATTTTGTAATCACCCCATACTACTTAAAAAAAATAAACATGACTATAATTTATTTTTATTTAGTCCCTCTACTATCTTAAATGCAATATGAAATTCAATCCATCTAGTTTAGTTTGATATAATTTTGTCTTCATATTTTCATAATGTTATTAGTTAGTTGAGTTCCTATTAATAACGTTGTTATTGAATTAGTTAAAATGATGATGTGAAATTTCTTATAATTATTGCATTACACAATTAAGCAGAGACGTAAATAAGGATTTATTCAATATTTAAATTTCTGAATATTTTTATGTTAAAAATAATAAAAATTCTATTTTAATTTTAATTTTTTTTAACTTCATGTATTGATATGTTTTTATTCACATTCATTCAATGAATCAAAGGTGTTCGGCTTCACTCTCTCGACATGGTTGCTCTACCATGTGGAGGTCAATTGCAAACATATGGCCTCTCTTCCACCAAAACATTGCTTGGTCAGTTGGTAATGGTGAAACCGTCGATGCTTTGCACGATTTATGGATCCCTTCTCTTGATGTTCTTTCAGAATACTCTCCTGCTCCATCCATTCAAAATGATGCTATGAAGGTCTGTGAGATGACCCATGGGGATGGCACTCGGTGCTGGGCTTCCATTCACTATATTTTCTCCCTACAGTGATCCCTCACATTCAGAACATCGTGCCCCCTTCGATCGACGTTGGGCCTGATTAAGAGAAATTTCTCTGTTAAAATCGCCTACGCCTCCCTCAATAATTTGAATTGGGGTGATAAGGATTATCGCTGGTTTGTTATCTGGAAGCTAAACATTCCCGAACGCATCCGCGGATTCTTATGGCTTGTGATCCAGGACAAGCTGCTCACCCACTAAGCTCGTCATAAAATTTAAGATCACTCTAATCTCATCCTATAACGAATATATTGTAAATATGATGTGTCTCAATATTTTCCTCATAAAATTTATGTTAAGCTTAAACTTAATTTAATTTTGAAAGTTTACAAGAATAAATTAAAATTTGTTTGATTCAAATATAATAAATGATCATCCAGCTTAGTTGGTAGAGCACAAGGTTCTTAACCTTGAGGTCGTGGGATCGAGTTCCACGGAAGACATTTCATAATTCGGAGGTCTCTTATGGAAGTTGCTCTCAACCTGATGTTGGGAATAGCCTATTATCTTACCTCCCTTATATATATATATATATATATGGGAAAAAAGGGACAGCCAATTTGTTTAATTCAAATATTTTATCCATTCCTAATTATTATATATATAAAAAGCTGTTGGATTTTCTGGTTCACAAAACTTGGATTTTAAGCATAGTATTTTTTTTTTTTTTTTGGAGTCCTTTTCCCATGGGGCGGGCGGGATTTGCTTTAATTGAAAGTTTCCACCTTTTAACAGTCCGCCAACCAAAACGCTTTGAAGCCGTAGATGATCCCTTAATCGACGGCTAAAAACTGCAAAAATACACGTGACACGGATCCATACATAAAACCTTTATCTGAAGGGGCTCCGATTTCACTCACTTCAATCTCAGTCTCCAACCAATAAAATCAAAATCCACGGATCCACGTATCAGCCGTCGATAACGTAATTATCCAACGGCTTACCTTACCTTCTCGTCCCTCGGCAAACAGTGGAGAGAAAGACACCCTTAGACCTCTCTATTTAAACTCCATTCACGCCTTTTGGACTGTAAATCAGCTTTTGTATTCTTCTCTGGAATTCTCTTCGAATTAACAGAATGTCGGGCCGTGGCAAAGGAGGCAAAGGGTTGGGCAAGGGCGGAGCCAAGCGGCACCGGAAGGTTCTCCGGGATAATATCCAAGGCATAACCAAGCCGGCGATTCGAAGATTGGCTCGTAGAGGCGGCGTAAAGAGGATCAGCGGTTTGATTTACGAGGAGACACGTGGCGTCCTGAAGATCTTTTTGGAGAACGTGATCCGTGACGCCGTTACCTATACGGAGCACGCCAGGCGTAAGACGGTCACCGCCATGGATGTTGTCTACGCCCTCAAGCGGCAGGGAAGGACTCTTTACGGTTTCGGTGGTTAAGTTGATTTTAGGCTATAGTTAGTTACCTGCTCTGTAAATCTTTTGCAACGGATTGTTGTTTTAGGGCTCCTGATTTGAATGCAGTATTGTTTCAGTCTGGAACGAAAAATTTCTCATACTTCGATGTTGAATTCGAATTAAGTCGGCTTATATAATCATTGATAGTGTTGAAGTACCTTCCCAGCAAAAAAAGTAAAATCTCCCCTAAAATTTTAGAGAAATTGAATGCTTCTTATGTTACCCAGCACATATCAATTTACTTTCAGACCCATTTCTGTACTTTCACTTTCTATATCTTTTATTATAAGTTCCTTATAACCCTCGCCACTGTTTCCAGAACCCTAAACGTGACTTCCATCCACTGTCAGAGGGGACATTGTTTCCAGAACCCTAACCGGCGATATTGTTGAGCAAGTGTTAGGGCTATGACGATCTTCTCATCGTTGGGAAAGGGAAAATAGTTAGATTAGGGGTTAGAGGGGACTTTTGTTCTTCTCATACCGTCATCGTGTTTCGTCAATGTTGATCATTCATTCAACAGCACCATAGAGGAGAGTAGTTTAAGGAGTGAGATTTTTCAATCCTTGTGTAATATCTTTTTCTTACCAACCCATCTTCTAAATATTTTTTTAACAAATTAATTTTCGTTATGTTTCAAAATTAAAATAATGGTCATTAATATTATTAATTTATAATAAATTAATTACTAATATTATTGATATATAATAAATGCTAATGGGACATTATAACTATGTTGACTGCTCTTTGACTACATGAAAAAAAGCTCATCTTTCTTCTTTTCCTTCTATTTTCTCCATCTTCATGATTAACGGAGTTACTCGCAAACAAACCATACAGGAATAAACCAAAGCTTAACTTAGTTACTTGATGCATTCACTCATTTGAGATGCTTTTAGCACGATTCAAGTTCTCAACACGCGCGAACCCTTGCTACTTTCTACGGTTTCAATGGGCATACGATATTTTTTTATCTCCACTTCTATATCCTTTTGCAAATTTTTTATAAATCCTATAGAATTAAATATGAATGGTTGCTTAAGAAGCTCCAACCGCTAACCCTTGTCTGAGTTGAATGCAACCTGAGTTCAATCAAATTTAAGGTCAAAATGGTGATGAGATTTGTGATATAAAAAGAAAGTAAACAGCACTGATAGATGAGTAAAAAGCATTAAATAACATATATAGGGTAGCAGTGAATAATCTAAGAAAACCCGATTTGGAGTTTGAAGAATGAAGTAGATGCTGTATATTTGTTTTTATATCACAAATCTCATCACAAGTAATAAACAGGACTACAAGTTATAATTATGAGAAATAATTCTAAAAGTATTAATTTTTTGGACTAAAAAGTAACATTATGTAAATAAATAAATAATTGTGAGAATTAAAATTTTAAAATATAAAATTAATTTCCAAATTCATAAATGGACCAAACCCATAATTTGGAGACACAAAGTATTTCTTATTGATTGATGTGGTGTTGCTTATTGATTGCCTTTTCGACAAAAGACAACCAATAAGCAACACTACATCAATCAATTACAGCCATGCACACGGTTGCCTTTTATGTTGATATAAAACTTTTTGGTACGTAGGAAAGCGTTACTCGATGTCAAAGTCTACATGTTCAAATTTATTTGTCAACAGCGATGATTGGTAGAGTTGATGCCCTTGACAATTTTGTGAGATGACTTAAGATTAGATGGAGAAGCCATAGATAATCTTCAAATATTAGGTTAATATAAGGATGGTGGGGGGTTAATCTTCGAAAACTTTTGAATATATAACTGATTGTTTCTAATGTTCTTCAAAACGTAAAAGTTAGTTTTTGCAGTGTGCTTCTGTACAAAGCCACATAGGAAGAGGATGAAAAACAAGAAAGAGGAGAATATGTTTAGGCTGGAAAAGAAGAGAGGGGCTTTCATTAAACAAACAAATTATTTCTTTATGGAGTCAAAGAGTGGTCAGCATAGCTGTAACACTCACATCTGCATTATGTTACTTAAGTAATGAATATTAACGATAAGTGACTAATTTGTTATAAATTCATAGTATTAATGATCAATTTGTTACTTTTAAAAGTTCAGTAGAAAAAGTAAAAAATTTCTTAAACTTTAGTGAAATTTATATAGTTTACCCTATTCGTTAAGACTTGCTGTTTTCTTTATCATTATATTTGTTTTTTTTTAAAAAAAAAATTGGGATTATTCATGCGCGTAAATAAAAAAATTATCTGAATGAAATTTTTAAAAATGTTTAATGATGATTAATTAGATTGATCTATTATGTGTATAGATATTGAGGTCAAGGATGAGTTTAGAGTGAGGGCATTAATCAATATGCACCATTATTAATATAAAAATATGATAAAATTTATAAATGATTATTAAATTTAATTAAATGATTTTATTTATTATTAGACTTTTAAATATTATAAAAAATATATTAAATTATAGATTTTTTTAAAAAAAATATGGTTAGAGAATGTGAAATATTATTAAAGGAATGATGTGACATACTAAAATGATGTGATTTGTTAAATTAATAAAAATATTTTATTTAACCCCTCATTTATAATTAGAATTTTATTTTGATAATTTTGAAATAATTTAAGTAACAATTTTAATAAAATTTAGAAAATTTATATTTTTCTAAAAATATATGAAAATAATTTATTTTTAAAATTATAAATTATAAAAAATTTCAGTCACCAATTATTTTATAACTAATTATTTTTAACTTGGATGTATTTATAAAATAAAAATTTATAAATTTTAAGATTAAAAAATTGAATTATCAAACAATGTAATTAGTTTTTATTAAACGATGATATTCAAGTATTTGACTAATATTTAAGAAGTTTAAGCATAATTTTTTAAAAATACATCTAGAAAATTATTGTATCACATTAATAAAAAAATACATCCAAACTTAAATAAAAATAATCATTAATCAACAATCAATTGGTCTAGTGAGATGAGACATTAGATCCCTTAAGTAAAAACAGAAATTTAAATCCTGATGATTGCGAATAGAACAAACTAGATTGAAAGGATTGCTATTGCCTCCGTAATATCCGATTTGAATTAGTTTATCAATAAATCGGATAAGACACTTATTTATAAATAAATAAAAGGTATTATTAATTATTTCGCCCAAATATACTTTTTCGTTTGGCATTGACATGTTCTTTTTATACCATTACTTGATGTTTCTTCCATAACTTAAAAATAAAATAAAACAAAACTTGATACACCACCTAGACAAGAGATGTCTATAACTAGGCTTTAAAATGTCAACATTGAATGAAGATCTAATTCTAACACCAAACAAACTTAGTTGTTTTGGACCACTGATGTTGTTTACATATAAAAAAAAAACATCAGGGTTTTGGTCAATCACCAAAAAATCAATATTGATTACGACCAATAAACACAGAAGCACATTAACTATAGTTGGTATAGATTCAAAGTAATTTTGATCTTTCATGTCACAAGTACAGGCAGTCCTCTTCCTAATACGGAAAATTAACCCTTTCTGTCCACGGTTTTATAAATATAAACTTCTATCAAACATGAAACTTCCCAAAGAAATTACCAACTTCATCAAAAGCATTCCCCACCTTCCACTCAGTGATCTGATTCTCAAATAATGTTTCTTAGCAACCGCACTATGGTAGAATAAAGTTCTATCCATCCCCTGCATGCTCTGTTCCCAGTTGGAATAAATTGTGTACTAGTTACCTTTTCCGGGCAAGTAAGAATTCTGATATCTGCAAAGAACATTTAAAATTCAACCTGGCCATTGGTAATACATCAGACGGTGTACATTTTAACTATTGGACGTTCTGCACAACATGACCGCAAAATCTAGACTAATATAAAATTAAGTACGACGGTATATATGTATGAATAAGTAATTAACCTTAAAGGAAGCCTCCACCAGTCCATGCGGAATCTGATTTTCCGTTGTGACCAACAGCCTTTCTATCAGATGAACTGCCGTTATATAAGTGATCATATCCATCATCCTTCGAATCATCCCAGCCAGCCCAACCATCATTGCTACGAGAGGCAGTCACTTTTATATTATTATCTACCTTCCTGTTGTCTTTCATGTCCCAATCATCCCAAGAACTTGAGTTATAAGAATTATTATTGCCAACAGAAGAAGTTTGTCCTCCAGAAGTAGAATTCCATCCTCTATTCTCGTGTTTAAACTCGTTATGATATCCATTCTTCACACCATCATTTTGTTGCCAGTTATCGGTTTTCCAGTTCATGCCATCTTTAGTGTACTCCTCAACCTTCTGCAAAGCCATTGCCATGACCCCTTTCATGATGCCTCATGTCCTCTGGCCAATCTCACTTGTCCTTGCAGTGACAACATTTATAGTTTCATTAACCCTGATATCATAGCCACCCTCCTTAACCTGCAATAAAGGAAGGAAAACGATAATGCTCGTGTATGTAATTCCAGATCCCCCAATATCCTTGTTTTATAGTTAGCTCGACCATCTCACCAGCCATAACTAAATCTGAGAAACTTCTCGATGTGATCGCCACCAGGTGCCCGAAGTAAGGTGTCGTTAAGGTTTGTACAAACAAATTTCTAGTTTCCTTTTCATCCAAGGGTGGATCAACTTGCACAGATAAATCCCTCTATCTCTGTGCGTACTGTTGGAAACTCTCGTTATGCTTATTCTTCAGGCTCTGCAGCATAACTCGGTCTGGCCTCATATCATTGATATGCTTGAACTATTATAAGAAATACTTGGCTAAGTCTTTTCATGTCTTGATATGAGTTCGGCTGAGCTGGTTGTACCACCGGATAGCTGAACCGGACAAGCTCTCTTGGAAGCAGTGGATCAGGAGTTGGTCATTTCCCCCATGTCCTGTCATCTTCCGACAGAACATAGTGATATGGGCTGAAGGGCAGCTGTTCCCGTTGAACTTCTCAAACTCAGGAATTTTAAACTTAGGTGGAAGCACCAAATCTGGAACCAAGCTCAGCTCCATTGCGTCCACTCCATAATAATCATGGTCCCCTTTGACCATCTTCATCTGATCTTCTAACATCCTGATTTTCTCTTCCATCTTCTTTGCCTTATCCTCATCGTCAAAATCTGAGATAGGGCAGTCGTTCGGATGACTGTCAGAGTTGGCTGCAGAAGTTCGTATATTTGCCACCGATACAGCTTTCCCCTTGGTGGCAAATGAGTCACCTTGCAGTCCGAGTAAGATCCCAGATGAGACAACCACTTGTGCGATCGGTGATATGGTTACCCCCTCAGACGCACCTACTTCGGGTGCACTTGTCTTTTGTTGTAAACCAGACAGCTTAGCCACGATTTGGTCGACTAAGGACTCATGGCTTTTCGTTATGGAATCCAAAGTACTCTTATTGTTCTGGGTCATTTTGTCCTCCAACACTTTCTGCAGTTTTGCCATGTTCTCTTCGATCTTCTCGATTCTGGCTTTCATTTGTCTCTTCTTTGCTCGAGTATTATGTGGGTGATGCGTGTCTTGAGCTTGTGGAGGTAAGCTTGGTGTCTGAGATATGTTCTATTGGTTAATACGAATATAAAAACATGGAAAATATAAAAGTAAACATGAAATATAAAATGCAAGGAATGCAATGCATGATGTATGCAATTTGGAGGCATTGATGCAGAAAAGTGTCCATTATTATAAATAATCTTTATTCAGACAAAAATGTTTTATCTTTTAAGAGACATAAAAACAATCAAAGGTACACCCGGACTAAATCCTCTATACCCCGAACAACTTCTAGTAGGTTGACAAGTCTTCTGCCTTCATCTGTCACTGGTTGAATGCCTTGTTGAACCACTCCAGCTTCCCTTGCCAGGTTGTGGAGATGATGGGTTGCCTTCTACACTTGATCCAGGAAATCTCGGATAACTGCGTCTCTGGCCTTTACCCTTTGCTGTGCTTGCTCCTAACGGAAACGCCACTGTAAACCTCCGTCGAAAGGCACTATCTGAAGCTCGTTCTCTTTTTTTTGAACACATCTACAATAGCTTCTAACTCAGCTATTGTCTTGCCATCCTTTTCATGTTGTTTCTCTAGATCAGCCACCCGGATTCTCAAGCGTTGGTTCTGATGTTGACTGTCTGCTAAGTGCCTCTGAGCAGTCTTCAACTGTTCCTTCCAAGCTCGTTCATCAGGCCCCTCGAACTTCCTTTTCAGACTGTGAGCTTCGTCTTTCCAGTATTCAGAGGTTACTTTCAACTTGGAGTTATCATTGACTTTATCTTGATACCTTTTTCTCAAGTCTTCGCTTTTTTGTTCTTTTTTCAGTTTGTCTGCTCTATCTTTTTGAGAGTCGGCATCTAGCTTCCACTGATAACATTCAGCTTCAAGTTCCTTTACCCTCTGCTTCAACTCATTGTTCACAGCTTCGAACTCTGCCTTGGCTATCTCAAGTTCGAAAGGGACAGACCTGAGATATTCCTTTATGGATCGGGTGTCTTCACAGTCTGGCACCGGGATGTTGGTATTTTTCCTCAATCTTTGCCATTCCACATAATCCGGAGTAAGTATGTCTCTAGCAGCTACAACATTCGTCCAGAATACTTTCTTCCATGAATCGGCTGCTTCCTTAATCATTTTCTTATAGCTGTTACCGTGATACACAAACTCTGATCTAGCTAATCCGCTTGTTACTGGGACAAACTAATGTGCCCCATACTGTCTAAGTGCTAACAACGGAGCATACCCAACTGCACCCCAAAGTCTGAGTAAGGTCATAGTATCAGAATCCCCACACCGGAAAAGAACGTCAACGAGGAACAACCAAGGGCTCTCCAAGTAATATCCCAATCCTAAAGATGTGAAAAGACTTTCATCCACTTTTCCTTTGAAACAATTTCATGTCACTTTATTGTGATGAACTCTCCCAAAGGTGAATAGGTGGTGCTAAATTGGTGGTAGGCAACCCCGTTAGTCTTCCAAAAGTGGTTGTGAATCCAGACTTGAAGGAACTGAACACACCCAATGAACCTTCCTCCACCAGCTCTTCTGCAATGATTGAAAGACCGAAAGGTCTCGGCTAAGATGGCCGGTGCTGGGTTAACTCGCCCTGGAAGTTGTTCAAATAGTTCCACCACGGCTGCGTTGATGCACCCCAAAGTCTTAGGAAAGATAACTAAACCGTACATACCTAGTACAAAAAGGTCTATAGTATTCCATTCATTAGGGCGGTTCTTCATTAGTTGCCTTATGTGGATCCACTCTATTCCTTCCCTGCTACCTTTGTATCGGAGTGGATCAGTTACCCATTTTTCATCAACTCATGTAATCTTGGCCAGTCCGTTCTTGAAATATTGAATCTTGATGTGTTTGATATATGCCCTCTCTAGTCTGATACTTTCGAAGTGTAGTAGTGTAGTGTACTCTTCGATAGTGGGTACCATGTCCTCCCGGTTAAAGGTGAAGCAACTATATCCCGGGTTCCAGAACTGAATCAAGGCTCAGAGCAGGGGCTCATTAGTCTTGACATGAAGTAAGAGGGCAATATCACCATATCGTTGGTTGAACTTCTGCTTTCTGTCATTCTTCCAACTGTCCCAAATGTTCCGCACCTATTGGACATCGTTCTGTTTTAGGCTGACAGAGGCGTAGCTAACCAGCTCTGACACATAGTTCCCCTGAAAACTGTCTCCCTTCTCTTCTCGAACCATAGTCGTGTCTCGGCGTTTTCAATCTCTTGTATTACAACACCTTTGTCCATTAATTCATATTATTTTGTGTGTAACAAACACTTTTTAGGGATCAATAGCCTCTTGTTATGATGCAAATGCTAAAAAACAAACACAAATGCAAAAAAGTTAGTAAATAAAAATAAATAAATAAATAAAAATGACGAAAGGGAAAAAAACACAAAGACATGGTTAAGGTAAAAGTATCATAGGTTTTGGAATGTGGTTTCAGGGTAGGCTCTAATTCTCCATAGGCTCCGGGTTTAGGTTCTAAAAAAACAGTACCCGATTTCTCCTTGCCGGTGCCCCCTTAGGCTTGTCAGACCCTTAGTCCTAAACCCATCAGAGGCTTGTGTGGATTAAGTTAAACTCGAGAGGACACATTCCCTTATGCCCGCACAGTGAATAAATTCACACGAAGGCATCACTTTTACCCCCATTTAAAATAGGGTTTAGAGCTCGGGTTTAGAGCCTTAAGTGAAAAAAGCTTTGAAGGCTGAAATCATTAGAAAACGATTAGTAAAACTATTTACTTGAAAATATAATCAAAAGTAAGCAATAAGGATCGAAATGTTACCTTAAAATTTAAACTTACCCTTTTCGTTAAAAAGATAACTAGAAATTACCTTAGCCTGACTCGCTTACATGTGTCCCCAGTGGAGTCGCCAAGCTGTCGGAACCGTCTTTCGGGTGGGCCCGAAATTGGGCTTCGACCTAGGAAAACAGATTAGGAGTCGCCACCGATCATTTATCTAAAAATAAATAGGTTGACCGGATACCTTATTTCTTACCTGATCTGCATCTTACCAGTGATATGTCGGATTCGGGAGTCAGTTATAGTCAAAGAAGGGTTAGCACCTTTGAGCTGCCCTTTCGGTACTACGTAATTTCCAGTTGTCTTTAATTAAAAAAGTTGAAAGTTTAAATTAAAGAGAAAATCGCCTCAGTGACCAAAAATGCCTTATAATATACGATTTTAACCAACTTTTTTTGGATTTGCCAAAATGACCAACAAAATCGCAACGCGATCCCCAGAATCGCAAATCAGTTTCCAAAATCGCAACGCGATTCTTGACAATCGCAATGCGATAGTACAAATTCGCATTGCGATTTTCCAGAATCGCAACGCGAATATGAAAATCGCAACGTGAACACATAAATCGCAACGCGTATCCGTAAATCGCAACGCGTATCCGTAAATCGCAATGCATATCCGTATATCGCAACGCGTATCCGTAAATCGCAACGACAATACGTAAAATCGCAACGCGTATCCGTAAATCGCAACGCGATTTTTAAAGCGCCATTATAATCGCTACGCGTATTTTATTTTCAAATTACAAAAACGAATATTAAGACAAAATCCCGTAATCGCAACTCATAACCTAAAACCTAAAATCACAACTCAGTCTCATCTCCATCTCTCACTCTCTACGGCGAAATCCGTCCCCATCTCCGAAGATTTCCGTCCCCATCTCCGACGAAATCCCTCACAACCATTCACGGTCAGAAATCCCTCACAATATTCAGAAATGGAAAATCAACCTCCGAGGGTTAGTTTTTTTAATTATTTTTATTTTGAAATTTTTGCATTATTGTAGGTTTTTCATATTGAAACTGATGATAAGTTTACTGGTCATTTCAATAATAGATTAACCATTTCACTTAGATTTCATTTCGCGTTACGATTCTCTCGTTGCGATTTTCATTTCGCGTTGCTATTCTCTCGTTGCGATTTTCAAGTTAGTATTTGTCTTTGTCTTTGTTCTGTCTTTTGTTTGAAGTAATGCAATCCATTCAAGTTTCAATTTGCAGAAGAGTCGCAACGAGATAAATGAAAATCGCAACGTGAAAATGACTATCTGCAACGAGAAAAATGAAAATCACAACGAGAGAATCGCAACGCGAAATGAAAATCGCAACGAGAGAATCGCAACGCGAAACCAAAATCGCATTGCGATTTTCATTTCGCGTTGCGATTCTCTCGTTGCGACAGTCATTCTCTCGTTGCGATTTTCATTTCAACCAAAAGACAAAACAGTGTTGCAAATTTTAGTTTCAAGAATAAACTACTACTTTTTATGTTTATTGTTTTTGGTATATCTTCACAGTGTAGTTTTTGGTATATCTAACTTGGTATGTTTATTGTTTTTGTAGAAATTTTTTTCGGCTTCATTGACATTAAGGAATAAAGTTAGCCTAGCCACTACAATTGCTTCGAAGCTTTCACCTGCACAAAGACAATTGTTTGAGGAAACCTGCTTCGGGCCATGGCTGAGAGTACAGCATCCGGGTGGAGATGCTAATTTGACCCATTTGTGGCTTCAGACCATGACATCAAATCTACCCGACAGTATACAACGTGGTGAGGAAGAGATATGGTTTCATTTTCCACCAGCGTATACTTGTTTTGGGCGGAAGGAGTTCTGCTTAATCACTGGTCTATGATTCGGACATAATGTTGTAGGCCGGTACACTCGTCATATTGCCCGCCCATCATGGTTATCCCGGGTTTTTCCGGATGAGTCAATGGAGAAGCCGAACCTACACGTCGACGACCTGAAGAAATTGTTTAATAAGAAAGCTGGTTTCACTCGGATGGATGACGTCGATGTTGTCCGAGTATGCCTTCTACTACTTGTGTATGCCGGCTTTTTAGGCAGAGAGGCCAGACAACCTATTCCTCGGGAGCTAATAATATTGGTAGAGGACCTGAATGCATGGAATTTGTTTCCGTGGGGTTCGTATATATGGAAAGCTACCTGGACTAAGTTGTCTACTGCCTTTGATGACCGCAAAAGTTTGTGTGGCGATGGGTCGAAATACACTTTGTCAGGCTTTGTTTGGGCCTTTAAGGTAAGAATTTCTATATAATGTTTCTAAAATTATAATTAATTATTTAACAATTACTAATTTTGTTATTATATTGTTTGTAGATTTGGATATTCGAGGCTTTTCCCAGCATGCGTACATATGCAATAAAAACGTCAAATGATATTCCCAGGGCTATTTCCTGGAAGAGGAAAAATCTGTTGGATTGGGAAGACTTAATACCATATGCGACAATAAATAATGTAAGTTAACACAAATACTTTCATATATATAAACAAGTTATTAATAGTAGACGTTTAACTTTGTTTGAGTTTTTATATTGTTAGGAGGCCAACATTCCATTACAAAGACTGACACCCACGGAGGAAGAGCTTGCCACTGATTGGTGGCAAGCTAGTCAGAGTTTTTTTGATGGCACGGATGATGAGCAGCATCCACTTCCTCCAATTCGAGAGCCATCACCTCACCCAGAGCCATCACCGATCGACCCGACTATACACCTCTAGAACGCGAGCCATCACCTATCCCGTCACATCATCGAGCCTCTTCTCCACCATCACCTCATGATAGGCGACCGGTAAAGAGGCCACGACATTTATCTCCTTGTTCTCCACCTCCACGGGATGAGTTACGTGATGAGGTCAATGCCTTGCGTGAGGAGATCGGTACTCTACGCGATAACGATGGTGCATGGCGTGTGGAGGTGTCAACTTTACGTGGTGAGGTTGCCGCTCTACGTGAGATGATAGTATCGTTGCAGAATGAGGTTCATACTCTACGTAACGAGGTAAGTTTAAGATTTTCCATATTTAACTTAATGATAAATTTACTCGTAATTTCACTTAGATTAGCCATTTCACTTAGATTGCTTAGTAAATTTATTCGGTTGCTGCCAATTCTGCTAAACTGTGTATTCTTTAACACTGTGAAATAGTATTTGTCTTTGTTTTGTCTTTTGGTTGAAAGTAAATTTGTTCGGTTGCTACCAATTCTGCTAAACTGTGTATTCTTTAACACTGTGAAATAGTATTTGTCTTTGTTTTGTCTTTTGGTTGAAAGTAAATTTGTTCGGTTGCTGCCAATTCTGCTAAACTGTGTATTCTTTAACACTGTGAAATAGTATTTGTCTTTGTTTTGTCTTTTGGTTGAAAGTAAATTTGTTCGGTTGCTGCCAATTCTGCTAAACTAATACCCTGAAGTCAGTATTTGTCTTTGTTTTGTCTATTGGTTGAAGTAATGCAATCCATTCAAGTTTCAATTTGCAGAAGAAGAAATAGTTTACTTTCGCAACACGAAACTTAAAATCGCAACGAGAGAATCGCAACGCGAAATGAAAATCGCAACGACAGAATTATTGCTTAATTGATTTGTTTAATTGATTGTTTTTTGATTGTTTAATTGATTTGTAAAAGTTGATTCAATAGTAGATGATTGGAAATAAGAATTATTGCTTATTTTTTGATTGTTTAATTGATTTGTAAAAGATGATTTGTAAAAGTTGATTTGTGTAATTGATGCGAACATAATTCTTATTTGTGCTTGTTTAATTGATTGAAATGTAATGGTTGATTTTGTTGATTTCAATCTGCATTATGTTGAAATGAAAATCGCAATGCGAAATGAAAATCGCAACGAGAGAATCGCAATGCGAAATGAAAATCGCAATGCGGAAATGAAAATCGCAACGAGAGAATCGCAATGCGATTTTCTTTTCGCATTGCGATTTTCATTTCCGCATTGCGATTCTCTCGTTGCGATTTTCATTTCGCATTGCGATTTTCATTTCGCATTGCGATTCTCTCGTTGCGATTTTCATTTCGCATTGCGATTTTCATTTCCGCATTGCGATTCTCTCGTTGCGATTTTCATTTCCGCATTGCGATTTTCTTGTTGGGATTTTCATTTCGCATTGCGATTCTCTCGTTGCGATTGTAATTTCCGTGTTGCGATAGTCAAATGCATGCCTAATAAGTGATAACAACTGAATAACAAGAGTTGGTTAAGTCAAAATGGTTGGCCTGAGTCATTAATTCAACTGAAAATGTTAAAAGTTCACACATAAAATCCACATAATACAACGTTTGCATTTAAAAATCACCTAAGTTAACAGTCCCAAAAGGTGAAGCCAATTGTGATTGGGATTTTAAAGATGATTGCCTTTTGCTTGACACCATATGAGCTTTGGATTTTGATGAGGATCCATATTTTGGTAGAGGAAAAGATGATTTTGATGGCACTGGTGATCCACATGTCAACCTTGTATGACCACTTTCCTTGCACCGACTACATGTCGATCTCTTCTTCTCTTCACCCTTAGACGGTATACGATCGTGACTTTTTGGTCGGCCAGGTAGCCTTCTGTCCATGGCTGGTGGCAAAACTGTTTGTAAGTCATCTGGTATGTCCCACTCAGAAGGATGTGGAATAGGGTAGACAATCTCGGCATAAGTCTGTCGATAAAATTATGTAGTGTAGCAATCCATAGCGTATGCGCTTGAATCATCTTGGTTTAAATGAAGAGCAACTTTTATAACATGGCCACACGGATAACCAGATGTTTGCCATTTCATACAACTACACGTCTTTGCATTTAGATCGACTAGCCCATTTAAGTTATTATCCAGTACTTGAAACAAAGTGTTTGAACATGGTTCAACTCTCCATGACGTTGACTTCACAACACGTTTCGTTATCTTTTTTTCAGTCCATGGTGTAACACGGTGTTCCAATGTTCCTGTAAATTTAAATAAACAATACTTAGTAAAATATATAAATATGATAAGTTACGAATTCAAAGAAATAATACCTGCATGGTTTCTTTTCTTGTAGTACCACTATTGAATAGAGGCTCGAAAAAACTCCATTAACGTAGTAATGGGTAATTTCCGGGAATGACGACTTAGAGCGTTGATTGATTCTGCACTATTAGACGTCATGAAACCATATCTTGCTCCAAGTTGATGTACTCTTGACCATCTTTCAAACCCGACATCTTCTAGTGTTTGAGCACACTGAGGCAAAACACGTCTTAAACAATTTATATGCTTATTGAAATCCACTTCCCGATAAGCTTTACAGCCTTCCAGTATGTCCATTTGTGCTTTTTTATACCAGCAGACCTTGATTTTAGATTTCTATACAAATGAACACCACAAAGTCCATGAAAAGCATCTGGGAAACACCTTCTAACAGCGTTGTCAATTGAGTTTGCCCTATCGGATATGATTGTCAGATTGCTAATAGGACCTATGCAATCCCTAAGATGCCCCATAAACCATGTCCATGAATCAGAGGTTTCAGATTTGCCAACCCCGTAAGCTATTGGCAATATCCCATTGTTAGCATCCATGGCTACTGCTAATAAGTTTACTCCAAGGTATCGACCTTTCAAATGTGCTCCGTCAACTATAATAACTGGGCGCATGCAAGTAATAAACGAACGAATCTACAAAATAATATACACAAGAAATATAATCATTTAAATGTGAAATGCATGTAACTAACAAAAATGAGTCAACAAAATTATATTGATTTACTAATCGTAGCACCAATGGCGATAAACAGCAACTCAAAGTGTCCATCTCTATCTGTTTTGATATGAGTTACCGACCCAGGATTTTTCAGCTTTAAATTGTGACAATAAGCCGGCAGTTGGGCAAACGATGCTTCTGGCGACCCCCTCAACAATTCCAAGGCATAACATTTGGCTCTCCAAGCTTGAGAATATGATATACTAATCTTGAACCGAGCATTCATGTCAGTCATAATTTTATGTCCCCGATATACCCTGCCATTCAAAAACATTAACTCAGCCAGAAAACCACCCAACACCTTTTTGTTTGCCTGTCTATGGTGAGGAAAAACTTGGGTTCTTGAACATGTATGTTTATCAATAAAAGTCCTAACTTGAAACATTTCGCAATCTTTTATTCTCTTTGCAATCATACGCCACGTACAGTTTTTGTCAATCATACACCTTGTTTCGAAACGATCTTTGCTTGATTTGTTAACTTTTAGTTGATAGCCATCTTCCACACATTTCGTATACAAAGCTATCTTCAAGTCTTCCTTTGTATCAAAACAATCATCTTTCTTGATACGAATAACTTTTGTGTAACAATCAACTGCTTTCTTTACCAACTCTTCTTCCGGTATCTGAAGTAATTCTGGCATATTCCAGTTATACGCCCGTGGCATTTTCTTTTCTTCGGGGACTTTTTCTTCTTCTTTTTCTTCTTCAGGATTATATGAATTATAGAATGGATGTTCAACATGTTCATTCACAGTCGTAACTTCCTCCTCATTATCATCAATAATACATTCTTCGGCAACGGCTGTTTCATCATCAAAATTCGGGTATTGACCAATATCAAAATCATTACACGCAGGGTCTGTTTCTTCTTCTGAAACATCATCAAAATCCGTGTATTGACCAATATCAAAGTCCGGATATTGACCAAGACCAAATTTCGAATACTGACTAGTACTCACAATTTTATCTGTTGGCTCATCATCGTCTAACTGGTCAATACGAAAACCGGAATTTGGTGCTGAAAGTTGATTGGGATTTGGATTAGAGAAAGGTTGTGGGTTTTGAGAAAAACTTAGTTGATTACTACCCGCTACTGACCCAACAATACTACTTCTAGGTTCAACAACATACAATGTAACATCATCTTGTGAAACAATAATGTAAGCAATGAATCGTTCAACATCTTCATTGTCGGTTAACAAATAAACTTTACCATTTCTCTGATAAGATAGCCTAAATCCACTTAGGGGCTCTAAATTCAATTTATTTGAAACACGTAGCATTAGAGTTTCATAAGTTAACTTTTGTAAAGACAATTTTAGTTGAAGATTCATGGGTAAAGGCATATATTGTAAAACACCATGAACATTATCCCATGACCCTTCAAAACACAAATCTATCCAAACATGATCAACATTAGATGATTTCATGGTTGTAAATTAATTTACTAAACAGACGAGCTGCGAAACTAAAACCTGTTGCCGGATTGGGAAGGATGTCGTTGGATATAGGAACGGATGTCGCCGGAGAGAGTGATAGATGGAGATGGAATGAGCTGCGATTTAGGGATTTAGTTTATGATTTGCTGCTGTTGCGTAGTTATATACCCAAAATTTCAGTGTTGTGATTTACAGATTCTCGTTGCGATTTACGGATTATCGTTGCGATTTACAGATTCTCGTTGCGATTTACGGATTATCGTTGCGATTTACGGATACGCGTTGCGATATACGGATACGCATTGCGATTTACGGATACGCGTTGCTATTTACAGATACACGTTGCGGTTTACGGATACGCGTTGCGATTTATGTGTTCGCGTTGCGATTTTCATATTCGCGTTGCGATTCTTGAAAATCGCAATGCGAATTTGTACTATCGCATTGCGATTTTCAAGAATCGCATTGCGATTTTGGAAACTGATTTGCGATTCTGGGGATCGCGTTGCGATTTTGTTGGTCATTTTGGCAAATCCAAAAAAAGTTGGTTAAAATCGTATATTATAAGGCATTTTTGGTCACTGAGGCGATTTTCTCTAAATTAAAAGGTAAAATAATGATCCCAACTACTTACAATTGATTGATTTGAAAACGTACCATTTAAAAGTCAAAATATGTGTTAGAAGAGATAAATAAATAATAAGGAAAGTAAAACAAATGAAATAAGGAAAGTAATAAAAAAATAAAGTAAATATAAAAATGAATAGAATACATAAAATAAATAAAATGAAGAAAAATAATAACACTAATATATACATAGCAAACAACTAAATAAAAATAAGATGATAATGCAAATAAATAAATAAAACAAATAAAAGGAAGATAAAAAGATAAAAATAGAGAATAAAAATAAAAGAAAATAGATAAATAAATAAATAAAATATAAAAAAGTAAAAGTGTATATATATAAGTAGAATAATAATAATAAAATAATAGAAAATAGAAAATCAAAAGTAAAAGAATATATATATATATATATATATATATATAGGAAATAAAATAGGAAATATAAATATATATATATATATATATATATATATAATAATAATAATAATAATACTAATGATAAAAATATATATATAATAAAATTAATAAAACGTAATATATATATATAAAAAAAGTAATAAAAAAAAGAAAATTAAAATTTAATAAACAAATTGAAGTTGACAGGGGTTAAATTGAAAAGAAAGGCAAATCATGTGGCCAAATTAAAAGGGAATTGGGGTTTAAAAATCGATTTTGGGGGGGTCAAAATAGGCGTTTTAAAATAAGAGGGACAAAAAGTGCAGTTTACCCCTTTTGACGAAAACACGCAGATCCTTCTCGGGTCTGGGTCGACACGCGGGTCACCATTACGATCCATGGGCCAAGTATAAAGCTTAATTTTTTTTCAAAAAATGCTCATTTCTCATCTCTTCACACGAGAGCCCACCCTAAAATATTTTCTCTCAAAATGTTCATCCTAAAGGATGAACACAGCCATGGGTTTCCAGATTCCGGCCGTTGGCCACCGTGCGCCGCCTCGCCGCCACCGTTAATCGGCGGCAAAAAATGTTTTTTTTTCCAAATCTTTTCCTCTCTTCTTTTAGAAAATCAAATCGGTTTTGTTAAAAACGATCCTCGGGGGCCTAGATCTGACGCCAAAGATCTCGACTAGCCCCCTATATTAATCGGCAAAAACGTTTTTCTTGGGTTTGATCCGAAACAAAAAAAATGATGAACAACACACATGCAATGGTTTAAAGCAATAAATCTACGAGCTTTTACCTTTTCTCTTCGAAAAAGCATTGTTCTTGGCTACAATTTGCTCGAAAATTTATGCTCTTTATTTCGTATTAACTGTCCCCCCACAAATGGGTTCGACTACATGTATTTATAGTCTAAAAAGAAATTGTTCTTAGAGATTGTATCCGAGTAAAACTCGGTTTGGTTGTGGTTGTTTGAAGCCCCATTAGCGCACGTTGCTTTGCTTGTGTTTCATGTGCTTACGTCTGTTGGTGGTTGTTTGATATTTAAGAGTTCACGGCGTCGAGAAAACCAGCCGAAGGAAGCGTGAGTGGCGAGGACTCGTTCATCGGGCATTGCGCCACCGCTTGGAACGCTAGGGTTTTGAAAACCCTAGCTTGTTGCGTGTTTGGGGTCTGTTGGGTCAGCGTGGGCCTGCTTGTATTTGGGCCATCCGTTGTTGGGTCTGTAAATGTAAAATAAAACCTAAATTAATAAAAATATATATTTATTATATAATGTAGTTTATAAATAAAAAAATATATTATATAATATCAATGGTCGAAATGCAGTGTCTTCAAGTAGTATTCGAGGAACCCGAAGTTGTTTGTCGGTCGCCACTCACCGGATATTTCGATTGGCTTCCTTTGTTTCTCTTGTTCCTACGGTACCCGCCTCCCATAAGGACATTCCTTAGGGCACCCCGTCTAGTCCAATACCTTCTACAAGTTTTGCAAAAGTGACGAGGTTGTGTAAGGCTGCAGTTGTTGACGTAGCAAAACTTTGTGTTGGTTGATTCACATCTTGAGCACTTTAATGCTGCCTCCGGCATAGGTATGTTGGCCTTAGAACCCGGTCGTATCAAGCCCGCTACTCCACCTACTCCATGTGGTTGTGATTGTGAAGGTGGCGGCGGTGGCGGAGGAAATCAAATACTTGGTATATTCAACAAGATTTAACAAAAGTTAACACTAGGAATATTTATCTTTTGAAATTTTGACTTAAAAAATGAACAAATTCAAAGAATAAAAAATGAAAGAAACCCCGACTTGTTGCCAGTTAGGTGGATCAAGATAAGCTGGGATTGAATTAAAAACCATGGTTTCCTTGATTGATTTCTTTCACTTTTGTGAAGGCAAATAATAATGGGGTAGAAATGAATCACATCAAACAAAGAGAGAAAGCAAAGCAAAGAAGATGAGATGTGGAATGAAGACAGAAGCTACAAAAATCAAAAGGAGATCACTTAGCTCCTTTATGTATAATATTTGTACAATAAATAAGCCTCCCAGTCGACTCCTTTTGTTTCATTGATTTTTAGGTTTTACAAAAGGCGATGTTTCTTAACCCTTAAACATTTTGCTTTTGTTTTATTTTATTGTTTCTTAAGCTGACCATATAGTGATTCCTTTCTACTTAGAAAAAGTAGAGATTAGCGGCTCTCCTCTTGCGGTTGCAAGCAAGGAGAGAACATGGCTAAACCAACTTATCTGATTTAATACCAAGATTTAACTAGATTTTGTTTTAAATCGAAGTAATTTCTGACTATAATCTATCATTGCATTTTATGTCTTTGGATAGCTAACTGAACTATAAACTCAAGTGATCTCATTGATTGACTAGGGTGTTGTCTTTTCTAAATGTTCTTAATTCAACTGAACTATATAGTGTTTTACTTCATATTTTTAATGGAAGCATTCAGCAGTGTCATTAATTTAGATTTAATATGTATTATAAAGTTAGAGGGACCAAATTATGATAAATTAGAAAAATGTAAGTATAATACAATAGAGAGACTAAAATCTAGTGCAATACCATTAAAGACTAGCCCATATTGACACGAGGCCATTCTTAACGGTCTAAAATCAAGTTTGCTTATACTTGCTAAGCTCTTTAATCGGCCCAACCCAATGTTGTAAAACGAATAGATATTTCACATAAGATATGCAAAATAATTAGAAACATTTCCTCCTCCTCTTCTTCTTTTATTTAATTAAATATAGTATACAAGTAGCATCCCTTCCAAATTTCTTAATATTTTTATGTTAAAAAATAATAAAAATTCTATTTTAATTTTTTTTTTTGTAACTTCATGTATTGATATGTTTTTATTGGCATTCATTCAATGAATCAAAGTTGTTCGGCTTCAATCTCTCGACATGGTTGTCTCTACCATGTGGAGGTCAATTGCAAACATATGTCCTCTCTTCCACCAAAACATTGCTTGGTCAGTTGGTAATGGTGAAACCGTCAATGCTTGGAACGATTTATGGATCCCTTCTCTTGATGTTCTTTCAGAATACTCTCCTGCTCCATCCATTCAAACTGATGCTATGAAGGTCTGTGAGATGACCCATGGGGATGGCACTTGGAACTGGGCTTCCATTCACTATATTTTTTTCTCCCTACAGTGATCCCTCACATTCAGAACATCGTGCCCCATTCAATCGACGTTGGACCTGATCGATGTTATTGACGCGTTGATCTTAAGAGAAATTTCTCTGTTAAAATCGCCTACGCCTCCCTCAATAATTTGAATTGGGGTGATAAGGATTATCGCTGGTTTGTTATCTGGAAGCTAAACATTCCCGAACGCATCCGCGGATTCTTATGGCTTGTGATCCAGGACAAGCTGCTCATCGTTGCGCTCGGCACATCGGAGCAGAATCATCCTGCTCGATTTTCAATGCTCCATCATGCCATGTGCCTATCATTAAGTTGTTATTAAAGATAGAAATAGGACCGAATAAATCAATTTTAAGATCACTCTAATCTCATCCTAAAACGAATATATTTTAAATATGATGTGTCTCAATATTTTCCTCATAAAATTTATGTTAAGCTTAAACTTAATTTAATTTTTAAAGTTTACAAGAATAAATTAAAATTTGTCTGATTCAAATATTTTATCCATTCCTAATTATTATATATAAAAAGCTGTTGGATTTTCTGGTTCACAAAACTTGGATTTTAGGCATAGTATTTGCACTTGATGGAGTCCTTTTCCCATGGGGCGGGCGGGATTTGCTTTAATTGAAATTTTCCACCTTTTAACAGTCCGCCAACCAAAACGCTTTGAAGCCGTAGATGATCCCTTAATCGACGGCCAAAAACTGCACAAATACAAGTCACACGGATCCATACATAAAACCTTTATCTGAAGGGGCTCCGATTTCACTCACTTCAATCAAGGCCCCAACCAATAAAATCAAAATTCACGTATCCACGTATCAGCCGTCGATAACGTACTTATCCAACGGCTTACCTTACCTTCTCGTCCCTACTGGAGAGAAAGACACCCTTAGACTCCCTATTTAAACTCCATTCACGCCTTTTGGACTGTAAATCAGCTTTTGTATTCTTCTTCTCTGGAAATCTCTTCGAATTAACGGAATGTCGGGCCATGGCAAAGGAGGCAAAGGGTTGGGCAAGGGCGGAGCCAAGCGGCATCGGTAGGTTCTCCGGGATAATATCCAAGGCATAACCAAGCCGGCGATTCGAAGATTGGCTCGTAGAGGCGGCGTAAAGAGGATCAGCGGTTTGATTTAAGAGGAGACACGTGGCGTCCTGAAGATCTTTTTGGAGAACGTGATCCGTGACGCCGTTACCTATACGGAGCACGCCAGGCGTAAGACGGTCACCGCCATGGATGTTGCCTACGCCCTCAAGCGGCAGGGAAAGACTCTTTACGGTTTCGGTGGTTAAGTTGATTTTAGGCTATAATTAGTTACCTGCTCTGTAAATCCTTTGCAACGGATTGTTGTTTTAGGGCTCCTGTTTGGCAATTGGTGTGATGATGATGTAGTATCAGCGTCTTTGATTAGAATGCAGTATTGTTTCAGTCTGGAACGAAAAATTTCTCATGCTTCGATGTTGAATTCGAATTAAATCAGCTTACATAATCATTGATAGTGTTGAAGTACCTTCCCAGCAAATAAAGTACAATCTCCCAAAAATTTTAGAGAAATTGAATGCTTCTTATGTTACCCAGCACATCTCAATTTGCTTTCAGACCCATTTCTGTCACTTCCACATTCTAAATCTTTTATTATAAGTTCCTTAGAACCCTCGCCACTGTTTCGAGAACCCTAAAGATGGCTTCCATCCACTGTCAGAGCAAATGGGAGGGAACAGTGGAGTGTATAGAGAACGACTGGCAACATTGTTCAGTATATTGAGAAATAAATAAGTAAATAAGTAATTTTTTTATAACTAAATAAATGAGAATATAAAAAAAAATATTTAAAATTGATAACGAAATCTAGTTAATTATGCTTATATCTTTGAATTATTGTAGATATTTTATTAAGAGAAAAAATTTATAAGTGTTTATAAAACACTTATTACTCACAAGAAAGTTCTTTAATATTAAGAGAAAAAAATGATTTAAGATAATTTTGAAACAAAATGAGCTAAAATATTTATAGTTGAAATTTAAGAACTAATATTTGAAAATACCCTAAAATCTAATGACAAAATAATTTTCTCATACCATTTAGTAGCTTATGTTTTAACAGCCTATTTTTAACTTAAAAATCGGTGCATATTCAGTGCACTTAAAGTATTGAAAATTAGTTTGATTTTTAAACATTAGCAACCCCATTTTCTCCCATAATTGTTGACTTTACAATCTCTCACTTTAAGATTGATTTTAATCTATCTTCACACATTGATCGATGCAGCATCTTTCTGGTTTTGTTACTCTAGCATGCAAACTGAAGTTGAACACAACTTCAGTTAGTCCGTGGTTACCGTCTTTGTCAACATGTCTGTCGGATTTTGAGCTCGACTAATCTTTTCAAGTTTCAAAATCCAATCTTCAAGAAGAGATCGAATAAAATGATATCGCAATTGTATGTGCTTCGTCCTGGAATGAAAAGACGGATTCTTCGCTAGATGGATAGCACTTTGATTGTCACAATACAAAACATTGTTTTTTTTTGTTTATTGCCTAACTCTTCCAAGAAACTTTGAAGCCAAACCATCTCCTTGATGGCTTCCGTAACAGCGACATATTCTGTTTCAGTTGTGGAGAAAGTAACTATCTTCTGTAGTTGAGAAACCCAACTCACTGCGGTTCTTCCTAGAATATAGACATGCCCTGTAGTGCTCATTCTGATGTCAATATTTCTGGCTAAGTCAGCATATATATAGCCTGTCAGTATCGTATCTCCACCTTTGAAACAAAGTTCTTTGTTTGTGGTACCCCACAAATATCTAAGGATCCATTTGACTGCTTCCCAATATACCTTGCCCGGATTATTCATGTACCTGCTAACAGCTCCCACTGCTTGAGCAATATTTGGTATGGTACAAACCATGACATACATCAGACTTTCAATTGCTAAGGCATACGACACCTTCACCATGTGTGCACGTTTTCCCTCCGTCTTTGGTGACTGTTCTTTGGAGAGTCTGAAATGAACACCTAAAAGTATACTTACTGGTTTAGCATCTTGCATGTTGACCTTAGAGAGTACTTTATTGATGTACTCAGCCTGTGATAACAGCAAAGTTCCCGAGTTTGTGTCTCTTTTGATCCTCATCCCAAGAATCTGCTTTGCAGCGCCCAGATCTTTCATTGCAAACTGCTTCGACAATTTTTGCTTCAAGTTTATAATCTCTTGCATATATGAGCATACAACGAGCATGTCATCAACATACAATAATAAAATAATGAAGTTGTTGTCGAACTTCTTGATATAACAATAATGATCTGCTTGGCATCTGGTAAAACCGCTACTACTCATGAAACTATCGAACCTCTTGTACCACTGTCTATGAGCTTGTTTTAAACCATACAAGCTCTTCTTCAACCTGCATACCAGGTTTTTCTTGCTTGCCTCTATGAAGCCTTCTGGCTGTCTCATATAGATTTCTTCATTCAAATCACCATGAAGGAAAGCTGTCTTTACATCTAACTGCTCAAGATGTAAATTTTCTGCAGCTACAATTTTCAACACCAGTCTGATTGTAGACAGTTTCACGACTGGAGAGAAAATTTAATTGTAGTCAATACATTCTTTTTGCTGAAAACCTTTGACAACCAATCTTGCTTTGTAGCAATCGTACTCTTCTTTGATCCTATAAATCCACTTGTTGTGGAACGCTTTCTTGCATGGTTCCCACGTCTGATTTGACATAAGCGAGTTCATCTCTTCTTTCATGGAAGACTCTCACTTGATCGAATCCTCCACCTGCATTGCTTCATCATAGCACTCTGGTTCACCATTGTCAGTCAGCAACAAGTAGTGCAAAGAAGGCGAATAACGCTGGGTTAGTTTAGGAATTCTGGAGGAGCATCTCAATTCTGGTGTGCCTGGTTCTTCTTGAACTGCTTCTGTACTGATCTGAACATCATTTCCAAAAATCTCATCGAACACAGCAAATTCATTTGTTTCAGCTTCGATATTGGAGTTATTTGTTTCTACGGTTGACCTGTCTTTGTACATCACATTCTCATTAAAAATGACATCTCTGTTTCTGATGATCTTCCGATTTTCATAGTCCCAAAACCGGTAACCGAACTCATCACCACCATAACCAATAAAGACGCATTTGTTGGACTTGGCATCAAGTTTACTTCTTTCAGCAGAGTTTATGTGTACATAAGAAATACAACCAAACACTCTTAAGTGTGAAAGATTTATTTCTTTATTGCTCCAAGCTTCCTCTGGTATTCCACCATCCAAGGGAACTGAGGGCCCACGGTTGATCGGGTAAGTTGCAGTGTTGATAGCTCCAGCCCATAGCAATTTGGATAATCCGACATGTATCCTCATGCTTCTGGGACGTTCATTCAGAGTTCTGTTCATGCGCTCTGCTACGCCATTCTGCTGCGGTGTCATGAGAACTGTTGTCTCCATCTTAATCCCATTGTTTGCACATAAATCTCTAAATCTACTATTTCTGTACTCTCCTCCATTGTCAAACCTCAACTGTTTGACTTTCAAACCAGTCTCATTTTCCACCATGACCTTTCGTTTTCTGAATGTATCAAAGACTTCTGATTTCTTCTTCAGAAAATAAACCCACACCTCCCTTGTAGAATTATCGATGAAGGTGACATAATATAATAAGCTTGTAAGAGATGAAACTGGAGATGGTCCCATACGTCAGTATGAACCAACTCTAACTTTTCTGCCTTGGGTGTCTTACCAATCTTTGTAAAACTGACTTTCTTTTATTTGCCAAAGATGCAATCCTCGCATAGTCCGACATCTACATTCTTTAGATCTGGCAGATTCCTTTTTGACAAAAGTGTCTTCATCCCTTTCTCGCTCATATGGCCAAGCCTTTGGTACCATAGGTTTGATTTTTCATTAGCATCTGCTACTGAAATAATATTCTCTAAATTTGAGGTTACATAGAGAGTATCAGTCTTCTTACCACGAGCAATGACGAGTGCTCCTTTGGTAATCTTCCATTCACAGCCTGAAAAGGTTATACTATAACCTTCTCCTTCAAGTTGTCCAACAGAAATCAAATTTCTTTTGAGGCCAGGAATATGTCTCACTCCTTTCAGCTTCCAGGTGGTCTGGTTTGGCAGCTTTAATCGAATGTCTCCTTTTCTGACGATCTTTAAGGTTTCATCATCAGCTAGATGAACCTTCCCAAAATCACTATTGACATAGTTCTCCATGATTTCTCGGCATGGGATAGAGTGGAAAGATACCCCTGAATCCAAGATCCATGATTCAATCGGATTGTTGACGCTTAGAATCATGGCATCACATGTCTCCTCTGTCACGTTGGCAGATTCCTGTACGCCAGTATTTTTCTTCGGTGCTCGGTAATCTCTTTTAAAGTGACCCTTCTTGCCACAGTTATAACAGGTAAAATCTTTCTTTCCCGTTCTTGATTTTCCCCTTCTGGATTTGGATCTGCCACGATTTGAATTTCTTTCTGAAGTTCTCCCTAGGTTGATGCTTTACCCAATTCTCTCCGTCGAATTTCTTCGCTCAGTACCAGATCACGAACATCGTCGAATTTTAATTTACTATTTCCCGACGAGCTGCTAACAGCTGTAACAGTAGCATTCCAACTGTCTGGTAGAGATGATAAGAGAATTAAAGCTCAGACTTCATCATCAAATTCAATTTCCACGGAACTCAACTGGATTGTAATTGTGTTGAGTTCATTTAGGTGTTGAGTCACTGATGCCCCTTCCGCCATCCGCAAATTGAATAACCGCCTCATCAAATGAACTTTGTTTGAGCTAATGACTTCTCATACACACTGGAGAGAGCCGCCATAAAACTCGACGTGGTCTTTTCCTTTGCTATGTTGAAAGCAACATTGCGGGATAACGTCAGTAGGATAACTCCGATGGCTTGTCTGTCGAGAAGAGCCCAGTCTTCATTCTTCATGTCCTCTGGTTGCTTTCCTAAGAGATGTTGATATAGATTTTTCTGGTATAGAAAATCTTCAATCTGCATCTTCCAAAAGCCAAAGTCTGCACCATCGAACTTCTCAATTTTCACCTTCTCTTCGTCTGCAGCCATCGATCCTACTCGAATCTGGCTTCGTTTGGATCGTTTCTGACAATTCTTGTAAACCACCGTGTATTAGAACACCTCCGTCGACAAATTCGTATCGCCGACAAAATTTCACTATTCACAAAATTTACTATTCACATGAATAGTAATGAATAGCAACCTCGCAAAAAATTGACAAAATTCACAACCAAAAGCTCTGATTACCAATTGTTGGGAAATAAATGAGTAAACAAGTAATTTCTCTATAACCAGATTAATGAGAATACGAAATAAAAACGGAAAAATAATACCCGAAATTGATAACGGAGTTTAGCCAATTATGTCTACATCTCCGGACTGCTGCAGATCTTTTACTAAGAGAGAAAATTTACAGGTGTTTACAAAATACTCACTACTCACAAGAAAGCTCTCTAGTATTGGAAGAAAGAAACGATTTGGGATGATTTTAAAGCTAAATGAGCTAGGGCATTTATAGTTGAAGCTTATGGACTAATCTTTAAAAATACCCTAAAGTCTAGTGAATAAAAATAATTTTCCCATACCATTTAGAAGCCCTTTTGACTTAAAAATTGGTGCATATTCGATGCATTTAAAGCACCGAAAATTAGTCTGATTTTTAAAATTAGCAGCCCCCCATTTCCTCCCACAATTGTTGACTTTACAGAGCAAGCGTTAGGGCTATGTCGATCTTCCCATCGTCGGGAAAGGGAAAGTAGTTAAATTAGCCGAGCATCAACATTAGCAGCCCCCCATTTTCTCCCACAATGGTTGCTTAAGAAGAAGCTAACAAACTTCTTTGTAAATAATCCTAGAATAACACAATATCTTGTGTTAAATGATAAGACACTTCTTTATAAATAAAAGGTATTATTAATTATTTATCCCAAATATACTTTTTCGTTTGGCATTGACATGTTCTTTTTATACCATTACTTGATGTTTCTTCCATAACTTAAAAATAAAATAAAATAAAACTTGATACACCACCTAGACTAGAGATGTCTATAACTAGGCTTTAAACTGTCAACTTTGAATGAAGACCTAATTCTAACACCAAACAAACTTAGTTGTTTTGGACCACTGATGTTTACATATAAAAAACTTCAGGGTTTTGGTCAATCACCAAAAAATCAATATTGATTACGACCAAGAAACACAGAAGCACATTAACTACAGTTGGTACAGATCCAAAGTAATTTTGATTTTCATGTCACAAGAACAGGCAGACCTCTTCTTAATTCGGCAAATTAACCCTTTCTGTCCACGGTTTTATAAATATAAACTTCCATCAAACATGAAACTTCCCAAAGAAATTACCAACTTCATCAAAAGCATTCCCCACCTTCCACTCAGTGATCTGATTCCCAAATAATATTTCTTAGCAGCCGCACTACGGTAGAATAAAGTTCTATCCATCCCCTGCATGCTCTGTTCCCAGTTGGAATAAATTGTGTACTAGTTACCTTTTCAGGGCAAGTAAGAATTCTGATATCTGTAAAGAACATCAGACGGTGTACATTTTAAATATTGGAAGTTCAGCGCAAGATGACCGTAAAATATAGACTAATATAAAAATAAGTACGAAGGTATATATGTATTTATGAATAATCAATTAACCTTAAAGGAAGCCTCCACCAGTCCATGCGGAATCTGATTTTCCGTTGTGACCAACAGCCTTTCTATCAGATGAACCGCCGTTATATAAGTGATCGTATCCATCATCCTTGGCATCATCCCAGCCAGCCCAACCATCATTGCTACGAGAGGCAGTCACTTTTGTATTATTATCTACCTTTTTGTTGTCTTTCATGTCCCAATCATCCCAAGAACTTGAGTTATAAGAATTATTATTGCCAATAGAAGAAGATTGTCCTCCAGAAGTAGAATTCCATCCTCTATTCTCATGTTTAAACTCGTTATGATATCCATTCTTCACACCATCATTTTGTTGCCAGTTCTCGGTTTTCCAGTTCATGCCATCTTTAGTGTTCTCCTCAACCTTCTGCGAAGCCACTGCCATGACCCCTTTCATGATGCCCCATGCCCTCTGGCCAATCTCACTTGTCCTTGCAGTGACAACATTTACAGTTTCATTAACCCTGGTTTCATAGCCACTCTCCTTAACCTGCAAAAAAGGAAGGAAAACGATAATGCTCGTGTATGTAATTCCAGATCCCCCAATATCCTCAAAAGTCGCAATGTAAGGGTAGAAAAGTCATAACTATAGCATCAACGTTGTAGCAAAAACAAGATGCCAAAACTGAAGCAGCATGTTTTTTACCCCAAGGTAGCAACCCAGACGTGCGAGTTCGATTGGAGTGTAAGACTCTAAAAGGCCACAAAGAACCCCCAAGTCAAAAACCAGTATCCTTTGCAGAATAAGAATTAAATGGTTGCATATTTCTAGGGTTTAGAACAATAGAAAACAAGAGAATTAATGATTCAAAGAATTCAAGTTTCTCAGCTTTATTTCCAAAGTAGCATTACCCCAAAATCAGTACCTCATATATGTTCACTAGAACTGCTATATATATATAACACAGCAGTCTAGCAATTTAAAATGAATAAAGAATGGTAGCGAAATGGAGGGAACATTTCTCTTCAGTTTGGACATTAGCAAAGAAATGAAGAGAAAAATGGAGTGAAATTATAGGTTAATTAACTTTAAGTCATTGATTGAGAGGCATATTTTAAAGTTGATGAATTAATCTTAGAAAATAAATATACTCCTATAATTTAATCTTCTTTCTGCTCACCTCTAAACCATTGACTTATATATACTTCAAATTTTTTTAAAATACGATAGAATAGCTAAGGGTGGAATTTTGATAGTTTATCATACATTTTCGTATAAATGATAAACAATTTATCAATCAATACCAAAAATCATCTATAAAATCATACAATGATTCCCACAAAGAATTTATGTAAAAAAGGTTCACTGACTCCCACAACAATGCAATTCTTACATTGCATTATCATCTATAATAAACAATGTGAATGCATCTAAATGAAATCAGAATACAGACATCGATGATAGAAAATCGATCAAAGAAACCATAATCCAAATTCCCCGAAAATACCTGTCATAACCATTTTTTTGTAAAACAATTAAATATTATTTTAAAAAACGATTACGACTTTATTTTGGAAAAATTGGTGATTTGAAATTAATTTGAATTAAATTGAATAGAGTCGCCATCGACCTTTGGGTTAGGTAGGCCGAATACCTAAAAACGTCTTTTAAAACAATTTTAAGAAAGATCATTTTTAAGACAAAAATAGTCTGCGTTTACCAAAGATTCAATTAAAATGGATTCGGGAGTCGGTTACGTGTGGGGAAGGATAAACACCCCCAAAACGCCCAAAATCGGTACTGTGTCGCTTACACATCGTCGTAAATGGTGGAAATTACAATTTGAATATGAAGTAAAAATATGATCTATTTATCGAATATTTGTTAAAATTAAAATAGTAGAAATACTTCACTTGGTAAGAAATCTCAAGATTTGCAATCCTCCAACGGGAAAGCTATCTCATCTATTTCTTATCTATAAAGTACATCCTATCTTTTAATTACCACTAAATAATATCGTCATAAGTAGAAGATACCATATGCCTAATTTATGTATCGTTAATATTAACAGAACAACCATTAATACAATAAAAATTATGAAAATAGAATAATAAATAAATTATGATTTATTTATTGAATATTAGTTAAAATAAAAAAATCCTTTTCTCGATAAGAAATCTCGAGATTTGCAATCCTCCACCGGGAAAGCTACCTCGTCTATTTCTTACTTGTAAAGAATATTTTCTCTTTAAATTAAAAGATAATGACGAAAATTGACATAAAATACATCATATTATACTTTTCCTAAACATACATCACTCATATTAAGATTCAATGAAGAAATAATAATAAAGATTAAAATTTAAATATTAAACAATATGACCATCAAATAAATTAATCAAAAAAATAAAAACAATAAAAATAATTTCTATAAGCTTGTAAAAGGAAGAATTTGCATTTTTTATTTATTCAGTTTGAACGTCGTATCAGATTGTACCACTTCGATCAAGTGATACTTTCCACGCCCGTTCTATAAATATGTGTTCTTGAAGATAAAATCAAATAAAATGAAAATAAATGCAATTGGATATATAAACATTTACGTTAAATTATATTAAATACATTACTTACATAATACAAATAACCATAGAATATGTAAAATACATTCATACATAAACAACTAAAATAAAACTAAGTTAACATTACAAACCAAAATACAAACCAAATAAGCACATATGATAATCTCAGGGACCAAAATACAAATACAGAAATTTAAAGGGCTACAATCGAAGAAACATAAGTTAAATAACTAAACTGAAATTACACAAAAACATGAAGGATCAACAAAATATTTAAACCAAATGCCAAAACAGTGACTAAAACAGAAGATGCATAAATCTGAGGACCAAATTCGAACATCAGCTAAAATCACACAACTCAAGCAAATAAGGACTAAAACGAAACATGCATAAAATAATATGGCCAAATTCGAAATCTAATAAAATGTAATAACAAACAGATAAGGACTAAAATATAATGACAGTAAAATAAACAGGCATTAATCGATATTTACCCAAATATGAGAGTAGTGATCAAGATAAAAATTTCATAAATGAAGGGTTCAATGTCTAAACTTTCAGAAATATTAACAAACCAGTCCAGTGACCAAAATGAAGAAAAACATAAATCACACGTCCAAATCCGAAGATCATAAAACCTACATAATACATAAAATAGTGATTTAAATAAAACAAAATAAAACTATAGGCTCGAAATAAGATTGCATGGATTCCTTTAGTGACCAGATTGAGACCCTTACAAAAGCTTGAAGGACCTAAACTGTTGTTTACCCATAAATGCTAAGGACACGCGTGCAAGATTACAGAGATAAGAGGACCAAATGGGCTATTAGCCCTTAATCCCATCACTCGGCCTCAAAACGACGCCGTTCGACGTCTGAAATATAACCCTTTTAAGGGTTATTATGAAACCCTAAATCATTCCCTCTCCCCTCTCGTTCCCTCAGCCGATCTCCTTCTCTCCTTCTCATTACAGAGAGCCGAAAAGGCTCTCAAGCTTCTCCTTCTCAACTCGCCCAAACAGAGGCCTTATCTCCCCGGCCACCGTAGAACGGTGGCCACGGGGAGTAACCCAAACCCAGAGAAGGCTCTCTACCCTTAGATCTACCCACTACACTAACCTAATACCCAAATAAATCCTTTGATTTCGAACCCAACAAACCCCAAAGAAAGACAAGTTCTTTTACCTTCGGCGAGGGACGCTTGGCTCCGATGAAGCAACGGTGGTGGTCAAAAACCAGGGTAAGATTCTTACTCTATCTCTCTTTTTTTTATTTTTTTTCGAATGGATGTTTCCCTTTTCCTTTTTTTTTTCTTCTCTTTTTTTTCTGTTTCGAAAAAACCCCCCTTTCAGATTACTCTTCTTTTTTCTTTTATGCTTGCTTCCTCTGAATTTTCCTTGAGATGATGATGATATCTAGGAAAAATAGGATATGGGTCTTACTGACTTTGCATGATTACCTCCCGATTTTTCGGGATTTAATCTGTTTTTTAAATGGATTCTAGGATTTAGGCTACTGTTTTTACAAGAACCGGTTACTGTTCATGCAGGAGAACAGTCGGCGGCGACGGGACATCTCGGCTTGGTGGCTCCGGGATTGACTTACGGCTGGGAAGCTGAGGAGTTGAAGTCGGCGGCTAGAAGGGGATTAGGCTTGAGCGGCGGCTGTGTAGTTAAGGGATTAGGGTTGAAACCCTAAATTGATTTAGGGTTTGAAACCCTAAACTGATTTAGGGTTTGAAACCCTAAACTGATTTAGGGTTTGAAACCCTAAACTGATTTAGGGTTTGAAACCCTAATCTGATGGGTTGTTGGGGACTGGGATTGGGCCAATGTAATCTGAATTGGGCTCAGGGTCTCTGGGCCAAATGGGCTTCGGGATTAGGCCTGCAAAAATTGTAATAATAAATAATAATAAAATAATAATAAGATAACGATAATAAAATAACGGAAAAAAACCCGGACAAAAACGGGTGTTTACAGCTGCCCCTCTTTGCACATTCTTGTGTTAACAAGAATAGAGCAAAGACGACAAGAAAACACGTTTTTTGTCTGGTTCTCCTCTTTTTGGTTAAAAAAAATGGATAGTTTTGTTGGCGGGGACGACACTGCTCATACGCAATGAAGAGGTCTGGTCGTCTAAGAGTGACATGGCTCCTACGTGATGAGGAAATCTGGTCAGCTTTAGGAAGGGTGATAACTCGGTTCCTACGTGATGAGGACGGCTGGTTATCCTAATGTTGACACGGCTCTTGCATGATGAAGAGATCTGGCCATCTAAAGGTGATAACACGGTTCCTACGTGATGAGGACGGCTGGTTATCTATGGTTGACACGGCTCATACGTGATGAAGAGATCTGGTCTGGGATGACACGGTTCATACATGATGAAAAACTCTGGCCACCTTTAGGAAGGGTGATAACTCGGTTCCTACGTGATGAGGACGGCTGGTTATCCTAATGTTGACACGGCTCCTACGTGATGAGGAAGTCTGGTCAGTTGATGTTGACTGATTCATTGCTTCAATAAGTCTTGAAGATCCTGTAAAAAAATGGTCATATGCCATGATTTCATGTTATCAATATGCTCTAAGAATGATCTAAATGCATGTTTAAAGGGTTATGCTCAGTTCGTTCCTGGCATTGAGACTCCCTCATACTCTTTGATCGAAACATGCGATATTTATGCGTTTATCCATGCCTGGTTACTTTCTTGACCTCTCATTAAATATTCTTTGACTTTGTCCTTCTGATCTAACCCGAGAGAGTTTATCTTGCATCTTTGATTCTTTGGTCATTGATTGATTTTTCAGAGAAAATTCATTCAGAATGGACTCTCCTTGTTACATGCCTTTAAATTGGGACTTCTTTGCTTGGGAACAGTATGATTATGTTGAAACTGATTTCTTTGATTTAAACCCTCTTTTTCCTCAATGATTTGTTTAATGATTGATGGGAGCGTGCCTTTGCATGTGTTCTCTGGTGAACACCTGTTTCAAATCCCCATAATCTGACACTTTTCAGAGTAAAGCATAGTAACTGATGTTGTTATTGATTAGTAATTTGGTGAATATATGCGAGGACATTGAATCAAATTCAAAAATTTTACTGAAGACAGATAATGAGAAAGTACAATCTTTTGGGACAAGAAAGCAAGTATATACAAAGAAAAACAATGGACAAATATAGTGAATATCAAATGCTGAGTCCTTCTATTTCTTCACCCCAAATCTTTCTCGAAAGTTGACATGTGTTTCGAAGATTCAGATCGTACAAAAGATGTGTGAGCATGAGAGTCTTTCCCTAAACCGTTAAGCTTCCGAGGGAATTTACCCTTTCAATTTCTGATTATTCGAGCCGTCCATTACGGATTTTCAACTCGAATCCTCCTTTGGTTTCAAGATGCCCATTTTGGGTTTTCACCTTGAACCCTCCTTTATTTATTTTCTTCTTTTTCATTTTCTCATCATTTTTTTTTTTTTTTTTTTTTTAGGTGTAATATCGTTTGACCGAATCTGAATTCACGGGATTAGGCAAATCTTCCCCATCCATTTCTGTTAACACCAAAGCTCCTCCTGAGAATGCCTTTTTACAACATAGGGACCTTCCCAGTTCGGCATCCACTTCCCTCGAAAGTCTTTTTGCATAGGTAAGATCTTTTTAGTACCAAATCGCCTTCACGAAATTCTCGAGGTCTGACTTTCTTGTCATATGCTCGTATCATCCTTCTCTGGTACATTTGGCCATGGCAGATAGCTCTCAGCCTTTTCTCCTCAATCAAATTTAATTGATCAAACCTACTTTGTACCCAATCAGCCTCGTCTAGTTTCAACTCCATCAATACTCTCAAAGAAGGTATTTCCACCTCAATAGGTAAAACTGCTTCCATCCCATATACCAAAGAGAATGGTGTTGCCCCAGTAGATGTACGAACGGACGTGCGATAAGCAAGCAATGCAAAAGATAATTTCTCATGCCAGTCTCTATATGTTTCAGTTGCTTTTGTGATGATCTTCTTGATGTTTTTATTCGCTGCCTCTACTGCCCCATTCATTTTTGGGCGATAAGGAGCCGAATTGTGATGTTTGATCTTTAACTTTGTGCAAACTTCCTTCATTAAATCATTGTTCAAATTCAATGCATTATCTGTGATGATCCTTTCAGGTGTTCCATATCTACAAATGATTTCTCTTTTTAGAAATCTGCACACTGCTCCTTTTGTGACATTAGCATAAGAGGCAGCTTCAACCCATTTGGTGAAGTAATCTATAGCCACTAAGATAAAACGATGTCCATTTGAGGCCTTCGGTGAAATTGCCCCAATGACATCGATGCCCCACATTGAAAACGGCCAAGGTGCGTTCATTACATGGAGTGGTGAAGGAGGAACATGTATTTGGTTATCATGAATCTGGCATTTATGACATCTTCGAGCAAATCTAATACAATCTCCTTCCATAGTGGACCAATAGTACCCAAACCTCATGATTTTTCTAACCATTGTGAATCCATTAGCATGTGTTCCACAAACTCCTTCATGGACTTCCTCAAGTATTTTCTTGGCCTCAATTCTATCCACACATCTCAAAAGCACCTGATCCTTGCCCTTTTTATACAATATATCTCCATCAAGGACATACCCCATTGCTAATCTTCTTAAGGTCCGTTTATCATTCTCAGCTGCCTCCGCCGGGTAAGCCCGATACTTCACATATTGGAGAATATCATAATACCATGGGAGATTATCATCCTCTTCTTCCTCTATGTTGCAACAATGAGCTGGCATTTCTCTTATACTCATCCGAATAGGCATCATTCGAGATTGATCATCGGCCTTGAACATAGCTGCCAACGTAGCCAAGGCATCTGCCATTTGATTTTCTTCACGAGGAAGATAAGCAAAAGAAATTTCTTCAAACTCTTTGATCAACTCCATCACTAAGTTCTTGTATTCTATCAACTTGGAGTCTCGAGTCATCCATTCCCCGCGAAGCTGATAAATAACCAGAGCAGAATCGCCGAATACTTCCAGGCTTTTAACTTTGCGCTCAATTGCAGCTTGAATACCCAAGATACATGCTTCATACTCTGCCATATTGTTAGTGCATTCAAAGGCGAGCCTACTAGTACAAGGATAATGATCTCCCTCAGGTGAAACTAATATTGCCCCAATTCCATGTCCCACAGCATTAGAAGCGCCATCGAAGTTCATTTTCCATGCTTCATTTTTCGGAGTATCTTCTTCAGTAACAAATATACTCATCAAGTCTTCATTCGGAAAATCAAATTTTACTGGCTCATAGTCTTCTAATGCTCTGCTTGCTAGGAAATCTGCAATAGCACTCCCTTTAACTGATTTCTGGTTCATGTAGACTATATCAAATTTGGACAACAACATTTGCCATCTCGCCATCCTTCCAGTTAGAGCCGTTGATTCCATCAGGTACTTTAACGGATCCAGTCTTGATATCAACCAGGTAGTATGATACAACAAATATTGTCTCAGCCTCTTAGTAGTCCATACTAAAGCACAACACAGCTTTTCAATAGAGGAATATCGAGTCTCACAGTCAGTGAATTTCTTACTGAGATAGTAAATAGCTCGTTCTCTTCTTCCAGTTTCGTCATGTTGAGCCAACACACATCCCATCGACTTCTCAAAGACAGTCAAATATAAAATCAATGGTTTGTTTGGGATTGGTGGCATCAAGACAGGAGCAGTAATTAAGTAACTCTTAATTCTATCGAAGCATTCTTGGCAACTATCATCCCATTCTCCTGGGTTTTGCTTTCTCAATAATCGGAATATTGGATCACATTTCTCGGTCAACTGAGAGATGAATCTGGCAATATAATTTAACCTTCCTAGAAAACCCCGTACTTCCTTTTGCGTTCTAGGGGGAGGTAATTCCAAAATTGCTTTGACTTTATCAGGATCTATTTCTATCCCATTCTTACTGACTACAAATCCCAATAACTTCCCTGAAGTAGCTCCAAATGTGCACTTGGCCGGGTTAAGCTTGAGCTGGTATTTCTTTAATCTTAAAAATAGTTTCTTTAAGACTTTTACATGTTCTTCTCCAGTTTGTGATTTAGCAATCATATCATCCACGTACACTTCTATATCCCTGTGCATCATATCGTGGAACAACGTAACCATGGCTCTTTGATATGTTGCCCCAGCGTTCTTAAGTCCAAAGGGCATCACCTTGTAGCAAAACGTACCCCACATTGTCACAAAAGTTGTCTTTTCCATGTCTCCTGGGTCCATCTTAATTTGATTGTAACCTGAGAAACCATCCATGAAAGAGAAAAGAGCATGACCAGCCGTATTGTCAACCAAAGTATCGATATGTGGGAGTGGAAAATTATCTTTGGGGCTCGCTCGATTGAGATCCCGGTAGTCAACACACATCCGAACTTTGCCATCTTTCTTTGGAACTGGCACTATGTTTGCTACCCATTCAGGGTACTTGGCCACTTGTAAAAATCCAGCATCGAATTGTTTCTTCACTTCTTCCTTAATTTTAATAGCATATCTGGTCTCATTCTTCGAAGTTTTTGCTGAACAGGCTTGCATTCCGGTTTTATTGGTAGCTTGTGCATTACAATGTCAGTTTCCAACCCCGGCATATCTTGATAAGACCAAGCAAACACATCCCTATATTCCCGAAGAAGGCTTATAAGACCATCTCTTACTTTTGGTGAGAGTGAAGTGCCAATTTTAACTTCCTTTATATCCTCTTCTGTTCCCAAATTTATTGTTTCAGTTGTCTCTTTGTGGGGCAATATTTGTCTATCTTCTTGTTCTATCATTCTAACAAGCTCAGAGTTTAACTCACATTCCTCTTCATCTTTAACCCTCAGATTCTTCGAGACACATGTCATTTTCAAAATCAATTTGTGGTTCAAAAATATCATTACTCGAACAGTTGATATCTGAAGACCTGCGAATCAAAAGGAGTATATTTGGCTGTGGACAAAAATTTTATATAATATTTATCAAGAGAATAATTATCAATAAAGAATAAAGAATACTCAAGAGATGAATAAAATACTTGCTAAGATTAGAATGAAAAGAGAACACTGTTTCATTAAAGCAATGACAAATAACAATTTGTCCTTTTACAAAAGCCCTATTATATTTGGGTCAAAAGGAGACAGATTTGTTATTATGCATTACTTTGAAAAGTGCTTATAGAACACAGGGAGTTCTTCAACAGTGTAATTGTTCAAAACATAGCCAGGAGGACACGGACGGATTGATGCCAAGGAACACTCTCCAGTAGACTCTTCTGTGATAACGTTGATGCTCAGGCTACCCAATAAATCTTCAACAATTTCTGTATCTTCAATATCCCCTGACTGTTTCAGCGTGTCAATCATAAATCCTCCAGACACAAAAGATTTGGAGAGTGGCGGAATGACCATGGGTCCCCAAACAAGATCTTCTCCCTTTACTCTTGCCTTCCTCCTTTCCTTAAGCTTTTGTGCATCCTTGACTTTATCATGGTACGTTGGTTTGTATCCGAGACCAAAATAATTTCTCTTAGGAATTGGAGCCGACCCTTCAGTGATTCCTTGCAGTTTCTTTCCCAAGCCTTTCCCTACCTTTGCTCCTCTAGCTAAGGTCTCCTTTAATTGCATCTTTGTATTTTTGAAAGATGAGGAATGGGAATTCTTTTGCCCTCAGAGATAAAAGTAGCATTAACAAATTCTAAGGACTGGAAGGAGGACTCTAGTGCATTTTCATCTACCCCCACATATGGTGCATCTGTAGTGATAGAGGCAATGATATCTTCTTCCGCTTTGATGGTCACTAGAGTCCCATCAACAATGAATCGGAGCTTTTGGTGGAGGGAGGAAGGAACTGCCCCAGCCATGTGAATCCAGGGTCTCCCTAGCAAGCAACTATAACTCGGATGAATATCCATGACAACAAAATCTACTTCAAATGTTGTAGGGCCAATTCTGAGAGGGATAATCATCTTCCCCATTATCTTGCGTTCTGTCCCATCAAATGCCCTTACAGCATTGCCACAAACCCTCATTTGTGATACATCCACAGGAAGTCTATTTAGAGTGGCGAATGGCATAACATTCAAGGCCGATCCATTGTCAATTAACACCCCTGAGACGATGACTCCTTTGCAATGAGCCGTAATGTGTAAAGCCTTGCCCCTGCCTTTTCCTTCTTCAGGTATTTCGTCATCATAAAAATAAATAAAATTATCTGCATTAATATGATTTACCATCCTGTCCACACGTTCCACTGGTATATCCTTCCTACAAAAGTTTCATTCAGCACTTTGATCAGAGTATTTCGATGTACTTCCGAATGCAATAGTAGAGATAACATTGAAATCCGTGCTGGGGTCTTATGAAGCTGTTCCACAATATTATACTCGCTGTGTTTCAGAAACTTTAAAAATTCCTGAGCCTCCTCAATCTTAACAGGCTCATTCAATTTATCCTCAGGATCTTTAATAACCATCTCTTGCTTTATCAGCCTTTCCAGGAGCATAGCATCTTCCACTTCTGGTGAAAAATCCAACTTCAGCAACCTCTTCCTCCTTACTCTCAGGAGTATTAATTTGGCATGTATAGTCCCAGGGAACACTCTTGTTACTCTTGTAGGCAAAAGGCGTAGGGGTTTTGATCACCACCCTAGATGTTATACTTCCACTGCTGGCCCCGTAATTTGGTTTCGATATGACCAGGACAGGCTTTTTCAAATTCTTTTCAGCTTCCCTTGAATTTTCTTCAGAAGCACAGATATATCTTTCATTCTCACTCTTCTTTCTTCATAAAACTGCAACTCCTGCTTGTTCATTAATTCTTGGACTATTTGCCTGAATTCTTGACAGTCCTGAATATGATGACCATTTTCACCATGGTATTCACAAAAGATCTCTGTCTTTTCCGTTGAGCATTCATTTCTAGGGCTCAACAACCCTCTCTCCTTTATTCGAGCATATACCCATTTCAGTGGTGTTCTTATTTCTTCAATTCTCCTCTTAATTTTCTGATTTTTCTCAATAGCGTTCACTCCCTGATTCTGATGATTTGGAAGCGGGTTTGCAGCAACACAGGGTGATTCAGAATCATTAAAGGACACCACCTTTCTCTTGATCAGATCTTCAACCACTCTTTTAAAAGCGAGACACTTTTCAATGTTATGTCCTCTGAGATTTGCATGATATTCGCATGTCTCATTTTCGTTGAACCATTTTGGATAAGGTGGTTTAATTGGATCAATGAATTTGGTGACACTACGTGAGCTTGGACTAATCCATGGAAGAGCTCACTGTAAGTCATTGGTATGGGAGTGAACGTCATCCTTTCATTGTTATGCTCGCGCTTAGTCTCCCCTTGGGATGAAGAAGAATTTCCCATTTTCGGCTTACTCACAGAGAAATTTACATTATTCACCTCTCCTTCTTTCCTTTTCACATAGGGTTTCTTTGCAGGAACTTGGCTACCGGCAATCTGCCCCTTCTTTAATGCTCTCTCGATCATCTCTCCACACATCACGATATCAGAGAAGCTCTTAGTTGCCACTCCTAACATATGATCAATATAAGGAGATTTTAACGTATCTATAAACATGGTTATAAACTCCCTCTCAATAAGTGGTGGGTGCACTTGAGCAGCAATATCCCTCCAGCGCTGAGCGTACTGTCGGAAGGTCTCATTATGCTTCATCTCCATATTTTGGAGAGTAACACGATCAGGCATCATATCGGTAACGTGTTGATATTGTTCTTTAAACGCATTGGCCAAATCCTTCCAAGACCCTATTTTAGCTCGGGTTAATTGGTTATACCATCTGACAGCTGACCCCGTCAAGCTGGCCTGAAAACAGTGAATTAATAGCCCATCATCCTTCACGAATCCTGTCATTCTTCGACAAAACATGGTCAAGTGAGCAACAGGACAAGTTTTCCATCATACTTTTCAAATTCCGGCATTTTGAACTTTGGTGGTAATACTAGGTCTGGCACAAGACTCAATTCCTCTGCATTCATTCCGTCTTGAAAACCCTGCTTTCCCATTTCTTTAAAAAACCCTTTGCACCAGTCCTTTAAATGCTCCGGTACTTCCGTTTTAGGTTTCTCCAATTCCTCAGGATCTACATCAATATACTCATAAGGACTGTTTTGAGGGTTAGTCGTGGCCATTTGAACCTTTACAGCTGAAGACCCTGCAGGATGTTCCACTAGCTTTTCAGGTGAGATAACTAGTCTCGGGGTAGACTCCTGCCTAGAAACTTCAACAGGGGCAGCGCTTGGTTCTTTAACTGTTTCAGTACGTAACCCAGACATCTTGGTCATCATCTCATTCATCATATTAGCCTGGCTTTGCAGGATTTGATCTATAATTGACTTTTGTGACTGATCCATCTTTGCCTGCCATTCTTGTTGTATTCTTAGCAAATCTTCTTGCATTTCTTTCTTTAATTGATCAAGCTTGGCCTCCATGGCTCTACTTCGCGTGTGATAAGGATTGGAGTTCTTACTTGCCAGAATCGTCTGTCACATAACCCTTCGGAAATTAATTTTATTGTTCTTTTAAATTTGAATGCATATTATTGGTAATGTGCTATAAATGATACATTTTATTGGTGATGCATTATAAATGATGAATTTACTTATGCATAATGAATGATGCAAGTATGAAATGCAAATAAAAGGCGTTGACCCAAGCAGTAACCATTCGGAAATACTTTCATTGGATAAAAAGTTTCACTCATTACAAAGGAGTTCTATTACATATAAGGCCTAGCCCTCAGACTCAGCTCTACAATTTCATTCATAATGGCGATGATCTCCCTTGTATGTTCAGAAACCGGATTTGTGCGCAGTTGGATGATCTCCGCTCTATTGGCTAATTCGTTCATATACCGAGCCACTTCACCCATTTGAGCAATAGCTTCCCCCATCATGCGCTCGCGTTCTTCTACTAAGGATCGATAATGCTCGTATGTATTTTCCCATCCCTTATTGATGCGTTTGATCTCTTTTTCTAGATTGGTAATATGAATTCGACATTTCTGGAGTTCACCTTTCAATTCTCTGATTTCCTTCTGGAAGGATTTGTTTTCTTCGAGAGCAACTCTTAGGTCCACTGAAGCAGGAGGAACTTGCACTTGCAGAAGGGATTGCTCAAGGTTCGATACATGACTTTTGAGCTCATCATTCATAGCTCGAGATTGGTTCATCTCATGTTCGAATCTCATCTGTAATTCTCCCATTTCTCCCGTGAGCTCATCTACTTGCTGACTTTTTGTCGAGAATCTCTGCATCCACGATCCAATCTCTGCCTGCTTTCTATCGAGGAATCGATTCCATCCCTGTCTCTCAGACCACATCTCTTCTTTCTTTTGCTTTCTTTCTTCTTCGAGCTCTAAAATTCTTCGATCTTTGTCCTCAAAGTCCTCAATTATACTGTTCATCTCAATTTTTAACCCTTGGACTTGATTCTTTTCTTCTTCTAATTCTTTCAGGCTGACTTCTTTTTCTTCATGGAGTTTTTGAGCTCTACGAGCCTCAGCTTTATACTGCTTGATCAATTCCTTTTTATCGGCCTCTAGCTCGCATACTTTTGCTTTTCCAGCTTCTATCTTCTTGATCTGACACTTGTTCTCAATTTCCAGACTTTTGATTCGCCGTCTTGCAGCCGCTAATTCTCTGGATCCAAGTTTCTTTCTCATTTGCTGCACCCTTTGATAATCTTTTTTTAAGTCTTCTAAATCAGCTTCCACCTCCTCTTTCCGTTCTCTCATCATTATAAACTGTCTGGCATGAAATTCAGCCTCGATAGTCGACATGAAGTTTTCTCTCTCCATCTCTTCTATTTTCTTGGAATCTTTAGCCTTTTCCATTTCAAACTCAATTCTTTGGATTTCCAAATTCGAAGGGATATTTCTGATTTGTTCTTCTATCGACCTTGATCCCTCTCCAGATGTTAAAGGTGTCTTATCATTTATCCTCCTGATTCTCCAGGCTTCATAATCAGGCGTCAAGATAACATCCGCTCCAATTACTTTAGTCCTAAAAGTCATCCTCCAGGAATCAGCCGCATCTTTGATTTTCTTTCTATAATTGCCTTCTTTATAATCAAATTCAGCACCAGTCAACCCCTGAGTCACGGGAACAAACTGTCGGGCACCGTACTGTCTCAATATCAACAAAGGAGCATATCCCACTCCTCCCCACAGTCCCAATAATATGATCCAGTCCAAATCTCCGCACTTGAACAAGATTTGTGTATGCATCAGCCACGGTGTTCGCCATGCTATGTTTTGACTTTGTAGATTCCGGAAGAAATCAATCCATTGATCTTTCTGAGATACTTCAGGCCACTCCTTCGTAAGGTACTCAGCAATAGGAGAATAATCTTTCAAAAAACGGTTATAGTTGACTTTTCTTCCTTCCAGAAATGGCTTCTGATCCACACAGTAAGCAATTGAGCACAGCCCATAAAACGACCTCCCCCCAACCTCCTACATATATTCAAAGATCGGAAAGTTTCAGCAAGAATTGCATGGACTGGATTCACCTCTCTTCCTAACTTCTCAACCAAATCGACTACTGCTAGCTCGATCAATCCCAAACATTTTGGAAAAATTACCAAACCATATACCCAAAGCAAATACATCTCTACGCACGTTTTCATCTACATGTGCTTCAGCTATCTTTTGTAAGTGAGACCATGGCACTCCCTCACTTTCTCCCTTGCGTTGCAAACGATCATTCACCCATTTGTCGCTTGTGCCCGAGATCTTTGCAAGCTTTGACTTAAAGGAAGGCCCTTTTATCGATCGGGAGTAAACTTTGTCTACTTTAACGCTTGGCAAATTCAACAGAAATTGGTATTCCTCGAGGGTTGGAGTCATGTCCTCTCGGTTGAATGTGAACAACTATAGGCCGGATTCCAAAACTGTATTATGCTTCGTATGAGAACCGGGTCTACCTTCACGTATATCAGATGAAAAATCCCCATAAGTCTGCTGAAAAGCTTGCCTCTCAATAAGATTCCAACTTTCCCAAATGGTTTTCAATCCCTGAAGCTCATTCTGTTTTAAAGAAGCTGGTGTATAATCAGACAGATCCGACACGTAGTCCCCTGATAGACTATCTCCCTGCTCTTTCTGCTTGGCTTCGGACCAGTTCCTTACATCTGCTGGATTCACTTCTCTGTTTAGGAAACTCCTTTCCATCGTGAAAGTCTTTCCACTTTACCGATACTCACAGATCAATCGCCTTTTCTAATGATATGTCTATGCAGAATGAAAAAAACAAACAAAACAAACAAAACAGTTAGTCAAAACAATTGCATAAATTTAACATAAAAAGATAAGTAAAACGGGAAATAAATCTATTATATTTATGTATTATCTACCCGAATAATATTCCTCAAAAAGGGTCCTACCCAAACATGCTCTCTACCCTCCTAAATTAATTAAATTCTAACTGCACCTAAATTCTTCACATGCTTTAACAGAATAAATCTATTCTACACACTCAAAAATAAATAAATAAAATAAAATAAAGAGGTTAGAGAGAGTTTCTCCATTGTGTACGCCTATTTTGGGTACCTATTGACGGACAGAGGTTCAATATGACTCTACCTAGTGTGACCGTGCTATGGTTCACTATATGCATGGTTTCAGCTCTAACAGGAAAAAAGGAACTCGAATTGTCCTTGATGTCGGTGCCCCCTTGGGCTACCAAACCCTCAATCCTCACCCATTACAGGTTTCAAACAGACCGAGTTCAATTCGAGGGGATTCACTGCCTTATACCCATACGAGGAATAAATTCCTACGAAGGTATAAGGTATGTATCCCATGGGTTATTTGCTAAAACTCATACGAAGAATAAATTCTTACGAGAGTAAAGCAATCACCCTAATTAATTTGGATCGAAACTCATGTCTAGAGCTCATGTTATGCTAATGAAAGTGATGTGTGTGAGGAGAAACAAACAAACCTTTGACTCAAAAAACAGGGAAAATAAAAAAAACCCAACGAGAACTAAGAAATATCTGGAAAAAAATGAAAACAATTAAAATGTTAGTATATAAAAATAAAGAAATAAGAATAATACATAAAAATTCAATAAATAGATCATAGCTTTACTAAAGATTCGAACTTATAATTTCCACCATAACGACCATATATAAGCGACCGACAGCCTGACTCTCTAGGGTCCCCAGCGGAGTCGCCAAGCTGTCATAACCATTTTTTTGTAAAACAATTAAATATTATTTTAAAAAATGATTACGACTTTATTTTGGAAAAATTGGTGATTTGAAATTAATTTGAATTAAATTGAATAGAGTCGCCATCGACCTTTGGGTTAGGTAGGCCGAATACCTAAAAACGTCTTTTAAAACAATTTTAAGAAAGATCATTTTTAAGACAAAAATAGTCTGCGTTTACCAAAGATTCAATTAAAATGGATTCGGGAGTCGGTTACGTGTGGGGAAGGATAAACACCCCCAAAACGCCCAAAATCGGTACTGTGTCGCTTACACATCGTCGTAAATGGTGGAAATTACAATTTGAATATGAAGTAAAAATATGATCTATTTATCGAATATTTGTTAAAATTAAAATAGTAGAAATACTTCACTTGGTAAGAAATCTCAAGATTTGCAATCCTCCAACGGGAAAGCTATCTCATCTATTTCTTATCTATAAAGTACATCCTATCTTTTAATTACCACTAAATAATATCGTCATAAGTAGAAGATACCATATGCCTAATTTATGTATCGTTAATATTAACAGAACAACCATTAATACAATAAAATTATGAAAATAGAATAAATAAATTATGATTTATTATTGAATATTAGTTAAAATAAAAAATCCTTTTCTCGATAAGAAATCTCGAGATTTGCAATCCTCCACCGGGAAAGCTACCTCGTCTATTTCTTACTTGTAAAGAATATTTTCTCTTTAAATTAAAAGATAATGACGAAATTGACATAAAATACATCATATTATACTTTTCCTAAACATACATCACTCATATTAAGATTCAATGAAGAAATAATAATAAAGATTAAAATTTAAATATTAAACAATATGACCATCAAATAAATTAATCAAAAAAATAAAAACAATAAAAATTTCTATAAGCTTGTAAAAGGAAGAATTTGCATTTTTTATTTATTCAGTTTGAACGTCGTATCAGATTGTACCACTTCGATCAAGTGATACTTTCCACGCCCGTTCTATAAATATGTGTTCTTGAAGATAAAATCAAATAAAATGAAAATAAATGCAATTGGATATATAAACATTTACGTTAAATTATATTAAATACATTACTTACATAATACAAATAACCATAGAATATGTAAAATACATTCATACATAAACAACTAAAATAAAACTAAGTTAACATTACAAACCAAAATACAAACCAAATAAGCACATATGATAATCTCAGGGACCAAAATACAAATACAGAAATTTAAAGGGCTACAATCGAAGAAACATAAGTTAAATAACTAAACTGAAATTACACAAAAACAAAGGATCAACAAAATATTTAAACCAAATGCCAAAACAGTGACTAAAACAGAAGATGCATAAATCTGAGGACCAAATTCGAACATCAGCTAAAATCACACAACTCAAGCAAATAAGGACTAAAACGAAACATGCATAAAATAATATGGCCAAATTCGAAATCTAATAAAATGTAATAACAAACAGATAAGGACTAAAATATAATGACAGTAAAATAAACAGGCATTAATCGATATTTACCCAAATATGAGAGTAGTGATCAAGATAAAAATTTCATAAATGAAGGGTTCAATGTCTAAACTTTCAGAAATATTAACAAACCAGTCCAGTGACCAAAATGAAGAAAAACATAAATCACACGTCCAAATCCGAAGATCATAAAACCTACATAATACATAAATAGTGATTTAAATAAAAAAAATAAAACTATAGGCTCGAAATAAGATTGCATGGATTCCTTTAGTGACCAGATTGAGACCCTTACAAAAGCTTGAAGGACCTAAACTGTTGTTTACCCATAAATGCTAAGGACACGCGTGCAAGATTACAGAGATAAGAGGACCAAATGGGCTATTAGCCCTTAATCCCATCACTCGGCCTCAAAACGACGCCGTTCGACGTCTGAAATATAACCCTTTTAAGGGTTATTATGAAACCCTAAATCATTCCCTCTCCCCTCTCGTTCCCTCAGCCGATCTCCTTCTCTCCTTCTCATTACAGAGAGCCGAAAAGGCTCTCAAGCTTCTCCTTCTCAACTCGCCCAAACAGAGGCCTTATCTCCCCGGCCACCGTAGAACGGTGGCCACGGGGAGTAACCCAAACCCAGAGAAGGCTCTCTACCCTTAGATCTACCCACTACACTAACCTAATACCCAAAAATCCTTGATTTCGAACCCAACAAACCCCAAAGAAAGACAAGTTCTTTTACCTTCGGCGAGGGACGCTTGGCTCCGATGAAGCAACGGTGGTGGTCAAAAACCAGGGTAAGATTCTTACTCTATCTCTCTTTTTTTTATTTTTTTTCGAATGGATGTTTCCCTTTTCCTTTTTTTTTTTTTCTTTTTTTTTCTGTTTCGAAAAAACCCCCCTTTCAGATTACTCTTCTTTTTTCTTTTATGCTTGCTTCCTCTGAATTTTCCTTGAGATGATGATGATATCTAGGAAAAATAGGATATGGGTCTTACTGACTTTGCATGATTACCTCCCGATTTTTCGGGATTTAATCTGTTTTTTAAATGGATTCTAGGATTTAGGCTACTGTTTTTACAAGAACCGGTTACTGTTCATGCAGGAGAACAGTCGGCGGCGACGGGACATCTCGGCTTGGTGGCTCCGGGATTGACTTACGGCTGGGAAGCTGAGGAGTTGAAGTCGGCGGCTAGAAGGGGATTAGGCTTGAGCGGCGGCTGTGTAGTTAAGGGATTAGGGTTGAAACCCTAAATTGATTTAGGGTTTGAAACCCTAAACTGATTTAGGGTTTGAAACCCTAAACTGATTTAGGGTTTGAAACCCTAAACTGATTTAGGGTTTGAAACCCTAATCTGATGGGTTGTTGGGGACTGGGATTGGGCCAATGTAATCTGAATTGGGCTCAGGGTCTCTGGGCCAAATGGGCTTCGGGATTAGGCCTGCAAAAATTGTAATAATAAATAATAATAAAATAATAATAAGATAACGATAATAAAATAACGGAAAAAAACCCGGACAAAAACGGGTGTTTACAATACCTTTGTGGTGAACTCCTTTGTTCCAGCTTGGACAACATTTGCGGCAGATTGAGCTGCTGATGCAGCTACTAAAGATAGCTTCCCAATCCCCTGCACCAAACACAAATCAGCCAATAACTAATAATAATCAACATAAAAACTTCACCCCAATTAAGACAAGGAAAGAGAGATTCTCTTAACCTGAGACACAACAGAGAGCAAATCCCCTTGAGAATTATTATTATTCCTCTGGGTTAGGGGTGTGCAAAAAAACCCGATCCGACCGATCCGATCCGTTAATCTGTTGATCCGATCCGAAAATTCGGATATCTTATCCGTTTTTCAATTTTCGGATAGATCGGATCGGGTATCCGAAATTTTTTTCGGATTTTTGGATCAGATACGGATCGGTCAAAATCCTATTTCGGATTATCCGAAAATCCGAAATTTTATTGGGCTATATTATTAGCCCAGAGATGTTTGGGCTATATCTGTCTCATCTTTCTCTAACCCTTAAAACCTTTAGTCCTCAAATACTAATACCCTTAAATCTCAAAACTTTTTCCTCACAAAACAAATCCTACATCTAGTTTCTTTATGTTCTGCAGACTTACTCCAGTGATAGAATGTAAGCAACATATTTCCTCAGTAACAAAAAATCCAGAAACCATAAACCTACAGCTTTTCCACTTCTCACATCCTAAACCAAAAAGTCCTTTTCTCCAGAAAAAATCTATACATTAAAACTCCTAATTTATTAAAACTTGAACTCAAAATCCACAAGTCACATTTCTCGAATCTTTCCAAAGTCAGAAAAATAACAAACCAGCGTTAGCTCCTCAGTTGTAATGTACCAAGTTAAGCAAAGAATAGTACTGTGGTAGTTTGAGCATTAACCTTAGCCCAGGAAGAATTCGGGTTGTTCAAGCAAGGATATTGGCTACTCAGTCAATGAAGGATAAGGACTAATGCCATATTCGCAAAGTTGTAGTTCTAAATTAGATTATGAATTTAAATTAATAAACTTACTCGTGCTGCACCATTTTTATGATCATGGTATGTTGGTCCATCTTTGTACTCTCGATACCAATTGTATGTACTGGATCTTTCATCGTATAACATGCCACCTCCATGAGCTTGAATAGGATTTCCATCAGTATCCAACCAAATTCTCCCTGGATAATAGGATTTCATGCTACATTTTTGAAGTGGAGCTATTTAATTTCATGGTTTACACAGAATGTTCCAACTCTTTTTTTCAAGTTGGTTGCAATTGTCTTCTATTGTTGTCTTAAGAGTGAAGTGGAGCAATAATTTTATGCTTATTGAATGGGCTATTTTACTATAAGATTGTGAATAACAATGGGATAATTTACGTGTTTAGTATATAAATTATCAGTTTTACTACTTAAACTTTTAATTTTATGTTGATTAATGCTTTTATTATGTTGTTTTTTTTTTGAATTTTTTGCCAAAAAAAATCGGATTCGGATCCGGATATTCGGATATCCGATCCGAAAATACGGATATCTGAAATTTCGGATATCCAAATTTTTCGGATCGGATACGGATCATTACTTTAGGTATCCGAAATTTTTGGATATCCGAAAATTCGGATCAGATAATATCCGATATCCGATAATGCACACCCCTACTCTGGGTAGGCATAGGACTCGATCCAAAAACAACATACTTCCCTCCTTGTGAATGGGGCAACCCGTCAGGCCTCGAGTCGTTCTCTGCCATTTTCCTCGCAAAAAAGCTATCCTTATTCGCTGTCGAAGCCTCCAATTGGGATCTCGTATACATATCCTCAATCGACCTCGACTTCACCGGAGCACCTCCCATTCTACCACCGTGATAATTCCCTGATCTAAAATCACTCGCCGATTGGTTCCTCCTCATGTCGCTCGAAGATCTAAAGGAATCTTCATTATCCCAACTATCCCACCCTGCATCATTCCCGCCCCAGCTACCTCCACCGCTCAACGGCGGCTTCCGATTACCACCAGCACCACCGTTGACAGACTCCTTCACAACAGGTGGATCCCTCCAGGCACGACCCTCGGCCAGGGCTTGGATACGATCGCGGTAGACACTCGCGGCATCAGTGTTATACTTGGTAACGATATCGGTTTCTTTAGGAACACCGTATTGTGCCAAAAAGACGTTGAGCTTCCCGTTACCACCGGATTCCATTTTCTTGATCTGGATGTCGGACTACGAATCCATGGTAATGGATCGGACGAACAAGATGTGGAAACCTAATCCTCGGTGTTTGCTGAAGCATTCTAAGCACATGAAAACGCCGTAGGAAACCGAAGCCCACTGAGTATTCTTTTGGTTACAGTCTACGCAAGTTTTGTTTCCCGGCTATGATTGGAGATCCCGCAGTCGCCATCCTTGAAGCAGATCAGAACCAAATTCTGTAAAGAAGGAAATTGACCTCAAAAGAACGATCTAAAATTAATTGAAAATTAATGAAATGGAAGGCTAAATTTTAGTTTAGGGGAATGATGGTGTGTTGGCTTTTAAATACGCGTTTTTGGGCTTTTGATTTTCTCTCTCTTTTCTTTTTAAATATTTATTTTTAAGGGTAATTTTCAGTTTCTGCATTTTAATAAAATTCGCGTCAGTTAGTATAAGAGTCAACTCAATCAGCGAGTTGTGACTCGTTTGTGCACTTTGAAAAGCTGGCCATTGGATGTTGTAGCTGTTGTGAACGTCGGCGACTGCTTAAAATTAAGGGATTGTCTTAGGAAAGGCCCGTTAATATCAGGCTAATATACTGTGTTATCATATACATTAAAAGATAATTAATAAATTCGATTTAGCGCTATCGGAAATATTAAGTAATAATAATGTAGTAGGTCTAAATCATGAAGAAATATTAAAATATTTGGCTACATGCAAACTTAACTTGTCGGTTGTGTCGATCCAAATTAAAAATGTATCGATCCATATCAATATAACAGGTAAAAATATGACAAAACCGGTCACGAAAAGACAATACCGGTAAAGCCCTACCAGATATATTCAAAGTGTGGATACTTTAATATAAGTATCGACACTTTGTGAATTTAAAAGAGAAACAGTTTTAGTGCTTATAAAGTGTCGATACTTTATAAAAATGTATCGATCCACAACGATATAACATGTAAAAATATGATAAAACCGATATCAAAATGATAAAACCGGTAAAGCACTACCAGATATATTGAAAGTGTCGATACTTTAATAAGTACGTGTAATAAATTATCGATAATTTCAAAGAAATAGGTAATTATCCTTTCGAAAGTATCGACACTTGACATAAAATTATCGACACTTTGGTAGTTGTGTCGATTAAATATAAATAACATATCTGATGAAAATATAAAGGACATAGCTAAATATCCTCTGAAAATAGATAGAACAGACAAGTTTTTAAATCGAAGCGTAATTGTTATTGTATTTCAGAAGGCGTTTTTAAAGCGAAGTTTGTTTGTTGTTGCTGCAGTCGAATCGAACAATATGTTGTTGAAACCTTAGTTTTTTATTATTACAGTAATCGCAAATAGGGTTTTTATGTATTGTTTGGAGTTTTGGAGTAAAGAAGCATTTGGGATCGATTACAGGTAGAAAGTGATATTAAAGGTAAAATATAAATGTCGATAGTTTTATTAAATATTATAGGTAAAAAATGATATTATAAGTTGTATAAATGTGCCGACACATTTTGTAGTGGCCATTCAAATTCTTTTGAAGAAAACCGTTTTACCACAAGAGTAGTTATCTATATTTGTATATTGAATAAAGTGTATGTAACAAGTATTTGATTTGATTTGCGTAAACTGATATATGAAGGAAAAATGGAGTTAATGGGTGAAAAAATTGTTGGTAGCGCAGATGACTTTGAAATTGAGGCCGAGACTCGAAAGTAACTAAAGGGTAGATATATGTACTTCTAGTAAGTATCAATGTCTTTTTGTTATTATTGTTGAAATGATAATTAGATTAAATGATTTAAGAACTTTAAATTGATTACAAATTTTAAATGTTGACAGTATGGCCGAATGCAAAAGGTGAAGGAAGATGACACACAGAGCGATTCGGTATGTAAAATGAAATTGACATTGAGTATTATTTAGTATTAATGTATTGATTAAGAAACGTTTATGCTTAATATTAAGTGACAAAAGATGTGAGGTCCAAATGAAATTCGATGAGTGATGCTGAAAAGGAACCTTACATCACACAGTCAAGGAATGATAGTAAAGAATACAAAGAACGGAGGAAATCACATGAAAATAAGGTATTCATTAAACTTGTAAATACGTTGATACAAAATATATAAGAACTATAACATTATATATTGTTAAAAAATGTAGGAAGTATCGACAAGGTGCAACATTAAAAGGGTGAACTCATTAATTAAACACCTTAAGGAGAAGAGTCAGTTGAATGTGCTGGGGGAAATAGGTTTTGGATCGCTAGTAGGAGTAAGGGATTTACCTATTCGGAGGGAATTATGTCGATCATTGATGGAGCAATTTGATGTCAAACAATGTATTGCTAAGTATGGTGATTTTTCATTTCCTCTCGGGATCCCATGTGCTGCAGCCGTATTGGGGGTAGAAAATGAAGGCAAAAGTGTTACAGAAATCTATAAGAGTAAGAACTGGAAATCACTTGCTTCCAAATATGGTTTGAAGAAGAAGGTGACATATGCTGAACTTGAAGAGGAAATAAAAAGTGGATCTCACGAGGAGGATGAGCTGAAGGCCAGAGTTCTATTGTATCTTGTCGGTATCTTTCTTTGTCCAACGGGTGATACGTCAACGAACAAGGACTATATGAAGCTCATTTGCGATGAATGATTGAAGGGCGAATTCAATTGGGCTGAATATGTCCATTCGAGATTGATTGAATCAATAATCACCTTTAAAAAGGGCAGCCAGAGATACCTCAAAGGGTGCATAGCAATCTTAGAGGTAAATGACTTGAAGAACTTTTTTGTGTTTTTATATAAAATGATAGTATAGTTATTATATAAAATTATAAATTTTATTATAAATGCAAGTTGCACTGTTCAATTTTTGGTTGGGCTGTGAGGCAGTGTCGTCTTATGAAAGAACCGGAGTGGAACGCATCCGTGCATGGGGGAAGGAGGGGGTGGTTAGAGTGATGGCGAAGTTGGACAGACCGAGGAAGCATGAAAGGGTAATAAATGTAATTAAATAATATTAAGAATATAATCAATGTCTTAATATTGTAATTTAATTTTGAAGGTTATTGGCAAGGAGGTAGAGGAGGCAGAGGAGAATAAAGAAGAGATGGTTGTATTGGGGGATGGCGGTGAGGGAAAAAGGAGTAACTTCAACATTTTGATGTCTGAATTGGCTGATATAAAAAAATATAATTTGATATCATGCAAAGACAATCAAGAGTCGAAGAGAAACTTGAGAGAGTCGAAGATACACTTGAGAGGCATAAGGGGGAAGTGGAAGGAAAAATAGATGGAGTGGTGAAAGAAGTAAAGGTGTTGAGGGGTGAAGTGGTGAAATAAGTTTAGGTGTTAAGGGGTGATCTTAAGATGGTGACGGGTGAAAAATTTGATGGAGTGGTGAATGAGATTGTGGAATTGAGGAGTGGACTTACGGGGGTGAAGGGGGTGGTTGATCAATACTGGGATGAAGAAGATCAATTGAAGGGTGAAATAAAAGAGATGAAGAGCTATGTAGAGCAAAAATACGATGAACTGAAAAAATATGAAGAAGAAAAGAGGGAGGAGGAAGAAGAAAAGATGGAAGAAATGACGAGGAAGGAAGTCGATGTCATTTATACACCGGAGAGTGTTATAGCAGCAGATTTGGATTCGGAATGTCCTGCACCCCAGAAGAAGAAGCAGAAGGTAAGTTGAATAAAAGAAAACTTAGTTTGATCTTTATCATGTTGTTATGACAAAAATTTGTATGCAAAATTGTAGGTTGAAAAAACGGATATTCCAAGCGGAATTGATGACATCGAAGCTGCAATTTGTGATTATTTATGGAATAGTGAGTTAGAATCGGGGTAAGTGAAATATATTGCTTTGTGAGTTATATTTAAATATTTCATGACAACATATTAATCCTAATGATTCATTCAGATATTTTGTAATCTCAATGGGAAATCAATTCACTAGTGTATATGACGTTGCAACGTTGAAGCCTACGGAATGGGTTGGCGGTGTGGTAAGTAGAAAGTAGAAAATGTTAAAACTTATTGAATATGTTATGATTGTGTAATTAATTTTGTTAGGTTATTTATTTGCTCGCCTGGACAGTATGCTACGATTCTCAAAAGTCACTCCGGAGGATTGACTACCTTCCATACCTCTTAGCGATGAGTTAAATTAATAAATGTTGAAAAGTAGTGTTATAGATGGTAAATTAATAATGTTTGTTGCGTAATTACAACAACAAGCATTGGATGCCAACAACAAAGAAATTGTTGAGAGTATTGCTACTTTTTGGGGTCCCATATTGGATAACTATGTGAAATTTACCGACTGTGAGAAGGTAAGACACCATACCAATTGCAAATGATATTTTCGGATATAGAATGTTGAATTGTGTCAAATTGGGTGTGAAATTTGTTACAGATCATGATCACAATAAACTACAATAATTCACATTGGTATCTGTTGGTGTTGGATATGGTAGATCGTGTTGCAACAATATATGATAATATGTTTACATCTGAAGTAGGTAAACAGAGAGTGAAGAATGCTAAGAGATTTGTATGTATGTATGTATGTATGTATGTATGTATGTATGTATGTATGTATGTATGTATGTATGTATGTATGTATGTATGTATGTATGTATGTATGTATGTATGTATGTATGTATGTATGTGTATGTATGTATGTATGTATGTATGTATGTATGTATGTATGTATGTGTATGTATGTATGTATGTATGTATGTATGTATGTATGTATGTATGTATGTATGTATGTATGTATGTATGTATGTATGTGTATGTATGTATGTATGTATGTATGTATGTATGTATGTATGTATGTATGTATGTATGTATGTATGTATGTATGTATGTATGTATGTATGTATGTATGTATGTATGTATGTATGTATGTATGTATGTATGTATGTATGTATGTATGTATGTATGTATGTATGTATGTATGTATGTATGTATGTATGTATGTATGTATGTATGTATGTATGTATGTATGTATGTATGTATGTATGTATGTATGTATGTATGTATGTATGTATGTATGTATGTATGTATGTATGTATGTATGTATGTATGTATGTATGTATGTATGTATGTATGTATGTATGTATGTATGTATGTTGTATGTATGTATGTATGTATGTATGTATGTATGTATGTATGTATGTATGTATGTATGTATGTAGTATGTATGTATGTATGTATGTATGTATGTATGTATGTATGTATGTGTATGTATGTATGTATGTATGTATGTATGTATGTATGTATGTATGTGTATGTATGTATGTATGTAGTTGTATGTATGTATGTATGTATGTTGTATGTATGTATGTATGTATGTATGTATGTATGTATGTATGTATGTATGTATGTATGTATGTATGTATGTATGTATGTATGTAGTATGTATGTATGTATGTATGTATGTATGTATGTATGTATGTATGTATGTATGTATGTATGTATGTATGTATGTATGTATGTATGTATGTATGTATGTATGTATGTATGTATGTATGTATGTATGTATGTATGTATGTATGTATGTATGTATGTATGTATGTATGTATGTATGTATGTATGTATGTATGTATGTATGTATGTATGTATGTATGTATGTATGTATGTATGTGTATGTATGTATGTATGTATGTATGTATGTATGTATGTATGTATGTATGTATGTATGTATGTATGTATGTATGTATGTATGTATGTATGTATGTATGTATGTATGTATGTATGTGTATGTATGTATGTATGTATGTATGTATGTATGTATGTATGTATGTATGTATGTATGTAGTATGTATGTATGTATGTATGTATATGTATGTATGTATGTATGTATGTATGTATGTATGTATGTATGTATGTATGTATGTATGTATGATGTATGTCTGTATGTATGTATGTATGTATGTATGTATGTATGTATGTATGTATGTATGTATGTATGTATGTATGTATGTATGTATGTATGTATGTATGTATGTATGTATGTATGTATGTATGTATGTATGTGTATGTATGTATGTATGTATGTATGTATGTATGTATGTATGTATGTATGTATGTATGTATGTATGTATGTATGTATGTATGTATGTATGTATGTATGTATGTATGTATGTATGTATGTATGTATGTATGTGTATGTATGTATGTATGTATGTATGTATGTATGTATGTATGTATGTATGTATGTATGTATGTATGTATGTATGTATGTATGTATGTATGTATGTATGTATGTATGTATGTATGTATGTATGTATGTATGTATGTATGTATGTATGTATGTATGTATGTATGTATGTATGTATGTATGTATGTATGTATGTATGTATGTATGTATGTATGTATGTATGTATGTATGTATGTATGTATGTATGTATGTATGTATGTATGTATGTATGTATGTATGTATGTATGTATGTATGTATGTATGTATGTATGTATGTATGTATGTATGTATGTATGTATGTATGTATGTATGTATGTTGTATGTATGTATGTATGTATGTATGTATGTATGTATGTATGTATGTATGTATGTATGTATGTATGTATGTATGTATGTATGTATGTATGTATGTATGTATGTATGTATGTATGTATGTATGTATGTATGTATGTATGTATGTATGTATGTATGTATGTATGTATGTATGTATGTATGTATGTATGTATGTATGTATGTATGTATGTATGTATGTATGTATGTATGTATGTATGTATGTATGTATGTATGTATGTATGTATGTATGTATGTATGTATGTATGTATGTATGTATGTATGTATGTAGTATGTATGTATGTATGTATGTATGTATGTATGTATGTATGTATGTATGTATGTATGTATGTATGTATGTATGTATGTATGTATGTATGTATGTATGTATGTATGTATGTATGTATGTATGTATGTATGTATGTATGTATGTATGTATGTATGTATGTATGTATGTATGTATGTATGTATGTATGTATGTATGTATGTATGTAGTATGTATGTATGTATGTATGTATGTATGTATGTATGTATGTATGTATGTATGTATGTATGTATGTATGTATGTATGTATGTATGTATGTATGTATGTATGTATGTATGTATGTATGTATGTATGTATGTATGTATGTATGTATGTATGTATGTATGTATGTATGTATGTATGTATGTATGTATGTATGTATGTATGTATGTATGTATGTATGTAGTATGTATGTATGTATGTATGTATGTATGTATGTATGTATGTATGTATGTATGTATGTATGTATGTATGTATGTATGTATGTATGTATGTATGTAGTATGTATGTATGTATGTATGTATGTATGTATGTATGTATGTATGTATGTATGTATGTATGTATGTATGTATGTATGTATGTATGTATGTATGTATGTATGTATGTATGTATGTATGTATGTATGTATGTATGTATGTATGTATGTATGTTGTATGTATGTATGTATGTATGTATGTATGTATGTATGTATGTATGTATGTATGTATGTAGTATGTATGTATGTATGTATGTATGTATGTATGTATGTATGTATGTATGTATGTATGTATGTATGTATGTATGTATGTATGTATGTATGTATGTATGTATGTATGTATGTATGTATGTATGTATGTATGTATGTATGTATGTATGTGTATGTATGTATGTATGTATGTATGTATGTATGTATGTATGTATGTATGTATGTATGTATGTATGTATGTATGTATGTATGTATGTATGTATGTATGTATGTATGTATGTATGTATGTGTATGTATGTATGTATGTATGTATGTATGTATGTATGTATGTATGTATGTATGTATGTATGTATGTATGTATGTATGTATGTATGTATGTATGTATGTATGTATGTATGTATGTGTATGTATGTATGTATGTATGTATGTATGTATGTATGTATGTATGTATGTATGTATGTATGTATGTATGTATGTATGTATGTATGTATGTATGTATGTATGTATGTATGTATGTATGTATGTATGTATGTATGTATGTGTATGTATGTATGTATGTATGTATGTATGTATGTATGTATGTATGTATGTATGTATGTATGTATGTATGTATGTATGTATGTATGTATGTATGTATGTATGTATGTATGTATGTATGTATGTATGTATGTATGTATGTATGTATGTATGTATGTATATGTATGTATGTATGTATGTATGTATGTATGTATGTATGTATGTATGTATGTATGTATGTATGTATGTATGTATGTATGTATGTATGTATGTATGTATGTATGTATGTATGTATGTATGTATGTATGTATGTATGTATGTATGTATGTATGTATGTATGTATGTATGTATGTATGTATGTATGTATGTATGTATGTATGTATGTATGTATGTATGTATGTATGTATGTATGTATGTATGTATGTATGTATGTATGTATGTATGTATGTATGTATGTATGTATGTATGTATGTATGTATGTATGTATGTATGTATGTATGTATGTATGTATGTATGTATGTATGTATGTATGTATGTATGTATGTATGTATGTATGTATGTATGTATGTATGTATGTATGTATGTATGTATGTATGTATGTATGTATGTATGTATGTATGTATGTATGTATGTATGTATGTATGTATGTATGTATGTATGTATGTATGTATGTATGTATGTATGTATGTATGTATGTATGTGTATGTATGTATGTATGTATGTATGTATGTATGTATGTATGTATGTATGTATGTATGTATGTATGTATGTATGTATGTATGTATGTATGTATGTATGTATGTATGTATGTATGTATGTATGTATGTATGTATGTATGTATGTATGTATGTATGTATGTATGTATGTATGTATGTATGTATGTATGTATGTATGTATGTATGTATGTATGTATGTATGTATGTATGTATGTATGTATGTATGTATGTATGTATGTATGTGTATGTATGTATGTATGTATGTATGTATGTGTATGTATGTATGTATGTATGTATGTATGTATGTATGTATGTATGTATGTATGTAGTATGTATGTATGTATGTATGTATGTATGTATGTATGTATGTATGTATGTATGTATGTATGTGTATGTATGTATGTATGTATGTATGTATGTATGTATGTATGTATGTATGTATGTATGTATGTATGTATGTATGTATGTATGTATGTATGTATGTATGTATGTATGTATGTATGTATGTATGTATGTATGTATGTATGTATGTATGTATGTATGTATGTATGTATGTATGTATGTATGTATGTATGTGTATGTATGTATGTATGTATGTATGTATGTATGTATGTATGTATGTATGTATGTATGTATGTATGTATGTATGTATGTGTATGTATGTATGTATGTATGTAGTATGTATGTATGTATGTATGTATGTATGTATGTATGTATGTATGTATGTATGTATGTATGTATGTATGTATGTATGTATGTATGTATGTGTATGTATGTATGTATGTATGTATGTATGTATGTATGTATGTATGTATGTATGTATGTATGTATGTATGTATGTATGTATGTATGTATGTATGTATGTATGTATGTATGTATGTATGTATGTATGTATGTATGTATGTATGTATGTATGTATGTATGTATGTATGTATGTATGTATGTATGTATGTATGTATGTATGTATGTATGTATGTATGTATGTATGTATGTATGTATGTATGTATGTATGTATGTATGTATGTATGTATGTATGTATGTATGTATGTATGTATGTATGTATGTATGTATGTATGTATGTATGTATGTATGTATGTATGTATGTATGTATGTATGTATGTATGTATGTATGTATGTATGTATGTATGTATGTATGTATGTATGTATGTATGTATGTATGTATGTATGTATGTATGTATGTATGTATGTATGTAGTATGTATGTATGTATGTATGTATGTATGTATGTATGTATGTATGTATGTATGTATGTATGTATGTATGTATGTATGTATGTATGTATGTATGTATGTATGTATGTATGTATGTATGTATGTATGTGTATGTATGTATGTATGTATGTATGTATGTATGTATGTATGTATGTATGTATGTATGTATGTATGTATGTATGTATGTATGTATGTATGTATGTGTATGTATGTATGTAGTATGTATGTATGTATGTATGTATGTATGTATGTATGTATGTATGTATGTATATGTATGTATGTATGTATGTATGTATGTATGTATGTATGTATGTATGTATGTATGTATGTATGTATGTATGTATGTATGTATGTATGTATGTATGTATGTATGTATGTATGTATGTATGTATGTATGTATGTATGTATGTATGTGTATGTATGTATGTATGTATGTATGTATGTATGTATGTATGTATGTATGTATGTATGTATGTATGTATGTATGTATGTAGTATGTATGTATGTATGTATGTATGTATGTATGTATGTATGTATGTATGTATGTATGTATGTATGTATGTATGTATGTATGTATGTATGTATGTATGTATGTATGTATGTATGTATGTATGTATGTATGTATGTATGTATGTATGTATGTATGTATGTATGTATGTATGTATGTATGTATGTATGTATGTATGTATGTATGTATGTATGTATGTATGTATGTATGTATGTATGTATGTATGTATGTATGTATGTATGTATGTATGTATGTATGTATGTATGTATGTATGTATGTATGTATGTATGTATGTATGTATGTATGTATGTATGTATGTATGTATGTATGTATGTATGTATGTATGTATGTATGTATGTATGTATGTATGTATGTATGTATGTATGTATGTATGTATGTATGTATGTATGTATGTATGTATGTATGTATGTATGTATGTATGTACATTATGTAAATTATGGATGCATAACTAGGATCATAACTTCTTTTTTTAATGTAGATTAAAATATTAGATTTTTATAATAAGAAACGCATTTGGGTTGAATACTATGGATCTCTAGGAAAGTTCCCCTTGAAAAATTTCAAATTTGTGGAGCATAAGAAGAATAAGCAATTGAATGGGTATAAGATGTTATCATAAATAGAAAGCTTAATTTATGCAGAATTCATAATTGACATGTGTGGTTTTCAAATTTTGTAACATATATGATTGCGGCATGTATGTGATGATGTGGATGGAATCGATCGGTTCTACAGGGGCAACTGGTGATTTTGTAAGTGGAATTAAAAATTCGTTTGTGGTAAAATTGTTAAAAGTCGTAGATTGAATGTTGTGGTTTACAATACTTAACGTTCTGACAATTTGAATATAGGTTGTTGGAGAGTGGGATCGATCGCGAATATTAAACGATCTCGTAAGCCACAATCAAAATCAACGAAGACAGGATATAACAAAAGCTACCACGAGACACTACAATAACAAAAGGATGCAATGATGTAAATGTAGGGTTAATTTTTTATAAGATTTATAATTTTGTATGTGAATGTAATTATGTATGAGATGAGAAAAGTTAGCAGTAGGTTGTGTACATTTTTTTATACATATTAAGAGTCATGTTCATATGTACGATATATGGAGATTGTTGTAAAAGGTAAATTGACAATGTAGTTGGTAAAAATAGACATTTTACTGAAAAATTAATAAACACTGATTTGTTTCCAACATTTTGTCCAGTATGATTCACAAATATTAAGTTTCCAAAAAATAAGTTAGCATATGTGTAATGTAATAGGTAAAATTTATCGATCCCAGAAACATATGCATCCATAAGTATAATGTAATAGATAAATTTACAATGTAACCGGTATAAATATACCGGTTTTATGAGAGAATAGGTCTACAACATGTATCGACACTTGTTTAATTTTGTGTCGATACTTTTGGTCCAGAATGGATGCGAAAAAGGGTGAACGCATAAAGTGTCGATACATTTTCAAAAAGTGTCGATACATTTTCAAAAAGTATCGATCCCAGAAACATATGCATCCATAAGTATAATGTAATATGTAAATTTACAATGTAACCGGTATAAATATATCGGTTTTATGAGAGAATAGGTCTACAACATGTATCGACACTTGTTTAATTTTGTCTCGATACTTTTGGTCCAGAATGAATGTCAAAAAGGGTGAACGCATAAAGTGTCGATACATTTTCAAAAAGTGTTGATCCTAGAAACATATGCATTCATAAGTATAATGTAATAGGTAAATTTACAATGTAATCGATAAAAATATACTAGTTTTATGAGAGAATAGGTCTACAACATGTATCGACACTTGTTTAATTTTGTGTCGATACTTTTGGTCCAGAATGGATGCCAAAAAGGTGAACGCCTAAAGTGTCGATACATTTTCAAAAAGTGTCGATTCCAGAAACATATGCATCCATAAGTATAATGCAATAGGTAAATTTACAATATAACCGGTATAAATATACCGGTTTTATAAGAGAATAGGTCTACAACATGTATCGACACTTGTTTAATTTTGTGTCGATACTTTTGGTCCACAATGAATGCCAAAAAGAGTGAACGCATAAAGTGTCGATACATTTTCAAAAAGTGTCGATCCCAGAAACATATGCATCCATAAGTATAATGTAATAGGTAAATTTACAATGTAACCAGTATAAATATACCGGTTTTATAAGAGAATAGGTCTACAACATGTATCAATACTTGTTTAATTTTATGTCGATACTTTTGGTCCACAATGGATACCAAAAAGGGTGAACGCATAAAGTGTCAATCCCTTTTCAAAAAGTGTCGATCTCAGAAATATATGCATCCATAAGTATAATGTAATAGGTAAATTTACAATGTAACCGGTATAAATATATCGGTTTTATGAGAGAATAGGTCTACAACATGTATCGACACTTGTTTAATTTTGTGTCGATACTTTTGGTCTACAATGGATGCCAAAAAGGGTGAACGCATAAAGTGTTGATACATTTTCAAAAAGTGTCGATCCCAGAAACATATGCATCCATAAGTATAATGTAATAGGTAAATTTACAATGTAACCGGTATAAATATACCGGTTTTATAAGAAAATAGGTCTACAACATATATCGACACTTTTTTAATTTTGTGTCGATACTAATTTAAATATCGCGTGTTTTTTCCCCTTCATTATTTATTTTGTCTCCAAAATCGACAAACAAACCCTAAACCTAAAGGCTTTTGAACTCTTTCTCTCCGACGAATACTAAAGTTATCATAACAGTGGCGATCAGATATTCAGGTAAATTTATCGATATTCTATGGGTTTGATTGATTTTTATATTGGACTTTTTTTTCCTAAATGTGTTTGTGTTCCATTGTAATAGCATCCATACCCAAAATGGCTCCAAAATGTCAGCGTCAGAAGCGCGGTCTTTCTCAAAGCTCTTCTCAACCCAGTTATTCTCAACCACAACCTCCTTCTCAAACAAACGATTCTTCTGAGGAAATCAGGTCCTTCGAAACTCTGAACTTTAGATCCGATATGGAGAAACAAAGATGGCAGACGAGTTTTAGAGTAAGGAAGATTCGTCCCGAACGTGTCATGGGTTTCTTGTTTGATGATAAATATGCATTTAGTTTTAAATCCACATTTACATCTTGGGGTTGGCTTGAATTCATTGGTGTAGAACCAAAATATCACCCCAACCTATTTAGAGTCTTCTACAACAATGATTCCTTACAGCACGAGCCTAATAAGACTAATATAATAGGAATTAATACTCATGTCATGGGGAAGGAAATATATATATCTCCGGAAACTATTGCGGAGGGTCTAGGTGTCGAGAATAAAAGGGATTCAGATGAAAATAATTTAGATACTACAATACAACGGGTTGCTAGAAATAGCCCAATTCACCTAGATGTAGAGTCGAGAGTGTTTCACAAAATGCTAACATGGTATATCCGGCCTAGTGAGGGAAAACATTCAACGCTTCGAGATAGCGATTATTGGTGGATAGTAAAGTATAAATCCAAATCCAAAACGACTCCAAACATTGCTAAACTGATATTTAATACAATTGTATATATGGTCACAAAGGGAGCAACAATTTCAACTTCACTACCATATGGATGTGTCATCACCCATCTGTTGAAGAAGAAAGAAGTTGATTTTTCGCATGACGCCCATGTTCGATTAACCCGCAAGATTGACATGTTATTTACTAAAAAAGCAGGATATGATTTTGTTGAAAAACTCGGTTGGAAGCGTGTCAAGAAGGTCAGATTAGATCAAGAGAGGGAGGAAATAGACCCTATTGGCCATGAAGACGAGCAACCAATTGGAGACACAATGATGGAAGAAGATCCAGTTGAAGAGGATGTCACAATTAATACCGTGATGGAATACATGGTCAATTTTCGGGAGCATATTGATTCCCATGTGAGTGGAATGCAAGCCGATATTTCATCATTGCGCGATGAAGTCTCCATCTTGCGTGACGAATTACGTCAACGACATCAAACGAGTTAGGTAATTCATTATTTATAGTTTTAAACATTTACACGTTCTGAAATGTATTTTATTTTCTTTTGACAGATGTGGACAACCAAGCGGTCAATGAAGATGACGATGAAGATGATGATGATGATGATCCAAATAAGTATATCGTGTCTACAACACCGCCTTCAATAAAACTTTTTATTTTTGATCTCAATGGTGTCCTTGCCTACATCCCAAGACTGTCTGCAGGTTTTAATTCTGTTATTTTGTATCCATTATTTTAATATATAAGCGTAGAACTTTAATCTCATTTTCTTCATGTTGTAGATGTTGTCCTCAGAACAGGATTATTTGAATTTATGCAATTTTGTGTAGACAATTTTGTTGTTGCCATTTGGTCTTCCAAGATGAGGTTAGAACTGTTGAGCAATTGAATTACTGTAGCCAAAATCGTTAATATACAATTGAATGTTAATATTCAAACTTGATTAAAATCTCAGGCATAACGTCGACCGTGTACTTGAGAAACTACATTTATTTCATGAGCATTTTCTATTCGTTTGGGTAAGATGAATGTTATTACAGTTTGCTGACTTTTCTTTGTTTATGATTCCTACATATTTATGTTCGACTATTTGTGAACAGGATCAAGCAAAATGCAAAACATACGATAATGTTACCTACTGTAAAGATCTCAATGATGTTTGGAACGCGTGTCCTGATTTTAATGAGCTAAATACACTTTTGGTCGATGATTCAGCGGAAAAAATGATTTATAATCCGGTAAGTTGCATTTATGCAATATGTTTTTCCAGTTAAACAGGTGTTCATACATTGATTATTTTAACAATTTATGTGTTTATATAGAAAAACAATTACATATGTCCACATACCTTTGACGTTGCTTCCCATTCGAACGACAGTGCTCTAGGTATGATACAAATTTATTCATGCTTATGCGAATTTAGTTTATTGTTAGTAAAATTGCACCTCATTAGTTTGATAATTGAAATTATTTATGTATGTCCTCAGAAAAAGGCGGAAACATACGAGAGTATTTGGAAAATTTGTTGAAGGCGCCTAATGTTCTGGACTTCGTTAGAAATAACCCTTTTTCATCATATTAATTTCGTTGTCGGTACATTATTTGAACATTGTTGTATATATATCTTTTGGTTTGATTATATTGTGTGTATATTTTCATTAATTATTTCATATTTGCTTCTCTGTATACAAATACATTTGAGGATTATTGAAATATCAATACTAGTTATTAATATATTTTACATCTGCGTGCAAATGTATCGAAACACATTATTAAAGAAATGTTTTCTATGATCTCCACAACAAAGTTTTCATACTTAGAAATATCGGTATATTTATAATCGTTTTCTATAATGTATCCAAACTTAAAGTTTCTCATAAAGTGTCGATCCATATATAAAAAGTAACGACCCAAAAAACATCGAAACCCATAATTATAATGTAATGGGTAATTTTTCAATATAACCGGTATAAATATACCGATTTTATGAAAATAATGTCTACAACATTTATCGACACTTATTAGTATTGTGTCGATACTTTGTGTCCAGAATGGATGCCAAAAAGGGGGAACCTACAAAGTGTCGATACATTTTCATAGAGTGTCGATCCAAAAGGGTTGCACGCATAAAGTGTCGATACATTTATTAAAAGTGTCGATCCCAAAAATATCAAAACCCATAATTATAATGTAATAGGTAATTTTGTAATATAATCGGTATACATATACCGGTTTTATGAGAGAATAGGTCTATAATATGTATCGACACTTATTAATATTGTGTCGATAATTTTTGTCCATAATTTATGCCAAAAAGGGTGAACGCATAAAGTACATTTTCAAAAAGTGTCTATCCCAAAAACATTAAAACCCATAATTATAATGTAATAGGTAAATTTACAATGTAACCGATATAAATATACTGACTTTATGAAAGAATAGGTATACAACATGTATCGACACTTTGTTGAAAACCCCCAGGTTTTATTGGCTATGCTGTCAACATGATTAACCTGGATAATCCCAGTTACAAAACTGATTTCGGCCATGATTGCGGGAGACTATATTCTACAGATTGTTTGGCATTTATGTGATGATGCAGATGAAATATTAAACGGTCTCGTAATCCATAATAAAAATAGACTAAGAGAGTAAATTTTGTAAATATAGGGTTAATTTTGTATAATTTACATTATACTCAAACTGAGCTTGACTTGAGGACATGTTAGTTTGTTATGTCCTTAACCGTTGCAGTACCCACATCGCCTAATTATCTTCTCGACCTTATTCTTCGGTACTTCTTTTTGCTTGCGTTGTTTTCGTTGAGGGTCACGAACGTTGTTTACTAAAATGCTCTGGTTGACTGAATCATTCAAACCAAATGAGTTTTCTAATTCTTTTATTAGTCTTTTCATCTCATCTCTTGCGGTTTTGAAATACTCGTCTGTCTTTGATGCAATGTAGCATAACCTACTTGACGTTGAACGTAGAGCAGCGAACCGTGCCATTTGCATCACTTCTGGAGACACATTCAAGTCAACATAACTTGGTGCAGAAGCCTTCGCATCATTAGTCCACCTACTTTGAATCAAAGTCCCGGGCAAATATGTGTAATCCAAGTGCTTCAAAATGTGAAGTTGATGGCGACACAGAAGTCCAACAGTCTCGAATTTTTTGTAGGAGCAAATTAGGGTTTTCGTACGAGAATCAAAACTAATTTCAAATTTCCTATTTTTTTCTTTGTACTTTGACAAAATATAATGTTGACATTCATCTGATAAGGACTGAATCTCTGCCTCAATCCGGTACAATGTCTCCTGTAGAAGTTCATCTTGGAACGCACGAAAAGATTTACGGGTAAAAATTGCAACAGTATGGCTTTCAAGGTCGAATAGTTTTGTGATCTAGAAGGGCTTCATATGGGAACTTAAGTAATCCGCTTTCAACTCGTTCATACGCATTCTACTAATTCCATCTTCAATTGCACGAACAACATCTAAATATGTCTTCTTGTGTTTCAGTGCAATCGCTAGTGAAGCATTCATACACTCGTACCTTTGTGTTGAGCGAATATTGGCAAAGAAATGATCGGTTAGATATGCTTGTGCCCATAAGTGCCATGTATTTCCCTTCTCAATCACCCATAGATGCTTTTCGACGTTGAATTATGAAACAACCGAACGCCATTGAATATCAAATTCCTCGGTTGTCCACCAGGAAGCCATGCATTTTGAAAATGCTGCTGTAAATTTTGGGTCACCAATGTTAGCTTGTGCATTGCGAGAAAGATGCCAAGAACATAATCTGTGCTTAGCATAAGGGATAACAGATTTGATAGCCCTCTGAATTTCCCTATCCCCATCGGTGACAACTGAAATAGGTGATTTATTCATCATGGCTTCTAAAATATTATGTAGCACCCACTCATAAGATTGAGACGTCTCGTCAGCGATTATGGCAGTGGCAAACACAATTATGTTATGGTGATGATTGACACCGACAATAGGCATAATTGGTCGACCATACAAATTATCTTTGTACGTTGTGTTGAACGCAATTACATTACCGAAGCATGTGTAATCCGATCTCGATGTAGAATCTGACCAAATAAGATTATACAATGCCCCTGATTCGTCTATCGAGTATGTCATAAAAAACTCGGGATCATCATATTTCTTATAATCAAAGTAGGCAATAAGCACATTCACATCCACATCAACGATTTCCTTTGCTTTACCTCTTTGAAGTGCATTGTAGAGGTCTTTATGTGTAAATCCAACATTATGATAGCCCCCTACCTGCTGCGTTAAATAGTTCATTACTTGTGACGTGCCAACACCGACCTCTTTCAATGTTGTTGCCTCATCGATATCAGCCTTACTTACAGCTCTATTAGAACGCATAAATGGTGTCATAGCAGGTGTGCACAATGCATGATTATGTTCCTGATAAGACTTACTTATAACCCATTGATCGTTTGTATTTGTTGTTGTAACTACGACTCTAGCCTTACATCCTGTTCTTGTGACTGGCGTATGAGCACGTTGACGATTAACAATATTGACTTTTGATGCTCGAAACCCTTCTTTGGAACAACAAAATTCTTGTGTCTTCACATTCCCTTCCACGTCAAGCCGTGTTGTTCCCTTACGTGCACTAAACCCATGTTCCCGTGCGAATCCCTTGTAAAAGTACCAAGCTTGATCATGTGAACAGAAGAGCTGACCAACCAATCTGTCAGATTCATCAACATTATGTACTTCATGGCATTCCTCGGTTGGCTTAACATTGTCTGCATCAATATGATCCATGGCAAAAATTTTATTGTGCAAGTTCAGTGAGTTAATAGAGATGTAAGCAAAGGTTCATTGAACATGTTTCAGTCGTGTTGCTTTCAATAGGATGTGGTATTAGTAGTGGTAGTTAAAGGGTGGGTACAACATTAAATTCGAAGTACATATTTAGGTATGTACAATAACTACCTAAATATGTGTCGATACATTTTATACAAGTATCGACCCAAAAAACATCAAAACCAATCATTATAATGTAATAGGTAAATTAACAATGTAACCGGTATAAATATACCGGTTAATTAGAAAACATGTCAACATAATGTATCGACACTTGTGTAATTTGTGTCGATACTTATTGTCCAGGATGAATGCACAAACGAGGTGCACGCATAAAGTATCGACACTTGATAAATTTGTGTCGATACTTTTGGTCCAGAATGAATACCAAAAAGGGTGCAACCATAAAGTGTTGATACATTTATAAAAAGTATCGATCCCGGAAATATCGAAACCCATAAGTATAATGTAATAGGTAAATTTTCAATGTAACCGGTATAAATATACCGGTTTTATGAGAGAATATGTCTAAATAATGTATCGACACATTGTTAGTTTGTGTCGATACTTTTTTTCCAGAATGAAATATGAATGCCCAACCAGGTGCAAGCATAAAGTGTCGATACATTTAAAATTGTATCAATCTAAAAAACATCGTAACCGATAATAATAATGTAATAGGTAAATTTGTAATGTTACCAGTATAAATATATCGGTTTACTTCGAAAATAGGTCAATATAAGCGCTACCTATTACATTATATAAGAGCTACCTAATATGTTATTGTACTTGATAATATTTCCGGTTAAATGCCTATTACATTATATAAGCGCTACCTAATATGTTATTGTACTTGATAATATTTCCGATTAAATGATATAACATTACCGGTCAAAATTTTAACCGGTCACGCCGTTTTTTAGTCGTTTTTTAACCGCCGCACAACAGAATTACCCTAAAATTAAAGGCTCTTATTTTAGGTTCTTCTAATCCCTGTAACATCCTTAAATAAATTATTTAATAATTTAACATTTTATTCTAATTAATTATAAAATGTAAAGCATATTGATAAAAGCATCCATAAAAATAATAATGAAAATTAGAAACAACTAGGTTTACAAGTACAGAGGAGCTCCCAAAATATTCAAAATAATGTAATAATGAATTAAATCAATAGTTATGAATGAATATACAATGGTCCATATTAATACATGCCCTCTAAAATGACTCAAGACATACTCTGTTAACTCTGACTGAATCTAGAACTTCTGTGCTGGAATGTCTAATGACAATAACTCCCCAAGAATGGTCTCCTAACCTACGCACGGTAACACATTTTGAACATTGATCTTAAGAGCTCAATATCTCACTAAAAGTTTACTATACTACATTCATTCACTAAATGCGCTACCTTGTGGCACAAATACAAAATCACGAGAGATACTTGTCTACTATATTGTGGCAGGTATCATGGTGCGACAAAAGGTTCTGCATCTCGGAGCTCTCGTACCTCTCTAGCTTGCCTGAATACCCGAAGGTACTCTGGATGAGATCCAAAATCTGAATCGAAAACAAACACTCGACCAACTCACTCCACCGAGTCTTTAGACATATGCGCCCAGCTGGCGATAAGTGCCTTGGAACTGCCTGGGATGTCCAACTGATTGTCGTATTCTACTAGGTAACTAAGGTGACCTGATTGTGTCCCGAGCATCAAACAAGGCTAGTTTTATGTCATTCTAGTTGTTACTATTTTTAGTTATTCTAAGTTAATTTCTATTCTCACTTGTAGTTTTATTTCATGACAATATGGTATAAATAGGACCTGTAGAACCCTATTCATTTAATTCTTAGGTTCTCTACCTAAAACTGTCTATGGGTACCGATACTGAGCCTTCAGTATAAGTATTGGCCTCTGAGTATCAATACTGACCCCTGGGTATCGATACCATTTTAAGCTTCAATGTTTTGATAATTGATTGAGTATCGATACCCCTATGAAGAATATCGGTACCAGTATCGATACCCTTTGGGTATCGATACCAAAATTGCTTATTGGAATTTGCTAAGTGATCTCGGTACCGATACTACCTCATGGGTATCGAGACTAACCATGCATTATCGATACTCCTTGAATGTGTATTTATACTCCCTATTGAATTTACCCTTTGTTTTAGGAACAATGTCAATATTGTTCTTCTAGTACCGATACCCTCACTCGAAAATACCTTGTTTGGACATGAAAAATGCAACCTTTCCATTCTTAAAAGCCATACTAAGGGCCCCAATTGTTTTTAAAGTCTGATGCATGATGAAAGGGGTCATAAAGGGCTATAAACATGCTGCAAACATTGATTTCTGATTTATACCATGAAAAATGTTACTTAATTCATGCAACTTATTAAACACATTTAATTAACCTACATATGGTATAGTTGAGTCTGAAGTGAGTTTCCTTTGTTTCTTAAGCTGTTGGAAGTGCTCAAGGCTTAACCTAAGGTAAGCTTCTCTTTTCCCTTAGCTTGAGAGGTCTCTCCAATTTCTCTCCCTAGACAAGAATCAAACACTTGTATTACTAACTTGTTCTAGAAGTTTAGAAGAGATTACAAACCATTTCTAAGACTTGAAATCCTTAAAAAAATGGACTGATTTCACAAGGTTACTAAAACCCCCACTAAGCCCCTTATGTGAAAACCATGACCAAAGCTTAACTTTTTGGGCTCAAATGGAAGCTCTAAAGATGTTGGTTTTGATTCTTACCTTCACTAAAATGTATTGGGATTGCTAGTTATCAAGTTCCAATCTTTGCTTGATTCTTCGGGAGGAAGAATGAAGAGATTGAGGAAAAGGAAAAAGATAAGGAATAATGAGGGGGAAAAAGGGAACAATGTGATGTCATCACAATAAAAGATTTCATCTTTTAAAATCTTGAGTGGTGAAATTGTTCTTTTGATCCTCATGAGTTTGTTTCCAAATTATAAACACCCTTTTTATTACATGTTGGGTCAAACCCAAGCCCAACCCAAAGCTCACTTGGCCCAAGCTCCTCTATTATGCTAATGGATTTTATCTAAACCCACTTGAGTTAACCCGAGACTATAAACCTAGAACCCGAGGCGTTACATATTGTATGATAACAAATTTTGAGCTCATAAGGTTATACATTTATCACGAAACATATGTTGCCGAAGTGGGAGATTGTCATATTAAAATCCATAATTATGTGCACTTATTAATAATGTATATTGTTATCATAAGATATGACATAAATTAAGTGACCAATTACGTTATAAAGTCATAAGGTATTAGAAGTGTCAAGGAAATAAAAGTGTTCATACTATTAAAGTTGTATTTATAATTTGATGAGGAGAAGAGTTATAAGTACAAATAATAATTTATTATTAATCAGCTATATAAAAGGGGTTATGGTCACCAAGAAATAGATAATCTCGTATTTTTTTCTTATCACCTTCAAAGAGTTTATACTTAAAAGAATTTTATCTTCTTGGATGATTACAACCAAAGAAAAATGCAAGGATTTCAACTTATCAATTAATTCATGTGTGCTTCTGCATCTAGTATTTTATTCTTGATGATTTGACATAATTAAATTATGCTTAATTTTCATATTTATTATGATTTGGTTTTAACATCTTCCTCTTAGCTAATTATTTAGCCACATATTTTAAATGCTTTTAACTTGGCAGTTTTCACCAAGAACATGTTCACCTTCCACTAGAGTAAGCTTTGACTCAGCAGCCTCTAAATTAAGCTGAATTTATTGGTAATACTCCCATGGATCAAGTATATGAAATTGTTCAATGTTTTTTTCTGAAGAGAAAACTCATCTCACATTGGCCAAGTTCGATGTCAGACGATAACCCCATCATCCTATCAATGATCATGCCTCTCTGTCATTTGTACATTATTCTTCAAATATGAACTTACCTCAGCTATGAGTATAGCCCGGTTTAGGGGTTGACAATCGATCGAGTCAAGTTAAAAGATTTTAGGTTATTTGAGTTGATGAGTTCTATTCTATAATCCAAATTTTATTTGAATTTTTTCGAGTCGATTAGAATTGTTTGAATTTCTATTTAAATTTAATTATAAGTATTTATAATATTACGTTACTATTTTATTCTAATTTAAACGATATTTTATAACCATATATATATATATATATATATATATATATATATATATATATATATCTTCATATGTGATATACATATATCATACATAGTTGAAGTACTCGACTCAAACTTGAAAACCAAGCTACTAATTATTAAAATTTTATAGTTATTCAAGTTTTATTTTATAGCTCGACTCAAATTTGAATTTTTTTTTTAAGTGGAGTCAATTCGAGTCGAGTTGAACTTTGCTCATTTTTAACATGTTTATCTTGACAAGAGCAAAGTTTTGCCATGACTTGTCCATACCTCTCCAAGACTGATCAAATGAGTGAAATTTTTAGATCCAATGTCAAGAAGATTTTGTACAACCACATTGAGGGTAAAGAGAGAGAGATGAAGATGGTCAAGATTGTGATCAAATTAGTGAAACTTTTAGATTCTATGTCAAGAAGAACTTGTACAACGACAATAAGGTAACGAGAGAGAGAGAGATGTGGAGAAGGTCACTCAACTCTCCTATAGTAGGATCGACATCGATAATAAGCAACAATATAAGTTAAAGAAGAATTGGAGAGAGTTTAAGAATTAAATTAAAAATATTAAATTAATATTTTATTTAAAATTATAACGAGCATTTTTGTAAATAAATAAAAATATTAATAGGCTATGTTCTGAGCTACTCTTTAGGTTATAAATTCTAGTATATGTCAAGGTTAAGGAAAAGAATTATATCATGAATGAAATTGCTTGATTTTCTTCTGTTTGTTGCGTTCTATTTCTCTTCTGCTCCCTATTGTTCTTAGTCTATTTTCTACTTTATTATGTTTTCCTTTATAATATTTCTTCTTTTTATGTTTAAACCATTACAAACGTATCAGAGCCGCTGTTTGTTATTTTTTTTAGATTTTAGATGTTGTTTCGTTTGTAATACACCATTGTTTTTGTTTTTTGTTTTTCCCCTTTTGATTTGCCTACCGACTCTCATTAATGGGTGATATGTCTGTAATGGAATGTCGACCAATGCTCTTAGAGGAGAAGGTTGCTCGTTTTTGGGAGATATTTGCAACGTTGGAGTCCAAAATGAAATCATTTTTGAGAGATTCAAAATCGGCCTTAAAACGATCTCAAGGATATCTGCGCAGCAATGACTGTCGTTGGGATGACATGCGTAAGGAAATTGTCGAGGTGATTACGGCTTTGTTGGGTGTATACAGGACTTTTTCAGATGGTGTTGAGGAGGTTTTTTTATCCATCACCGGTTCAACGATCAGTGGTGAAACTTCCTGCGTCGCTGCTGCTTGTGGAAGCAAGTATTAGCAAAGCTTCTGTTGGACCGATTCAAGGGTTGTTGGCATTGAGGAAAGGCATGGTATCTGTCACCATTTCTGTCTGTTCCGGAAATTATTTTTCCAGATAAGGGTTTTGTCGACCAAGTTATATGAATTGTGATTTGTAATCCATTGCCTATTGAACCGAAATTAGTTTGGATGGATTTGTCGGCCGCTATGGATTTGCATGCATCAATTATTTTGTCGATGGTGACATATGGGGCACTGATTTTTGGACGTTCACAGTGGAGTCTTCAATTGATTCAAAGTTTGTTAGGAAAGCATGTGCATGCTTTGAACAAGCCAACCGGTTCAGTCTAACTAACTAGTTCAAGCTTCTACTAGCTAACCGGTTTAGTCTGGTCCACCATTTGGGTCCAAAGTTCTTACTCGATTCAAATTTTGAGTTAGATTTTGGTGAATCGATTAGAATCGTCTTTAATCCCCGTGGACACCGTTTTGTCAATGTTATTATCCATGCATTTTCATCTGTCACACAATATGTGAAGTCAAAAAAATTTCCGGCCGTTAAATATTGTAACAGCCCTTTTGTAAATAAATAAAAATGTTAATGGGTTGGGTTGCTCTTTAGGCTATAAATTCTAGTACGTGTTAAGGATAAGAAATTTAAACAAGGGTGGTCATTCGATCGAGTTGAGTTAATAAATTTTAAGTTGTTCAAGTTGACAACTCGAACTTAAAACTTTTTCAAGTCAAGTTTAAAAAATTTAAGTTGAGTTAATCGAGTTCCAATCCGAATTTTAGTATATTATTTATAATACTATGGTAAGCATTGATTTTAATTTTTTTGACTTTCTCCAACATATAAGATATATATATTTCATATACTTTTCACATTATAATGTTATTTAATATATCAAATAAAATCTAAAATTATAAAATATATCCACAATATTATATTTTTGCTTTATTTTTAGGGTAAATTATTGATGAGAATATAAAAGAGTTAAAGAATCAATAGAAATAAAAAAATTACAAACAATTATAGTCAAAAGATTAAATTAAATAAAATGTAATATTAAGGGTCTAAATAAAAAGGAGAGAGTACATTTTTAATAAAAATCGGAATTAAAGTTAAAGTATTCAATAGTGTTATATGAGCATTTGGTTTAAATTTGGTAAAAAAAATAGACTTAAATAAAAAAATGAATTGAAGAAATAAAAAATTATAAAATATGATGGATTAAATTAAAAATAGAAAATTTGCTATCAAAAAAGAAGAATTAAAAGTACATATGTATTATACGATGGTTTAAGATCATATAGTTCAAATTTATATAAAAATAGACTTAAAATAAAGAATGGAAAGAATAATAAAATCAAAGACTAAATCGTAAAATTATCAAAAATACATAGTCAAATTTTCAATTTTTTGAGTAACTCAAAATTTTAACTCGATTCAAACTCAAACCGATTTGATAATTCGAGTTGACTCAAATAACTCAAAATTGAAAGAGATAATAAATCAATTTTTTGAGTTAAGCCGAATTTTACTCACCTCTAGGGAACTCAAAAATAACAAAAGTTGGGCATATATATCCAAACAATCTTGATTTTGAATGTCACAAGCACAAGCAATTTTCTTTGAAATAGGGCAAATTACCTTCTGTCCACAGTTTTATAAATTTAAACTTGCATCAAACACGAAACTTACAGAAGAAATTATCAACTCCATCAAAAGCATCCCTGATTCGCAAACAATGATTCTTAGCAGCTGTAGTACGATATAATAAATGCTATATATCCCCTGCATCCGCTGTCCCCAGCTGGAATAAATTGTGTTCTAGTGACTAGTTACATTTCCGGATAAGTAAGAAATAAGAATTCTGATCCCTGAAGTTCAACCTGGACATTGGGCCATACATCAGACTGTGTTCGTTTAAAATGTTGAAACTTCTGCAAAAACATGATCAATAAACCTAAAATAATGTAAAATTAAGGATATATATGTATGCATGCATGTATATGTAATGAACCTTAAAGGAAGCCGCCACCAGTCCATGTGGAATCTGATTTTCCATTATGACTGAAGGCTTTTTTATCAGATGAACCGTTATAGAAATTATCATATCCATCATCCATGGCATCATCCCAGCCAGCCCAACCATCATTGCTATAAGAGGCAGTCACTTTTGTATTGTCTCCCTTCCTGTTGTCTTTCATGTCCCAGTCATCCCAAGAACTTGAGTTATAAGAAGTATTATTACCGGCAGAAGAGGATTGTCCTCCAGAAGTAGAATTCCATCCATTACTCTCGTGTTTAAACTCGTTATAATATCCATTCCTCGCACCATTCATGCCATCTTTAGTGTACTCCTCAACCTTCTGTGAAGCCATTGCCATGACCCCTTTCATGATGCCCCACGTCCTCTGGCCAATCTCACTTGTCTTTGCGGTGACAACAGTGACAGTTTCATTAACCCTGGCATCATAACCACCCTCCTTCACCTGCCAAGGAAGGAAGAGGAAAACTATCATGACCTTGTGTATGTAATTCCAAATCCCCCATATCCTTAAAAGTCGCAATGCAAGGTAGAAAGCCCATCGAGTTATAATTATAGTGTCAAAATTGTAGCCAAAACAAGATGCCACAACTAAAGCAGCATGTCTTTCACCCAAGGAATCAACCCAGGCATGTGAGTTTGATTTGAATGCAATGTAGACTTTAAAGGCCACAAAGAAGAACCCTCAAGTCGAAAACCGGTTTCCTTTGCAGAATAATAAGTAAATGGTTGCAGATTACTATGGTTTAGCACAATAGAAAATAGGAGGATTAATAATTCAAAGAATTAATATTCCTCAGCATTGTTTCTAAAGCAAAATTACCCCAAAATCAGTACTTCGTATATGTTCACTAGAACTGATATAGAGTCCAACAAGTTAAAGGAGCATCTAAACCTTTACAATGCATTTGATATTTAAAAGAGCAGTAGAGCGCACGGAAAAGGTAAATAATCATAAAACTGAAAAGCTGGTGAATTGTAGTGGACGCTAATTTTCCTTCAATTTGGACATTAGCAAAGAAATCAAGAGAATTAAGAAGTAAACTTAAAATGATAAACAATGCCAAAGCATATCCTCTATTTCATTCAAGTACCAAAAGTATTTTTTATCAAAATAAGTACCTAAAGTAATCTTTAATTAATGTCACATGTCAACTTTTTAAGAACTTAGATTAAAAAATTTGAATAGTTCAGGTACCTATTTTGACATAAAATACTTTAGGTACTTATTTTGACCAAAAAGATAACATTAGGTATTTGTTTTGACCAAAATATCTTTAGGTACTTAAAGAAGATATGCTTTAGGTACTTATTTGTGATATAAGCCTTTTAAATATTATTCAAGTACCATCAAATAGCTAAGTGTGGAATTTGACAGTTTATCATGCACTTTTGTAGAAGTCATAAAAGAAAAACAATTTATCAACCAATACAAAAAAAATGATTAGCTGTAAGCTTCTTTGTACCAAAAAAATGTAAAAAAGGTTCAAGGACTCACACCACAGTGCAATTCATACAATACATTATCATCTATAAAATCTTATAATGATAAACAATGCCAAAGCATCTAAATGAAGATCAAAACAACCAAATAAGAAATCATAATAGAAATTCCCCGAAAATACCTTCGAGGTGAACTCCTTGGATCCTGCTTGGACAATATTTGCGGCAGATTGAGCTACCAAAGATAGCCTCCCAATCCCCTGGACCAAACACACAAATTAATCAATAACTGGCAATTATCACCATAAAGACTTCACTCCCCATTAGGGGAAAGACGAGGAATGAAAGATTTTCTGAACCTGAGACACAACAGAGAGCACATCCCCTTGAGAATTATTATTATTCCTCTGGGTAGGCATAGGATTCGATCCAAAACCAACATACTTCCCTCCTTGTGAAGGGGGCAACCAGTCTGGCCTCGAGTCGTTCTCTGCCATTTTCCTCGCAAAAAAGCTCTCCTTATTCGCCGCCGAAGCCTCCAATTGGGATCTCGTATACATATCATCACTTGACCTCGACTTCACTGGTGCACCTCCCACTCCACCACCGTGATAATTCCCTGCTCTAAAATCACTCGCCGATTGATTCCTCCTTATCTCGCTCGAATATCTAAAGGAATCGTCGTTGTCCCAACTATCCCAACCTCCATCATTATCGCCCCGGCTACCTCCACTGCTCAACGGCGGCTTCCGATTACTACCAGCACCACCGTTGAGAGTCTCCTTCACAACGGGTGGATCCCTCCAGGCACGGCCCTGGGCTAGGGCTTGGATACGATCGCGGTAGATACTCGCGGCGTTAGTGTTATACTTGGTAACGATATCGGAATCTTTAGGAATACCGTATTGTGCCAAAAAGGAGTTGAGCTTCTCGTTACCACCGGATTCCATTTTCTTGATCTGGATGTCGGACCACGAATCCATTGTAACGGATCGGACGAACGAGATGTGGACACCTAAGCCGCGGTGCTTGCCGGAGCATTCTAAGCACATGAAAACGCCGTAGGAAACCGAAGCCCACTGTGGATTCTTTTGGTTACAGTCTACGCAAGTTTTGTTGCCCGGCTGTGATTGGAGATCCCGTAACCGCCTCGCCGCCGCCATCTTTGAATCAGATCTGGACAAAATCGATGAAAAAAATGGGATAATCAAAGAAATTGACTTATAAAATCGATTTCAGCGGCGGAGGGGAGAACATCACCGACGGCGTGAAAGCTTGGCTTAGGGCAATGGATGGAGATGACGGGCGCTGTGGTAGTTTTGGAACACGCGATTTTGGGGACTAAATAACCGACAATAAATAATAGAATAAAATTCGCGTCATTTGTGTGAAAGAAAACAAAATGGATTCAACTCAACTAGTGAGTTGTGACTCGTTTTTTTAACTTTGCAGAGCTGGCCTCACTACTGATTGACTGTTGCTGTGAAGGTGGACGGAGATTTAAAATTCTAGGGTTTTGTGGGCAAAATTGCTTGGACGATGTGTTGAATTTTTTTTGGTTAGTAGACGGTATTTGCAGAATATTTTTTTTCAACTAAGGCGGTTTAAACCGTGTGTGATGAAAAAATTTGTTACATTCGTCCGACAATAATTATTGAGATAAGTTAATTAAATATCAAATATATATTTAAATAAAATAATAATCGTATAAACTCTTAAAATTTATTTTGAAATAATTGGTTAAATTTATTTTTATCACGAGTCCATTAATAAAAAATATATTCAATTTAACCTGGTTTTACCCAAATAATGAACAGCCGAAATAGGCAGAAATAAAGAAAATAATCAATTTTGAGCAAACATAGGAAATATATTGAGAAAAACAATGCTAATTAAACGTGTTTAACCAACTAAAAACGTAAAACTACTGCTCCCAACACTTAAATTTCTATTTTAACTTTTTACTCGACAAATAGTGTAACCCCTTAGATCCGGTCTATGCGTTTCGACTAAGTCTAGTGGATCACATTATGATTATTAAAGACATTTTCCGAAACCGTTATTCCATCAATATAAAATAACATTATAAATAACATGAAATTATAAACAAATTATACTATCAAAATCCAACTCGTAAATATAGTACTAATAAATAATAATTTAATTTAAAACATGTCTTCAAATTCAAAATCACAATAAACCGAGCAGTAATAGCAAAAGAGTCATCATTATAAAATCCGATATTTTAAAATAAGGTCCATATCACCAAAATAAAGTCAACTTGCAAGATAAAAACATTACAATCTGATTTTACTTCAAGAGATATGTTGATCCTCCAAGTGCTCGAACCGAGGTATCTAACCAACAGTATCTAAAAGGGGGAAAACATTTTCAAAAGGTGAGCTAGGCTCAGTGTGTCCCAATATTTCTATAAAATCACAATAGGTACAAATCATAGTCCAGTAATCTCACAAATTCGTAAAAGAGTTTAACTTTTGAAAATCATAGTTTAAACCCTTTTCTGGTACACCATCAGTAGTTCCTAAAATTATTTTTCATATAGTTTACTTTATGCACATAGAAAAAAGAAAGCCGACTTAAGGATAGGCTCTGAAGCTTGTATCCTTAAGCACAAGTCAATAAGTTCATATAGCTTACCCTAAGCACACAGCAAAGGAAAGCCGACCTAATGAAACATCTTGGGGCCCTCAAGAGTCACATTAGGCCCATTTAGCTTGATCAGAGCTATTCCATCGTAATACAATTCCAAAATTCAATTGCATCGTGACATAAATTCCATAAATCCAAAAACATTGTAATCATATACCATTTCAAAACAAAAATTAGATAGCAGCCATATTCCATAAATTGTCACATAAAATTGGTGCATCCATAAAACAATAACCAATGAATTCGGTGTACCACATATTAAAACCAATAAAACAGTTCAGTAATAAGTAGGGAACACACCTCGACAATAGGTTCAAATAGCAAATCTACTGATTGCTGGTTTCACCACGCTCTGCTACAGTTTTCGAACGCGTGAATAATGGCACACGTGGTTTAACTGATCTAGAAGAGCTGGGTCGAGCTGTCGAACGATCCGGAGAGTCTCTTATACCTTCAAACAATAATAATCTATCAGTCCCAAATCCTATTTAATTGTTCAAAACTAGACTTCTTAAGTATATCAGTATTTTTCGGGTTTGACTATCAATTTGGGGTATTTCGAGTCTGAATTTGGCAAAACGGATTGTGGAATCGGAATCAGGACGTCGAAAAACATAAAATATGACTTTTCGAAAATTCAGATTCTTGGTTAAAGTCAAAGTCAACCACTTTGACCGTCAATTTGGAGGCCTTCGGGTTCGAATTTGACAAAACGGACAGCGGAAACGGATTCAGCACGTCGAAAACTATCAGGATATGTATACTCGGAAAAGATTAACGGTCGTTTAATGCTCGGTCAAAGCCATTTTAAGTTTTGGTCAAAGAAAGTCAACGGTCAACGGTCAACGGTCGGGTCGGGTCAACGGTCGGGTCGGGTCGGGTCAACGGTCGGGTCAGACTGGTCGAAACCGGTCAGAACCGGTTGAAAACCAGTTAAACCGGTTTCCAGTAGCCACTCTCCCTGCGGCGGCGCGTGTGGCGCGTGAGGCGTCATCCGAGGCCCTAAAAATCCCAGAAAATTGTCTAAAAATTATTTTGAGCGATTTCGAGATACTTACAACGATCGGTTCAAATTTTTGAACGGCGGAGAGCTCGATTTCAAATCGGCCGAATCTTTGACTGCACCACCTCCTCACGCGCCACCGTCGACGGCGGACAAGGTTGACACCGGTGAACTCGAAACGACACAAGGAACACGATGGTGTAGGAGGTGTCGTAAACTGAGCAACGATCGGCGGTGAATTTGAGATTTTCTCGGCGATAGAGTTAAAAAAAAATGTTGATGTTTTGACTTGAAATTCCCGACGTTTAGCAGCGTTTCACTTCAATTAATTTAAGGGGATTGTTCCTGACTCGATAACGAACACGATGGTGGTTTCAATTTGATGATCGGATGTCGAACAGCGTCGGAATCGGACTTGAAAGTCGAGGTACGGGAGGAGTGAAAGTTTAAGAAAAGCTTTTGTGTTTTCTGATTGAAATCAGAAAACACGTTAAGTTATAACCAAACCTGCATACATTTTTAGGGGAAATTCAAGGCTTGGTCCCTGAATTTTCTTTACTTCGAAAATGACATACAAATTTTCATAAATTATACTTTAGTCACTTAATTTCACCCATTTTCACAATTTACCTCCAATTTCAATTAATATTATTTTGTAAATAGTCGGGTTGTTACAAATAGAGCTTCAATTATCTGGAAATATAATAACAAAAGCCTATGATATAATTATAAAAATAAAAATTAACAAACCAATATCTAAAAATAGGCGAAAAATAATTATACATAAGAAGCAAAGAGGTGGCTTCGCCTCTGATTTCGCATTTCTTCCTAAAAAACAAAATTCCCACAACAATGCCAAATCATTTGACAACAAAAAAACACTCACAAACAACGAACCGTAAAACCCATTTCGTTTTTCAAACGGATTTAGTTGAAGGAACCTTTTGTTCATTGATGTTTTGTTTTTTACGGCTGTGTTCGTATAAATATGTTAACCATTTCGGTAACGAGTATAGCAGATGATTCCTCCGGCGAGGAAACGAGTCTTCGAGTCGGGCGACGGCAATGCGTGTCCGATGAGAAGCTCGATGTTTTTCCGCCGGAGAGTTCGGTTTTGGCCGGATGTTTCGAGCCCCGGGAGGTACTTGTTTATTTGCATGTTTTGGGGGTTGGTGACGTTGGCTTTCATGACCGTGCTCGTAAAGTTTGCTTTGTTGAACACCCTCCGGGACTTGAAGATCAATCATGATAGAATCATTGCAGAAAGGTCGTTCGAAATTTCTATTAGGACAAACAAAATTATTAATGAAGGAGACAATTATATTATTATTTCCGAAATCCAGCAGATTCCGCCATCCTTGCCCACGGTTAGAAACGTTAAGACTTTACTTAATAACCAAACTATTTAACATATTATGTAAGGGTAAAACTACATATTTAGTCATTAACCTATTCACAACTTTATGTTTTGGTTACTCAATTATTTTTTTCATTATCATATCTAATGCTGCGTTTTCATCACCCGGAGTTAAAAAATAAACGAATCATTTTTAATAACCTTATATTTAAATCATTTATTTTTTGCATGGTCAGATACCTGATATTTGGACCAAGCCGTCTTCCGATTCGTACTATAAATGTGTTCAAAGATCAGCTAATGAAAAAAGTAAGTTAAATTAATTACTCTTCACTCTTCTTCTTCTTCTTCTTCTTCTTTTTTATATAATTTCTTTTGCTTGGGCTGTTTTTGTAATACTATTGGTTTTCTTATTTTCAGCGTACCCTACAAATGGTTATCTTCTTGTTCATTCCAACGGCGGACTGAATCAAATGAAAACCGGGGTATTTTTTTTAAATTTATTTTCTTTTATTTATTGGATATATTTTCTTATTTATTAATTAATATGAATTTATCTGCAGATAAGTGATATGGTTGCCATTGCAAAAGTGATGAATGCCACTTTGGTTCTCCCATCTTTAGACCACAATTCTTTTTGGACCGATCCAAGGTTGATTTCAATTACTAATAAATGGGTTTATTTATTTTAAAAAATGAAAAATTAAGTGAAAATAAATATAATGTGCATCTCATTCAAGTGATTTGTGCAGTGATTTTAAAGACATATTTGACTGGAAACACTTCGTTGAGTATCTGCGAGAGGATATACGTATTGTTGATCGTCTCCCACCAGGCTATGCATCAATTAAAGCTCTTGAACGAGCCCCAGTTTCTTACTCTAAGGTATAGGTTAATCTTCGAATAAATTCAATCTAAGATTTAAGATTCGGTGTTAATCGAATACCCTTTCTTTGTATATATAGGCTAGCTATTACAGAGATCAAATGTCTTCATTGCTAAAGAAACATAAGGTGATTAACTTCACCCACACCGACAGCCGATTGGCTAACAATGGCCTTCCGAACTCTATTCAGAGGCTCCGTTGCCGTGCCATGTACGAAGCGCTTAAATTCACCGACGAAATCGAAGAACTTGCCTATAAGTTGATTACTAGGCTCAGGGCCGATAATAAGCCTTACATTGCTCTTCATTTAAGGTAAAAAAACCACTAAACCCTAGACTTTAAACATTTAGTGATGACTATAATTTGTTAACTGATAATTTGTGTGCAGATATGAAAAGGACATGCTTGCCTTCACTGGCTGCAGTCACAATCTAAGCAAAGCCGAAGACGACGAGCTACTGCAATTGCGACGTAGCGTCCGACACTGGAAGGAAAAGCACATCGATGGTGAAGAAAGACGGCGACAAGGAGTATGTCCGATGACACCACGAGAGGTAGCGGTGTTCCTCGAGGCAATCGGGTTCCCTTCTGATACCAAAATCTACATAGTGGCTGGGAATATCTATGGCCAAGATGGTGTTAAAGCACTCCAAGCCAAGTACCCAAATCTATACACTCATTCTAATTTAGCGACGAATGAGGAATTGTCTCCTTTCAATGATCGCCAAAACAAGCTGGCGGCAGTCGACTACACTGTAGCACTGGAGAGCGACATTTTCGTTTTCACTTACGACGGAAACATGGCTAAAGCAGTGCAGGGGCATCGTAAATACGATGGTTTCCGAAAAACTATAATACCAGACAAGTACGTATAACTATTAAGCAATGGTCTAACTCTAATTATAAGTTATATAATACCATGATTTTATTGATTTGGATTCGGGAAATGTTGCAGAAAAAACTTTGTGAGATTGATCGATCGAATTGATAAGGGAATGATAACGTGGGAGGAGTTTTCGACCAAGGTGAAGACCCTGCATGCGAATAGAACAGGGGGAGCAGTTTTAAGAAAGCCTGGAAAAGCAGTGAAAAAAGAGGAGAGCTTTTATGCGAATCCATACCCAGGCTGCATCTGCGAGAAGTAAAATAGTGTTTTCTAGAATGAAAAATAGGGTTTCTCTCACGTTTCCAGCAAGGGAAGGTTCGAGCCTTTCGTGCTAAAGAAACTTTTTTCTCTCTCAGTCCAACCTCAAGCTGAGCCTGAAGCAGTACAAGGGCTAAGCATTTAGATCAAATGTAACACTTTTCAAGGGGGGGAAACCCCCGTTTCGGTGTGTGCGAAGGGGGAATACCATTGTTTTAAAGAGAGGGTTAGACACTTTTGTGCAAACTTGTATTATACAAATGAAAATTGTAAACAAAATTTGTTCCCAGAAATCAAATGACATTCTGCTCAATACTCTACAGACTTTTTCACTGATTTTACCATGTCTAAAGAAATTCAAAGAATTGAAGCTATGCAATACATGAGAGTTCCTCTCATTCTACTGAATGCAATCTGTATTGTTCTATTGTTAATCTCATTCTCTGGTTGATGCTCGTCTGGTTTATGACTTAAGATTCCTCTAAATTTTCTTTTAGGATCTCAATCTCGACTCTCTAAATTTTCTTTTAGGCATCCTTGTTTAGTTGGTTTTGTTTTGTGATTTTGAACAAATGACATGGATTCGAGGTACTGCAATTCATTTGAGACAGAAGAATAATGATCATAGTTCCGAAGTCAAAGAAGCAATTCGTTTGGTGTTTTTGTTTATGACTTATGACCCCTGAAAGGCTGAAAATCCGTTTCAGGGTCTCAGTCCGATTCCCCTTTTTTGCTGTGAATTTGAATTGTTTGCGGCCATTCCTGGTAATCTTAGAATATTGTCTCCTTGTGTGTTCATTATTTGCAGAATTCATGAAGTTGAACCAGGAAAATAGGAAATTTGGTAGAGGTTGTGAAAACCAAGTTGTCTATAATGTACGATACTTTGTAAATCTAATCCAAGGTTCCATATATGAAGATAATCAGAATTCCGACATTCTTAATCCCGACAGACGCTCTTGGTCTGCTGCCAGATAATCAGCATCCACGTATTCAATTCTATGTTGACAAAGATGTACATACACAATTTTAATATTCTTTTTCGAAAAACGAACGAAAACAATACATGATAGTGAAAAGTTGAGGCGAACTAATGGATTCGTTTACTCTCTGATGAAGCAAGCAAAAAGAAATGCTAAAGGTGCTTGAGAAGCAGGTATAAAATATAAAAAACGAAAAGAGCATCATGCATATAAATTTCTTTAATCATTTGGCTGTCCTGGAATCAATTCCATTTCAATGTCATCAGACACATAAAAAAGTTGATCTACACTTTCGACGAGGGTTCGGACGAGGATTAGAAAGGATAAACCATCCTCTGTTTAATTGTTTCCGGAACTTCAGGATTGAAGAGGAGATAGAAGTGATACCAATAAATTATATGCTTAAAAACTTAGAGCCCTTTTACTTCCCCTGTGCATACCAAACTCTTTCTTTTACTCTTTGGTGTTGATTTAGATCTTTATTTATTTCTTCTCTCTATGTTCTCTCCATCTCACTCTAAGCCTAATTCAGCACCTAACCTAGCTGTCTACTTCTGCTGATCGTCACCCAGCCTAATTCAAGATATTGTGCTGGCAATTTCTCCAACTTCAGGAAAAAGAACAAAAAAATTGGAAGTTGATGTCTTCCTGCGCCTGATCAAAATCGCATCGCCCAGACCAAAATAGGCACTTCACCCTTGCCTCGCCTTGGCGCCTATCAGCCGCGCCTCTTCAAACACTGATTTCGAGTTATATGGTTGGCGAGGGTTCGGATGGACGATTAGAAACAGAATCCACCCTCCATTTAACGTTACCGGAATTCTAATTCCAAGAAGATCAGAGAGGAGAAAGACGGAGAGAAAGGGTATGCATAGAGTTGAACTTTGTACAAATAACAAAGATCATTGAGATATTAGTGAGTCTAGAGAGCATTGTCAATGGCTAAAGTTTCCGAAATCTGCATTCAAAAGCTAGAATACCACTTGTAAGGAATAAAAGCAAACAAGAGCCACTTCTTGAAGCATACAAAAGATTTAACCTGGGGTCTAAGCAACGGATCATGCATTTCAATGAATACAAAATCACAGCAATGTTCAGAATGTGCTTACAGCCTAAAAAACAAGACTGCATTGCATTACAGGCTACATACAGCAATGCACAAAAACCACATACGAACCTTAGTTGCGTAACTACAATAGTAACAAGAACAACAACACAGTTCTAATCATAACCTTCATAAACTACTTCCGCTAAACTTTATTACATCTATCTTCCTTCTCTACAATCACGTTGACCTTCTCGTACCTGAAATCTTCGTGGCCCGGTTCACGCTTGACGGGGAATACTGTGAGCCTACTAACGAAAATCGCCCACATAAACAACATCACGAAGGCAAACAAGGCTCCACATCCAGTAGCGAAAATCAATCTAGCTAGAATTGTCAAAGCACAAGACTTCCCCTTTTCTTCCCTCGTTTCATCACTATCCTTATCCATATAACCTCTTGGATCAGCAGGCAACGAATGTATCGAACTCGAAACAGCCCTTACTCTAAATCTCCATGAATAAACATTGACATTGCTGCTAGTCTGTGAAGATTCACCATTGGCAGTTGATACTATGGCAGCAAAAATATCCTCATTTCCCCACATTTCTATCAAATCAATTTGGTATGCTAGAACTGCGTTCAAAGGCCTATTTTCATCATGCTTGCTCAATCTAACTTGTAAAAGTTTAGAGCTTGAGTCATAATCAACCCAAGATTTCAACACATCCCCATTGTTTAACACTAAATTCAGTGATGACAAATTGCTAACCTTTACGGATTCAAGACCATGAATATCGATTCGTACATGGTTTGCATTAAAGTTCCCAGCTGTATCATCTCTCTTTGTGTCAAATTCAACACCCAGAAACGTATTTTCACCGGAAAGACCAAAAATCCCGTGTCCCTGAAATCTTGTGTGAAAACCATTAGGGATAAGAACAAAAGCTAAACCGTCGCAATTACCAGGAGCTATGGAAAAGGAAAAGTCGGTTGAAAATGACGTCGGTCGACCCACATTCCGTGCCGATGTGGACTTGAAGGGCTTGTCCAGCAATAAAAGCCCGGAACTTGGCGCGTGAGAACGCGTGATCTGCACGGTAGAGCTTCCATCTTCAATCCTCGCATCACCGAAGAGGGAAATGCGGGGATCAAAGCTGGGGTTGTTGTGGAGGGCCGGATGCGGAAAAGAGGAAATGGGTTTCGCTGTAAGGAAGATGAAGATGTAGATTTGGAGATTAAAAGAGAAAGTATAGCTGCGAGTGGAGAAAGTAGCCATTTTTTTTTTTTTGCAGGTTTTCGAGGAAGGGGTGGTGTTGAGGCCTGAAGGGATGATTTTACAAGGGTTTCAATTTCCACTTTCTTGGCAGTTGGCAAAGATTCCGTTTTTGGGATACGAATAGTGTTTTCATTTACAATTTTGTTTCGAGTAAACTACATAAATCATCTTTAAAATATGAGTGTTCTTTTATTACTATTTTACAAGTAACAAAATAATCATTAATATTATTTTTTTATAATAAATTAGTCATTTATTGTTTAATATGATACATTAGATACTTAAATTAATTTGATACAAAATTTTATTTTGAATTTACTCTACCACTGATCGATTCTAGTCCACCACAAATTATGTTAAAATTATAAAAAGTTGTGATGCACGATCAAATAAGAATGATTATTTCGGTTCCATGTTCTCGATCATCTTTCCAAGAAATCTCTTTCAATGATTTTCCTTTGATTTCAAGCACAATCAAATTCTGCATTAGAATGTAAATACATCTTAACCAATATATATATATATAATCACCCACTCTAACCTCTATTGGGCTCCCTTTTGTATTATTAGTCGGGAATATGCATCTACTCCAGATTTTCATACGTTGGTTAGGCCCATTGAGCCATGTATTTCATTAATCAATAGTTCAATACCTATTCAATTTGACACCTATAAAATCCCAAATCTATTCAATTTCAATTAAACCCTCAAAAGTTATTTTATGTAAATATATAAATATTGAGTGTTCATATATATATATATATATATATATATATTATAACGATAATATCTAGTTTTATATAACTTAAAATATTAATGAACTAATTAAACGACCCTAGTGTCGTAACCGTCTTTCGGTTGGGCCTGAAATTGAGCTTCGACTTAGGAAAATATAGATTGGAGTCGCCACCGATCATTTATTTTAAAACAAATGGGTTGATCGGATACCCTATTTCTTACCTGATCTGCGTCTTTCCAAAGATGTGTCGGGTTCGGGAGTCGGTTACGGTCAATGAATGATTAACACCCTTGAACCGCCCTTTCGGTACTACGTAATTTCCAGTTGTCTTTGATTAAGAAAATTGCAAGTTAAATTAAAAGGTAAAATTTGATCTGAATTACTTATCCTTAATGAGTTTACGGAAATACCCTTAAAAAATTAAAATAAGATGTTAAAAGAAAATAATAATAATAAAAGAAAGTAGCAAAACTAAAGAGTAAACCAAGGAAATAAATGAAACCAATAATAATAAACATAAAATAATTGGATAAAACAAATATAAAAAAAATAAAAATAAAATGAAATTGAATAAAATAAAATAAATGAAGATAAAATATATATACAAAAAGAATGAAAAAGGTAAAATGTTTTTTTAAAAAAAGAAAAATAATAATAAGAGCAAAGAAACTAAAAACATAATGAAAATAAATAAATAATATAAATAAAATAAAACATTATAAAAATATATAAAAATATAAAAATGCATGTATAATATAAAAAAATAGTAAATAGTAATAATAATAATAAATAAAAGAAAAATAAATATACATATAATATTAACTAAAAAATAGTAATCATAGAAATATAAAATAAAATGAAGTAAGAATATATATATATATATATATATATATATATATAAACGTTAGAAAAATATAGTAAAAAAACATAGTAAATAAGTAAACATAAATAAAAAATAATAATATAATATATATATATATATAATAAGAAAATAATATAATATAACGCAAAAAAAATAAGAAAAGAGAACTATAATAAATAAATAAATAAAATATAATTAAATATATATATATACATATAAATAATAAGGGTTAAATTAAAATAAAAAATGAATTAGGGGTCGAAATTAAAAGCCAATCGAAGAAAAAAACGAATCTGCGTGTATTTAAAATCAGAGGGACCGAAATGGGCATTAACCCACCGTAGAGGCAAAACACGCGGATCCACACGACCCGTTTATAAAAATTCGAATAGTTTTTCAAAAACACAAGCTTCGGGGGCTAGATCTACAAAAATAGATCTCGAAAATGCCCCCGTTCATTGGCCAAAAACACTTATCTCGATTTTCTTTCGAATCAAAACACAACAAGGGTAAGAAAAAATAACATGCGAAGGTATGAACTTTACCTTTCAAAATATAAATGCTTCGAAAAATGGCTACGAGTTGCTTGTAATTTTTTTGCTTGGTATTTTGTATCTCTCTTCGCTGTTACAATAGTGAGTTACAATGGCTATTTATAATGCTTGTGGATCCTATCTTTAAATCATAGTAGAACTCTATCATATTTTTAGGAGTTTGAATCCTAGCAAAATTATATCATATTTTTAGGAGTTTGAATCCTAGTAGGACGAAAATATGTGTTGACAGCTGCCCCTCTTTGCCCATAGTCGTGTAACGGGGATAGGGCAAAGATTAAAAGATACACTTTTCGTTCGGTGGAGTTGAAAATTGACTCTGATGTTTCAATAACTCCCTGTCAAATTAAGTTACGGATGACTCCTCCGTCGTGAAGTCGAGTTCATCTTGAAATGATATGAAATTGAAGACGTAGTTCGGAATTTGAATTAGCACGTGGCTTCTCGTTGCCCTTCGGTCTTCTTCTCGGTTTAAAGACCTTGGATCGGAATCGAACTCAGAAATATTCATTGACAGATAGCTTTTTCTTGACTTAAGCCATATGCTGCTTGAAAATGGTTGCTTGTCACTAAGGCACGGCTAACCCAGGTCCTCTTCTCGACTTGAAAACCTCGACTGCAACCGGAAAGTAGTGTGATTGATGTGTCATCGAGCTGAATGGAATCGAACTTGACAATTTTGATGGCAGATAACCCTTCTTGCCTTGAGCTATGCTGTAAATTTGATTTGCCTCTGAGTTGAATGTAATCGAACTCGAAGATTTTTTATGACAGATAACCCTTCTAGCCTTGAGTTATGCTGTAAATGATGTTCCTTGGAGCTGAGCGTAGTCGAACTTGAAGGTCTTTTGTTGGCAAATAGCCCTTCTTGCCTTGAGCTATGTTGCAAATGATATGCCTTGGAGCTGAGCGTAGTCGAACTCGAAGGTCTTTGCTCACAGATAGCCCTTCTAGCCTTGAGCTATGCTGTAAATGATGCGCCTTGGAGCTGAGTGTAATCGAACTCGAAGGTCTTTATTGACATATACTCCTTCTTTGAGTTGGATATCCTTCGTCGTGAAGTTGAAATCCAATATAAACATGGATGCTGCTTGTGTGCACGATTCCCTTCGTCGTGAAGTTGAAACCGCGGGTGGCCCCTTCGTCGTGAAGTTGAGCCTGGAATTGGATATCCTTCGTCGTGAAGTTGAAATCCAAGTAAGTTGTATTGTTCCGAGTCCAATATCCTCCGCTGTGAAGTTGAAATTAGTTCTGGAACTGGGAATTTGTTTGTTGACAACTAGCCATCCCTTCGTTGTGAAGTTGAACTTGTGTTGTCTCGAGTCCAATGTCATTCGCTGTGAAGTTGAAATTGGCTCTGAAATTGGGAAGTTGACAGTCAGTCGCCCCTTCGCTGTGAAGTTGAGCTTGTGATGTCTTGAGTCCAATATCCTTCACTGTGAAGTTGAAATTGGCTCTGAAACTGGGAAATTGTTTGTTGACAACCAACCGTCCCTTCGTTGTGAAGTTGAACTTGTGTTGTCTTGAGTCCAATATCATTCGCTGTGAAGTTGAAATTGGCTCTGAAATTGGGAAGTTGTTTGTTGACAGTCAGCAGCCCCTTTGTTGTGAAGTTGAGCTTGTGCTGTCTTGAGTCCAATATCCTTCGTTGTGAAGTTGAAATTGACTCTGAAACTGGGAATTTGTTTGTTGACAACCAGTCGTCCCTTCGTTGTGAAGTTGAACTTGTGTTGTCTTGAGTCCAATATCCTTCGCTGTGAAGTTGAAATTGGCTCTGAAATTGGGAAGCCCATTCGTCGTGAAGTTGAGCCTCAAATGGCACGATATCCTCTGTTGTGGAGTTGAAATCACGGATGTGTGGGTACGATATCCTCCGTTGTGGAGTTGAAATCGTGGATGGCCCCTTCGTCGTGAAGTTAAGCCTTGACTTGAATATCCTTCGTTGTGAAGTTGAAATCCAAGTATTGTATGTTGTGGGTAGACACAATTCCCTTCGTCGTGAAGTTGAAACCGTGGAGACCCCTTTATTGTGAAATTTGGCTTTGAGCTAGATATCCTTCGTCGTGAAGTTGAAATCTACTCTCGAGCAAATTGTGTCGCTTCGAGTCCAATTTCCTTCGCTGCGAAGTTGAAATTGACTCTAGCTAAAACCTAAAAAAGTTATGCATATATGTGATGAGATGGATGCAATGCTCTTAGGTATGCCTCAAATGCATATGCAACATAAGTTATTTTTGGGCACATGAGAGAAATCTCAATCTCCGGTTGCTTTTCTGAAATCTTAGTTCTGGAATCTTCAAGTTCTGATCCCTGATCTCAAATTCTTCAAATGTTCAAATCTGATGTGCACATTCTATTTTTGATTTGAGAAATGCTTCTCGACCATCCCAAGTATGTGCCTGAGCCGAGTGTAACGATTTAGATGATGCTTCAAGAGAAGTTGCCTTGAAAGAGATAGGATTCGTTTCAAGGGAAATTGTCTCAAGAGAGACAATGGTGAGCACGATTCCCTTCGTCGTGAAGTTGAAACCGTGGGTGGCCCCTTCGCCGTGAAGTTAAGCCAGGAATTAGATATCATTTGTCGTGAAGTTGAAATCCAACTTGAAAATGTGAACTGGATCGGTTCTGAATTAGCTCTCGAACTCGTCTGAAGTTGATTCTAAGATCTGTCGATCTTTCAATATGTCAAATTGGTTGAAGTGTAGCTTCTTGCTGTTGAGTTAAGCAACCAACATCAATCTTTAAAGGTGTTTTTGAATCGAGTATCATTCGTCTTGAAGTTGAAACTTGACTCTAAAAGCTACAAAAATTATGTATGTGGAAAAAATGACAAATATGATGTTCTAAAATGTATGCATAAGATGCGTGTAACATGAATTGGTTATGTTTTATCTCCTGAAAAAGGTATGATAATTTTTATTAGGATGTTGAATCCCCAAAGATGCCCCAATATCCAAAAATGCCCCAATATTTGATGTTGAATCTTCAAAGATGCCCCAAATGTTCCTCATTTCTTGCTTCATCATTGATTCTGAGCTCGAGCTTTGTGTCTAAGAGTCACATGTCATTTACCAAGATCCACTCTAGAGAGACTGTATTGTTTGAAAAAAATATTTTTCTTTCTCTTTTATTTTCAAAGTTCTGAAAATATCAATTAAAAGAGTTTTGAAAGATGTTTGATCCAAAGTTTTGAAAATATTGTCACTTTCACGGTTTTACAATTGAGACGAATCATAAAACTAGAGTTCATCGGATATCAAAGAATTAATTACAATGTTAATCCTTCAATAAATTATAGCTATTTAACATGTGCCAAGATCAAAGCTATTTCTGGGAAATGGTCAAGCAAATAAAGGATAAAAAGTCTGAGGTTATTGTGTTTGGTCAAAGGTTTGGCATTTTTGTTCATTTGATACTCAATGGTTTGACATTTGATGCTCAAAGGTTTGATGGGGTAGCTTGCATGCTCATCTACTGGAAGTGTTCTCCGACTCCCAGCTTTTATGGTCACACTCGGATTGTGTGATGCCTTATCGAGGAATTTGTATGATCGCCTCAGTTGCACAATTTTTATATTCGAGCCACCTTTTCAGGTTTTCAACTCGAACACTCCTTTGGTTTCAAGACGTTATTCAGGATTTACGTCTTGAACCCCCCTTTGTTATTTTTCTCTATCATACATTAATTACATTGTTTTTTGCAAACAAAGATTAATCCTGATGGGCAGGATGAAATCTAAAGATAGTCTCTCCTGTTTAGAAATCCATGTATGATTAGAAGGGACTTTTAAGGCACGTAATGTAGGCCATGGTTCATGGTTATGAAAGAAAAGGATAAATAGGCCCAAACAAGTGTTTCAGGGTGTTGAACCAAGGATAAATTCATTCTGATGCCTTCAATCTTGTCTTGCTCAAAATGTCTCTTTCTCTTGATGCTCTATGATCTTCGAGTGAAGTGATTCAGGAATAATTGTGCTTGATCAATCTCGTAGTTTGAAGCTTGATGTGCCATTTGTCTTTAGGGAATCTTTGCATGTGTTTTTTGTCCCTTTTTCTTTTTTCTTTTTGTTCTTTTTTTGCTTTTGTTTTTTGCTTATTTTTTTTCTTTTTGCCCTTTTTGTTCTGATTGAATCTTCGCACTTGGCATCTGGTTCACCTTTTGGTATCTCCTTTGGATTGATGTCTTCACTCATGTGAGCATATTTCTTCCACATTGCCCCCCAGTGTGGAGGGTGATCCTTGGTTAGGGTTGAATCAGAAGAAAAATACTATAGGCTCAAAATGGGACACAAGGGATATATATTTTCTCCTGTTGTGAAGGGATAAAGAAAGAAAGTCGTTCATCATTTCATACATGGAAGTCCTCACAGAAAAGGTATCCCCAAGGGGATAGATTTTCAGGATTAATTCTATTCACATGAAAACAGTGTAATTAACGCGTGATAGAATTGTTTCGGATGAATTCTTCTTCTTTTTTCCCCAGATGTCTCAATGTTCAAGCTCCCCGCGAGATGCCCCAAGTTGTGTCTTTAGAATAACGCTCATGTTCAGATGAACAACTCAATGCCTTGGGTTAAAATGTCAATTTTGAGTCTAAAAAGACAGTGGTGTGATCTTATTGACTCAAAGAAAGGTATGGGTGTATCAAAAAGATAAAGGCAATGTTCAAGAATTTCAAAGGGAGGTAATGTCAAAATTTGGTTTTTTTTGGTAATGACAATGAGTTATTTTGGGTAAAGAATCGAGGTATTTTATTTTGGGGTTTGAGACAGGATAAGAAAGGTCTAATCTTGTCATATGTCAAAAATCTATAATTCTTGTAGAATTAAAAGAATATTTAATTCATCTAATATTCGAAGAACTAAAGATTAAAATTTGTTCAATTGCTCCACCTTAGAAAGTAGCATAAGTTCAATCATTTAAAATATTGAGTAAACATGAAAGATGAAAGATGTTTTCAAACAAAACAATCCTTTAAGTGCAAATGATATATGCAATGTCCCCTTCTTCGGCTGTCCATGCCCCTGAATCCATCAGGGTTTGGATTTTGCGCTTCAGTGTCTTACAATTTTCAGAGGAATGTTTGGGGCTTCTTATGTGGTAACAACTTCAACATCGTAGCCCTTAGGAGATGTGTACTCTTTTCTCAGATCATCCTGGCAGGCTTAGTCCTACAATCAGCTGATCCAGCTCCCACTGTACTGATTTCAATTTTTTCTTTAATTATTTCACTTGCTTCTATGTGGTGTCATGTGGTTAAGACCACTTCATCGAATCCTCCGTGACTTAATTTCATGTTTATGAAAGTGCTTAAAAATGTAGATGAAGATGCAAAAATGCAAGAATGCATGAAATGTTCGAGGCATTGATCCAAGAAATGTACCTGTTATTATGAATAATCCTTATTGGGGACAAAAATATTTTATCTTTTAAGAGACAAAAATATCCTGACAGCTTCTGACATGTTGACTAGTCTTCTGCTTTCGTCTTTCACCGGTTGAATAACTTGTCGAACCGCTCCGGCCTCTCTGGATGAACCGTGAAAATGTTGAGTTATTTTTTTGTACTGGTCCAAGAAGTCTCGAATGACCGCATCTCGAGCATTTACTTTTGTTGAGCCTGTTCCCAACGAATTCGTCATTGAAGCCCTTAATTGATAGGAACTATGTGAAATTCATTAGTCTGTTTCTTGAATTCGCCATCAATGGTCTCCAATTTCAGCTATCATTTTGCCATTGTTGTGTTTAAAGGACTTCCAAGATACATATCATTCATCTTGCCCCTACAACCTCTTCCAGTCAGTTCTTCAAAGATAAGCTTTCATTGTGCTTGATGTAGACTCGGTTCATTCCGAGTCCTTTATAATGCAGCAGAGTGACATATTGTTTGATTACGGGTACCACATCTTCTGGATTGAATGTGACACATAGTCGCCTTGTAGACTATCCTCTGTATTTTCATCTCTTGTATTACAACCCCTTTGTCCATTAATGCAGATTATTCATGTTTAACAAACACACTTTTGGTGGATCAACACCTCTTTCGAATGATGCAAATAATAAAAAAATGCCAAAGAGCAACAATGAAAGAAAAAAGTTAGTGAGATAAGGATAATAGTAAAAAAATGATGAAAATGAAACGTCCTACCCCACATGCTTATTATTCTTACCCGGACATGATCTCTATCCCGCATGCTAATTTCAAACAAATCCTAACAACATATGTGTCTAGTTCGCATGCTTTGAACATAAAATAAAGCAGGAAACAAAGCAGCCTAGGGTTTGGAATAAGGTTTTGGGTGGGCTCTAATTCTCCATGGTCTCCCGGTTTAGGTGCTAAAAAAACAGTACCCGAGTTCTCCTTGCTGGTGCCCCCTTAGGCTTGCCAGACCCTTAGTCCTAAACCCATCACAGGCTTGTGTGAATTAAGTTAAACTCGGGAGGATACATTCCCTTATGGCCATACGGAGAATAAATTCACACGAAGGCATAAGGTATATGAATCCCGAAGGTTACTTGCTAGGCCCATACGGAGAATAAATTCACACGAAGGCGTCGCTTTTACCCCCACTTAAATAGGGTTCAGAGCTCGAGTATAGAGCCTTTAGATGAAAAAGTTTGGAAAGTTGAAATCATTAGAAAACAGTCAGTACAACTATTTACTCGAAAATGTAATCAAAAGTAAGTAATGAGGATAAAAAAATTACCTTAAAATTCAAACTTACCCTTTTCGTTAAAAAGACAACTGGAAATTACCTTAGCCTGACTCACTTACCTATCCCCAGTGGAGTCGCCAAGCTGTCGTAACCGTCTTTCGATTGGGCCCGGAATTAAGCTTCGACTTAGAAAAATGTGGATTGAAGTCGCCACCGATCATTTATTTTAAAACAAATAGGTTGATCGGATACCCTATTTCTTACCTGATCTGCGTCTTTCCAAAGATGTGTCGGGTTCGGGAGTCGGTTACGGTCAAGGAAGGATTAACACCCTTGAACCGCCCTTTCGGTACTACGTAATTTCCAGTTGTCTTTGATTAAGAAAATTGCAAGTTAAATTAAAAGGTAAAATTGAATAAAAAATTAAAATAAGATGTTAAAAGAAAATAATAATAATAAAAGAAAGTAACAAAACTAAAGAGTAAACCAAGGAAATAAATGAAACCAATAATAATAAACATAAAATAATTGGATGAAACAAATATAAAAAAATATAAAAAAATGAAATTGAATAAAATAAAATAAAATAAATGAAGATAAAATATATATACAAAAAGAATAAAAAAGGTAAAATGTTTTTAAAAAAAAATAAAAATAATAATAAGAGCAAAGAAACTAAAAACATAATGAAAATAAATAAATAATATAAATAAAATAAAACATTATAAAAATATATAAAAATATAAAAATGTATGTATAATATAATAAAATAGTAAATAGTAATAATAATAATAAATAAATGAAAAATAAATATACATATAATATTAACTAAAAAATAGTAATCATAGAAATATAAAATAAAATGAAGTAAGAATATATATATATATATATATATATATATATATATATATATATATATATATATATATATATATATATAACGTTAGGAAAATATAGTAAAAAACATAATAAATAAGTAAACATAAATAAAATAATAATAATATATATATATATATATATATATAATAATAGGAAAATAATATAATATAACGCAAAAAAAAGAAAAGAAAAGAGAACTATAATAAATAAATAAATAAAATATATATATATATATATACATATAAATAATAAGGGTTAAATTAAAATAAAAAATGAATTAGGGGTCGAAATTAAAAGCAATCGAAGAAAAAAATGAATCTGCGTGTATTTAAAATCAGAGGGACCGAAATGGGCATTAACCCACCGTAGAGGCAAAACACGCGGATCCACACAACCCGTTTATAAAAATCCGAATAGTTTTTCAAAAACACAAGCCTCGGGGGCTAGATCTACAAAAATAGATCTCGAAAACGCCCCGTTCATTGGCCAAAAACACTTCTCTCGATTTTCTTTCGAATCAAAACACAACAAGGGTAAGGAAAAATAACATGCGAAGGTATGAACTTTACCTTTCAAAATATAAATGCTTCGAAAAATGGCTACGAGTTGCTTGTAATTTTTTTTCTTGGTATTTTGTATCTCTCTTCGCTGTTACAATAGTGAGTTACAATGGCTATTTATAATGCTTGTGGATCCTATCTTTAAATCATAGTAGAACTCTATCCTATTTTTAGGAGTTTGAATCTTAGCAAAATTATATCCTATTTTTAGGAGTTTGAATCCTAGTAGGACGAAAATGTGTGTTGACACCTAGTAATAAAATCTTATATAAATCCCAATTGAGTCTTAAATATGCTCTGACCTGAATTAAGGGAACCACTCATGACTTAAACTTTTGTGTAACAAAAAAAATATTAATGAACTAATTAAACGAACCTAATAATAAAGATGTTTTTCCTTAAAAGTATATTTATAAAAACCACAACTTGAATTTGAATAATTTAAATTACTCCAAAGTGCAAAATTAGCTCCTTTAAAGTAATTAGTGGATGACATTTAATTAGTGAAAGATTAAAAATCTAAAAAAATTAAAGATGTAAATACATAATTTGAATGCAAAAATCAGGCATAAACTCAATATATTGAAGAAAGAAAACACCCAATGAACATGAATGAATATGAAAGTAGCTGTTAATCAACAAAGTCCCACCTTATTTTCAGGATCCCTGGAACACCCTCCTACACTGTAAATTTTCTACTTTGCAGACCAAAAAAGATTGGATAATTTCGACTTTCCAGACCAAAAAAGATTGGATAATTTCGACTTTTCAGACCAAAAAAAAAACTGGACCCCTTCTCTCTTACCAAATTCTTAGGCTGTCCTGTCCTATTTCCATGGCGCAGTTAAACCGACTGTAGCAATCAAAAACAGGAAATAGCAAGAATACCATTTTTTTCTACATTTTTTCTTGCACATTTCAATAATGTTTTCTCTTATCTTTCTTCCATGTCTTATACTGAACTGACAAACACGAGAGAGAGAGAGAGAGAGAGAGAGAAATCAGTTGCAAGACTTCACTGGCACACTTTAAAAAGTTAAAAACATTGTTACCTTTGTTGTTGTTCAGTATCTAACATAAAAAGCTTATTTTTCGACTGATATTTTACTCCGATGTGTAAATGAGCTGAGAGACATTTGACGGTCTCTGTGTGCCGAGAACATTTTACATGGATGATACACAGTCTGGGTCTTAAAGATGGAAACTTTACCAAAACAAACTCAGGGGGTCGTCGTTGTCATCGGCATTGACGATGGAGGAAGAGAAGAAGGGCAAGCAAACCAGACAGACAACGAGGAAAACAGAAGAAGGTGTTCCTCGTCTTGTTTGAATGAAGCAAAATCTAGGACGATCAATGAGAGGGGATCTTCGGTTTCGTCAGAGGAAGTGGATCTGGAGGCTGGAACCAAGCTGCATTTGGAAAACGTGGAGAGAGATTGCAGGATTTGCCATCTCAGCTTGGACCCCATTAATCAAGAATGCGATTTGCCTATAGAGTTGGGATGTTCTTGTAAAGATGATTTGGCTGCTGCCCATAAACAGTGTGCCGAGGCCTGGTTCAAAATAAAGGGAAACAGGTAATCTTCTTTTAAAAAAAAATCTGGAATGTTTTGCTAGTGTTTTTTCATTATTGGCATGATTTATTCTTCTGGATGTATAGTCTTTCTGGGAATTAGGGGAATCAAACATTACTTTATACGTATAAAAACAAAAGATGGAATCAACGTTATGTTATTTGCCTCGATGTCCTATTTATTTTGTTACGTTACGTTTGTTTCTATGGTTACAATGGTTTTCCCAGAATTTGTGAGATTTGTGGATCAACTGCTTCGAATGTTGCTGGTCCGAACGAGACGGAGATGACAGAACAATGGAACGATTCAAATGATTCTGCAGCAGCTCCTGCTGCAATTCGTGGCACGGAATTGAGAAACTTGTGGCAGGGCCATCGGTTTCTGAATTTGCTACTAGCTTGTATGGTCTTTGCCTTTGTAATCTCTTGGCTCTTTCACTTCGACATACCATCGTGATAGCTTGTAGCGAAAGGGTCGTTTTTGTTTTAGATGGTGATGATGATCAAGAAGTGGACTGATGTCTCTTGATTTATGATTGCAATCCATATCTCACACAAGCTATAATTATTCCTTAATCAGCATGTTGTTTACATTACTATCTACGGCTTCAGTAACTTTTGTAACGATTTATGTTTGTTTTTTTTTGTGGGATTTAGTTCCACACAACAAGAATGTTATCAAATTCTGTGTTTTTTTATTGATATGATATTGTTGATAAGGAGTAGAGTTTAAACAATCTTGGTACAAGCAAGATGCCAACTTTAACAATATGGAAGAGATACAGAATACACAATTTCTATTATACAACAAATACATTATAATGTACAGTTCATATACAAAATGAACAAATTATTTTACAGATGCGCATGATTTGCAGCTTAGAACCACCAAATTGTTCTTCTATGACACGAAGTAAAGCAACTTTCCGACAGCTTATAATACACAATCTTGAAAAATATGTGTACTGCAGAAAATGATGAAACCAGCTTGATGAAGATGAAGAATATCAGGCGCTATACATATAAGACTAATCGGAGAAAATCACAATATGGTGTAGTTCTGTTTCCGGCTCTCGTCAACTGATATCTACATAGAAATGTAGCAACGATCAAACAAGGGATGGATAATGCTAGGCAAGAATACATTTCGGTTTATCTCATGCAAAGTTTGATGTACCCTGGAAAAAATTTTAACTCGGTTTACATGGCATCTAGGCTATTGTAACCTTCAGATTTAAACTTTTGTTTTTAAGGACATTTGTATACTACATTTGTAGCCATCAAGTATCTTCATGAACTAAATATGATACCCCTAACTCTGGGCAACTGGCGAAAGAAAAGCTTCGTACTTGAAAGGATGGAGGGAGACTCATGCATGGGATTTATTCTATTAAATACTTTGGAAAATCATTTCAACAAAATAACACTAATAGAGTACTATAATGCAGCAACATAGTAGAGGCAGAGGTTTTATTGTGCTATAGAAAAATTACCAGAAGAAGATCTTTGTCGGTACCAAAGGACTTACGTGCTTCTTCAAGGGACTTCGATGAGACCCTGTTGTGTTTCCTGCACATATTGTTTCTCATGTTTACGCTTCTAGCATAAGATCAAACAAGTTCTGAAGAACAAGGCTGTGGAGTTGAATTAACATCAAGTGAAACATCGCTAATACGACACATGCAAATTTAATTAAATCAGTTATATGAACACTGTGTAGCTTAATACATCTTTCCAAATATGCTCTTCTCTCATCCGTAGCTGTTAGACCAACTATCTATCAGTAACCACAAGGTTCCAACTTCCAACCTATAAATACATTTAGCCAATGGGAGATCAAAATAGATGTTAATGAAACTCGATTGAAACATTCAGTTAAAGAGAACAAGAAGATGCATGGAACACATGAAAATCGGAAAGTTTTTCACATGATAATAATGCATGTAATTAGGATACAAATACTTTTTTTTATAATATGGGCTGAAAACAACACAATAGTCTCAAAGAAGTAGCAGAGGAAACTGACTTTGAGGAATGATAACTATAAGGAGACAGAAGATGTAAGAAAACTGGGAGGCTAGGATATATCGAACAGCTTGGTCACTGAAGTCTCCAGCTATATTGATCTGAATCTTCGTTCTCTATGGCCGTATGGGAATGTGATCCTCCATAGACACTCTAAATACATGGAAAAACTTGGGGGAAAAGAAAAAGAGAATAGAATGCACCCAAAAGCTGAGCACATGCACATATATGACATTCACACTCAATTCCGAGTAACATATGTCTCGAGTCATCCACAAGGGTCCAAAATCTTCATAAATTTTATGGACACCAAATCTATTGCTCCAACTACCAAATTACGACATGAAAAAGATTAAAATTGTTTGATAACTTCAGATTTATTTGTAAACCAGTATCCTGAATCTTAAATTGTTAGTTAATTTCCCAGTAAAAGTCGAATTTTTGCATTTTCTATAATAGATCCTGGCATTAAAATGTCTGGAAAGTGCATCATGGCATACTTTCCTAGTGTTTGCTGCTGTATGTTTCTGGACATGCTCATTTATGAACATTACTGGTAAAACGAAGCAACGATGACGACCTTATTATTTAAAATGATTATATGACCTTGAACAGAACAAACAAAAAGAGATTATATAACAAACGTAGCAGGAAGCAGTTGAGCAGTGAAAAAGAAAGCTTAGGAAGTACCTAGAATTTGCAGGATCTCTAGCCACATATCACAACATATGACCTACAACAAGAGCAAATTTCTCAATAATGTGATCAAATGTGAAAGATTGTATAAGTTCATGGACAATATATAACAACACTAGAATTTAGCTGAGCAGAAAAAAGATTGATCAACGGAAGAGAAATCTTGTTACTACTATGATCCATCTGTTATTAACTAAATCATATTCTGCAGTTCATAGATGCTGCAACTCATCCTGCAAGAGTTCATAATCATCGATTTTATGTTAAGTAGTATTTGAATTAATACTTAAAACATGGAATGAATATTTGCAATCCCAAGCAAAAAGTTTATAGGCAGAAGAATTACAAATTTAGTTAGCAACAATATGCCAAGGGAACTACGCAACTTCCACTTTCACATTTATATAAGGTGATAACATAACATAAACATATTATCAGAATGAGTCAGGCTCGACAGTGTTCAAGAAAATCATCCACAAGCATATGTTTATTTGCCTAACAAAGCATTGCTAAACAGGAAACTGTTTGTTATTCAAACATAGAGTATCAAGGATATATACTCATTATTAGCATTTTGATTTAAATTTTCAACTTGTATACAAAAAACAAAATTCTAAAAGCAAGAATGCAACACTAAGCTGTGTATCCTGCATCATTGCCATGAAATCCAGGGATGATGACATCCCCAACCCAAGATCCACTGCAATGCAAGATTTTGACAGAAGAAATCAGTTATTATCATGCAAGAACTTAACCCTTTGTATAATCCCTGCTCAAATACAGGCATATAAAAGAGGAAATAGAAAACACACGCAACCAGACACGTTAAAAATGAGGACTGCTTCATTTCAGAATCTGAAGAAAACAGAACAAGTTGTATAGTAGCAACCAACTAGGCAAAAAGTTCTAAGAAATATGAATACATACCTCAATTTACACAGATCAACCAAAGCAATCACAATATACTTCCCTGACATGATCCAGCGAGAGATTTCTTCTTTGCTGATTGACCTGCACTGTAAAATGGGGGCAGTTCAAAACCCCAATGAAAAAGTTAAATTGTGACAAAGACCGTCCACACTATGTCATACAGGGAAAGAGGGGCTGATATTTCAACGGAAACAAGGCTTTTGAATTAAATTTTTTATTGAAATTAACAAGAGACGTTCAGTATTAAGAATTCATTTAAGTTTGAAGATAAAATACTGGCTATAAATATTTCAAAGGAAACAAAAGCGATCAAACTGCAGTAAGAATATGTGTTCTAACCTCTAACAATTTAATTCAAAGGGAAAAAAGAAAACATGCTCTGGGATAAATACCAGTCTATTGATCCCTGCTTCCACTGCCTTTTGGAATAGCTTATCTACTCGAACCAGATCACTAGGTAGATGTTCCTGCAGAATACTCAAGTGATTCCTTTGATCATTATGATAGAAGAATTCATATGAAAATTTATTCAACTGAAAAAGATAAATCATGGAAACATAATGAGACGACGACGTCCTGAAACTAAACTACTAGAATGAGGAATAGGACGGAAAGGAGGGAAACCCCACAGAAAATCTTCCAGATGTAATTTCCTTCCAAAGATGAAAACCAATGAAAATAAAGCAGTGTGCCACTTATTCAAGTTGCTGTGTAGTCATAAAGAGACATTACGCAGCTGGTTAGATCCACAAAGCCAAAAGCTAAATGGAAAATCGCACGATATCTAACAGTTAATATGGCATGCATATAATTTCAATGATAAAGATTATGGTACATAGCTTGAAGCAATAAGCAAGCATGCTAATGTGAAACTTGATCATCGATTTTGTAACCAAGAAAAAACCCAATAAATATAGACAAAAAGTAATTATGAAGATGCACATGGAAAAAAGGTTAAGTTACCTTGTAATATGTCTCCCGAGAGTAGTTTGGGTTAGCTCCAAATGTTACAGTGTAATAGGAAAACCTAACAGAAAACTTTTGCAGTAAGTAAGTCAGATCAACAGTTCAAATGCTGCATACAAGATGTCAACAAAAGTATTCATCAGAAATGGCTTGTATCAACTTATATATCTAAATGCAGCCATCTTAAAGATGGAATAAAATAGTACGGGTGTACATCAAATCCAAATTTCCATGATCTTATATAATTCTTCTCCCACTTTGTAATGACAGCATACCTGGTTGTGCTGCAAAGCTCGATCAAGTTCTGAATACTATAACTATTAATGCCGACAGTAGTCAAAACCATCAAAACACAAGCAAGTCCACAATCCCAAGAGAACAGCTGGTTAATATGCGGAACCTAAAACACCAAACTACGGTTTAAACAAACAAATTCTAATCATAGAATTCCACAAATACTAATGCACTCACTTGAACATAATGTGATTGAGGCATTGCTGCCTCACGACCAGTTCGATTATCAGATGGCAGCTCAAAAAGGCAGCATCCGGCTGCCACTTTCATGTGATCCCCATTGTTTTCTTTCGTCTTCTCCGTCTGTTCTAAGAATCTTGTTTAACAGAAATAAAGGCCACATCAAGTGAAGCCACCCTTGATGAAATTAAAGCAAAGCCACCGAGCAGTGTGTTTAATCAGTTATAGCAACTGTCATAACCATTTTTTTTGTAAAACAATTAAATATTATTTTAAAAAAAGATTACGACTTTATTTTGGAAAAATTGGTGATTTGAAATTAATTTGAATTAAATTGAATAGAGTCGCCATCGACCTTTGGGTTAGGTAGGCCGAATACCTAAAAACGTCTTTTAAAACAATTTTAAGAAAGATCATTTTTAAGACAAAAATAGTCTGCGTTTACCAAAGATTCAATTAAAATGGATTCGGGAGTCGGTTACGTGTGGGGAAGGATAAACACCCCCAAAACGCCCAAAATCGGTACTGTGTGTCGCTTACACATCGTCGTAAATGGTGGAAATTACAATTTGAATATGAAGTAAAAATATGATCTATTTATCGAATATTTGTTAAAATTAAAATAGTAGAAATACTTCACTTGGTAAGAAATCTCAAGATTTGCAATCCTCCAACGGGAAAGCTATCTCATCTATTTCTTATCTATAAAGTACATCCTATCTTTTAATTACCACTAAATAATATCGTCATAAGTAGAAGATACCATATGCCTAATTTATGTATCGTTAATATTAACAGAACAACCATTAATACAATAAAAATTATGAAAATAGAATAATAAATAAATTATGATTTATTTATTGAATATTAGTTAAAATAAAAAAATCCTTTTCTCGATAAGAAATCTCGAGATTTGCAATCCTCCACCGGGAAAGCTACCTCGTCTATTTCTTACTTGTAAAGAATATTTTCTCTTTAAATTAAAAGATAATGACGAAAATTGACATAAAATACATCATATTATACTTTTCCTAAACATACATCACTCATATTAAGATTCAATGAAGAAATAATAATAAAGATTAAAATTTAAATATTAAACAATATGACCATCAAATAAATTAATCAAAAAAATAAAAACAATAAAAATAATTTCTATAAGCTTGTAAAAGGAAGAATTTGCATTTTTTATTTATTCAGTTTGAACGTCGTATCAGATTGTACCACTTCGATCAAGTGATACTTTCCACGCCCGTTCTATAAATATGTGTTCTTGAAGATAAAATCAAATAAAATGAAAATAAATGCAATTGGATATATAAACATTTACGTTAAATTATATTAAATACATTACTTACATAATACAAATAACCATAGAATATGTAAAATACATTCATACATAAACAACTAAAATAAAACTAAGTTAACATTACAAACCAAAATACAAACCAAATAAGCACATATGATAATCTCAGGGACCAAAATACAAATACAGAAATTTAAAGGGCTACAATCGAAGAAACATAAGTTAAATAACTAAACTGAAATTACACAAAAACATGAAGGATCAACAAAATATTTAAACCAAATGCCAAAACAGTGACTAAAACAGAAGATGCATAAATCTGAGGACCAAATTCGAACATCAGCTAAAATCACACAACTCAAGCAAATAAGGACTAAAACGAAACATGCATAAAATAATATGGCCAAATTCGAAATCTAATAAAATGTAATAACAAACAGATAAGGACTAAAATATAATGACAGTAAAATAAACAGGCATTAATCGATATTTACCCAAATATGAGAGTAGTGATCAAGATAAAAATTTCATAAATGAAGGGTTCAATGTCTAAACTTTCAGAAATATTAACAAACCAGTCCAGTGACCAAAATGAAGAAAAACATAAATCACACGTCCAAATCCGAAGATCATAAAACCTTCGGCGAGGGACGCTTGGCTCCGATGAAGCAACGGTGGTGGTCAAAAACCAGGGTAAGATTCTTACTCTATCTCTCTTTTTTTTATTTTTTTTCGAATGGATGTTTCCCTTTTCCTTTTTTTTTTCTTCTCTTTTTTTTCTGTTTCGAAAAAACCCCCCTTTCAGATTACTCTTCTTTTTTCTTTTATGCTTGCTTCCTCTGAATTTTCCTTGAGATGATGATGATATCTAGGAAAAATAGGATATGGGTCTTACTGACTTTGCATGATTACCTCCCGATTTTTCGGGATTTAATCTGTTTTTTAAATGGATTCTAGGATTTAGGCTACTGTTTTTACAAGAACCGGTTACTGTTCATGCAGGAGAACAGTCGGCGGCGACGGGACATCTCGGCTTGGTGGCTCCGGGATTGACTTACGGCTGGGAAGCTGAGGAGTTGAAGTCGGCGGCTAGAAGGGGATTAGGCTTGAGCGGCGGCTGTGTAGTTAAGGGATTAGGGTTGAAACCCTAAATTGATTTAGGGTTTGAAACCCTAAACTGATTTAGGGTTTGAAACCCTAAACTGATTTAGGGTTTGAAACCCTAAACTGATTTAGGGTTTGAAACCCTAATCTGATGGGTTGTTGGGGACTGGGATTGGGCCAATGTAATCTGAATTGGGCTCAGGGTCTCTGGGCCAAATGGGCTTCGGGATTAGGCCTGCAAAAATTGTAATAATAAATAATAATAAAATAATAATAAGATAACGATAATAAAATAACGGAAAAAAACCCGGACAAAAACGGGTGTTTACAGCTGCCCCTCTTTGCACATTCTTGTGTTAACAAGAATAGAGCAAAGACGACAAGAAAACACGTTTTTTGTCTGGTTCTCCTCTTTTTGGTTAAAAAAAATGGATAGTTTTGTTGGCGGGGACGACACTGCTCATACGCAATGAAGAGGTCTGGTCGTCTAAGAGTGACATGGCTCCTACGTGATGAGGAAATCTGGTCAGCTTTAGGAAGGGTGATAACTCGGTTCCTACGTGATGAGGACGGCTGGTTATCCTAATGTTGACACGGCTCTTGCATGATGAAGAGATCTGGCCATCTAAAGGTGATAACACGGTTCCTACGTGATGAGGACGGCTGGTTATCTATGGTTGACACGGCTCATACGTGATGAAGAGATCTGGTCTGGGGATGACACGGTTCATACATGATGAAAAACTCTGGCCACCTTTAGGAAGGGTGATAACTCGGTTCCTACGTGATGAGGACGGCTGGTTATCCTAATGTTGACACGGCTCCTACGTGATGAGGAAGTCTGGTCAGTTGATGTTGACTGATTCATTGCTTCAATAAGTCTTGAAGATCCTGTAAAAAAATGGTCATATGCCATGATTTCATGTTATCAATATGCTCTAAGAATGATCTAAATGCATGTTTAAAGGGTTATGCTCAGTTCGTTCCTGGCATTGAGACTCCCTCATACTCTTTGATCGAAACATGCGATATTTATGCGTTTATCCATGCCTGGTTACTTTCTTGACCTCTCATTAAATATTCTTTGACTTTGTCCTTCTGATCTAACCCGAGAGAGTTTATCTTGCATCTTTGATTCTTTGGTCATTGATTGATTTTTCAGAGAAAATTCATTCAGAATGGACTCTCCTTGTTACATGCCTTTAAATTGGGACTTCTTTGCTTGGGAACAGTATGATTATGTTGAAACTGATTTCTTTGATTTAAACCCTCTTTTTCCTCAATGATTTGTTTAATGATTGATGGGAGCGTGCCTTTGCATGTGTTCTCTGGTGAACACCTGTTTCAAAATCCCCATAATCTGACACTTTTCAGAGTAAAGCATAGTAACTGATGTTGTTATTGATTAGTAATTTGGTGAATATATGCGAGGACATTGAATCAAATTCAAAAATTTTACTGAAGACAGATAATGAGAAAGTACAATCTTTTGGGACAAGAAAGCAAGTATATACAAAGAAAAACAATGGACAAATATAGTGAATATCAAATGCTGAGTCCTTCTATTTCTTCACCCCAAATCTTTCTCGAAAGTTGACATGTGTTTCGAAGATTCAGATCGTACAAAAGATGTGTGAGCATGAGAGTCTTTCCCTAAACCGTTAAGCTTCCGAGGGAATTTACCCTTTCAATTTCTGATTATTCGAGCCGTCCATTACGGATTTTCAACTCGAATCCTCCTTTGGTTTCAAGATGCCCATTTTGGGTTTTCACCTTGAACCCTCCTTTATTTATTTTCTTCTTTTTCATTTTCTCATCATTTTTTTTTTTTTTTTTTTTTTTTTAGGTGTAATATCGTTTGACCGAATCTGAATTCACGGGATTAGGCAAATCTTCCCCATCCATTTCTGTTAACACCAAAGCTCCTCCTGAGAATGCCTTTTTTACAACATAGGGACCTTCCCAGTTCGGCATCCACTTCCCTCGAAAGTCTTTTTGCATAGGTAAGATCTTTTTTAGTACCAAATCGCCTTCACAAAATTCTCGAGGTCTGACTTTCTTGTCATATGCTCGTATCATCCTTCTCTGGTACATTTGGCCATGGCAGATAGCTCTCAGCCTTTTCTCCTCAATCAAATTTAATTGATCAAACCTACTTTGTACCCAATCAGCCTCGTCTAGTTTCAACTCCATCAATACTCTCAAAGAAGGTATTTCCACCTCAATAGGTAAAACTGCTTCCATCCCATATACCAAAGAGAATGGTGTTGCCCCAGTAGATGTACGAACGGACGTGCGATAAGCAAGCAATGCAAAAGATAATTTCTCATGCCAGTCTCTATATGTTTCAGTTGCTTTTGTGATGATCTTCTTGATGTTTTTATTCGCTGCCTCTACTGCCCCATTCATTTTTGGGCGATAAGGAGCCGAATTGTGATGTTTGATCTTTAACTTTGTGCAAACTTCCTTCATTAAATCATTGTTCAAATTCAATGCATTATCTGTGATGATCCTTTCAGGTGTTCCATATCTACAAATGATTTCTCTTTTTAGAAATCTGCACACTGCTCCTTTTGTGACATTAGCATAAGAGGCAGCTTCAACCCATTTGGTGAAGTAATCTATAGCCACTAAGATAAAACGATGTCCATTTGAGGCCTTCGGTGAAATTGCCCCAATGACATCGATGCCCCACATTGAAAACGGCCAAGGTGCGTTCATTACATGGAGTGGTGAAGGAGGAACATGTATTTGGTTATCATGAATCTGGCATTTATGACATCTTCGAGCAAATCTAATACAATCTCCTTCCATAGTGGACCAATAGTACCCAAACCTCATGATTTTTCTAACCATTGTGAATCCATTAGCATGTGTTCCACAAACTCCTTCATGGACTTCCTCAAGTATTTTCTTGGCCTCAATTCTATCCACACATCTCAAAAGCACCTGATCCTTGCCCTTTTTATACAATATATCTCCATCAAGGACATACCCCATTGCTAATCTTCTTAAGGTCCGTTTATCATTCTCAGCTGCCTCCGCCGGGTAAGCCCGATACTTCACATATTGGAGAATATCATAATACCATGGGAGATTATCATCCTCTTCTTCCTCTATGTTGCAACAATGAGCTGGCATTTCTTTATACTCATCCGAATAGGCATCATTCGAGATTGATCATCGGCCTTGAACATAGCTGCCAACGTAGCCAAGGCATCTGCCATTTGATTTTCTTCACGAGGAAGATAAGCAAAAGAAATTTCTTCAAACTCTTTGATCAACTCCATCACTAAGTTCTTGTATTCTATCAACTTGGAGTCTCGAGTCATCCATTCCCCGCGAAGCTGATAAATAACCAGAGCAGAATCGCCGAATACTTCCAGGCTTTTAACTTTGCGCTCAATTGCAGCTTGAATACCCAAGATACATGCTTCATACTCTGCCATATTGTTAGTGCATTCAAAGGCGAGCCTACTAGTACAAGGATAATGATCTCCCTCAGGTGAAACTAATATTGCCCCAATTCCATGTCCCACAGCATTAGAAGCGCCATCGAAGTTCATTTTCCATGCTTCATTTTTCGGAGTATCTTCTTCAGTAACAAATATACTCATCAAGTCTTCATTCGGAAAATCAAATTTTACTGGCTCATAGTCTTCTAATGCTCTGCTTGCCAGGAAATCTGCAATAGCACTCCCTTTAACTGATTTCTGGTTCATGTAGACTATATCAAATTCGGACAACAACATTTGCCATCTCGCCATCCTTCCAGTTAGAGCCGTTGATTCCATCAGGTACTTTAACGGATCCAGTCTTGATATCAACCAGGTAGTATGATACAACAAATATTGTCTCAGCCTCTTAGTAGTCCATACTAAAGCACAACACAGCTTTTCAATAGAGGAATATCGAGTCTCACAGTCAGTGAATTTCTTACTGAGATAGTAAATAGCTCGTTCTCTTCTTCCAGTTTCGTCATGTTGAGCCAACACACATCCCATCGACTTCTCAAAGACAGTCAAATATAAAATCAATGGTTTGTTTGGGATTGGTGGCATCAAGACAGGAGCAGTAATTAAGTAACTCTTAATTCTATCGAAGCATTCTTGGCAACTATCATCCCATTCTCCTGGGTTTTGCTTTCTCAATAATCGGAATATTGGATCACATTTTCTCGGTCAACTGAGAGATGAATCTGGCAATATAATTTAACCTTCCTAGAAAACCCCGTACTTCCTTTTGCGTTCTAGGGGGAGGTAATTCCAAAATTGCTTTGACTTTATCAGGATCTATTTCTATCCCATTCTCACTGACTACAAATCCCAATAACTTCCCTGAAGTAGCTCCAAATGTGCACTTGGCCGGGTTAAGCTTGAGCTGGTATTTCTTTAATCTTAAAAAATAGTTTCTTTAAGACTTTTACATGTTCTTCTCCAGTTTGTGATTTAGCAATCATATCATCCACGTACACTTCTATATCCCTGTGCATCATATCGTGGAACAACGTAACCATGGCTCTTTGATATGTTGCCCCAGCGTTCTTAAGTCCAAAGGGCATCACCTTGTAGCAAAACGTACCCCACATTGTCACAAAAGTTGTCTTTTCCATGTCTCCTGGGTCCATCTTAATTTGATTGTAACCTGAGAAACCATCCATGAAAGAGAAAAGAGCATGACCAGCCGTATTGTCAACCAAAGTATCGATATGTGGGAGTGGAAAATTATCTTTAGGGCTCGCTCGATTGAGATCCCGGTAGTCAACACACATCCGAACTTTGCCATCTTTCTTTGGAACTGGCACTATGTTTGCTACCCATTCAGGGTACTTGGCCACTTGTAAAAATCCAGCATCGAATTGTTTCTTCACTTCTTCCTTAATTTTTAATAGCATATCTGGTCTCATTCTTCGAAGTTTTTGCTGAACAGGCTTGCATTCCGGTTTTATTGGTAGCTTGTGCATTACAATGTCAGTTTCCAACCCCGGCATATCTTGATAAGACCAAGCAAACACATCCCTATATTCCCGAAGAAGGCTTATAAGACCATCTCTTACTTTTGGTGAGAGTGAAGTGCCAATTTTAACTTCCTTTATATCCTCTTCTGTTCCCAAATTTATTGTTTCAGTTGTCTCTTTGTGGGGCAATATTTGTCTATCTTCTTGTTCTATCATTCTAACAAGCTCAGAGTTTAACTCACATTCCTCTTCATCTTTATAACCCTCAGATTCTTCGAGACACATGTCATTTTCAAAATCAATTTGTGGTTCAAAAATATCATTACTCGAACAGTTGATATCTGAAGACCTGCGAATCAAAAGGAGTATTTGGCTGTGGACAAAAATTTTATATAATATTATCAAGAGAATAATTATCAATAAAGAATAAAGAATACTCAAGAGATGAATAAAATACTTGCTAAGATTAGAATGAAAAGAGAACACTGTTTCATTAAAGCAATGACAAATAACAATTTGTCCTTTTACAAAAGCCCTATTATATTTGGGTCAAAAGGAGACAGATTTGTTATTATGCATTACTTTGAAAAGTGCTTATAGAACACAGGGAGTTCTTCAACAGTGTAATTGTTCAAAACATAGCCAGGAGGACACGGACGGATTGATGCCAAGGAACACTCTCCAGTAGACTCTTCTGTGATAACGTTGATGCTCAGGCTACCCAATAAATCTTCAACAATTTCTGTATCTTCAATATCCCCTGACTGTTTCAGCGTGTCAATCATAAATCCTCCAGACACAAAAGATTTGGAGAGTGGCGGAATGACCATGGGTCCCCAAACAAGATCTTCTCCCTTTACTCTTGCCTTCCTCCTTTCCTTAAGCTTTTGTGCATCCTTGACTTTATCATGGTACGTTGGTTTGTATCCGAGACCAAAATAATTTCTCTTAGGAATTGGAGCCGACCCTTCAGTGATTCCTTGCAGTTTCTTTCCCAAGCCTTTCCCTACCTTTGCTCCTCTAGCTAAGGTCTCCTTTAATTGCATCTTTGTATTTTTTGAAAGATGAGGAATGGGAATTCTTTTGCCCTCAGAGATAAAAGTAGCATTAACAAATTCTAAGGACTGGAAGGAGGACTCTAGTGCATTTTCATCTACCCCCACATATGGTGCATCTGTAGTGATAGAGGCAATGATATCTTCTTCCGCTTTGATGGTCACTAGAGTCCCATCAACAATGAATCGGAGCTTTTGGTGGAGGGAGGAAGGAACTGCCCCAGCCATGTGAATCCAGGGTCTCCCTAGCAAGCAACTATAACTCGGATGAATATCCATGACAACAAAATCTACTTCAAATGTTGTAGGGCCAATTCTGAGAGGGATAATCATCTTCCCCATTATCTTGCGTTCTGTCCCATCAAATGCCCTTACAGCATTGCCACAAACCCTCATTTGTGATACATCCACAGGAAGTCTATTTAGAGTGGCGAATGGCATAACATTCAAGGCCGATCCGTTGTCAATTAACACCCCTGAGACGATGACTCCTTTGCAATGAGCCGTAATGTGTAAAGCCTTGCCCCTGCCTTTTCCTTCTTCAGGTATTTCGTCATCATAAAAATAAATAAAATTATCTGCATTAATATGATTTACCATCCTGTCCACACGTTCCACTGGTATATCCTTCCCTACAAAAGTTTCATTCAGCACTTTGATCAGAGTATTTCGATGTACTTCCGAATGCAATAGTAGAGATAACATTGAAATCCGTGCTGGGGTCTTATGAAGCTGTTCCACAATATTATACTCGCTGTGTTTCAGAAACTTTAAAAATTCCTGAGCCTCCTCAATCTTAACAGGCTCATTCAATTTATCCTCAGGATCTTTAATAACCACATCTCTTGCTTTATCAGCCTTTCCAGGAGCATAGCATCTTCCACTTCTGGTGAAAAATCCAACTTCAGCAACCTCTTCCTCCTTACTCTCAGGAGTATTAATTTGGCATGTATAGTCCCAGGGAACACTCTTGTTACTCTTGTAGGCAAAAGGCGTAGGGGTTTTGATCACCACCCTAGATGTTATACTTCCACTGCTGGCCCCGTAATTTGGTTTCGATATGACCAGGACAGGCTTTTTCAAATTCTTTTCAGCTTCCCTTGAATTTTCTTCAGAAGCACAGATATATCTTTCATTCTCACTCATTCTTTCTTCATAAAACTGCAACTCCTGCTTGTTCATTAATTCTTGGACTATTTGCCTGAATTCTTGACAGTCCTGAATATGATGACCATTTTCACCATGGTATTCACAAAAGATCTCTGTCTTTTCCGTTGAGCATTCATTTCTAGGGCTCAACAACCCTCTCTCCTTTATTCGAGCATATACCCATTTCAGTGGTGTTCTTATTTCTTCAATTCTCCTCTTAATTTTCTGATTTTTCTCAATAGCGTTCACTCCCTGATTCTGATGATTTGGAAGCGGGTTTGCAGCAACACAGGGTGATTCAGAATCATTAAAGGACACCACCTTTCTCTTGATCAGATCTTCAACCACTCTTTTAAAAGCGAGACACTTTTCAATGTTATGCCCTCTGAGATTTGCATGATATTCGCATGTCTCATTTTCGTTGAACCATTTTGGATAAGGTGGTTTAATTGGATCAATGAATTTTGGTGACACTACGTGAGCTTGGACTAATCCATGGAAGAGCTCACTGTAAGTCATTGGTATGGGAGTGAACGTCATCCTTTCATTGTTATGCTCGCGCTTAGTCTCCCCTTGGGATGAAGAAGAATTTCCCATTTTCGGCTTACTCACAGAGAAATTTACATTATTCACCTCTCCTTCTTTCCTTTTCACATAGGGTTTCTTTGCAGGAACTTGGCTACCGGCAATCTGCCCCTTCTTTAATGCTCTCTCGATCATCTCTCCACACATCACGATATCAGAGAAGCTCTTAGTTGCCACTCCTAACATATGATCAATATAAGGAGATTTTAACGTATCTATAAACATGGTTATAAACTCCCTCTCAATAAGTGGTGGGTGCACTTGAGCAGCAATATCCCTCCAGCGCTGAGCGTACTGTCGGAAGGTCTCATTATGCTTCATCTCCATATTTTGGAGAGTAACACGATCAGGCATCATATCGGTAACGTGTTGATATTGTTCTTTAAACGCATTGGCCAAATCCTTCCAAGACCCTATTTTAGCTCGGGTTAATTGGTTATACCATCTGACAGCTGACCCCGTCAAGCTGGCCTGAAACAGTGAATTAATAGCCCATCATCCTTCACGAATCCTGTCATTCTTCGACAAAACATGGTCAAGTGAGCAACAGGACAAGTTTTTCCATCATACTTTTCAAATTCCGGCATTTTGAACTTTGGTGGTAATACTAGGTCTGGCACAAGACTCAATTCCTCTGCATTCATTCCGTCTTGAAAACCCTGCTTTCCCATTTCTTTAAAAAACCCTTTGCACCAGTCCTTTAAATGCTCCGGTACTTCCGTTTTAGGTTTCTCCAATTCCTCAGGATCTACATCAATATACTCATAAGGACTGTTTTGAGGGTTAGTCGTGGCCATTTGAACCTTTACAGCTGAAGACCCTGCAGGATGTTCCACTAGCTTTTCAGGTGAGATAACTAGTCTCGGGGTAGACTCCTGCCTAGAAACTTCAACAGGGGCAGCGCTTGGTTCTTTAACTGTTTCAGTACGTAACCCAGACATCTTGGTCATCATCTCATTCATCATATTAGCCTGGCTTTGCAGGATTTGATCTATAATTGACTTTTGTGACTGATCCATCTTTGCCTGCCATTCTTGTTGTATTCTTAGCAAATCTTCTTGCATTTCTTTCTTTAATTGATCAAGCTTGGCCTCCATGGCTCTACTTCGCGTGTGATAAGGATTGGAGTTCTTACTTGCCAGAATCGTCTGTCACATAACCCTTCGGAAATTAATTTTATTGTTCTTTTAAATTTGAATGCATATTATTGGTAATGTGCTATAAATGATACATTTTATTGGTGATGCATTATAAATGATGAATTTACTTATGCATAATGAATGATGCAAGTATGAATGCAAATAAAAGGCGTTGACCCAAGCAGTAACCATTCGGAAATACTTTCATTGGATAAAAAGTTTCACTCATTACAAAGGAGTTCTATTACATATAAGGCCTAGCCCTCAGACTCAGCTCTACAATTTCATTCATAATGGCGATGATCTCCCTTGTATGTTCAGAAACCGGATTTGTGCGCAGTTGGATGATCTCCGCTCTATTGGCTAATTCGTTCATATACCGAGCCACTTCACCCATTTGAGCAATAGCTTCCCCCATCATGCGCTCGCGTTCTTCTACTAAGGATCGATAATGCTCGTATGTATTTTCCCATCCCTTATTGATGCGTTTGATCTCTTTTTCTAGATTGGTAATATGAATTCGACATTTCTGGAGTTCACCTTTCAATTCTCTGATTTCCTTCTGGAAGGATTTGTTTTCTTCGAGAGCAACTCTTAGGTCCACTGAAGCAGGAGGAACTTGCACTTGCAGAAGGGATTGCTCAAGGTTCGATACATGACTTTTGAGCTCATCATTCATAGCTCGAGATTGGTTCATCTCATGTTCGAATCTCATCTGTAATTCTCCCATTTCTCCCGTGAGCTCATCTACTTGCTGACTTTTTGTCGAGAATCTCTGCATCCACGATCCAATCTCTGCCTGCTTTCTATCGAGGAATCGATTCCATCCCTGTCTCTCAGACCACATCTCTTCTTTCTTTTGCTTTCTTTCTTCTTCGAGCTCTAAAATTCTTCGATCTTTGTCCTCAAAGTCCTCAATTATACTGTTCATCTCAATTTTTAACCCTTGGACTTGATTCTTTTCTTCTTCTAATTCTTTCAGGCTGACTTCTTTTTCTTCATGGAGTTTTTGAGCTCTACGAGCCTCAGCTTTATACTGCTTGATCAATTCCTTTTATCGGCCTCTAGCTCGCATACTTTTGCTTTTCCAGCTTCTATCTTCTTGATCTGACACTTGTTCTCAATTTCCAGACTTTTGATTCGCCGTCTTGCAGCCGCTAATTCTCTGGATCCAAGTTTCTTTCTCATTTGCTGCACCCTTTGATAATCTTTTTTTAAGTCTTCTAAATCAGCTTCCACCTCCTCTTTCCGTTCTCTCATCATTATAAACTGTCTGGCATGAAATTCAGCCTCGATAGTCGACATGAAGTTTTCTCTCTCCATCTCTTCTATTTTCTTGGAATCTTTAGCCTTTTCCATTTCAAACTCAATTCTTTGGATTTCCAAATTCGAAGGGATATTTCTGATTTGTTCTTCTATCGACCTTGATCCCTCTCCAGATGTTAAAGGTGTCTTATCATTTATCCTCCTGATTCTCCAGGCTTCATAATCAGGCGTCAAGATAACATCCGCTCCAATTACTTTAGTCCTAAAAGTCATCCTCCAGGAATCAGCCGCATCTTTGATTTTCTTTCTATAATTGCCTTCTTTATAATCAAATTCAGCACCAGTCAACCCCTGAGTCACGGGAACAAACTGTCGGGCACCGTACTGTCTCAATATCAACAAAGGAGCATATCCCACTCCTCCCCACAGTCCCAATAATATGATCCAGTCCAAATCTCCGCACTTGAACAAGATTTGTGTATGCATCAGCCACGGTGTTCGCCATGCTATGTTTTGACTTTGTAGATTCCGGAAGAAATCAATCCATTGATCTTTCTGAGATACTTCAGGCCACTCCTTCGTAAGGTACTCAGCAATAGGAGAATAATCTTTCAAAAAACGGTTATAGTTGACTTTTTCTTCCTTCCAGAAATGGCTTCTGATCCACACAGTAAGCAATTGAGCACAGCCCATAAAACGACCTCCCCCCAACCTCCTACATATATTCAAAGATCGGAAAGTTTCAGCAAGAATTGCATGGACTGGATTCACCTCTCTTCCTAACTTCTCAACCAAATCGACTACTGCTAGCTCGATCAATCCCAAACATTTTGGAAAAATTACCAAACCATATATACCCAAAGCAAATACATCTCTACGCACGTTTTCATCTACATGTGCTTCAGCTATCTTTTGTAAGTGAGACCATGGCACTCCCTCACTTTCTCCCTTGCGTTGCAAACGATCATTCACCCATTTGTCGCTTGTGCCCGAGATCTTTGCAAGCTTTGACTTAAAGGAAGGCCCTTTTATCGATCGGGAGTAAACTTTGTCTACTTTAACGCTTGGCAAATTCAACAGAAATTGGTATTCCTCGAGGGTTGGAGTCATGTCCTCTCGGTTGAATGTGAAACAACTATAGGCCGGATTCCAAAACTGTATTATGCTTCGTATGAGAACCGGGTCTACCTTCACGTATATCAGATGAAAAATATCCCCATAAGTCTGCTGAAAAGCTTGCCTCTCAATAAGATTCCAACTTTCCCAAATGGTTTTCAATCCCTGAAGCTCATTCTGTTTTAAAGAAGCTGGTGTATAATCAGACAGATCCGACACGTAGTCCCCTGATAGACTATCTCCCTGCTCTTTCTGCTTGGCTTCGGACCAGTTCCTTACATCTGCTGGATTCACTTCTCTGTTTAGGAAACTCCTTTCCATCGTGAAAGTCTTTCCACTTTACCGATACTCACAGATCAATCGCCTTTTCTAATGATATGTCTATGCAGAATGAAAAAAACAAACAAAACAAACAAAACAGTTAGTCAAAACAATTGCATAAATTTAACATAAAAAGATAAGTAAAACGGGAAATAAATCTATTATATTTGTATTATCTACCCGAATAATATTCCTCAAAAAGGGTCCTACCCAAACATGCTCTCTACCCTCCTAAATTAATTAAATTCTAACTGCACCTAAATTCTTCACATGCTTTAACAGAATAAATCTATTCTACACACTCAAAAATAAATAAATAAAATAAAATAAAGAGGTTAGAGAGTTTCTCCATTGTGTACGCCTATTTTGGGTACCTATTGACGGACAGAGGTTCAATATGACTCTACCTAGTGTGACCGTGCTATGGTTCACTATATGCATGGTTTCAGCTCTAACAGGAAAAAAGGAACTCGAATTGTCCTTGATGTCGGTGCCCCCTTGGGCTACCAAACCCTCAATCCTCACCCATTACAGGTTTCAAACAGACCGAGTTCAATTCGAGGGGATTCACTGCCTTATACCCATACGAGGAATAAATTCCTACGAAGGTATAAGGTATGTATCCCATGGGTTATTTGCTAAAACTCATACGAAGAATAAATTCTTACGAGAGTAAAGCAATCACCCTAATTAATTTGGATCGAAACTCATGTCTAGAGCTCATGTTATGCTAATGAAAGTGATGTGTGTGAGGAAACAAACAAACCTTTGACTCAAAAACAGGGAAAATAAAAAAAACCCAACGAGAACTAAGAAATATCTGGAAAAAAATGAAAACAATTAAAATGTTAGTATATAAAAATAAAGAAATAAGAATAATACATAAAAATTCAATAAATAGATCATAGCTTTACTAAAGATTCGAACTTATAATTTCCACCATAACGACCATATATAAGCGACCGACAGCCTGACTCTCTAGGGTCCCCAGCAGAGTCGCCAAGCTGTCATAACCATTTTTTTGTAAAACAATTAAATATTATTTTAAAAAACGATTACGACTTTATTTTGGAAAAATTGGTGATTTGAAATTAATTTGAATTAAATTGAATAGAGTCGCCATCGACCTTTGGGTTAGGTAGGCCGAATACCTAAAAACGTCTTTTAAAACAATTTTAAGAAAGATTTTTAAGACAAAAATAGTCTGCGTTTACCAAAGATTCAATTAAAATGGATTCGGGAGTCGGTTACGTGTGGGGAAGGATAAACACCCCCAAAACGCCCAAAATCGGTACTGTGTCGCTTACACATCGTCGTAAATGGTGGAAATTACAATTTGAATATGAAGTAAAAATATGATCTATTTATCGAATATTTGTTAAAATTAAAATAGTAGAAATACTTCACTTGGTAAGAAATCTCAAGATTTGCAATCCTCCAACGGGAAAGCTATCTCATCTATTTCTTATCTATAAAGTACATCCTATCTTTTAATTACCACTAAATAATATCGTCATAAGTAGAAGATACCATATGCCTAATTTATGTATCGTTAATATTAACAGAACAACCATTAATACAATAAAAATTATGAAAATAGAATAATAAAAATTATGATTTATTTATTGAATATTAGTTAAAATAAAAAAATCCTTTTCTCGATAAGAAATCTCGAGATTTGCAATCCTCCACCGGGAAAGCTACCTCGTCTATTTCTTACTTGTAAAGAATATTTTCTCTTTAAATTAAAAGATAATGACGAAAATTGACATAAAATACATCATATTATACTTTTCCTAAACATACATCATCATATTAAGATTCAATGAAGAAATAATAATAAAGATTAAAATTTAAATATTAAACATATGACCATCAAATAAATTAATCAAAAAATAAAAACAAAAAAATAATTTCTATAAGCTTGTAAAAGGAAGAATTTGCATTTTTTATTTATTCAGTTTGAACGTCGTATCAGATTGTACCACTTCGATCAAGTGATACTTTCCACGCCCGTTCTATAAATATGTGTTCTTGAAGATAAAATCAAATAAAATGAAAATAAATGCAATTGGATATAAACATTTACGTTAAATTATATTAAATACATTACTTACATAATACAAATAACCATAGAATATGTAAAATACATTCATACATAAACAACTAAAATAAAACTAAGTTAACATTACAAACCAAAATACAAACCAAATAAGCACATATGATAATCTCAGGGACCAAAATACAAATACAGAAATTTAAAGGGCTACAATCGAAGAAACATAAGTTAAATAACTAAACTGAAATTACACAAAAACATGAAGGATCAACAAAATATTTAAACCAAATGCCAAAACAGTGACTAAAACAGAAGATGCATAAATCTGAGGACCAAATTCGAACATCAGCTAAAATCACACAACTCAAGCAAATAAGGACTAAAACGAAACATGCATAAAATAATATGGCCAAATTCGAAATCTAATAAAATGTAATAACAAACAGATAAGGACTAAAATATAATGACAGTAAAATAAACAGGCATTAATCGATATTTACCCAAATATGAGAGTAGTGATCAAGATAAAAATTTCATAAATGAAGGGTTCAATGTCTAAACTTTCAGAAATATTAACAAACCAGTCCAGTGACCAAAATGAAGAAAAACATAAATCACACGTCCAAATCCGAAGATCATAAAACCTTCGGCGAGGGACGCTTGGCTCCGATGAAGCAACGGTGGTGGTCAAAAACCAGGGTAAGATTCTTACTCTATCTCTCTTTTTTTTATTTTTTTTCGAATGGATGTTTCCCTTTTCCTTTTTTTTTTTTCTTCTCTTTTTTTTCTGTTTCGAAAAAACCCCCCTTTCAGATTACTCTTCTTTTTTCTTTTATGCTTGCTTCCTCTGAATTTTCCTTGAGATGATGATGATATCTAGGAAAAATAGGATATGGGTCTTACTGACTTTGCATGATTACCTCCCGATTTTTCGGGATTTAATCTGTTTTTTAAATGGATTCTAGGATTTAGGCTACTGTTTTTACAAGAACCGGTTACTGTTCATGCAGGAGAACAGTCGGCGGCGACGGGACATCTCGGCTTGGTGGCTCCGGGATTGACTTACGGCTGGGAAGCTGAGGAGTTGAAGTCGGCGGCTAGAAGGGGATTAGGCTTGAGCGGCGGCTGTGTAGTTAAGGGATTAGGGTTGAAACCCTAAATTGATTTAGGGTTTGAAACCCTAAACTGATTTAGGGTTTGAAACCCTAAACTGATTTAGGGTTTGAAACCCTAAACTGATTTAGGGTTTGAAACCCTAATCTGATGGGTTGTTGGGGACTAGGATTGGGCCAATGTAATCTGAATTGGGCTCAGGGTCTCTGGGCCAAATGGGCTTCGGGATTAGGCCTGCAAAAATTGTAATAATAAATAATAATAAAATAATAATAAGATAACGATAATAAAATAACGGAAAAAAACCCGGACAAAAACGGGTGTTTACAGCAACCTTTAACACTTCCTCTCCAGGTTTTTTTCCTGTAGCAAAAAACATAAGTAAAATCAAAATAATGAAATTTTCACGCAGTTTTGATAATTAAAACTTATTCATAATAACTAAGACTCGCTCATAACATCAGAAATATGGTTAAATTAAGAAACTTGATCATCAAAACTTAACGCTTTTGAAAAGCCATTTACAACCTGTTTAGACAGAAGATGAAACTAATTATCGGAAACCAAGCTAAAGCAAAGAATTGAGAGAAAAACCAACAAATAAATAAAAGGAAAAGAAAAGCTTTCAGAAAGTGACAAAATGTTAATAATAGCGGCAATGAATTCTTAATCTCTAATTTAAAACAAATGCTAAAGCTTTCGAATCTTGAAGGGGTGAAAAATTAAATTTCTAATTATGATTTTAAATCAAAATTTTAATATTCAACATTATCTATGTGACGGAAAACACTAACGGAGCCAGTGGCCAACTGGCCATTGAGCGGTGTCAATTGACACCAAAAAAAACTTTCAATTTTCTTTTTTTTTTATAAGTTATATATATATATATATATATAATACAAAATTAAAAAAACCTTTTTAAAAAAAGTTTTGACTCATTATGTATTGAGAGTGTTTATTCCTTTAATTCAATCACCAATCGAATTAAATTTTTATTAATCGAATTAATTATTTTTTCTTTAACCGTTAACCGAATCAAATTAGATTTTTTTCTTCAATCAGATAATAAATTTGAACCTTGGTTCTTGTTCAAATAAATTATTTAATATAATTTTTAATTATATATCCAAAAATCAAGTCCATGTATCAATTTGAACAAATATATTTGATTCATATATATAATTAGATAAAGAAAATATTAAAAATTAAATTTAAATTCGGATATTAAAATATGTCCGATAAAAATGAAAAGGACCTTTGCGAGATGGTTTGTTGGTCAACTTCATCTAACTCGGTGATAAAGTGGGCTAGCCAGCCTTTCTTTTCGGTGTGGACAACTTTAGAATTTGTTTTTTTTTATAATTATTTTAAACAATTTTTGTCGTTTAATTAATCATTAAACTTTTTATGTGGTTGTTAATCAAACTTTTGTTGTGTATTCAATTATTAATTTAAGATAATTGATTTAAAACTAGGTTAAATTACATCAATCATCGTTGAATTTTATTTTCTCTTTTATTTCATAAATTTATTCAATTTTTTCATTAAATTAAATACATTTAATTTTTGATCACTTTGAAGTTAAAGAGTTAACGGCGTTAAAACGATGCTATTATTTTAGAAGAAAGAAGTTTTCACTAAAACAACGTCGTTTTGTATCTAGATAACATTCAATTTATAACAACGTTAGTGAAAAACGACGGAGTGATCAAAAAATCAAATATATTAAGCCTAGTGAGAAAATTGAACGAATTTAAAGTACAATGAGTGAAATAGAGGAGGGAGTAAAGATGTAATTTTCGCTAAAAGCTAAAGTATATGTTAAAATTCATCTTAAAGCAATCAATCAAAACTGATATATTAATAAAAATTAATTAATTATTCACTTTCACTCAATTATAGAATATAAATATTCTGGCAAGGGGTTTTATATAATTCAATTAAAACGGCACTTACAAAACATAAAACAAGACACCAATAAAGGTTAGTTAAACCAACAGCGAAACCAAGACACGGAATGTCTCCTCTACAACAATAAAATTTAACAAGGATGATACCACAAAATGAGTAGGGGGGAAAAACTCTTAAAAGCTTCATCTTCTTCTCTACAAAGGCTTTCCCTCGCCCCATCGACAGACCGACCTCCAACCCAGACCAACATAGCAGTTGAGGCTCTCTCATCAGAACTCAAAGCTGCAGAGCAGAATTAGAAATAGCACTAGGGCACCATAACTGAAGGGATCGATAGACGCCACTTATTGTTGCTCCTAAATCCAATCCTCAATAACATTTGCTCTTCACACTACCATTTATCGTTGAATAATACACCATTTCTATATAACCAAATTGTCTAAATTGTACCGGAAAAAACCATCTACCCAAAAGTTGATGTACCTCTCATCTCCCACAGTACAGCTTAAATAATTTGCGAGGGTATCATCATCGTTGCTTAAAGGACTAGTGATAATTCTCCATACGCACAAGTTTCCGTAGCAAAGAGAATGGATTGAACACATACTTAGCATCCATTACTTTATTTCACAACCCATCGGATTCACGATCATACCTCCAAATACACTTATTCAGTAAAGATCGATTTTAGAGCTTCAAATCGAAAAAATTTAGTCCCCTTACAATTTACAGTAACTTTGTTCAACTTAGAAGTTACACCTGCAGGAATCGGAAACAAGGACAAATAGTACACCGATAAATTCACTGAAACATATTTTGACAGAGTTATTCTTCCTCCGAAAGAAAGAAAATTTCCTTTTCATCCATCTAGTCTTGACTGAAACTTAACAAAAGAGTATATTGATAGTTGGTGTGGAGACCAAAGAAGGTGGACTCAACAAAAGAGTTTGCTGGGGTTGAAGAGGTCACAAGCAGATAGAAAAAATTAAGAGCATTATCGGTCACGTTGAAGATTCAGACCTATGAAAGGCAAGAAGATGCTTAGTGGGTAAATCGTCTACAGTAACTAGTGTTAGCATTATAGAAGTTAAAGTATTTGTTATAATCTCTTGAAATCTTAAATTTAAGTACTATGTATGTTAGGAATATAAGCGTTAATTGTCAAATAATTAAAAGTTTTTGAGAATATATTACTTTATATTCACCCCATGGCGGAGCTATATTGGGGCCCAAAGGGGCCCCGCCTCCTATAAAATTTTATATATTCGACATATTTTGATCTAATAGTATTTTGATTCATGTAAAAATAAATATTTAAAATAAAAAAATGATAATTTATTAAATATTTAATTAGGTAGGGGTCGAACTAAAGAAAGATAATCTCACATTCTCAAATTTTTTGGTTTAATAATAATTTAAGTCACTGTAAGTTTAAATATTAGTAAAATTAGATTTTTTCTGAATTTTGAGTTTAAATTCTAAATAAATTATTATATTTTTCTTTAAAAAATTCAATATTTTGACTCATGTCAATATTTAATTCTGACCCTATCCAGTATTCACCCCAAGTAAGGATATTATGATTAAAAAATTGTAGTTAATTGAAGAATACCTTAATCTATTATTACAAAAGGAAACCGCCTTCTAAGAAAATCAATCGAATCATGCATGGGTATGTGTTCAAAAATAGAACGTAAATGAATTAAGTTTTAACGAATAAAGTTATATTCGTATTTATTTATTTGATTTTAAATACGTTAATATTTAATTTATATTTATTTATATTTCACTGTCATCTTCATATTCAATGAACTTTTTGTAAATCATTTATATAATATTACTTTATTAAGATAATATTATCCTAAAGAGTTTGTATATCATATATTTTTAAAATAAATTATAATTGCCACATCAAATTTCATGATAAGTCGGTTTTTTACATAGTCTTATAAAATAGTTGACGAATAGTATATTATATATATATAATTGATATAAAATTTAGCGTAAATTATACGTTTATTAATTGAACTTTACTCGCTCTCTTATTTCACTCATCGTACTTTCAAAATTTTCAATTTGACCAATGAACTTTAGACATTGAACTATTTTAGTCACTCCGTTGTTTTCTTTGAAACGGTGTGATGAGGTGGCAATCAACACCAAAACGACGTAGTTTTGGATTCTATAAAAAATTAAATTTAGATCAAAATGACAAAATTTTAATCTATTTTTTTTTCATTTTGGCTCTTCTTTCATCGTTCTTCCTCCTCCTCACATCTCTCCATTTCTCCCCTAATCTTATTTGAACCCAGGTTCTGACCACAACGGCGACAGCTATATAGACCACTTCCGACCACCTTTACAGGAGATGTGACCAAATACTGACTTCGACATTTGCAAAAAGAATTGTGCTACCATCATTTATAATTTTTCAAAAGTCGACAGAAGAAATTAGAGGGAAAATATGAAGTCCGATTGCATCATATGATGCTTGAAAAAATAAATATCAAGGGAAAATCATTTTGGATCAAATCAATGCCACAAAAAATAATGGATTCTAAGCAAGTTGAAGTCAAAATCTAAATAAGCAATTCCCCAATCTTCTTCACTCTCACAACTTCTTCATTATCTTTCCTCATCATCAAAAGGAACAAACCAAAAAATAATGAAATGAAGATCAACACTCTAAAAAAAATAACAAAATAAGCACATGCAGTGAATAAGAAAACAACTAAAAATCAAAAGTAGAAAAAGAGTTCACTAAAAAAAGATTAAATAATTGAAGAAAATTTGTAATTCAAACTGTAATTGGAGTGACGATATGGGTCTTTTATGGGGTATCCATCATTTCCGGAGGGAGAGTGAAATTTGTTTCTCTTTCTCCATTGTTGAAAATTTTTCCTTTTTTTTACCAATCAGTTTTAACTTTCAAGATAGCAAACATAGAGTAATGAAAGAAGAAACAACATAACAAAGGAGGGGGAAGACAAGAGAGGACTTGGAATTTTATAAAGACAATGATTTTGAAATATGATAAAACCAGAGAAAAAAACTCCAAAAACCAGAGAAATGGAAGGGGGAGAAAAAGAAGAAGGAAATAGTAAAAATGGAAAAGCAAATATAGTTTACCTTTTTCTATGAGGTGGCATTTATAATATTTTTAGATGATTTAAAATTTATTTATTTATTTCACGTCATAACACCGTTACAAAATTAGCTGCGGATTGACAAAAAACATTCAATACCTAAAGTGCAGTGAACAATTTGAAAATTTTGAAAGTATGACAGGTGAAATAGGAAAGAAAATAAAATTCAGTGAGTAAAAGTGTAATTTACCCTAAAATTTAACATTAAGAGAAATCGATATTATAATATATCAACCAAACAATTAACATATAAAATATTGATAAAATAATTTTACATTAATACTCTATGATTTAATATTCAGATTTAAATTATGTTTTTATTAAATAATAATAATTCAAAGACAATTTATTTTTTAAAATACGTTTCCAGATTCCATGATTTAATATAAGTTGGAGGTGTATGGATGATTCAAACTCGAAAGCAAAGCCGACGTCGCCGCCAATGAACCGGACTCGAACGGTCTAAAACAACAGAACTTCATAAAACGACATCGTCCGGAAGCCTCTTCCTTTGAAAAAGAGGAAATTCAGGGAAATAATTTCTCGCTCTTACAAAAAAGAAAATTATTATTTTATTTACCCAGAAAATAGGTTTTAATATCTTTTCCTCCATTTCTCCGAAACTCGTTTACCTTCAAAGGCTCAAACAAAAGAAAGTCGTTTTCTTTCGCTTTTGAGCTTTTAGGGTTTGGTTAAATCGGGGGTCTTTGAAGGAGGACGATCTAATGGCGACGACGATGACGATGAAGATGGACCCCGCGTTGTTAGATGATATAATCAGACGGCTGACGGAAGTCAGATTAGCCAGGCCGGGAAAACAGGTCCAACTTTCTGAGAGTGAGATCAAACAACTTTGTGTTGCTGCCAAAGATATCTTCCTTCAACAGCCCAATTTACTTGAACTCGAAGCCCCCATCAAAATATGCGGTAACCATTTAGGGTTGATTTTTTTTTATGTGAATAACTTTGAACTTTATGTTTATTTATGATATGAAAAAACATTTTGTGGGTCTTGAAGGAAATTTGAGTTTTTATTATGTGTTTTAGGGGGAATCAATGTGGATAACTTGTTTGTGGTAGATTCAAAGGTTGCATTTTTTCCTTTTAAGAATTGAAATATAATGTTCAGGGCTTCAGTTGATAATTCTTAACCAGATAAGATGTGAATTTCACATTTCTATTTGAAAGTTTGGAAGCCTAATTTACCATTCCTTTTGGAGGTGGGATGAGGGTAATTTTATTGCTGTTGTTGTTGTTTATTACTGTTTGATTGCTGAAAGCTGTAGGAAAGAATATACGAAGAGATTAAAAATCATGTATTCTGCACGTTGCATTTGTGATTGGGACGACATTTTCCGGTGTAATGGAACATGCATATTATTAGAACGGAACTCTTAGTACTACCATCATTATGATGTAATTTATTGTTTCTCATTGTAAAGTTTTTGTTTGTCTTTTTATTTAGGTGACATACATGGACAATTTAGTGATTTATTAAGGCTCTTCGAGTATGGGGGGTTTCCACCCCATGCCAATTATCTATTCCTCGGCGACTATGTGGATCGTGGCAAGCAGAGTTTGGAAACGATATGCCTTCTACTTGCTTATAAGATTAAGTATCCAGAGAACTTTTTCATATTGCGAGGAAACCATGAATGTGCATCTATTAATCGAATATATGGATTTTATGATGAATGCAAGCGTCGGTTTAATGTGAGACTTTGGAAGAGCTTTACTGATTGTTTTAACTGCCTTCCTGTTGCGGCTCTTATAGATGACAAAATATTGTGTATGCATGGTGGCCTTTCCCCGGACTTGACGAACCTAGATGAAATTAGACACTTATATCGTCCTACAGCCATTCCTGACACTGGCTTGCTGTGTGATTTGCTCTGGTCTGATCCTGATAGAGATGTTAGAGGATGGGGAATGAATGACAGAGGAGTTTCTTTCACTTTTGGGGCGGACAAGGTGGCGGAATTCTTAGAGAAACATGATTTAGATCTTGTCTGTCGTGCACATCAGGTTACTGGCTTGTCTAAACTCTCCTGTTTATCTATTAAAAGCTGATCAATATTAGAGCTGAACTGATTGCATTGTGGATGTAGGTTGTGGAGGATGGTTATGAATTCTTTGCCGATAGGCAACTTGTTACAATATTTTCAGCACCTAACTACTGTGGTGAATTTGATAATGCTGGTGCAATGATGAGTGTCGATGAAAACTTGATGTGTTCTTTCCAGATTCTCAAGCCAGCTGAGAAAAAAGCAAAGCTCATGTCCACTAAAATGTGACGATTGCAGCTATCATTGTATAGCTGCTCACAGTTCTTGACCTAGGTAAGCCGAATAGAGTTGTAGCTCAAGTCTTATGTTGCTAGCTATAATTGTTAATTATGTTTCTCCTTTTTTATTGCACTGCTAGAAATATGGTTATTAAATGCCATGTCAACCATCACATGTGACTTTGTATAGTTTACTATTTCTCATTTGCTGTGATGCAGATGTCCTTTTTATATCTTTCCCCACCGACAATGGTTGAAACTGAAAATCGCTTGCTTCAGAACTTCAGGTGGTGAAGATGCGAGTGCCTCTTCATAGATACTTTTTGTATGGTAAAGAACTTTGCAAGTTTTGTGTAGGGTAGGGTAGCGTAAGCGAATTCAAGTGAATTTCTCTTATCCTTCTCTTCACTCCCGCAACCTGGTTTATCCTTTTTATTTATAGCAGCCATTCTGTATATATGGATGATATATCTCGTTTAGCAGCTCGTAGTTGTTCTTTTGAGTTGCTGGAATTAAAAGACTGGCCGGCTGCTGCTGTCATCTAAAGATATTTGGTTTCTTGCCACTGATTTAGTTGTTTGTATTGATATAATTAGGTGCATTCAAATGTTTCGAGATTGTTTGTTGCAATTAACCTCTATTTATTCGCGTGTAATATTAATTCTTTCAAAGGTTCGTATTAATGCTTGAGTGGTGGCATCTGAATTCCCGATGCTGATTCCGGTAGGCTTGAAATGCATTCAACATCGTTGATTCAATTGTTTTTTGATGGCCTTATGAATGAGAGATCCACTAAAAGCTCGAGTTATGAACATGCTAAAATGGAAGCAAGATGGAAAATGTGATTCTTAAAAATGATATTTGATGTAGGAATCGATCGATACAAATTTTTACTGCAATGCAAGTTTTTTGGTCAATGTTATCACAGGGACAAAATCAAGCAGGCAGCAAAAAAGAACCCAACCATACTCGCACCATATAACATTTTTCACCGGCTGTCAAATGCTCTCCCTAAGTGAAGATTTTTACTGGCTTCTCGACATTGGGTCGGTTCTGAGGAACTGTACCAGGTCCTTTAGAGTGATCCAATCCAAGACACTGGTCCCAAAGACCATCAGCAGCCGGGTCCCAAAAACCACTGGCTACGATATCAGAATCTTCAAGGTACAGTGGGTGGGAAAGTGAGATGAAGGCAAATTTCCACTTGGCAAACTCCTCGTCTGGCACTTGCAGCTTCCTCTGTATTCGGACTTTTACTTCGGCCAAAGTCTCACTTCCACGAATCATCATCAAAAAGGGCTCGCCAAAATTCGTGGTTTGATACCTCTCCTTGGAAAAGTGGAATACGGGGATTAGGCGTTCATCTGGGCCAAGATTCTTTTCTTCCTCTGGGATCTCTTCTGCCCGCAATGTCCAGTATTCGTCATTTATGTTCTCAACCATCTCGTCAGGTGGGACAATCTTGTAGATCTTGTGATTGATAATTTCAAGCAACCTCAGTTCTGCATCGGGATGAGACAACTCCACCTGTTTCAACATGATGATTCACATTAAAAAAATGACCCCCCCTAAAACATTCTTTCCATAAAAATGAAAGAAAACCTACTTTTGCCTTAAGATCCTTAATCACATCCATAACAGTGCTCTGTTTTGGAAGCCTAAAAGTTTGGATAACAACCTGTGGCATCAAATGGTACAGAATTTTATTGCATTACAACTAAAATTTAATGTCATTCACTCAAACTCTTAAATATGATCATATACTTACTTCATCCTTTGTAGTATGATGAAATGCTACCTTCAGTTGTTTCAAAGCTTCTAATTTTGGCAGAGGGATGTCTAATACTTCATAGTACAAAATATCACAAGTATGACCTCTGTGCAGCAGCATGTCAATCAAATGATCCACTCCACGATGCTTGATAGGCAGATGTTTAGGTTGCAGAGTGTAACAATTCTGCGGAGTAAGCCTGATTTTTGATGGATCATCCAAACCAAGTTGCTGAGCTATTCTTTCAACAACACCATCGTAAGTAGTAAACTTTGAAAACAGCAGAGAGAAATCATCTTCCTTGGGTTTTTTTAAAGACCGAAAGTGCACAACCAGGAGATCATGAACATATTCCAGAAATGAAGGAACATCTGGACAGTGGTATTGCTTACTACTTTCGGTGGTAACAGACTTTTGAAACCAAATTATGTCACCATCCACAAGCTCGCTAGCTTGGAAGGTGGTTTTCTTGTCAATAGGTTCACCCGTAACACTGGGCCCAAAATTAATTTCCTCAAAAAGATCGATCTCTTCATCAGGAGCATACCCTGCCATTTCGTTTAATTTGGACAAATTTTCTATTGGCTCAGAAGCCCTTTTCACAAACAGCCTTCCAACATAGCGAACCTCTTCTTTCTCAGGATCATAGTGCTTGAAGAAAAGTAAAATATCTTCCTTTGTCTTATATGGTGGAGCTATTGGTCGTAAATCCAGTCCACGCTCAACTTCCAGGAACAGATTTAGTTCTTCATTGGGAGGCTTAGATACCTCCCTCAAGGTTCCAACAGATAGTGTTTCCTCCAAAGGTGTCAATGGTCGCTCTGGACGGTAGGAAAAGTTTCGACGCTTGGCCCACTTCCAGAATCGCTGAAATTGCACTGGTACACCAAATTCTCTAGCAATCTCTTCCTTAAACACAATGAAAGTCGTCTGCTTCTGAATATGAAGACACTTGACTTTATCATGGTCCACAAGATCAAGATATATGTCCCTACCAATCTGCTCTGCAAAATCATCATCTTGTGCAACCTTTATGATAGTGTAAAGGTGCGCCTCTGCCTTCTGTTTCTTTCTTTTTTCCTTTTCTTCTTTTTTTTTCTCCAATCTCTCCCTAAGATGTTCTGCAATGTCATTCTCCTCCACATTACATATTATCTTGTCCTTGTCACTTTCTCGTATGTACACCAGCATGTATGCATTTGAATATTTGTTAAATCTAGGTGGAGTATTATTGAATCCGGGATTTGTCTCTGGGAACTCTTCCCCACCGTATTGCTCCTCTAATGCCTTTTCCGTATCTTCTTTGGTTACTTTTTCATCATTAAATTTATACCACTGATCAGAAAGAGTCGGCCTGATATATGCATAATAATGTCCACCCTGCTCACCACCACTATGAACAAGGACACTGTGAAGCGTGTAAAGATTCCGAACACCCCTATTGGCTTCTGGTGATAAGTATTTTCCATCATCTCGGTCAAGGTCAAGTTGCAAAGGGAACTCATAACGGTCATTAATCTTGACCAAGGTATTCCGCAAAAAATCATATTCAAATCGTTTAAGCTGAAGTTGAAGGACTGGAGGGAAATCAATGAACAACAAGCCCTTCTTAGCATCCTGCAATCCATATTGTTCAGCCCGATACTTATTATCACCTTCAAGGCGTTCAACTTCTACATACTTGTCAAAAGAAGCATATACATCTCGGCAGCCTTTAACATCAAGCTGAAGGTCATAAAATGACTCCTTCCTGGCAGATGTATAATCCACATTAATGCACTCGATGAAGCTCACAATGTTCCCTGCAAACAGTTTCTGTATGGTGCCTTCCACAACAGTTCCCTTCATTTTATCTTCAAGTTTTTCACATAGAATCCTATTAAATTCTTGAACATCATGCTGCATGAAAGAGTCAAATGCGTCCCATCCAAAAGATTTAGTCAGCTTTTTTGTTGTAGCACTGCTGTCCCTGTACTGGAGTTTGTAAAACAAACTCTGCAGAGCAAGAGGAATGCTTCCAGATGGCGTATCATTCTCAGTTGTAGGCATATGATAAACTGCCTTCCTGAAGTAAGGAATGTGATAAAGCGTTTGAAGCAGAGAGTTCATGTAACATGTTGCTCCTTGATTCTTAAGACCAATGTAACTGGTTTCTTTCTTTGAGTCATATTCCCAGTGATCCGCAATTTTGCGGACAACAATCTCTGCTTCAACAATCAAAGTGTCGTTCACAAGATACCCTTTGGCAGGATCATGTAACTCACCAAGGGGCACAAAGGATGGAAACCCCCAATCATCTTGTCCTGCATTAAAATGATGATTTGTTTCTGCAAGATGCAAGTTAGATATGTGCAAATTAATAACCTTAACATATCAAGTTCCAAAAGAAAAATTGTGAAAAGTGAAACCTTAACATATCACCAGCAACCACACCTAGTAAGCCACATATAGATTCTTTTTTTTTCACAAAAAAATAACATAGATCAAAGGCTATTCAAGCAAGGAAAGCATTGTGCTCACAGGGATAAAAAAGGAATTTTAAAAGAGATTAAGATCGGAATACATCACCCTGAGAATATCCTCTAAAGTTCAAAAATAAATAAATACTAACTGCCAAAAATAGCTGTGCCTCCAAATCACCAAAAATAGATAATGGTATCAAGAAATCCAGATTGAAACATATAGCATCATGAACAGGTCAAACTGTCACGTTTCTTTCTCACATTAGTTATAATTAATCAAAATTGACCTGCCTTTAGTTGCATCAAGTCCATATTAATCTGTTCAACAGAGGGTAACAAAAACATACTCTTTGACATGATACAACAAAATCAAATCATCATTTTTTTTTCCTGCAACCAGGTTACAAACTATCTATATCCAGAAACAAACTCAGCATGCTTTAATACCCAAAAACATTACTTAAACAGTAAGTGTATATACAGCAAGGTAAAAGGATATATACCTTTTCTGACTGAATATTTATCATGAAATTGATTCTTTACTGTCAAAGTGAAGTGTGCATATCTACTCCATCCGTAGGGTAAACTTTCTGAGTCAGCAACATCCAAATACACAGACAAATGATCGACGTTCATACCCCTTGGAAATATCAATATTCGCCTACGGAAATCAAAATCAAGAGTATGAATGAATACTCAACTACCATCGCCAAAACAGGAGAATGAGGAAGGGAATGAGCAATGTACCATTTGAAACCATTAACGATAAAATCATCTGAATAGAGCTTCCTGGCGTGTATACCAGAGAAGTTATCAATCTTCCATGTGAATCTTGTTGAAGGAGGAACCTCCGTCTGTTCATTTTCCTCAGTCTTTGCAGTCCCGGTTGGAGTTACAACTTCCTCGGGCATCAAATCATGGATTGGCTCATACATTTGCTCATCTTCTTGTTGCTGAAAAAAATCTTAAAGAATTGAAGATAATAGGAAAGAAACCTTAAAGAATCTCCAAATGCATCAAATTAGTCAAAAAGAAAACAATTGAAAAGAAAAAGAAAGAGGGTACTTCAATAGGTGAAGGGGTATTGTCAGCCATGGCTATGGAAATTGAGAGGCAAATTGGGAAGTTATGAACTGTTATGAATCTTGGAAACAGAATATATGCAGATAGACTATAAAGAGACTACATATATATATAATGCAAATAGACAATAAACGGTTATGGAAGATGTAAAGACAACGGCCATGATCACAATACCTATTGAGTTGAAATGAGACTGGTTTCAGCTAAGTAACTTGGGCTGAAACTAGGCCTACCTAAGGAAAAGGAAAATGAACTTGTAATATCAGCGTCATTATTATTTGATTAAAATAATGAAAGAAATTTAAATTAAAAGATTTCATTTCGATAATAATGACAAAAAATAAAAGAACACAAACCAATACGGCATAGCATGTATGAACTAGCTCAGGAGTTCCCCCTTTAAAATTGGACACTCGAAGCATTGTCATTCGAATAGCACAGCCATTGGTCCTGGCTTACTAGACTCTCCATTGCTTGCAGTGGCAAGAGCCGAGTCGGAATCAAGAATGTTCACTCCATCACTTAGTTTAATATCCGGATCCTAAATCGGAATGGTAATGTTATATGAATGGTTTCTTGCTTTGAGTTCATGTGTCAAGTTCATCTCAGTCTTGAATCTCTTGATACCATTAGGCTTCCCTACAGCACAATTTTAGCAAACCTATTATGTCTTGGACAACTCCACCATTTTAGCGTACCAAAAGGTAAGTTTATCCAACAATTTACTGATCTCCTTGTTTCATTATAATACCAACTTCCCGAGCCTTTTTTTCCTTAGCATAAGCTCCCTCACACAGGGATTCAAAATGCGGTCACGGTCACGTTTTCGGTCATGTCTCGTTTACCGCATTGCGACATTTAGCTGCTATCGCAGTCTCGAACCACTATTTAAAACCCTTCCCTCACATTGACCTTGAGAAGCAAGGTAATGAATGTAATAAGCGTAATGGCGGTGGCGCACTAGCACGATGAAGACGATGAACTGAAAGAGTACCCATATGAACAGCTAACAAAGTAAAGCAGCTCAACAGGGATCGAGAAATACGCCACGGCGATCAAGAAATCAGTCACTTTTTGACTCTCTAAGATGCCTTCGGTGCTCCAAAAAACTCCCCTCGTTGTCGTAATTACACCGAGGAAAGCCGGCGGCGGCGGACAACTATAACATAAGCGAAGAAATCAACAATCTGGGAGCTAATGCCTTTAACATTGCATCCAAATAAATTCAATCCATTTATTCATACAGATTTCAAGCTATTTGGAAACACTTTCCAGCTCCCTTGAGCAACAACATTATAAATATAATTCCAAGCCTCAATTCTCATTGCCTGCAATGGAAAGACAACTTAGTGCTGTCAAAACATTTATAATAATTCAAAAAAAAATATGAACTCTATAATAATAAAAAAATATTTTAACGATCAGAGCAGAAACCAAACAAAAAACAACATATTTCGTCCGATAAACCCCAGAAATGCGGGCTGAAATCAGAAACAAATAAAGAAAACCCAGAAACCAGAAGAAGGACAGTAAAAAGAAACCGCCTTTCAGATCTTTTGATGTTCTATGACACGCAAAGCCAAAAGCCACATGTTTTGATAACTCTCTAAAGCTTAAGTCTTTGTTTAACGTTTCGAATTCAATCACTTAACGTGTATATAAATTCGAAAGCTTTTCCTTTTCCTTTTCTTTTTGAACCGCTCAAACAAAAACCAAACCAAAAAACAACAACACCAAAGACAAGAGAGAGAAAGAACACTGCTTTAGAGTTGTGTGTGTTCTGTTTCAAAGGTTTTTCCCCCTCAAACAAGCAGCCCCTTGGTTCTATGAAAGAGACGGAGTGAGAAGGAAGGAGAAGAAGAAAAAGAAAAGAGGGGTCCACTTTCTTACATGAAGAGAACTTAGATTTTTGGCTTAGATAGTTTTACAGAATCAAAATTAGGTAAAGGAATCCAGAGTTGTATTTTAATATAAATATATAACTTTAACTTTAGGATAAATTACACGAATCATCACTTAACTTTAATTTCTCTCCTATTTCACTCATTGTTCTTTAAATCTGTTCAATTTTCTCACTAAACTTAATACATTTGATTTTTTTGTCACTCTATCGTTAAATAGTTAACGTCGTTAAAACGAATTTGTTTTATAAAAATAAAATTTTCACCAAAATGACATCAATTTGCATTGATATAATATCACGATGGAATGTGAGTTAGGGTTTGAAGAAATCGATTTGGGAAAATATCGAAGAAGAAAATTGGGAATGAAGCAGCAACAATTGGGGGAGGATCGAAAGGAATTAGGGATTGAGAATAGATTAGGGATTGAGAAGAGATTAGGGATTGAGAAGTTACTTGAAGAGATTGAGGCTGAAGTAGAGATGTGAGGTATGTCACGTGGTGAGGAGTAACGTGCCAGGGTCTATTTGGGTAAAGGGTGTAGTTGGGCTCCATTGGATTTAAACCCAAATTAAGTAATATTATAGGCACATGTGGGATTTGGGGTATTACGAATCTAATATTAAGTAGAGGGTTGGAAGGACTGAAATGGGTGAGTCAGCAGGGAGTTAGTTATTTTGTTATTTGGCTGTACTGCCAGCTGTAGGGTACTTGTTAATATATAAAACTGTACCACATCTTTTGAGAAATATCTAATGAATGAATGAGCACATTTTTTGTACATATTTCTTCTATTTCTTAAATCCCTAGAAAATTCTTCTGTCCTAAATCATAACAATTGGTAATCAGAGCTGAGTTTTAGTGATCCAAAATCATTTTTCACGCTGGGAAAGACAAGAAAAATACAAAAAGCTGGAACCACAGAGATACCAGAACAATCAGCAGTGGAGGTTAAGGAGGAGACCTTACTATCTTGGTAGGCTGGGCAGAAAGAAGAGCTGGAAGGGAGGATACAAACCTTAGAATAGGGAATGACTGAAAATAGAAGGTATTTGCAGATAATCCTACAGCTGGTCAATCAAGCAGCTGAGGAAAAAGATTCACCTCAGTCAGTGAAGAGTCAACCACAAGCAGCTGAAAAACAGAAAAAACTGAAGGTAAATCACCATGTTTAATTACGGTTCTTAGCGAGCATGAAAAATACACTTTTCAACCTAATGAACCAGGGATATTAGCTTCTAAACCTGTGGGGTTTACTGGTCCTCAATCTTTTAATAAGAAGTTACAAGAAGAAAAGCCTTTGGGTAGTTCTAGTGAGAGTAAGGGGGGAGGAGATAAACATGTTGACACTAGAAACTACTGTAAAAACCCTTTTGGGAATACAAATTATGTGTTACCTAGACCAAAATTGGAGTAACCAATGTTTGATGGTAACAATGTCAGGGGCTGGATTAGGAAATGCCAGAAGTTTTTTATTTTGTTTGGAATACCAGAGGAGCAGAAACTGGAAATAACTGCTATGTATTTAGCTGGGAAGGCTGAAACCTGGTTTGATGGTTACATTATACAGAAGTATAGGGTTACTTGGCATGAATTTGAGGTTGATTTATGTCACAGATTTTGTGATAGAAACTATTCTGATATTATTGAAGAATTCAATAAGTTGATGTAAAAGGGGAGTGTAGAGGAATATCAAGAAAAATTTGAAGAGCTAAGACCCTACTTATTGCAACAGAACATGCATCTGGGGTAGGCTTATTTTGTTTCCAGCTTCATTAGTGGTCTCAAAGAGGAATTAAAGCATAAGGTGAAGGTGTTAGAGCCCAAGAATTTATCTGAAGCTTACAGGCAAACAAAACTTTATGAATTGGCTAATGAGGTTGAAGGGAAGAAGTACAAATCTGCTAACAATTTTTTTTCTTATAATCCCTCAAATATTCAACAGAGCAGTGGGAATAAGGGATTTTTGCCTAAGACAATTCCTCCTACTACTAATATCAAACAGAGTTTATTGGAATACAGAAGAACCAATAACTTGTGTTTTAAATGTGGAGAAAAATTTGTTCCAGGACATCAGTGTAAAGTCAGGCAGTTGAACTGCGTGGAAGAAGAAGAAGACTCTGCTGAACAGGAAATGATAGAAGGTGAACAAAAGGAGAGGGATAAAATAGCAAAAGAAGTATTGGAAATTTCTATTAATGCCATCATAGGAAATGTGGGACATACTACCTTGAGGATTCAAGGTTTTATCAGAGGTAAACCTATTAATGTGTTGATTGATAGTGGTAGCACCCACAGTTTTGTGATACCTAAATGGGCCAAGGAAGGGGTGGAAGTGGTTCAGACTCAACCCTTAGCTATAACAGTAGCTAATAGTGAAAAACATTTTAATACTACAAAAAGTAATAAGATGAGCTGGAAGATGCAAAGTTATGAATTTCAGTATGATTTCATAGTATTATCTTTGGGAGGCAGTGATATGGTATTGGGGGCGGACTGGATGTAAGAAGTTAGCCTTATTCTAATGGACTTTAAGGCAAAAACCATTAGTTTTGAGAAGGAGGGGGAGACTGTGGTGATAAAAGGTACTCAGAAGTTACCAGTACTAAGACCTATTACATGTGAGAAGTTTCAGAAATTAGTTGAAAAAGATACTGAAGTGAGTGGGGAAATTTATTTGTTGAGTGCTGAAGCTGAGGACAGTATGATTCCTCTATTTTTACAAGACTTATTACAGGAATTTCAAGAAGTGTTTGAGGAGCCAAAAGGAGCGCCTCCTAGAAGAAAATATGATCATGTCATTATTCTTAAACAGGGGACACCACCAGTTAATTTAAGACCCTATAGGTTTGCTCATCATCATAAAACTGAAGTTGAAAAGCAGATTGCTCAAATGTTATCCTCTTCTATCATACAAGTAAGAAAAAGTCCTTTTACTTCTCCCTGTTTACTTATTAGAAAAAAGGATGGTACTTGGAGGTTTTGTGTGGACTATAGGCAACTTAACTCTGCTACAGTTAAGAATAAATTTCCTATTCCTATAGTGGAAGATTTATTGGATGAGTTACATGGGGTTAATTTCTTTTCAAAGATTGATTTGAGATCTATTTATTGGCAAATCAGAATTAAATAAGAGGATATTCATAAAACTGCTTTTAGGACTCACCAATGGGATTATGAATTTAAAGTTATACATTTTGGCCTTAATAATGCTCCAGCTACTTTTCAAGCTTTGATGAATGATATGTTTGGGGAATATTTAAGGAAGTTTGTTCTTGTGTTTTTTGATAATATTCTAATTTACAGTCCTAGTATGGCAGAGCATAAGAAGCATTTAAGTGTGGTGTTAGAAATTCTACTGAAGAATCGATTATATGCAAAAAAGAGTAAATGCTTTTTTGGACAGCAACAGGTGGAGTATTTGGGACACCTAATTTCTACTAAAGGAGTAGTAACTGACCCTGCTAAAATAAAGGCTATGCAACAGTGGCCTTTACCTAAAAATTTGAAAGCTTTGAGAGGATTTTTAGGTTTAACAGGATATTACAGAAAATTTATTAAAGGGTATGGAGAATTAAGTAAACCCTTGACTAATATGTTGAAGAAGGAAGGGTTTCATTGGTCCCCAGAAGCTAAAATGGCTTTTGAAAAATTAAAAAGAGTTATGTGTGAAGCTCCAGTGTTGGCTTTGCCAAATTTTGATCAAAACTTTTTTTAGAAACTGATGCTAGTTCTAAAGGAATTAGGGTTGTTCTATCTCAAGCAGACAGACCTATGGCTTATTTGAGTAGGGCTTTGGGTCCTAAACATACAAATCTTTCTATTTATGAGAAGGAATATCTGGCTATTTTGATGGCAATTTCACATTGGAGACAGTATTTGGAGAGTGGCTCTTTTGTAATCAAGACAGACCATGAACCATTAAAACATCTTATAGAACAGAAGTTAACTACAACTATACAGAAGAAAAGACTTACAAAGTTTCTTGGGTTGGATTATACCATTTAGTACATGAATGGTAAGTCTAATAAGGTAGCAGATGCACTTCTAGACAACATACAGATTCTGGTGAATTTATACAGATGGGAGTCATAATTATAACTCCTACTTGGATGAATGATATTGAAAAGAGTTATGAAGATGATGTTATAGCTCAAGAAAAAATTCCTATTCTGGTTATTCAACCATACATCATACAAGACTGACAGTTAGTAAAAAGGGTGTTGTATTTCAATAACAAGATTTATGTGGGTAGCAAAGGGGAGTTGAGACAGAATATTATTGTGGCTCTACATGATTCACCACAAGGAGGGCATTCAGGTATTCAGGTTACTTATTAAAGAATTAAGTCTTATTTTTTTGGCCAAGAATGAAGACTTTAATTCAAGACCATATTCAGTAGTGTAAAGTTTGTCATAGGACCAAAATAGAGTATATTTCTAAGCCAGGATTATTACAGCCTATTCTTATTCCTAATAATGCATGGGAAATGATTACAATGGACTTCATTGAGGGTTTACCACCCTCACCAAAGTTCAATTGCATTTTGGTGGTGATTGATAAATTCACCAAGTATGCTCATTTTATGCCATTAGCTCATCTTTATACAGTGGTGGAAGTTGCTAGGGTGTACCTTGATCAAGTCTATAAATTACATGGTCCTCCTAAGGTAGCTATTTCTAACAGAGACAGATCTTTTACTAGTTTATTTTGGCAGGAATTAATGAAGCAGTTGGGAACCACTACATTATTCAGTACTGCCTATCAACCTGAGACAGATGGCCAAACTGAGAGGCTCAATCAATGTCTTGAACAATATTTAAGGTGCATGTGTTTTTTAAAGCCAAAGACTTGGTCAAAATGGTTAGCTCAGGCAGAGTGGTGGTACAATACTAATTACCACACTGCCCTTCGAATGACACCATTCGAAGCTTTATACGGTTATCAAGCCCCTAATATAACATGGTCAGCAGATTCTATAGTGGATGCAGTACAGGATGTCATGCAACAGAGAGAACAATTAAATTCATTACTAAGGGAGCAGTTACTTAAAGCTAGTAATAGAATAAAGCAGATTTCAGATCAACATAGAACAACCAGAGAATTTTATGTAGGGGATGAAGTTTACCTGAAGCTTCATCCATATCGTCAAACATCCCTCGCTTTAAGGAAAAATCTAAAACTTGTTGCTCGATACTTCGGTCCCTACAAAATACATAAAAGGGTTGGTCAGATTACCTATCAATTGGAATTACCACCAGATTCTAAACTACATCTGGTGTTTCACATTAGTTTATTGAAGAAAAGAATTGGGAAGTAGGGACTTATCTCGATGAATCCTCCAGAAGTCGCTTCGGATGGTCAATTAAAAATCTATCCAGCGTCTGTTTTGAAGAGAAGAATAGTGAAACAACAAAATCAGTCTATTCCTCGAGTGCTGGTTCAGTGGACAAAAATGGGATTAAACGACGCAACTTAGGAAGATGCTTCGGTTCTTTAGAACTAATTTCCCGATTTTGATCCTTGGGGATAAGGATCGTCTGATGGGGGAGGTATTGTCATGATGGAAGGTGAGTTAGGGTTTGAAGAAATCGATTTGGGGAAATATCGAAGAAGAAAATTGGAAGTGAAGCAGCAACAATTGGGGGAGGATCGAAAGGAATTAGGGATTGAGAAGAGATTATGGATTGAGAAGTTACCTGAAGAGATTGAGGCTAAAGTATAGATGAGAGGTGGGTCACGTGGTGAGGAGCAACGGGCCAGAGTCTATTTGGGTAAAGGGTGTAGTTGGGCTCTATTGGATTTAAACCCAAATTAAGTAATATTATAGGCACATGTGGGATTTGGGGTATTATGAATCTAATATTAAGCAGAGGGTTAGAAGGGCTGAAATGGGTGAGTTAGCAGGGAGTTAGTTATTTTTTTATTTGGTTGTACTGCCAGCTGTAGGGTACTTGTTAATATATAAAACTGTACCTATTTCTTCTATTTCTTAAATCCCTAGAAAATTCTTCTATCCTAGATCATAACATATAACAACCAATTTATAGCATCATTAGTGAGAAAACGATGAAATGATAAAAAAAAACCAAATGTATTAAGTTTAGTGAGGAAATTGAACAAATTTAACGTACAATTAGTGAAATAGGAGAAAGAGTAAAATTCAGTGATGATTGGTGTAATTTACCCTTAACTTTAACTTGATTATACGTAATTATATAAAATGTTTTTCATTTGAAATCAGAACTTGATTAAAAATAAGGCGTTTTTCCCAAAAAATCACTGGTGACCGGTATATTTATCGATCTAACATCGGTCAGACTATATTTCCCGATCTAACACCCTTTACAGTAAGGCGCGCCCCCTGCAGCACGCTATACGCTGATTTGGCGCCACGTGGGGTAAGGCGCGCCCCCCTGCGACGCGCCTTATGCTGACATGAATACATGTGTGTATGGCGCGGGGTAGGTTGGTAATTAAGAGTATAGCACGACGTAGGGGCCGCGCCTTACCTGTGATTCTGACACGTGTCAGAAAAGCGCGGCCCCTGCGGCGTGCTATACCCTTAATTACCAAATTACCCCGCCCGTTCACACCCACCATCCCTTATAAATACCCCATTCTCAATCACTTTCATCACACCAAATCCTCTCAAATACTCTTATATTCTCTTATTAAGGTATATTTTATTATATTTAGTATTTTTTAGTAATTTATTTAATTATTTTAATTGTTTAATATTTTATTTAATTAATTTTTTTACAGATATAAAATGGAAGGCGGTCTACTTTGGTTGGATGGAAATCATATATCTCGACATTTTGCTGATACGGTAACATTTTAACGTTTTAATTTAATTAATTAATTTATTTAATGCATGATTATTAGTTTAAAAATTAATTTGTGTAATTATTTATATTTTAGGAAAGAGGCCATATATTAGATCATTTTATTAGGAACCTTAAGTTAGTTATACCTACTCGTGTAATGCCGTATTTAGTAGAGGTTGGATTCGGTCACCTAGGTAGATATCAGGGTCACTGTAAGATAGAACCATACCTTATTTCTTCTCTTAGTAGAGCGGTGGAGGCCGGAGACCCACACATTCCATCTTCCGTGCGGAGAGTGCATGATCACGCTTGAGGATGTTTCTATGCACCTGGGGCTTTCGGTGGATGGAGGTGTGATATCAGGGATAGCTTCTGGTTCTTGGACTACTTTGTGTCGGGTTAGTTTAGGACATGTCCCAGAAAATTTTAACGGTGGACGGATACCGTTAAATTGGTTAGATGCCAATTTTCGGGAGTTGAGCGGGGACGCGTCTGACGATGAAGTTAAACAGTATGCACGGGCATGCATACTACAACTGATATGAGGGTTACTGATGCCGGACAAATCGCGTAACCAAGTTCACTGTATGTGGTTGCAACATCTTGGCGACTTCCATCTGGCCAGATCACTCAGTTGGGGCTCGACAGTTTTGGCTTGCCTGTACAGGGAGATGTGTCAAGCCATTGACTACAGGCGTAATGCTATCGGCGGATGTCTCCTGCTGCTACAGTCTTGGGCATGATATCGATTGCCCTTTTTATGTCCCGTTGTCAAGAACCCATTCGTATTTCCGCTACTACTGAGGTAATTATAAAACTGATTTTGTATATTAATAATTTTATACAGTGAATAAGAAATTATTTTTCTTGAATAGGTGGTCTACTGATAGGAAAAATCATCAAGTGCTACCTGATGATTTAGAAAAAAATAGGGTGTTAATCGATCAGAAGGCTGGCACACATGTATGAATTTTAATGTTTAAAAATCGATTTTAGATTATAGTTATATAATTAGATTATTATTTTGATAAAAATTATATATATTTGTTTTAGTTTGAATGGGTGCCATATTCTACTGATGATGTGAGGGCGGTGATCCTGCCTGAGTTGAGGGGCCCATCAGATGTTTGGATGGCGACGGTCCCCTTGATTTGTTATACGACCGTCGAGTGGCACTCCACTGATCGCGTGCTCCGACAATTTGGTTGTTTTCAACCAATTCCGGAAGCACCTCATAATATGGACGAGTTGCATATCACAGATAGACGCGGCAAGACATATACATATTGGCTAGTGAGGCATCATGCGTGGGTCGTATTGTGGGAGGATCGACATCGGCGCCTTTCCCATATAGAGCCCATTTTACTTGACCTCTTGATGGTTGCTGATGGTTATTACGAGTGGTTCAACAGTAACGGGAAACCATTTCTGCTTCCCGATGATGCACGAGGGCAGACCTTTCCGAGACGTCGACAAAGACATTCATCGACACAGCACCATCGTCCCCTGACTCGTGGACGGAGAGTAGGTGCTTCCGGTTCATCCTCAGCTGCACCAGCAGGACCTTCACAGTAGCCACCGTATCTAGCGACTTACATACCACAACCATATATGATGCCGCCACCGCCTTTCTATTACCAGATACCGCCTTCGCTGCCTTCACCTGCTTTTATGACCCCGCCGCCGCCACCGTCACAGATGACCCCTCATGGAGGCTATTATGGGTCTATGTTTGTAGATCTAACTTGGGGTTCATATGATGGATATTTGGTGGGTTCAGTCTCATCACCCATGGCCGCAGCACATACACCTCCTGTACAGTTTTCAAACTCAGCGATGTCTGGGTTTTATAAGTTTTCTCAGTTTTCGTAGGCCGATGGGATAGTCAGTCATACACCTCCATGGTCCTTATTCTATGGAGGTGCTTCATCATCATCAGCTCCTCATCAACCTAATGTACCTACTCAGGATGATGACGACGACGATGATGACAGCGAGGAGTCACAACCAATGATACGAAGAAATCCTCCTCGAGACCGACAGCCACCGCCCTGCGGAACACATTCGCGTCGCAGGCATCAATAGATTTTGTTTTTTATTATATTTGTATTTAGTTTATTAGACTTTTTAATTGTAATTTTTTATTATTTCTCATTTAATACTTACTTTATTTTGTTAAACTTGTTTGACTTTTTTAATGTATTTCAGTTAATTTTGTTTATTACCTTTTAATATCAGTTATTGTAATTTGGTTATCATTTACCATTTAATATTTATTGTAAGTTTGTTGTATTTAAAATTATTTTGAAATACTAAATTGTTCGATAACTTTCTTAAGTTTGTCACTTATTATCTCTTTTATTATAATCACATATAACACAAACGTCCAATCACGTATTATTGCATCGTTTTTTTAATCTTCATCAGCGATTATCGAATGACATTAACTTGAAGTAAATGCAAATTAAAGTACAAGAATTATTATTTGATAAACAAATACATCATTTCCTCATCAATTGTTACTTGATGGCAACAGAAGTGGACATGTTTTTCTAGTGTGTCATGGGTTTCTACAATGCCCACATCTTCTATCTTGTCTAGATCTTTCTCGAATATCCATATCGCAATGAATTCGATTGGATTTTGGACGACCACGCTCCCTCAATAAACTCGGATTTGGTACAATCGGAAGCCAATCTTGAACCTCATTAGGGTTTTTGTCATTACCTATAGGGGGAAACTCAAATTCGTATACCTTAAAAACTTCAGATAGTAGGTATACGAGATCCACAAAATGGTTATAGTCTTGACGTATATGCGAGCAAGCTGCTATCACATGAGAGCATGGATACTTAAGAGCTTGAAAAAACCCGCAGTCGCACGTTCTGTCCCTTAGATTTACTCTTAACGACACAACTTCAATCCCTTGAAGAGGTCGCGACAACTCTGTGACATGAAACATTTCATGCCTTCTAGAGAAGCTTGTTACAGACATTCCATTTGATGCATAATTTTTTTTCTGTAGATCTGCAACTAATCTAGGGTGACAGACATGACCTCCTTGCATCCATGTTTGAGCTTGTCCCCCGAGCTTCGCAAAAAGAGCCCCAAACGAAAATATGTAGTCCTACTGGGTGACGTGTACCCTTTAAAGTTGAATTGATTGCCTCTGTCAAGTTGGTCGTCATGTGTCCATATCGATATCCACCATTATATGCGTTCGTCTATATTTCTTTATCGATGAGGCTGATGTAATCGTATCCTTCCTCGTTCTTCGCCCGCAAATCTTGAAGCATTGATTCAAACGTTCGAGGAAGTAGTTCGTAACTTGATCAAAAAATGTATAACTTACTAACTTGCTTTCTTTGCAAAATTAAAACGATTGAAAGAAAACAAACTACATCAGTTTCACTTACCCATGCGCACAATTAATTGACGCTCATCATTCTTCTTATACATTCCATGGTAGTTCGCAGCAATGTGTCGGAGACAATACCTATGTTGGACAAAGGGTGGTTGGCACATTGGACCCAAAGACTCCATTGCTGTTTTGATCCCAGCTCCGCGATCTGAAATGACACAGATGTTTTCCCTCGTGATAACACGTGCACGTAAATTTCGGAGGAAAAAAGCCCAATAATCTGTATTTTTTCCTTCGACAATAGCAAAAGCAACTGAAAGAATGTTGCGATTGTCATCTTGGACAACTGCCAATAATAAAACTTGCTTGTATTTTCCATACAAGAAAGTCCCGTCGATCTGGACCATAAGCTTGCAGTATTTGATAGCATTAACGCACTGTGGGTAAGTCCAAAAAACTCGGTAGAATTGGCATCGATCGCGGAGAACTCGATCATTATGGTATGCATATGAGGTTTCGAAGTCCACAATTATCCCAGGATTCAACCTTCGCACCAGCCTAAACCAGCCTGGAAGTTCGTTATAAGATGCATCCCATTCGCCATGAAGTTTTACAATGGCATTTTGTTTTGCCAACCATGCTTTTTTATAGGAGACAGTGTACCCATAATGCGATTGTATAGCTGAAATCAACACAGCAACAACTATATGAGAGCTTGCTTTTACCATGGGCATGATGGCTTGGCATATCACTTTAGAGTCCAAGTTGGGATGATCTTGGTTGACCCCTCCAGCACAACATGTGTGAGGACCGTTGTATACTGTTAGTTCCCATATGTTGTTTTTTATCTTCCTTTTCGATACGCGAGCCATCCAATTGCATCCTTTTTCGCGTCGGACACAATATCATACATATTTTTCAGTCGTGGATCGGTTGACTCTGGACTGAACATAATTATGGATATTGTAATTTTTTATAGCCATTACTGCTTCTTCTTTGCTTGAAAACTCCGTGCCTAAAGATAACTCACCATTATTTATTGATGAGTAATATCCATAGTCACCGAGATGAGGCATATCCGCAAATTCTGGCCCGTACATTTCACCAAAATCAACTTCATATATATGTGCTGGAGGGTCAATTTGTGTCACATTTGCTGGAACTTCATCCACATCATCATCATAATCGGAGTTAAATTACGGTGATTCTGGGTGAATGAATAGTCCAGTCTCAGCACCATCCACACCAGGCTCACAAAGCGGTTATTCTGGTGGAGATGATGGTTCCTTCATTCTCTCCACATTTAGGTTGAAGAACCTACTACTTGCACGCCTTCCCTTTGAACTGGAAAGCATATCGACATTCAGATCGAAAAAGCTCGCAGTCGAATGCCTCCCCCTGGAGCTTGAAGCCATCATGTCTAATTGAAACTGGACAGATGGTTGCGTCGATGGCATCTCCATATTAAGGTCAAACGGATTTGCAGATGAATGTCTTCCCCTTGAATTGGACGCGATGTTGCCATACGGATTGTTTGTCGACCCACCTCGGTACATATCATAAGGAGTTGCGGATGAATGTCTCCCCATTATGGCATTAAAATCATTACACATTACTGTCGTCGGGCTGTCATCTTGATCAACTTGTTCAGCCATCCCATAGTGGGAGCTTAATGATTGACCCTGAACGGCACACACTTGAATAAAATTTGCATACATCTCAATATCGACGTCTGAATAATTAATTTGAGCTTCAACCATCATTTCAACATCATCACTGTTCAAAAGTTCGAACGCTGTATAAGTTAATGGCAACAATGATGTTGGAAATCTGTACTGCAACGACGACATTCTTCTACTACTTCCAACATGAATCTTCCTCGAAATCTTCGTTATCAGCTCCTCAAGAGTTATGTTTCTCTTCAATAATATTTTAACACGCTCATTTGATACGAAAACAACGTCGGTTTCATCTTCTCGAATTTCACCATCGTAATAAACAGTAGCTGAAAGTCACGTCATTCTTTGAGTTTAAAAGTGCGACAATATTATATCTGCAAAAAAAAAACAACTGAAACAATGCTGATTAAATAAATAATATATGAACGAAAATATAACAGAATAAAATTTTTACACATAAACGTAAATAATTTAAATAATATAATTTTATATTATTACCTGTACCGCAAAACTATTTCGACTTATATTCTCGCTTTCTAATTTTACAAACACAGAAATTAATTGACAACAATTAGTATAATATTTTTTTAAATAATCATAATAAACAATAAATATAATAAAAACATTTATCACAAAATTACCTTATAACGAAAAATCGCACAAACTTCTGAATAAAAAATGAGAAAATTGTCAGAATTATTGACTCGTTGACGGAATTGTTGTATTAATTTATAAGTTGAGAGGAGAGACGTGAGGAGATGTGAGGAACTTAACCCGGGGGAGAAGGGTATTTATAGCCGAGAAAAGATTTAATAATTATACAAGGCGTGGTACCTGCCCCGCGCTATATATAATTATAAAGGTCAGACGCGGTACCTGCCCCGCGCTATATATAATTATAAAGGTCATGAACGGCCCCTGACCCGCGCTATACCCTACGTGGCGTAAGGCGTGCCCCAGGGGTCGTGCTATACACACGTGTATCCATGTCAGCATAAGGCGTGTCACAGAGGGCGCACCTTACCCCACGTGGCGCCAAATCAGCGTATAGCGCGCTGCAGGGGGCGCGCCTTACTGCAAAGGGTATTAGATCGGGAAATATAATCTGACCGGTGTTAGTTCAGTAAATATACCGGTCACCGGTGATTTTTTGGGAAAAACGCCTAAAAATAAACGCTCATTAAAAAAACTCAAAATCATTGTCTTGAGTCTTAATCATAGAGCATTACCTGTTAAAATTACTAAATATTTATTATTTAGCCAATTAGCTTTGATGGTACCGGTTTGATGCATTTAAAATAAGTCAATGATTAATTAACAATGTACAAATTTAAATTGAAAGAAATCATGGATAATAATTAAAGAATCCCATAGGTTACACCAACTCATAATTTTACAGACACAAGTTACATATTTCACATCAATGAATCATCTTATGCAGTCACCGAAAGATGATTACAACCTTAATTATTGGAACCTGGAACGAACTGTCACATGACTATCTCAGGCTTCAAGATGCTAGATTTGATCTCTTTGTGAGGCAAAACCACACCGCCGTTGCTGTAAACTTCGTCGCACACATGGACATCTTCTCCCAGAATTGTCATGTTCTCGATTCGAGCCCATTGTCCGACGGTTGAGTGCCATCCGATGATGCTGCCGGATATGCAAGCGTGATTCTTGATGCGGACTCCACGCATCACCGTGCAGCGGGAGAGTCTGACTCCAGACTCGACCACACATCCTGGACCGATTGCCACATCTGGTCCTATCAAACATCCTTCTCCGATTTTAGCAGTCTCGTGAACCAAAACATTCCCTATAATGTGGGGACCGGTGGACAACTTAGTTGAAGCTTTCTTTCGCAATGAGTCCAGATAAAGTCTAAGACCAGTAATGTAATCCCTTGGCTGACCAATGTCCATCCAAAACCCTGGTAGGACCATAGCTTAAAGCTTCTTCTCAGCTGCAATCTTGGGGAAGATCTCCTTCTCGATCGAGGTGGGTCTCAACTCGATTCTATCAAGAACAGATGGGTTCAGCAGATAAATTCCGGCATTAATTTTGTTTCCGACAAACAATTTTGGTTTTTCTACAAATTTGTCCACTTGCCCTGTTGATTCTTCCATGACAACCACACCGTATTTCGATGGCTCATCCACCTATGGAATTTTGACTCAAGTCTTACGATCTTTCCAAAGAAAATAAACTGAACATTTTAGAACTGAATTATTACCTTGGTTACCATTATGGAAGCTTCTCCTCCATGAGCTTTGTGGAATTCAATCATTTCTTTGAATGGGTACTCACTGATTACATCACTGTTAAGGACAAAAAATGGCTCACCCAGAATCATCAATGAGTTTGTCTCTAGCCAAAGCAAGGGGACCGGCAGTGCCAAGCGGCTCAGTCTCTTGAGAGCATTTGATAGTGATCCCAACTTTAGCTTCAAATTCCTTTAAGAAGTTCAACATTACCTACAAAATGAAGTGTCCACTGGTGAGCCTTTAAAAACTTAGCTACTACCCTTTCAAGCCTATCAATTCTGCAAATCTTACACATTGAAACACCTTACATACCTCCGGTTGGTAATTAATGGCCAAAACAACTTCGGTTACACCAACAGCTTTGAGAGCCTCAAGCTGTAAAATCCAAAATATATCATCCCAATTATCAACAAGCTTATCTCAAGAAAACAACCTTTAAACCCAAAAGTACATTTCCAAGTATTCAGAAGCTTAGCATAAGGCCATGATGCAGAAGTACACCTGAAGCAGGATCATAGGCTTGTTAGCAAATTCAACAAGCGGTTTAGGAACACTAAGGGTCAATGGCCTCAACCTTGTTCCAAATCCTCCAACAAGAATAAGTGCCTTCATTGTGACACACCTTCTAGGCTTCTACTTACCTGTGGAAACTAGAGTCAGCATGTTAAGCAGCAAGGTAATTCAGGTTAAAATAGGAACGCTACATAACCCATTGCAACCGAATTCCCATAGAATCTTCAACTTATACATAGAGAAGTCCACATTGACATTTGTCGATCCAAAACAATGATTAAAGAGTAATGACAACCAAAAAGAATAAATCCAAGAGTGTCACGGATACATCACATGTAAGGAGAAAAATCCAGATGAACTAAAAGACAAGCAAAAGGGAAAAGCCCCGACATTCAACTATGCACCATACGCCAGAACATGATCCTAAAACCTAAGAGCAGTACTGAAAAACTATCCGATAATGGCTTAGCCGATATTGTGACAAAATCTCCACCTATAACACAGGCTGGTATGTTTAACGAAAACGATCAAGTGAATCACATGGAACCTTAAACAAAATCCAATCGCAGTACAAGTTATGTATTTTGAATAATGATTTAAACTACATTATATTTCCTTTTTCTTTATTTTTTTGTCAGAGTAGTTTTTCAGTGATTTAAGTATATCAAGAATTTCCTTTCCAGCTTCCATTCTCCAATGTAGCTACGGAAAACAAGAAACCAACATTAAAATAACACAACTTTCCAACCAAAAGCATTTAAAATGACAATTCAAAGGAAAGGAATCAGAACATAATAAAAGGAAAATAACTTTTTCAGCAAAGTCAGTATTTGATCTGTTCACAGCAAATTCTTGACCTTTACAAAGTATTTCATAGTAATCATAACAAAAATAAAACGATATTATGCCATTGATAATAAAACTTTAGTAAAATTCAAAAACGTCATTAAAATCGTGATAAGTCATAATTAAACAAATTAAATTCGTTCTTTCCTTTCTAAAAAGTTTTTACATCTCAATTCTTAACAAAAATATAGCATTGCAAATCAAATTAAACTTCAAAATTCTCCCAAAAATCATAATAACGGAAGACAATTTAGACAAATGCAACATCACATTGTAAACTCGAACGATATATTCAAGCTAAACAATTAAGAACCTGGAGAGACGAGACCGTAAAAGGCTCGAAAACACCAGAATTCAACAATCGCCTTTTAAGCCGTACCAGATCCAAACACGAGCAGAGTTCAACCAACAAACACGAGCCCGATTCGATGCAAAAGAAATAAAAATAAACCAAAAAGGGCGGGGAAAAGAGTCGACTCGGAAGAGTTTCTTTCGTTGGAAGCTGAGGTGGCATGTGAGGAAAAGGGGACGTCGTTTGAGAGAAGGTAGAGCGGTATTATATACGAAGCCAGGGTGAAATGACGACGCCAAATAATGTTAATGTGTTTGGCGGATTCCAAATTAAATATTAAATTTAATTTTGGAACGACCTTTTTAGTGACGCGTTGGATATACTAAAATATAAGTTTAAAATAAACAAAATATTTTATATTTTAATATAATAACATCATAATTGATTAAATTCTAAATAAAAATTTCATTTCTCTCCAAAAAAAAAAAAAGAAACATTTCAGCTTTTTTATATTTAGAAAAATAACATTTTTAATCAAACTGTTATAATTATAGTTGGTTGATTTAAATATTGTTATTTAGAGAACTTTTAAATTTTTGTTAATTTTAAATTAAGTAAATTATTTGTTAAGAAAGAGAATTTAGCCTATGTATCTCTTAAAGTTGAAAGTAAATAAATAAAAATAATCTATGAGATATTGCTATTTTTTAGTTAGTATATAATATATTTCTAACTCTAATTAGATAAAAAGTAAAAAAGAATATTTTCATAATTATGAAAATTTTAAATATTTTTTATGATTTTGTATAATTTATTAAATAAAATATTTGTTCTTGTTCTAAATTTAAAACTTTTAATTAAATTCATATTAGTTTTATTAATCATTTTGATAGTTCAAAATTAACAAGTTTAATCATGAACTTCTCATATCATATGTATTTGAATATGATGGTTTGAGAAAAAGCTATGACAATATTCTTCAAACAACGTAGTACCAGACAAAAAGATGCTTTTTATTACATGTATCAGAACTAATATTTTGTATTCTTAAAGTTTATGATCCCAAATACATGGGGACAAATAAGCCTACTCTCCTTAACGTATTCGATGGATTCTTCACAGAACTAATAGGTTTTCCTTCTTAAATCTGAATTCTTAACTTTTCTGAGACATTTTTTTTAAGTATAGACTAAAGGGACACTCGAGGAGTTATTAAAACCTTAATTAAGATGATTTCTTAAATTAATTTATACGGTCCTTCCAAACATCTACTTTTTCTCATCTGGATAATATTCGACTAGAGCAAAACCAATTAATGGCGTAAGCTGTTGAAGGTTCCTTAATTTAAATATTATCTTGTTCATATCTTTGTCTGAATTACATTACATTGTTCAAGATATGTGAGAATATATTATGAAATCATTATGAAATCACGGAAATCATATATTCTCATAGAATATATTATGTTATTGAAGCAAATCTGTTTCTTGTTTATGTTAGTTTAATGTAACCGACGGAAGACTTTAACCGAGTGGTTAAGCTCTCAGCCTCGTATCAGCATAAAAATGCATTAATCTGTTAGGACAAGGGCTTCAACTTGAGCATGACTGATGGCATTTCTTGTAATCAAAAGCATTGGAATGGCCAGGAAGTAAAGTGGTGGTCGGAATAGGGAAATAACCTAGGATTAAGGTAGAAACCAGCAGCATGAAGAGGATGATACCATTGTTGTTCCCACCAGTGATCAATAATATTATGAATCCCACCTCCTTTGAGGAATTTACCACATTTACACTTCAACTCTACCTTTTCACCATTCTTAAACATTTGGCAATGCTTCCATGCTAGGTCATGCTTTTGTGGTCTTATTGGTATTGGTTCCAAATTTGATGACATTTTCTCACAAATCACAACCTTTAACATAAACAACATCAAACATTAACTCAATCCTAACAACAACAATATTCAAAAATTGATCCCTCCGGTCACTTATTATTTTTTGACTAGATTATCGACATATTCAAGAGATTTGACAAGACCTAAATTTACTAATTGAGGTTGTATTTATTCGTCTTATTGACCTGCAAACAATAGTCATAATCCGAGGTCTGACATCAACACAAATAAAATGTTAATATATAAAACCCTATGAGGCAAGAGAAGGGATCTTCTTCCAGAACCTTTTCACTCACTTCCTTCGAGAATCCTCTCATTCTCTTCATTATCATAATCATCGATCAATCATTGTTAAATCACTTACTGTGATTCTCTGTCCAAGTCAGGAGAGATGAACACCAACGATCGATATAATTTAATTAACTTACATAAAATAATTTTTAATAATTTAGTATAATCTTTTACAAAAAAAATATTTTTTCCTATTTTAATATATATTTTTAAAGTATTTGATCGAGTTTGATGACACTTAACTTAAACCTAACCTAGTAAAATACATAAACAAAAATAAAAAATAAATTTATGAAATATTTATGGTGATTTTATTTTATTTGTACTAATAAATTTGTAACTTAGATTAATTAATTTCACCATATAATCATTTCTTTTATATTTTTTAATATATAATTTCAATAATTAATCCTTCAAATTGATACAAAGTCAAACTAAATGCCGCAGAAATTTGAGAAAAAACAAAATCCTTAGCCGCCTATGCAGATGCAGTTGAAGTTTTATATTCCAATACTAAGATTAATAAATTGGTGAAGTCAAAGCTGGAGCAAAATGCCAAAACTTTTCCATCAACAACTAAAGTCATCATTTAACTCAGTACAAGCAGCTTGTCAATATCTATATATTTTAACTCAGTACAAGGGGGAAGCAAACAAGAGGAAAAGATCAAATGGAAAATATAGGTTCTGAGGAAGAAAAAGTAAGTGATTGGGGTATATCTCTTCCGGTTCCAAGCGTCCAAGAGCTTGTGAGAAATGATCCTCAATCAGTTCCTCAAAGGTACACACAACTGCCCGCAGACAGGCCAGTGGTTCCTGATATATCACCATTGTCATTTGACATTCCAATTGTAGATTTTGCCTTGTTAGCTAAAGGGGATGAAAATGAAACAGGAAAGCTAGACCTCGCTTGCAAAGAGTGGGGATTTTTCCAGGTAAAATCTAGCTTCTCAGTTTTTGTATAGTCCTGTTTCTGTAATAAACCATGGGATGCTGCAATTTTGACAGATAATAAACCATGGGGTGGCTGAAGAGGTGCTACTTAATATGAAGGCAGCTATTGCAGCTTTCTTTGAACTTCCACTAGAAGAAAAGAACAAGTACGCGCAGGCCGGTAACGATTTCCAGGGATACGGGCAAGCGTATGTTGTCTCGGAGGAGCAGAAACTTGATTGGTGTGACATGGTATTCTTAATTACACTCCCACATGAGATTAGGAACCTAAAGTACTGGCCACACGCCATACCAGGTTTCAAGTATGCATTCTTTCTTTTTGCTGCTTGTGAAAATACAGACTTGAAAATAAGCAATCCCCGCAATAGATTTTAGTTTCAATTATATGCTCTCTTTTTTTCTCCCCTTTGGCAGGGAAGCTATAGAAAGGTACTCAAAAGAAGCTAAAAGGGTAGCTGAAGAGATATGTGCCAACCTATCATTACTTATGGGCATGGACAAAGACGGTCTGAAAAGGTTTTACGGCAAGACGAAACAAGCCATGCGACTGAACTATTATCCACCCTGCTCGAGGCCTGATCTCGTTCTCGGTTTTAATCCTCACTCCGATCCAGATATCGTAACATTACTCTTGCAAGATGATGAGGTTCCTGGACTCCAAATCCGGCATAAAGGCAAATGGATTCCAGTTAAGCCGATTCGTAACGCTATCGTGGTGAACGTTGGCGATGTTGTGGAGGTACTCACAGTTCAATTCTTTTGATATCTTAAGGCCTAAATCTACTTCATCTTAAAGGCTTTCCCGTGTTTTGTTTCTGCAGATTCTGAGCAATGGGATGTACAAAAGCATTGAGCACAGAGCAACCACAAATGAGAGCAAAGCAAGAATTTCACTTGCAACCATTATGATTCCATACGATGAACTGGAGATCGGTCCGATGCAGTGTGCGGTGGATGATGGTCGGCCTCGAATGTATAGGAACATCAAATACCTTGATTACGTGAGGTACACGTTGGGAAGGAAAACGGAAGGCAAAGCTCACCTTGACAATATTCTGAAAATTAACACGTCGTCTTTCTAATTACTCCGTCTTTAATTGTTGAAATGAACCCCTCATATTTCAATTTAATGTTGTTTACGTAAGCACTTCATCCATGTTCCAAATGAAGTTGCTATTTCTAACACTAACCATTCTGTGCTAAATGTTAAAAAGAGAAAACATTACTATATTTGTCTTTGATCACGTAACTCAAAATACAAAATATTCTTTATTTTATTTTATTTTATACAAAATTATACACAATCAAATTTAATTTCTCAAGTAACTAAAATACAATAAACAATTACTCGATAAATGTATAATTGATAACAGTCACCATCTAACTACGTATGGCATGTGTGAATATTAGATCACTAGTGGCCCAAAAACAATAGGAAAAATATAAAAATGAGATAGAAATAAAAGAAGTACAAGGATGTGTTGACATGATAGCCATTAAATTATTGGTTGGTCTAAGAGACGGATACAATTTCTCCCATTGTATTATGAAATTATTTTTCCATATAAAAGTATGGTTCAGTTGTCATTGATTACGTTTGTATGGTTGTTTTAGTATATTTGGATTATTATTCTCATCATATTTTGTAATAGTTGATTTAAATATATTATTAATTATAATTATATATTCTTGTTTTACTTTTTTATGATTTTGGGATGAAATTATAAATTTATAGTAAAAGAAATTATAATTTTAGCAATTATAGATGATATGATGGTAGTATGACATAGTTGATTAAATTAATTTGAAGCAAGTTGCATCTCTTACTATTGACTAAATATTGCATTAAATTAATGGAACCAGATTTTTCCTCTTCAGAACAGCTAATTAAAATACCCAATTTATGCTAATAAATTGAATTTCATTAGTTTTTAATTATGATAGACTATTCAGATAGTAATTCGCATTAGGGGTGAGCATTCGATCAATTCAAGTCGAGTCGAGTCAAAAAATTTCAAGTTATTCGAGTTGACGAGTCTTATTGTATAACTCCGAGTTGACTTGAAATTTTTCGAGTCAAATCAAGTTTATAAAATTCTAGTCGAGTCGAGTCAAATTTTTGAATTTATATTTAAATTTAATTGTTAATATTTATAATATTATAATATTATTTGATTCCAATTTAAATGGTTTTTATAACCATATACAATACATATATATATATATATTGTATTTTTTCATATGTGATTTACATATATCATACAAAATCGATGGACTCCACTCAAACTTGAAAATCAATCTACATTTCTAAAAATTTTGAGTTATTCAAGTTGTATTTTATAACTTGAATTTTTTTCAAGTCGAGTTTATGAAATTACAACTCGAAGTCAATTTGAGTAGAGTCGAAAAAAATCAATTTTTCAAGTCGGGTTGAATTTTGTTTATCCCTAATCTGTATATTAGAAAAATTTTAGTTTGATCATTTTTGTAACACCCACAACCTGTACTCGACCCGAATACGAATATGATGTGTCACATTGACATTTCAAAACATTTACTTGTACAAAATAGTGAATAATTTTAAAACTTTTATTAACACACAACTATATTTACATAAATTACAATCATATGATTTTACAAAACCGATTAGAGCATATCAGATTCAAACTTTTATTTACATGCCAACTACAGTCAGTATTATGAAATATATATATTATTTATTTCTCTTCTGATCTGACCTTCAGTAATGAGAAACTGACATGTCTTGCTCTTCATCGTTCCATAAGCTCGTCAAAACCTACGTGTGAAACACTCACAAGCTAAGTCGTTAACTTAGTGAGACATATAAAACATATAATTTAAACTCTTACTTATAACAATGCATGTACAATTAATATTATCATATCATGCAAAACCATATAACATTTCATATAATCCAATATATTCATATACATAACTCATCCTTTCCATCCTTACCTCATTTCATTATCTTTTATATCTTTTAGTCAATCTTAATTAAACAATACACACAAAACAACTTATATTCTATCACGCATAGTATCATATAATCCTTGTAATCCATTCCTCATAACATGTCACACATACACATATCACATATAATATATTTATATTATTGCTTGATTGGCCCATGTATACTGTTGAGAACTTAAGGTATGTGAGTACATTGAGGTTGTGCACAAATGTTGTCATCACAGCTCGTATAAATGCACCGAAGTGCCACATAGAATTTACATCGAAGTGCCGCATAGAAATGCACCGTAGTGCCATATAAGATTGTCCATAAGAACCACATAGAAATTCCTTAAGAATCATATACATATACCAAGGATCAAGTAGGTGTCTCAAAAGACCTCATACATGTTCCAAAGAATACATATATGTCCCAAAGGACCACGTAGAATTGTCCCAAAGGACCACGTAGAATTGTCCCGAATGACCGCGTAGACCCTCGACTCTTGGCATGCCAACTATACCTCTAGATCTCATGACACATAACATGGGAATTATCTTTATACTTATCATTTCACATAACACGTAGTTCACTTTCACATATCACGTAACTTATGTCACAAAACTTGGATCACATATATATATAGTCACGTAGATCACTTTTGCATATCTTATATCTTATTATTATGACTTCTCAAAGTCATACGTACATTCATATGTTCATTTTCTTCTTCTCATAATCACATATACACATAATCTCATAGTTCTTTCACATATCTCATTATAAATTTTCATAAGATCACATCCAGTTATGTAGTTCATTTCCATACAATTCGCATATACATATATTCTTTTTCATATAATCACATAGTCGTATAATATTTCATATGACCTCATATATCACATCACATAGATACACACTCCAATACTCATAGTTACATATTACATCATTCAGGGTCATATAACTTCTATCACAAAGTCACTTATTTTATCTATTGTTCTCATATGTTCATATTTATTATAAAACACATAACTTATGTCATATTTATAAACATATATCTTATATTATATGTGCATATCATCACTTTATATTCAAGTTCCCTAAGTGTTATATTATTCTTAGTTCATTCTATAATTCAATCTTATCTAGTTTTATTCAATTCTCCATAAATCATATAACTCTAATGCACTAATTCTCATAATTGATCATACCACTATGTACTTGTCTCATCCATGTTTCTATTATTTGTATAACCTTTACACATGTTTACTAAGTTCATATTGTTCTCAGGAATTCACTTTCATCATATTCTCATATTATTACACATTTTATTGTTGAATGATGTTCGTTATAACAAATTTAAAGAAAGAAACGTTTTTAGGAATAGTACTATACTGTATGAACAGTACCGTGAACAATACTGAATGCTAAAAATTTTCAGAATGCTACAGGGGTATCGATACCCTGCTACATTGTACTGATACCCTGCTATAGTAACTCCGTCAAACATATATAAAACTCGTAAAATTTAACCTTTTATCACTATAAAGTTATCATTCACATATATACGTTTAAAACATTACAAAAACCCAATCATATGATTTATATTTATTCTCTTATAACTCTTCATACTCATATATTTTCATTTCCATATATCACATAGATCTTATCACATTACTTATCTTTTATACTCACATAAAACACATAGCACATACCAAAACCTATCAACTCGTATAATCAAGTATACATACAAATCATGTCATTCACATACTTATAATCATAAATTCATGCATTATAATATAGGAAATAGACTTACCGCAAGTCTTAATTCCATAGCATAACTTACCCTTATTATCATGTACTCACCTTAGCTACTTGCCAATACCAATTCTTATTCTCTCTTGAATCTTACTCTGATGACCCATCTGAACTTTGATGTCGTTTCAGAACTTGCTTGTACTCGATATCTACACAATCATACATTTTTAAGGTAATTATCAGATAACTACACCTTCTAATTTGATACTAATAACTTAAACGAATTTAATATACCGATATTCACTTTTTCCTTTAGGGGGTATCGATACCCTCCCTAAGGTATCGATACCCTTATTACATTCTGGAATTTTTTGTTTAAGAGGGTATCGGTACCTATTGAATGGGTATCGATACTCTTTGCCCATAAATCACATTTTAAGCACGAAATTCACTCTTTTCAGCTTCAACACTTCATGTTTCCTCCCCTTTCATGTTCTTAACTTACAAATACATGCTTAAACTCATTTATACCCATTTATCTCATCTTAAACCTCAAAATCCTCTCCTCTTTATGAACTTCAAGAATCATACCCAATTTTTAACATGTTTTAAATCCAATTCTAACATTTCATATCTCTTAATTAGACTGATGAAAAGTTAAATTTAACTTCAAATTCAACTTATCAAATCTTTTCCAGAAATTCATTTAGAAACTCAGTCACTTTAATCTCTCATAACTTCTTCATCTTTTGATTTTAAGATAACTTAAGCTTTCCTTAAGCTTAGTTATCATCTAATGATCAAAACCCAACTTAAATTTCAGTTAATAATCAACAACAAAGAAATCTTACCTTTGCTTTGCTTCCACTGGGAGGAGGAAGAAGAAGGGAGAAGAAGAAGAAGGGAGAAGAAGAAGAAGGGAGAAGAAGAAGAGAGTTTTCCAGATTACTCTCCCCTACGTGTTTCTCTCCTATTAAAGGGGGAAAATATATTTCATGTCAAATGACCAATTTGCCCTTTATTTCATTTAATAATTACTAACAACTTTCAGGAAATATTTCCAAATAAATCATTGAACTATTCAACTTTTCTACTTTAATCACCAACTTCTGAAATTTTTACAATTTATTCACTAACTCGGTATTGAGGATGTTACAGTTTTAATGAAACTTGACTTTTTATCAAGGATTTAAGAAAAAAGGATTCCAATTTCACGTCTTAAATAAAATGAATAGACTAGAATCATCAGTATCCTATAAAACTCAATACTATAGTAGAAAGATTCATATTTTTTTTCTACCATACTATCTATATCTATTATTGGAATGTATAAAGATACAAGCTTAATATACTTAATATAGATGAATCCACAATATGTATCTTCATACATGTCGATATCAATTAAATATATGTACTGTGCATAGTATCTCAATTTTATTTCTTCATTTGATATATTTTAACGAGAACTTAAAATTTCAAAATTATAAAATAATCACCAACAATTCATTTTTAGACAGAAAATTTAGGTGATGATTAATAAAATTGACATTGTCATAACCATTTTTTGAATAAATAATTAAATTTAAACAATTATGAGTTTGTATTGAAAATTTTGGATTTTTGTTTAATTTGAAATTTGGAGTCGCCATCGACCTCTGGGTTAGGTAGGTCGAATACCTAAAAATATCTTTTAAAACAATTTTAAGAAAAATCATTTTAAAGAAAAAAATTGGCCTTCGTATCACCAAAATTGAACTTCTAACGACTCACTAAGAGTATAGAAGAGTTGTAAATGTGTTACCTTGCTTCTTTGGTGGCTAGAACTCTCCTCAACACAACCAATGCTCAACTTTTATTTGTCTTTTGAGTTGGAAATCTCTCTCACTTCCTTTGCTTGACCCAAACTAAACTTGAAGTCCTAAATCCTTCAACTTGAAGATGAAAGAAGAAAAAGGAAAAGATGGAAAAAGAAGATGAGTTTTTGGTGGAAAATGAGGAGTTGTTCACGTAAACCTCATAAAATAGGGGAGTTTTCAGCTTTTGAAATAAGAATTAGGTAAAATGTACTTTTATTCCCTTTATTTTCTATTTCATATGACATTTATCTTTTGTTAACTGACACTTAGGCCCATACTCAAGCCCAATAACACTAAACTGGGTCTAATTATCTTATAAGGTCCAATTAGGCCCAACTTTAGGTTTCAAGTTGACCTGAACTATCAACTTGAGATTCGAGATGTTACATCTGATCTACCTGTCGACTCTGAATATGTTCTTGCTTGGTTTGCCCAAATCTTCTATACGTTGGATCTATAAAAGAAAAAATTAACGTTAGTACGCCTAAATATTTATTTTTATTATTTATTTATTTTATTTTTTTTGAAACGATGTTGTCTCATGTGAGAAGGAAAAATGATTTTTCCCGGCCCATCGATCCACCGACCTAAACTTAAAAAAATCGGTAATTTTCTTTAAAAGAATTACTCAACCGAGCCAGATACTCAACCCATGATTTTTCTCGGGTAGTTGGGTTGGATCTGCAAAATATTTTATAATTGGGTATCCAATTTGACCCGGTAATTTTAATACGTATGTAGGTATGTATGTAGGTATGTACGTATGTACGTATATACGTATGTACATATGTATGTATGTGTATAATCTAAATTACATTTTTATTTTAGAGTACTTAATATTTTTACCTTAAAATTAAATTTAAATCCATAAATTCTTCAAGTTTGTATTATGTACATTTTAAATTTTTAAAATTTTCAAAAAAGTTTTTATTAATTTGATAATATAAGATTAAAAAATTCATTATGGATGTTAATATTTTTAATGTTTTCTTTTGAAAATAAATTTTAATATATATATCTAAATATTTATATTTAAAATTAACTTGAAATCACTAATTTTTGTGTATGGATCGTGAATCATGAACTTTTAAATTTTTTATGTATTTCTTATGTGATTTTTAAAAAAATAAATAAATTAATATATATATATATATATATGAACCGGGTACCGGTGACTCGAAAATATAGATACCTAAATTTTAAGGGCACCTGACTACTAGATACCCGAACATAACAGGTAGAGTCATGAGCCGAGAAATATACTACATGGAGAACTAGGTACTTGTGATTCGAAAATGCAATACACAGTTTTAAACGCCCCTGGTTTATGCTTAAAAAAAATCAAATGTCAGAAATATGTCGTAAGAAAAAGAAAATTATGTCGTAAAGATGAACAAAGCTGAAACTGGATCCAACAAATCAATGAAATCGAGATTTCTCCATTTAGTTTTGTTGTAATCGAGATTGTAGGAGAGTCATGTTACTAGAGAGACGATTACGAAACAGATTAAGTGCAGAAATCCCTTGCAAAAGGCCTGATTCCGATGGAATAATTTGGGTCAGATTGTTGCATGAAATATCATTATTGTGTGGTCCAACCTCACATCAAATAGCAGTAGCAGTTATATCGTCTTTAATCAATATAACTTTTAGGGATTGGATCAGGTTAGAAAAGTTCATGAATTCCAGATTTTCTAATGCATTTATCTCTAATTCCACCAAATAAGTCAAAGGGTCCTTGAGGACTCCAATAAATTGATCTAGAATACAATTCGCCTTAAAAATTTGCCAAACCACTTCCTTTGGGATGAGGAGGGGACCCACCATAGTTCACCTCCATGTGAGGGATGGTCCGCTAAGAATGTGAATACCCTACGGGGAGATGCCCAGTGGAATACTTCCAATCTAAGGGGGTCATTATATCGCTAAAGCTTGCGTGTCATTGATGTGACCATTGACCAAACAAGCACCAAAAGGCTAGACCCCTTTTGTCCTTATTTGAGGCCAGATTCTCAGGGTTTAGGGTTTGGCCCACAAAAGTGTGGCCTTGTTTGGGGGTAGACTTCCTTTTAATAACACACCTCCCTTGGTTTAGTACTTTTTAATTTTAGGGTTTGGACTCAAATCTATTAACCTTTGTCGACACCGTTTTCCGTCTGAGTGGGGAAAGACTGATACCGACTCGGAGTTTTTCTCTTTAAAAATCATTTAAAATGTGAGGAGTCGCCACCAATCATTTTAGGTGAGATTAGAACACCGTAAAAATCATGTGATTTTAATAAAACGTTTTATTTTAATAAAATACTGAGTTTTGAGATCTGCGAAAATCTAGAAATCAGGTTCGGGAGTCAGTTACGCGTGGGGAATGATTAGCACCCCCACAAGCGCCAAAAAATTGGTACCTAGTTGATTATCCTATATTTAAAATCGGAAATTTTGAGTTCGATCTTTATTTAATTTAAAAATCATTAATGATGCAGAGTTTGAAAAGGATATTTGTTTATCGAGACCGATAGTATTCGCCCCCGAGCGTAAATGCGAGAGATCAACTATTGTGTCTAATAACCGAACATTGCCTCATTTTTAGAAAACATGATGTGGTTTTGAAAAGGATGTCGACTTATTTACGGAATTAACAATAGTCACCCCTGAGCACGATCGCGGGAGATATATTATTACTTCCTTAATAAGTGAACAGTGCCTTAGATTTATAAAAATAATGCGATCAAGCAAAATTTTATTTATCCTAATTATACTAAAAATAAATTAAGGCTTTTTCTAACTTACAGAGACAAATTATGAAAATTAAAGAATCTAAGGAATTAAATCTAAAATGTAGGCTCTAATATTAATCATATTTAATTTTAATTAATTATTGAATCGAATAACTAAGATGGTCCCTCGAACGTTTACGCGAGGGCCGACTCAAATTATCCCCTAAATTAAAAGAATACTTTGAAATCTAAGCTAAAATGGAAGCTCTATCTAACCTATTTAATTATGTCAATATTTAAAGTCTAATTGAAGTTTAGGAACTAAAAGCGTCAAGGAACTAAAATACCGAGCTCTAAAAAGATTTAAAAATCTAAGGACCAAAATTGAATGTTTTTAAAGTTAAGGGACTAACCTAATTATTAAACTAAAATTTTTAGAAACTATTAATCATTAATTAAATTTAATCGAACAATTGATTCGAGTATTCGAGTGTATAATGCGAAAACTCAACTCGAATTGCCCCCTAATTAAACTATAGTGTCATCCTAATTTCTAATTTTATTCCGATATTAATCTAAAAAACTAAATTTAGAATTAAAAATTATGAAACAAAAAATAAAATAAAAATAAACTTAATTAAAATAATTAAAACAAAAGATAATAAAAACATTAAAAATATAAAATAAACATAAACATAAAATAAAGAACTAATTGTATAAATATAAAATAATAATGACTAAAATACAAGGAAATAAAGTTAGTAATTAGATAAGAAATAAAAAGTGACCAAAATGCAAAACTTAAAATAATAGTAGCTAAATCAGAAATTAATAGTGATGAAATTAAAATAAAACAACACCAATATGCATAATCAGAATAAAATAAAAAAGAATGACCATAGTATAAACATGTTGAAGCTGAGGATTTATACGTGATTTACCCATTAATATATGTCAACCAACCAAAAAACCTTAGAATATGGGAACCTAATGCTTAATTAGACCAAAAATCATAAAAGTTTAATAATTCTCCCCCTGTTTTCGTTTCTGCTCGAGAAAGCAAGACCAAACAATTATTTTTTAGCTTCTCTCTTCCCTCAAAGTTCACCATGGCCGAGAGACCCCAAGAGCTCAAAAGCCTCCATCGTCGGCCACCGCTAGACATGGCCAACAAGGCCAAACCTCTTCCCGAAACACCTTTTTTTTCAGGTATGAAATCGATTTTGTTCTATTTTATTTTTTTATATTTTTTTGCTGCAAATAGCTGGGATTGTTGGTATTAAAAAAAATTTGAAAGGAAAAAAAACTCTTGTTTTAGTTTTTTATTTAAGACATGTAAATATTTTTTAGAAAATCTTTGTAAATATATATATATTTTTAAAAATAGCAGCAATAAAGGTTACAATCGAACTAAAAAAGATTTTTTTTACAATACTTGCTTCGAATCTAAGCAGAGAAAAATACAAAAAAACGTTCGAAATTAAAGAGAAAAAAAAACCTTTAAATATTGCTCTGTTATTACTTTCGAAAATGGGGTATTACAGCTTTTTTTTAAGGATCTCCCATTCCCCCCCTTTCCTCATCCTCTTCTTTATAGCTAAAATTTACATATATAAAATAAGCAAAGTGGGGTGGTTGCAAATTTCTTGCGGGATTGTGGGGGGTTGGTGTTGAAATATATGATGGTGGGGGACAAAGAATTGAAAAAATGGTGCTCACAGCTGCCCCTCTTTGCTCATTGTTGTGAAACGGGAATGGAGCAAAGACAATAAAACACCATTTTTTATATTGGTCTCTTCTTGTCGCGCTGCAAACTCTTCACTGAGAATGTCAATTATTCTCCTCCTGCAAAATTCATCGGGTCCTTGCTGCAAATGATGTCATCTTTGCTTCGTTCTCTTGGTTGAGTCTTCATCTTCAGTTCTTCTGATTATGTGTTCTTCTCATCCTGGTCTTTCCACTAGAAATGTTGATCCCTCTAGAGAGGTGTTACTGATTCAACTCCATATGTGATTAATCGAGCAAGAAGTTGACGCTGATCCAACTCCTTCTGCGATGGATTTGAGCGAAAATAAAAATGTCGATCCACTTCCTTCTGTGATGGAAATCGAACGATATGCCGATGCTGATCTACCTCCTTCTATGATAGAATCGAGCAAACGTTGACGCTGATCCAACTCCTTCTGCGATGGATTTGAGCGAAATAAAAATGTCGATCCACCTCCTTCTGTGATGGAATCGAACAAGATGTCGATGTTGATCTACCTCCTTCTGTGATAGAATCGAGCAAAAAGTTGACGCTGATCCAACTCCTTCTGTGATGGATTTGAGCGAAATAAAAATGTCGATCCACCTCATTCTGTGATGGAGTCGAACGAGACATTGGTGCTGATCTACCTCCTTCTGTGATAGAAACGAGCAAAAAGTTGGCGCTGATCCAACTTTTTCTGCGATGGATTTGAGCGAAATAAAAATGTCGATCCACCTCATTCTGTGATGGAATCGAACAAGATGTCGATGCTGATCTACCTCCTTCTGTGATAGAATCAAGCCTAAAGTTGACGCTGATCCAACTCCTTCTGCGATGGATTTCAGCGAAATAAAAATATCAATCCACCTCCTTCTGCGATGGAATCGAATAAGATGTTGGTGCTGATCTACCTCCTTCTGTGATATAAACGAGCAAAAAGTTGACGCTGATCCAACTCCTTCTACGATGGATTTGAGCGAAATAAAAATGTCGATCCACCTCATTCTGTGATGGAATCGAACAAGATGTCGATGCTGATCTACCTCATTCTGTGATAGAATCAAGCCTAAAGTTGACGCTGATCCAACTCCTTCTGCGATGGATTTCAGCGAAATAAAAATATCAATCCACCTCCTTCTGCGATGGAATCGAATGAGATGTTGGTGTTGATCTACCTCCTTCTGTGATAGAAACGAGCAAAAAGTTGACGTTGATCCAACTCCTTCTCCTTCTGTGATAGAATCAAGCTAAAAGTTGACGCTGATCCAACTCCTTCTCATTCTGTGATAGAATCGAGCAAATAGTTGAACAATCTCTTCATTATGAATTCTCTACTGGAAATGGCGATCGGTTTATCTTCTCTTTGAAGATTTTCAAACCTGCAAAAGATTATCATGTGTCGGTAATTTGGTGTTTGAAGTACCCGGAAGTATTGACCCAAAGGTCCTCGAATTTTACTGAGATCCATATTTTCAAAGATTGAAAAGTGGACTAATTCTTTGCTGAAATCTTTTTCTTCAACATGGAATTGTGAAACAAAATCTTTTTTTACTTCCTGTCAAATATTAAACATTTGTGAGGGAAATAAATGATTCAAAAGAAATCTATTTGAAGAGAAACTATCTCAAGTGAAATTTGTTTCGAGGGAAACTGTCTCTAAAGAGACAAAACTTTGTTTCAAGAGAAACTGTCTCAAGAGAGACAAAACTTGTTTCAAGAGAAAATGTCTCAAGGGAGACAAAACTTGTTTCAAGGGAAACGGTTTCAAGAGAGACAAAATTCGTTTCAAGGGAAACGTTTTCAAAGTTTATGTTTCAAGAGAAACTGTCTCAAGGGAGACAAAATTTGTTTCAAAAGAAATTGACTCATGCTTTTGTTTTGAGAGAAAATGTCTCAAAAGAGACAAAACTTATTTTGAGTAAAAATTGTCTCAAGAAAGACAAAATTTATTTCAAGGGAAACAATCTCAAAGATTGGTGTTTCAAGGGAAACTGTCTCAAGAGAGACAAAACATATTCAAAGATTTTATGTTTCAAGAGAAACTGTCTCAAGAGAGATAAAATCTTCTGTTTCGAGGGAAACTATCTCAAGCGAGATAAAATCTTCTATTTCGAGGGAAACTATCTCAAGCGAGATAAAATCTTCTATTTCGAGGGAAACTATCTCAAGCGAGATAAAACCTTCTGTTTCGAGGGAAACTATCTCAAGCGAGACAAAACCTTCTGTTTCGAGGGAAACTATCTCAAGCGAGACAAAATCTTCTATTTCAAGGGAAACTATATCAAGCGAGATAAAATCTTCTTTAAAATAATCTTGAGTGAAATGAAATGTCTTCTTTTAAGTAAAAAATGTCTCAAGTGAGACAAATCTTGTTTTAAGAAAAACAATCTTGAGTGAAATAAATCTTCTTGTTTCGAGTAAATACTGTCTCAAGCGAGACAAAGTCTGTTCTAAGAAAAAAACAATCTCAAGTGAGATAAATCCTCTGTATTAAATGAGACTGTCTCAAGCGAGACAAAATTTATATTGGAAATGTTGAATCTAAAGATGATTGTTCCCTCTTGTTGAGGACGTCTTGTTGTCTTTTAATCTCATCTTCTCCTAAAAGATCTGTAAAATGTATCTAGATGTAACTATCCTAATGATGGATGTTTGATGCAAAGATGCAAATTCATGTATGCATGTTCTTCAGTGAAAAGGTGCTCAAGCAAATCTTGATTCTCTTATTGATCTGTTCGTCTTCATTCTTCTCTCACACCAGGTGTACCATCGCATTTCTTTACAAACATATGCTTTCTTGGCTCCCTAACATTCAAATTCTTTGCCCCAATTTCTTATTCTGAGCTTTTAGGTCTGAGGGACCTCTGTTAATTTCTAGGCTAAACTCTCCAGAGAGATTGTCCTGTTTGAAAATGTTTTTCTTCTTTCTTTTATTTTAGAAATGTGAAAAATATTGAATAAAATTCAAAAATGTTATCATTTTCTTCTGGCTCACAATCAAAACAAATTGTAAAACAAGAGTTCATTGAATATCAAATAAATTGAATTTTCTTTTAATCCTTCAAAAATTATATACATTTGAAAAGGGTAAAGATTAATGCTGATAAAAGGCTTAGGCTGACTGGGAAGGTTAAGTGTTTCAAGTTAATCTGGGGAGGTAATGGGGTTCAGGTTGGCTTTTTGCGTCCTCAATTTTGGTGTTCATTGACCTGATGAAGCAGTCGTCATGCTCCTCTTCTGGAAATATTTACTGGCTCTCGATCCTCGTGTGTGCTTTTGGATTGTTCAATGTTTTATCAAGAGATGTATAAGATCGTCCTTCTGTGCAGTGGTTAACAATCTTCGTATTCGAGCTGCCTTTTCAGGTTTTCAACTCGAATTCTCCTTTGGTTTCTAGACGTCATCTAAAATTTTACGTCTTGAACCCTCATTTTATTATTTTTATTTATCATGCATTAAAAATTTTAGAAAACTATTTTTGCAAATAAAATTAACCCTGAGGGGCGGAATGAAATCTGAAGATAATCTCTCCACTTAGAAATCCATGTATGATTAGAAGGGACTTTTCAGGCACATAATGTAGGCTAGGGCTCATGGTTATGAAAGAAATGGATAAACATGCCCAAATAAGTGTTTAAGGGTTATTGAACCAAGGATCAATTCGTACTGATGTCTTCAATCTTGTCTTGCTCGACTTGAATCTGCTCGTACGCCTTTTATTCTCTTCTTATTTTCCCTTGGTGTTTCATGATCTTCTGGCGAATTGATTCTATATCTTTGAACCGCCCGTCTTGGAGTGATTGATCGATTTTCTTTCTTCTTTCTTTCGTCTCTCTTTTTTTTTTCTTTTTTTCTTTTTTCATTTCTTTTTTTTTTGCTTTTTTTCTATTTTTATGTCTTTTTTTGTTATATCTTTTCTTTTTTTCTCTATGTCGTCAACACGATTTGATCTTCAAATGCTTCGTATTTGGTCTACCTCACGATATCTTGTTATTTCTCACTTTATATTATCATTGCTTCTGCAGCGAAATCTGGATCAATGATCTTTACTCATGTGAGCATATGTCCTTTACCTTTTCCCCCCAGTGTGGAGGGTGATCCTTGGTTAGGGTTGGATCAGAAGAAAAAATATTATAGGCTCAAAATGGGACAACAATGGATATATATATATATATATATATAAAAGGATAAATGAAACAAAGCCGTTCATCATCTCATACACGGAAGACTTTGTAAAAGAGGTATCCCCAGGGGGACGAGTATTCAGGATTAACCTTATTTACATGAAAACAATGTAATTAATGCATGATAAAATTATTTCAATGATTTCATTTATTTCTTCTTCTTCTATTTGCCCCCAGTATGCCCCAATTATTCAAATTCTCTTGCAACAACGTGATCTGCAACACTTCATCTTGTCTTTCTTGCAGGAAATGTCCTCTTCATGCCCCCAGGATTTATTGAGGTTGGGAAATGAATGTTGGTTCCGTGTCTAGGAAGGGAAATGTATGACTTTAAAGTCATAATTCTGAAAAATGTAATTTTATGGAAAGGTTATTTCTGTCTAGGAAGGGGTATGGAAGGTCTAATCTTGCCCTTTGTCAAAGATATATAATTAATGAAGTAGTAAAAGAACCTTTAATCCATTAGATATTCAAAGAATTACAAGATTAAAACTTGATTTATTGCTCATAACCTTAGAAAACGGCATAAGCCCAATTAACAAAATGTATACTAAGGGAAGAACAAAAACACGTTTAAACAGGACAAGGCTAGTGCAACGGTTGGTGGAAGAATTTCTTTGTAACTGGCCCCAGAATGTCTCATTACGAGTTAAAGGTCAATATCCCTGGGTCAAACAAAATCTGGGCCTTTCTTCTTCGTGCCTCACGGATCTCGATGATACCTCAAACTTCATACGAGGCTAACATTACATTCATAACTCTCAATCCTTTTTGGGTACGGATGGGGTGACTTCATCTCACCTCAAAACTTTTATTCACAAGATTCTCGCCGAGTTACCTTCGGGATTCGTGATTAATGTATGTCGATATGCAATATATAACATGTAATGTAAAATGTGTATATACTAATGCAAAGATGAAAAGATGCACATGCAAATGCAAAATGGGTGTGCAAAATGCGAGATGTAAATGCAACCCGATATTGATTCCAAAATAACTTAGTTTACACAAAAAGTACTCAACAACACACAATGTCTAAGCACTTAGGCAAATAGAGTACATCAATATGGAAACTTAAACGTAGAATCTTGCCCTATTTGCTAATCTCTCGAGCTCTATCATCAATTTCATGATTCACCATTCTTCCTCTGGATCACGCAAACTCTTAAGGTTTTCGCTTCTTCAGATAATTCGTAGACTTGACGAGCAACACCATTGGCCTGATTCACTGCTTTCTCTATTACTTCATGTTGTCTTTGAATAGTATCTTGAGTCTACAGTAGCGCAGTTCTAAGTTCTGGATTAGTAAATGGTTGCTCTCCTCTGACTGTTGAATTCACTAATGACATCTCTGTACTGTAACTTCTAGCTCAAAAATCTTGGCTTTTAAGGCCTCACTTTCATGTTTGGCTATCTATCGTGCGGATGAGTGGATCAACAATACTCCTTCTAGCTCTGCTATCATCTTCTTTAACATTTTATTTTCTTCTTGAAGACGGAACCCATTGATGTTGTAAGGATTCTGAAAATTCTCATCCAAACTAAGCAATTGTGCTTCGAGCTGCTCAATCTGTGCTCGCCTCTACACCAATTCTTAGTTAGCCTTTGCACCAATTCTTAGTTAGCCTCATCTTTTTACTCTCTCAATCTCTGAGCGTCATACAGGGCTCGGATAATTACCTTTTCTGGAAAAATGGATTCTTCGGTAGTTACAAGTCTGTCTCTGAACTGTGTCTGCCCGTACTCGGACCAGGTCTTAACACTGATTGCATTCTCATCCCATCGGAAGACATTGATGCCTTAAGCTCTTTTTATAATAACTAAGTAATCTGGGAATCAATACCGTTTATGAAATGATGTGATATGACAATGATACATGCAAAAATGCAATAATAGCATACAAAAGAAAATCAATATTAGTAGAAACAAGACAACAAGAATTAAGTTAGTTGAAAAGATTAGTCCCAAAATGTAATCTTAGCAAAAATAAATAAATATGACTCAAAGTTGAGACTGAAGAATAAAGCATACAAAGAAAATTAATAATCCTAACCGCATGCGTTCTAGTTCTCCTAGGCTATCCACATGGCTCTAGCGGGGTAGGCTTACTAAATTCTCTATATGAGGATGGTTTCTAACAAAGGGTTCCCAAACCATTTTTACAACCTGCTAAGGTTGCCCCCGGTTCTGGCCCATTATAGACTTGTGAATCAAGTTCGGATCAGGGGATCACACCACTAAAAGCGTACCTCGGAACTGATATCCTGATAGGCAACTTAGGGTGCTTTCCAGAGATACTTTGTCAGACCCACACAAGGAAGCCCAATGCTCCTCGTGAGGTGTGACGTTTCTCCCTACTTATGTAAACTGGGATTGAGCTCGGGTTTAGAGCTATGATATGCAACAAACCTAAATACTTCACAGAAGTGTAAGCATTAACCGGAGAGAAATCTGTTTTTTCCTTTTTGAAATAATATAATGAACCATAAATTAAATAAGATCGAACTCATAATTTCCAAATAATAAATATAGGGTAACCAACTCGTGGCTCGACTCTCAATTTGTTTAAAAAATAAAAGTCCCCAGCGGAGTCGCCAAGCTGTTGACACCGTTTTTCGCCCGGGCGGGGAAAGACTGAAACCGACTCGGGGTTTTTCTCTTTGAAAATCATTTAAAATGTGAGGAGTCGCCACCAATCATTTTAGGTGAGATTGGAACACCGTAAAAACCATGTGATTTTAATAAAACGTTTTATTTTAATAAAATATCAAGTTTTGAGGTCTGCGAAAATCTAAAAATCAGGTTCGGGAGTCAGTTACGCGTGGGGAAGGATTAGCACCCCCACAAGCGCCCAAAAATTGGTACCTAGTTGATTATCCTATATTTAAAATCGGAAATTTTGAGTTCGATCTTTATTTATTTTAAAAATCATTAATGATGCAGAGTTTGAAAAGGATATTTGTTTATCGAGACCGATAGTATTCGCCCCCGAGCGTAAATGCGGGAGATCAACTATTGTGTCTAATAACCGAACATTGCCTCATTTTTAGAAAACATGATGTGGTTTTGAAAAGGATGTCGACTTATTTAGGGAATTAACAATAGTCACCCCCTGAGCACGATCGCGGGAGATATATTATTACTTCCTTAATAAGTGAACAGTGCCTTAGATTTATAAAAATAATGCGATCAAGCAAAATTTTATTTATCCTAATTATACTAAAAATAAATTAAGGCTTTTTCTAACTTACAGAGACAAATTATGAAAATTAAAGAATCTAAGGGCTTAAATCTAAAATGTAGGCTCTAATATTAATCATATTTAATTTTAATTAATTATTGAATCGAATAACTAAGATGGTCCCTCGAACGTTTACGCGAGGGCCGACTCAAATTATCCCCTAAATTAAAAGAATACTTTGAAATCTAAGCTAAAATGGAAGCTCTATTTAACCTATTTAATTATGTCAATATTTAAAGTCTAATTGAAGTTTAGGAACTAAAAGCGTCAAGGAACTAAAATACCGAGCTCTAAAAAGATTTAAAAATCTAAGGACCAAAATTGAATGTTTTTAAAGTTAAGGGACTAACCTAATTATTAAACTAAAATTTTTAGAAACTATTAATCATTAATTAAATTTAATCGAACAATTGATTCGAGTATTCGAGTGTATAATGCGAAAACTCAACTCGAATTGCCCCCTAATTAAACTATAGTGTCATCCTAATTTCTAATTTTATTCCTATATTAATCTAAAAAAATAAATTTAGAATTAAAAATTATGAAACAAAAAATAAAATAAAAATAAACTTAATTAAAATAATTAAAACAAAAGATAATAAAAACATTAAAAATATAAAATAAACATAAACATAAAATAAAGAACTAATTGTATAAATATAAAATAATAATGACTAAAATACAAGGAAATAAAGTTAGTAATTAGATAAGAAATAAAAAGTGACCAAAATGCAAAACTTAAAATAATAGTAGCTAAATCAGAAATTAATAGTGATGAAATTAAAATAAAACAACACCAGTATGCATAATCAGAATAAAATAAAAAAGAATGACCATTGTATAAACATGTTGAAGCTGAGGATTTATACGTGATTTACCCATTAATATATGTCAACCAACCAAAAAAACCTTAGAATATGGGGACCTAATGCTTAATTAGACCAAAAATCATAAATGTTTAATAATTCTCCCCCTGTTTTCGTTTCTGCTCGAGAAAGCAAGACCAAACAATTATTTTTTAGCTTCTCTCTTCCCTCAAAATTCACCATGGCCGAGAGACCCCAAGAGCTCAAAAGCCTCCATCGCCGGCCACCGCTAGACATGGCCAACAAGGCCAAACCTCTTCCCGAAACACCTTTTTTTTCAGGTATGAAATCGATTTTGTTCTATTTTATTTTTTTTTTATATTTTTTGCTGCAAATAGCTAGGATCGTTGGTATTAAAAAAATTCGGAAGGAAAAAAAAACTCTTGTTTTAGTTTTTTATTTAAGACATGTAAATATTTTTTAGAAAATCTTTGTAAATATATATATATTTTTAAAAATAGCAGCAATAAAGGTTACAATCGAACTAAAAAAGATTTTTTTTACAATACTTGCTTCGAATCTAAGCAGTGAAAAATACAAAAAAAACGTTCGAAATTAAAGAGAAAAAAAACCTTTAAATATTGCTCTGTTATTACTTTCGAAAATAGGGTATTACAGCTTTTTTTTAAGGATCTCCCATTCCCCCCTTTTCCTCATCCTCTTCTTTATAGCTAAAATTTACATATATAAAATAAGCAAAGTGGGGTGGTTGCAAATTTCTTGCGGGATTGTGGGGGGTTGGTGTTGAAATATATGATGGTGGGGACAGAGAATTGAAAAAATGGTGCTCACAACCTTCTTCTATAATAGATAAATGGTTGTCCCTTGTTCTCATATGTAATGGGGTAAGGGGAGGTAAGATAGTAGGCTGCCCCCAACACTAGGTTGAGAGCAGCTTCCGTGGGAGACCTCCAAATTATAAAATGCCCTCCATGAGACTCGATCCCACGACCTCAATGTTAAGAACCTTGTGCTCTACCAACTGAGATGCATAAATGGTTGTAAATTTAATGGATACAATGGAAGCTCTCCTTAATCCACGGACCATTGCATTACCAAATTTTCTCAATCATTATTGTTGAATCAATCGAATCAATAAAAACAATCAAGAAGATAATGAATTGATAAATAAAAATTTTAGTGAAAACTTAGGGAAAAAATAAGAAAATTAAACAAAATAATTTTCAATGGTTCAATTCAACTTCATTAATGAAGTCTACTTTCACTACCCTACATATCCACACTAAGGATTTTCACAAATTTGAAGCAACCTTTGAGGATAAGGTGTAACCTTACAAACTATTTCAAGAATTACTCCCTCAAATTCTTGAAACACTCTCTCAAAGAGAAAATTACAAATTACAAACATAGAAAAATCCATATGGAAAGTGTTTGGACAATTCTAGAATAAAAAGAAAATCTGATAAATGAATACAGATGTGGTACAAAAGTTTTCTTTAAAAGCAAAAGAAATTTTGAAGAATTTTAACTTTGGTTACATGTGATTGTTTTGGCTATATTTGTGTTCTCTTGTTTTCACATAAAACTTGGAATTTGTATTTTATACTCTCTCATTCAATTCTAACCGCTTGGATATTTGTGGGAGTTAATAGAGCTGTTGGATGGAATTTTCCCGCAATAAATGTTCCAAATACTTGGAGTATCGATACTCGAGTTTGGAGTATCATCACTACTTGCATTAATTACAAAAATATAGTCGTTTGGAAAGAGGGGTATTGATACTACTATTATAAGTAGTATCAATACTTGATGAGTATCGATATCAAAATTGCTTACTAAAATTTGTCATTTTTATAAACATAAGGGTAGTATTTGTACTATCATTTGAAGTATCAAAATTACTATTAAAAGCAGTATCAGTACTAAAATAGTATCAGTATCAAAATAGGTTACTGGAATTTACAAAACACAAGGGGTTTCAGTACTGCCATTAGTATTATCAATACTACTTTGTATTTTTAAAGCATTGGCATTGGTGGCATTGGTACTGCATTGATACCACATGATCAATATCAGTACTACTCTTGCAGTATCGTTATTATTATGCTTAAAAATATTTTTTGACTCGATTAAAGTTCGAAACACTTAAAAAATTGTTTCAAAATTATTTCAGTATATGACTCAATTTTTCAATAATGTAAGGAGTAAATGAAATTTTTGACTTTAAAAGAATTTATATATTCAAATGATTGAAATGAATATAATCTTAAAATTTTTCAAAAATATTAATTACTTTTGATATATAAAAAAATCAAAGTTTGTTTTAACAATTCCCTTTATTCTTCAATACTTTTTAACTAATTATTGATATTTGATTTATTAATCAATTAATTTAAATTAAATTTTATAAAGATTTATTATAAGAACAATCATCTCAATTATATTTGTTCTATTCATAATGTTAGAATTCAAACTCGTAATATTACTAAAAAGATCTAATATTTCATCTCATTAGACCAACTAATTATTAGTTGTTTTTCATTATTTTATTTTCCAAAATGTATGAAAATTTTAATTTAAATGTGCATAAAAGTAGTGTATATATAGTTATAAAATAACATGATTAGATTAAAAAATTCTTCACCTTTCTAATCAAATATAGTAGAAATATTATTTTAGACGTAATTTTTAATAGTATTGATTAATTATAAGATAACATGTGTTTAAATTTTTTAGGGTAAATTATACCAGTGACCACCTAATTATAATTTCTTTATATTTTAACCACCATTTTTAATTTTTGTCAATCATATCACCCACCTATTTAAATGCATTCAATCAGGTCACTTGTCGTTAACAGTTACCGGAAGTGTTGTAACACCCTAGACCAGTACGTTACACAGTCGACCGATGTAACATAGAATATCATATATACATCATATATAATATCACATCACCAAACAAACATGTAACATCACATAGAATTTTTGCATATTATATTTTTAATGGCCCATGTACACATGTGAGAACTATAGATATATGAGTCTATAGAGGTTGTGCACTAATGCTGCCACCACAGCTCGTATAAATGCACCAGAGTGTCATATAGAATTGCACCAAAGTGCCGCGTAGAAATGCACCGTAGTGCCATATAAGATGTCCCTAAGGACCACGTAGAAAATTCCTTAAGAATCGTATACATATGCCAAGGACCAAATATGTGTCTCAAAAGACCTAATACATGTTCCAAAGAATACATATATGTCCTGAAGGACCGCGTAGACCTTCGACTCTTGGTATGCCAACTATATCCCTAGCTCTCATGACACATATCATGGGCATTATCTTTTATATCATTTTTTCCATATTCATGTAAACAGATCACATATTCATATAAACTCATAGCTTCATTTACATATATATGTAATCACGTAGTTCATGTAAATTCTCATATCATTTCGTATTCATATATCTCATAACATATAACACTTCTCATGTGTTCCTATAAACATGTCATACATATCAGGCATGTTTACACAACTCATTTCTATATAACTTACATGAATCTATATTCTTTTTCATATACTCATATAATCATATAATATAATATTTCATATAATCTCATGTATCACATCACATAGATACATACTCAAGTACTCATAGTTACATATCACTTAAATTATTCATATTTACATAATTCATGGTCATATAACTTTTATCACCAAGTCACTTATCTTATATCTTATTCTCATATGTTCATATTTATCATATAACACATAAGATTTATTGCATATTTATATCACATTCTTACATCACTTATTCATAATATAATTTATATTGTATCATCTATCTTATTCTTTATTTCTTAGTATGCACTTACATTACATAACCTATATTATACTTATAAACATATATATATATATATATATATATATATATATATATATATATATATATATATTACTTCTATTATTTATTTTATATACAAATTAATCTATTTACTTAATTCAATTCCATATAACTCCTATAATCTTCTCATATCACTCCATAGCTTTTATCATACAACTAATGTATCATAATTTTATTTAAGCATATGAATCTTTCACATCTATCTTATCCTATATGTTCATATTATTACTTAATTGATCATACTACTATGTACTTACCCAACTCACCTTCTTATTATTTATGTAACCTTTTCCTTTTCTTACTTAGTTCATATCATTTCTCATAAACTCACTTTTACCCTATTCTTATATTATTACTTAAGTTATCTCATATCATGTATTCACGTAGTTATATTTCATTTCTATATATATCTCAAAGATATTATCTTTTATATTCATATAATTTATTATCATCTAATATGGTTTATATCATCATAACATAGCATATATTCACATCAACCATATAATACATATATACAATAACATGTCAACACATATAATTCATACACACATATACTTCTATTTATGAATTCATGCATTTTACTATTGGAAATAGACTTGTCGCAAGTCTTATTTCCATTTAACATCATATACTACTAATATGCACTCACCTTGACCTCACTAAGTTCCAATCCACTTTTATGCTTTCCTTTCTTCCGATCGAATCTTAACTTGATAGTCATCCTGGAACTTGTTCGTGCTCGATATCTACATAATCATGTACTGATACTTATCATTATCCAATTGATATACTTTAATATATCATTTCTTAGAATGAAAGAAATATTTATTCCATTTCCCATTGAAGTGCATCGATACATTCTACAGTGTATCGAAGCATCCTTTAACATGTGCATCAATGCACTACCCATGCATCGATACACCAATCACCTTCGATGTTTTTATTTTAAGGGGGTGCATCGATGCACTCCTTATGCATCGATGCACTAATTGCATTCGATGTTTCTTCTTTAAAGAGTGCATCGATACACATTGAATGTGCATCGATACACCTTGCCCAGAATTACATTTTAAGAACAAAAATGTCTTGTTTTGACCCCAAATTCTACTTATTAATCCCTCCTTATACCTTAAAACTTATCTATACATATTTAAACCTTCTTATAATACTATAACACTTCACCATATCTCATAATTTACCATAATTCTTGAATCAAAGAATTTCATCAAATTTTCCATGTGTTCTAAATTCAATTCTATCACCTCTAACTTCTTAATTAACCCTTTAACAAGTCAAATCCATCTTTAGAACTTCAAAAATCTTTCTATAACAAAAGTTCATTTCTACACCCTTCATATAATTTCCTTTTTAATTCTCTATTCTTTATGTTTAAAGCTTATATAAGCTTTCCTTAAGCTTATATAATACTCAAAGAATCAAAATCAACTTATAAATCCAAGAATTAAACAGCTGAAATTAAACTCGCCTTTAACTGAGGCATACGGGGAGAAGAAGAAGCTGAAGAAGAAGACTTTGGATAGATTTCCTCATTTCCTATGTTTTTATATTCCTTAAAAAGAGAGAGTAAAAATCTTCTCTTAGAAAAGACCATAATACCTTTGTTACTTTCCAGTTTTACTATTAAATCCATGAACTTTTAACTTATTTCGAAATCAAGTACATAGTTTTCAAAATTTATAATTTAGTAACTGACCTTGAATTTCGGGATGTTACAAATCTCCCCTCTTTTAAAGAAAATTTCGTCCTCGAATTTTCACTGAACATATCAATAAGAACATATCTTCTAATGTTCTCATGCTACATCCTTTACTTAATCTTTCATTCCTTTATTTCTTCAACTATCTCTTTTTTTTTCCTTTATACATTTATCTACTGTCACTTATCATATACACAGTAACCCATAACCTCAATTCATTTCTATCTTTTCTCTCCTTCGATTCTACATTTTTCCTTTGACCTTTCTAAAATCCATATAATGTCACTCATCACATAGACAGTAACATCCATTTCCATCACTCAACATCATAAATCCATCTCTAACTACCTTATAAGAATAACCAAATTCGTTTTACATCATCATTTAACCAAAAACATGACATTAAATCTTCTTTAAATATGATTAAACATACACTTTAAAGAATCTTTTCATATTACCTTGCACACTTTTCTTACTTCTATATCAAAATTATCATCTACACTTTCATATAACCTTTATCGTATCTGATCCTTTAACTCAATCCCTTTCATTTCTTTATTTATTCCTTATACACAAATCATATCTTTCCTTTCATGTTCACATACTCTTGTCCTATCACCTATACTCATCTCTGTGTAACAATCTTCATTGCATCCTCATAACTTTGATATCCCCATTTACTTATACGGAACTTTATTCTTTATCCTCTCTTGTACTTGTATTTTCTTCTTTAAAGCCACTTTTAAAACATACCAATGCTTATCTCTTTGCCTATATCATATTTGTATGATTAAAATACATAACCACATCCAGATTCATATCATACTTGATTGACTTCACTTTATTTTTTCTTCCAATCTTATAACTCTATCACCTTTACTCTGACAGCTAGTCAATACCAACTTTTCAATCTAAGGCACAAGCCCTAATCGACCAATCATATACATTCTTTCCAATCGAAATTATCTCAAAATTAGTTTACTTAACTTATCAAATTCACCTTTATTCTCATACATCCTGCAATTTCCCTTGTTCAAACTTAACATTCTGACTTCCTTTATCTTATAAACTGACCACTGATGTATTCGTTCTTAAACTCTTCTTATCAATCTTTAGCTTTACTCAAATATACAAATCCTCACTTCTTTCACTATATCACATTACTAGGATCCAAATATACAATTGTATCCAGATCCATTTCATATTTGGTTATCATATCCTGACAATATCTTATAATCTTATAATTCTGGTACATTTTTTATCACGTACTCTGGTAAGACAATGCTAACTCTTTCCGTCTTAACTGCAAACCCTTATCATATTCACACTCTTTCTTATACATAATATTATTCCTTTGTTTCAAATTCATAAACTCTATCTCCATATATCTTATACACTTGTCACTGATACATTTATTCTTGAGTTCTTCTATAAGTACTCACCACGTCATTTGTTCTTTTTAACGTTCTTATGGTGACACTTATTCACCATATTCTATCTTATCCATGTACTAACAAAACTAATCCATATCGTTTTTCCAATTCAAAATAATGAAGATCTTCTATCACTATTCTAATATGATTTCAATCTTATTAAATCAACCTTTAATCTTATAGACACTTTCTGAGGTTTCTACTCTTCATCCTGCCTGGCCAGGGCATGTGCATTTCTATCACCATCAGATTTGTCAGCTATCGATTCACTTCGACAATTTCTATAATCAATTTATACTATATCATACAAATCTTATTCTATTAGCAAGACATGATACTCCTTACACTATCAGATCAAAAATTTTCACTTTGAGTTGGCATGTAAACATTTTTTAAACCTCATTTAACTTCGGTTTAAGCCTATAATCGACTAAACCTTAGCTCTGATACCATTAAATGTAACACCCCCAACCCGTATCCGACACGGATCCAAGTCCGAGGTGTCACATTGACTTTTCAAGACTATGTTCTTTACAAATCCACTAAAATCTTAATTTCATCATTTAAGGAAATTAGTACTTTATATTAATAATTACAATTAAATTGTTTCTTTAAAATGATCAGAGCATATTTAATTTAAAATCTTGTAACTACATGTCAACTAGCTCCATAAACAAAATATATATGTCCAATATGTTTCTGATCTGATCCTCGTAAGGAAAATACTGACATGTCTTGCTCCTCGCTACTTCCATTCTCGCTTCTCATACCTACGTGTGAAACATTCACACGCTAAGTCTATGACTTAGTGAGGCATTAACATTTAAATATGAAATCTCAACTCTAATTACTACTATGCACACTTCATAGAATTATAGTAATTTAATTAAACTCATAATACCTGCAAAACATAAATACATACATATACATATCATGCCAAATTATATATTCTTTAATGTACTAGTTATACATAGACACGCATATCATCATTTACATTCATTACCTTTTTATATGTTATCATCGTTTCTCCCTTTTTATATTATCATGTTCTTCTTATCTTTAATACATATACACATCATATAATATCACATCACCAAACAAACATGTAACATCACATAGAATTTTTGCATATTATATTTTTAATGGCCCATGTACACATGTGAGAACTATAGATATGTGAGTCTATAGAGGTTGTGCACTAATGCTGTTACCACAACTCGTATAAATGCACCGGAGTGCCATGTAGAATTGCACCGAAGTGCCGCGTAGAAATGCACCGTAGTGCCATATAAGATGTCCTTAAGGACCACGTAAAAAATTCCTTAAGAATCATATACATATGCCAAGGACCAAATATGTGTCTCAAAAGACCTCATACATGTTCCAAAGAATACATATATGTCCCGAAGGACTGCGTAAACCCTTAAATCTTGGCATGCCAACTATACCCCTAGCTCTCATGACACATATCATGGGCATTATCTTTTATATCATTTTTTTCCATATTCATGTAAACAGATCACATATTCATATAAACTCATAGCTTCATTTACATATACATGTAATCACGTAGTTCATGTAAATTCTCATATCATTTCGTATTCATATATCTCATAGCATATGACATTTCTCATGTGTTCTTATAAACATGTCATACATATCAGGCATGTTTACACAACTCATTTCTATATAACTTACATGAATCTATATTCTTTTTCATATACTCATATAATATAATATTTCATATAACCTCATGTATCACATCACATAGATACATACTCAAGTACTCATAGTTACATATCACTTAAATTATTCATATTTACATAATTCATGGTCATATAACTTCTATCACCAAGTCATTTATCTTATCTCTTATTCTCATATGTTCATATTTATCATATAATACATAATATTTATTGCATATTTATATCGCATTCCTACATCACTAATTCATAATATAATTTATATCGTATCATCTATCTTATTCTTTATTTCTTAGTATGCACTTACATTACATAACCTATATTATACTAAACACACACACACACACACACACACACACACACACACACACACACACACACACACACACACACACACACACACACACACACACACACACACACACACACACACACACACATATATATATATATATATATATATATATATATATATATTCTATTATTTATTTTATATACAAATTAATCTATTTACTTAATTCAATTCCATATAACTCCTATAATCTTCTCATATCACTCCATAGTTTTTATCATACAACTAATGTATCATAATTTTATTTAAGCATATGAATCTTTTCCATCTATCTTGTCCTATATGTTCATATTATCACTTAATTGATCATACTACTATGTACTTACCCAACTCACCTTCTTATTATTTATGTAACCTTTTCCTTTTCTTACTTAGTTCATATCATTTCTTATAAACTCACTTTTACCCTATTCTCATATTATTACTTAAGTTATCTCATATCATGTATTCACGTAGTTATATTTCATTTCTATATATATCTCAAAGATCTTATCTTTTATATTCATATAATTTATTATCATCTAATATGGTTTATATCATCATAACATAGCATATATTCACATCAACCATGTAATACATATATACAATAACATGTCAACACATATAATTCATACACACATATACTTCTATTTATGAATTCATGAATTTTATTATTGGAAATAGACTTGTTGCAAGTCTTATTTCCATTTAACATCATATACTACTAATATGCACTCACCTTGACCTCACTAAGTTTCAATCCACTTTTATGCTTTCCTTTCTTCCGATCGAATCTTAACTTGATAGTCGTTCTGTAACTTATTCGTGCTCGATATCTACATAATCATGTACTGATACTTATCATTATCCAATTGATATACTTTAATCTATCATTTCTTAGAACGAAAGAAAGATTTATTCCATTTCCCATTGAAGTGCATCGATACATTCTATAATGTATATATGTATCCTTTAACATGTGCATCGATGCACTACCCATGCATCGATGTACTACCCATGCATCGATACACCAATCACCTTCGATGTTTTCATTTTAAGGGGGTGCATCGATGCACTCCTTATGCATCGATGCACTAATTGTATTCAATGTTTCTTCTTTAAAGAGTGCATCAATACACATTGAATGTGCATCGATACTCCTTGCCCATAATTATATTTTAAGCACGAAAATGTCTTGTTTTGACCCTAAATTCTACTTATTAATCCCTCATTATACCTTAAAACTTATCTATACATATTTAAACCTTCTTATAATACTATAACACTTCACCATATCTCATAATTTACCATAATTCTTGAATCAAAGAATTTCATCAAATTTTCCATGTGTTCTAAATTCAATTCTATCACCTCTAACTTCTTAATTAACCCTTTGACAAGTCAAATCCATCTTTAGAACTTCAAAAACCTTTCTATAACAAAAGTTCATTTCTACACCCTTCATATAATTTCCTTTTTAATTCTCTATTCTTGATGTTTAAAGCTTATATAAGCTTTCCTTAAGCTTATATAATACTCAAAGAATCAAAATCAACTTATAAATCCAAGAATTAAACAGCTGAAATTAAACTCACATTTAACTGAGGCTTATGGGGAAAAGAAGAAGCTGAAGAAGAAGAAGACTCTAGATAGATTTCCTCATTTCCCACGTTTTTATATTCCTTAAAAAGAGAGAATAAAAATCTTCTCTTAGAAAAGACCATAATACCCTTGTTACTTTCCAGCTTTACTATTAAATCCATGAACTTTTAACTTATTTCAAAATCAATCACATAGTTTTCAAAATTTGCAATTTAGTCACTGACCCTGAATTTTGGGATGTTACAAATATGACATGTTAAATATGAATGTCCTCTTCTAAAGAAGAAGGGATCAAGTAAAAAGGAATGACTTTACACAATTTAGCTCGCTAAAACACTATATGTACAAGAGAAAAGGAAAAATAAGATTGAAGGAGTTTTCTCTTGGTATGGATTGCTTGGATAGGTGTTGTAACCTTCTCCAAGTGTCCTCAACTTGATTTTATATGTTGGAATGAGTTATTAGCTATTTCTAGTTGATGGGATGTTTTGGAGCCATTGGAAGCCTTAATTTTGATCATTAAATGCTCACATGCAACTATGGTATCGATATCGAGAAGTTGGTATTGAGACCGAGCATGAAAAAAATTCAAAAATATAGTCGTTGAGGCCTCAATATCGATCATGTTTGAAGGAGTATCAATACTCACATTCTAGTATCAATACCAACACCATGGTACTAGTACCAGAAAACCCTTCTAGAATTTTTGATTTCTAGACTGCCATGTTGGTCTCGAGACTGGCTAGGGTTTTTGGAAAATTCCAAGAGTTTTGAGCTTTAGAACAATGTTTAAAAGTTTGACAAAGTTTAGAAAACATCTAGAACATATTTTTCAAATTAATTTGGACTTTGAACTATTTTTGAATCATTTGAGCAAATTCAATTTAGTCCAAAAACATGTTGTCCTTATTTATTATATCAAAATATAGGTTCAACATGGTGGTCAAAATGAAAATGGGTTATAGTTAGGTGGTCACTGGTATAACTTACCCAATTTTTTAAATATTATTATAATTAATACATTTACATAATAATTACAATTATAATCAATCAATATAATATATAAATAAAATTATAATAATTATATCTATATAAATACAATTAGAATAAATCATTATATTATATAATTATACTAAAATATATCTGCAAGAATCAAATGACCTTAGTGATAAATAAATTGTTGTCATTCTTTGAGCTCTCGGGTTCGAGCATCAGGAGTGTTAGATGAATGAAAGTTCAATATTAAATGGTTGAAATTTATTTTTGAATTATACTACATTTGTTCTTACCCCATATTCATCAAAATAAAATTACTAATATATTTTTAAAATATATTAAACCGAAATGGCAACAATTTGATTTATTGGGATGAATATTTTAACATTTTATCTTTGTTACGGTCGCAACCTAAGATTCCATAATCAAATAGCTATAGAAAAAGAAAGAGTTAAGAGTCATTCTAGTCGTAGTTGCATATAAATTAAGGTCAAATTAGAATTTGTACAAAGTTGATTAGCAACCAAAAAAATCAAGTATAATTTATGATTGTTATCCAAAGTGTAATGATCAAAGATATTAATCATTTTGATTAAGATTTGTGGGGTGACCCAATGATCTCCTTCTTCCCACTTTATTTGTTTGACCTATTGAGGTTAGGCCACCCTATAAACTACAGTTTAGAGAATACTTGTGATTGCATGCTATTTTTCCTCCAATTTCTCTCTTACTTTATTATACCTTAAGGGTCCCAATTGGCACGCCAAGCTAAGCACTGATCATTTAACGTTCAAAATCTTGATCTAGTTATCGAGTGATGTTTCATTGATTGGCTAGAAAATGCATGCCATGAGAAAAATATGGAATAAAAAAGAGGGTTTCTCTGTTTGACCTAAATTTATGAGGAGGACCATCAATGGGAAGTGAGACAAAAGAAGCCGAAATGATCATTTTGTACCCATTTGTCTTGGCCTGCCCTGCACATGCCCATTTGAGGACTGATGAGTTCTTATCAATGTCCTCCAAATCGGTTACCAAACATATCGTTGGTACTAAGATGCGATTAATGATGAAAACAACACTACATCGTTAAAATTAAATTTGAATAAATTATCTTAAATTTTTTAATAATGTATCATCGTAATCTTATTATATAAAATTGTTATATTTTGAAGGTCACGTCTAAAAATATTACTTCTTCATCAGTTTATACTTTTGGATGGACTCATACGCTTATTGAAGTTGCCAAAGGGTTATATACTCTAATATTGAAGTTGTCAAAGAGTTTATACACTTTAAAACTTGTGTATCATATAATCCTTAGACTAACTTGCGTGTATAAACAAGACTTCTGACATGTTCACGTGATTTATCATAATAAAATTTAAATTTTAACAATTATATCTATTTAACTCATTAACCTACAAATGAACGTAATAAACTAATGTTTGACGCTATAAAATTAAAGTTATTATATCTTTCACCCTCAATATGGAGGACTTTAAATTTTTTATTCCGCACTCATATTTTCCATTATCTTTACATATTTTATAAGAAAGTGTAAACTATCAATGACGATAATAAAAATAATAGTCCGTTAATACATTTGAAATTAAGCAATAGATATGATAGTGAGAGCAACTTTTTATTCCCCAGGTTATAGTAAGAATATAATAATAATAATAAAATTGAAGATGACTTGTATTTTAGTACCGAAACTTTTATGATTTCCGAGGGGTTTTCCCATAATTATTTTTTATATAAATGAATGGTCAGATCAGATCACCACCCACAGTACCTTCTTTCTCACTGCAATAAACCCAGCTGTATTCATTTCCTTTATGACTTTGTTACCCTCCATGATTCCCAATATTTACTACAATCATCTTCTCAATTAACACTGAAAACCATAATATAAATAAATAGTTCAACTTACTAATATGTCCCTCGCTAGGACAAGAGATCAAAGTGGTCCAATGCCTGGTCAAAGTTCAAGGTTTAGGGATAATATAGTCATTTCCATCATTCCACAGATGCATGGAAAATTGTGCCCAAATAAACTTCTGTTCCATTTTCTTTTATTTTTTTTTTACTTCTCCAACAGAAACGGTATATATTAAATTTTATATAATATAGTGATCGATTAATCTAGATCAGGTATTACAGAGATGATGACAATCCTCCTAACCTAATTTACTCTATTCGTAAATATTAGGATTCGAACTTCTGATCTTACTTAAAAGGATCTAGTGTCTTATTCCACTAAATTAACGGATTGATGGTAAAACCTCTTTTATATTAATTACATTTAAATCCACCTCGTCATCTATATTATAATAATATATTCAGGCACACTGATTCAAATTATATTTATTTATATATTGAGATAAAAACAATATCGATTAAATTAAATTTTATTAAACATATATACAAATAAGTGGAAAATAAAAATAATTTACAAGTAATTTTATAATAGTACAAGTTAAGGTTAAAAAATATAGGAAAAATGGAATCTTAGCTGCCCCCATGTTCAAATGTGATTAACAATAAACGAATTTCAAAGCTCTTAAACAATTGAAAAAATAGTAGACCGTGTAAGCAGCAAACAACAAAACTTGCATATGAAATCTTTCTCTTTCCTTTAGATCTCAGAACACAACAAACCCAGAAATGAAAACAGCAAATCTGAAGAAAGCTATACTTTGATTCCCTCTAATTAATACTTAATATTAATCTCGATGGAAGTAACAGACGATTTAAGAGAACCCATAGCTCCTTTTATGGAGATTCAACTACTCTTACAAAAAAAAACTATTTATATACAGGTATATATATATATATATATATATATATAACTTGATATCTACTAGTATTTCTTCTTGATTGCTTGGATGCCATTGATGAACCAAAAACGAAGCAGCTAATTAACCCAGCAAAAAAGGGGGGAAAACCATCTCAAAGAAGAGGTCACGGATTTTCATTTTCTTAAGAATCAGCGTAGTCGCGCCAGCAAATAAGCATGGTAACGCAACGCCTCATGATGTAAAAACGAGCCCTCTGTTCTTTCACTAATCTGGCACACTTCCTGGTAAAAGCGCATCTTTTATTCGAAGAAGAAGCAGACGACTTCTTGATGATGAAAGAAGAAGAAGATGAAGAACGGCTTCTGGAGGATGAACTTTCTTTCTTCGAAAACTTCCATTTCTCGTCAAAGTAGAAACTTGGTGGTGCACTTGAACATGTTGCGAGACTCGAAGAAGCCATTGCTGAAAACCAGGCGACCTCTTTTGAGCTTACAGAAAAAGATCAATGGAGGTTTCTCTCGTTTTCTGGAATCTTTAGTACCCTTTTGGAAGCTGAAACACTGAAGTGAATTCTGGCATCTGGGAGTAATAAAGAGAGTAAAGGTGGATTCTTTTTTTGTTGGTGAGATAATGAGAGAGGAGTGAGGAAAATGGAGTATTTATAATAAAGTTAAACAAGATGAAAAAGGGGGGGGGGGGGGAAGGTAGAGCAGATGGGCGTCGCAGCCTGGGCCTGGATAGGCCTACTAAATAATATATTTCATGACGTATATAAAAAATGTAGGGTAAAGTGTACAAGAGGTGTTCATATCTAATCCGATCTAAAAAATAATTGAAAATTGATTCAAAAAATTGATAACCGAAAAAAATTGAAACTGATTTAGTATATTTGTTTTTTTTTAAAACCAATCGGTTCGATTCGATTTCGATTTGAAAATCTAAAACGATCCAAACCGATGATATGAAATATTAAATTTATAAACTTGAAACAAACTCAGTCCATAGCTAACTGGTAGAGCATTTGACTGCGATCAAGAGGTTACCGGTTTGAACGTTGTTGGGTCCTAGTTTTTAATTTTTTTTCCTTTTGCTTTCTTGATAATACAAACTCTCCATGGGAATTAACAAGGGTAGTTTCTAACCGATGAAATGATTGTGATTGGTGCAATGCAGGAGAGGCCAAAATGGATGAAAATAAGTTCCCTGGATGAACTGAAGACAAAAGTGGGGCATATAATAGTGATGATTCTTTTAGTGAAGATGTTTGAAAGGAGCAAGATGGTGGCTATAAACACAGGCACGGATCTGCTTACTTATTCTATCTGTATCTTCCTCTCTTCTGCTTCTCTGTACATCCTTCATCTTCTTCACAAACCTGAATAGTTTTTCTTCGAAAAAGTAGTAGATTGTTGATGCTATATTTCAAACACATGATTAACTCTTCTATTCGTGTTTTATATAATGATATTATGCATTATATATTTATTGATGTAAAATAATTAGATGTTCCTTTTCCAAACGGTCATACTGTTAAGGGACAAACTCATAAATTCATAAAATCTTGGAGATAAAAATAGATAATTAACAAAAATATATATATATATCTAAATTATACAAGAAACGAGTATCTGGACATCCCTCTGTTCAGCTTTCATTTGTCTGAAGTGTTCATATCCGACGTATAAGTTGTAAATATGAAAATGGTATTTATGAAAATGTATATTGTATATTATGTCTATTATGCATTAATATCAAATCTATTCGGTTTAGTCGAAAGCAATCTGAGCCATTGGGAAAGAACTGCTTTCGAGCCATTGGGAAATAACTCATTTACCAGGAACTCTGCTGCTCCATTACCAAATCCCCCGCCACCATGGAACTCACATGGTGCTGGCCATTATTACCAATGTAAGCTTCACAAGCTTGTATTTGTTAAAATATATATTATCTTTGATTTTGTTATACATATGCTATTTTTTATGAAAAAAATTAAAAAATTATTTTGAAAAATTAGAATAAAAAAACTGCATAAATCCAAACCGAATCAAATCACACTTAATTGGATTGGATCGGATCGAATCGGATTTTTTTTAGAAACATCCAAATCGATCCAAACCACAAACATTTATACTTTCGGATCATATGAATTTTTAGCCAAAAACCGATCCAAACCGATCACAAACACCCCTAAAGTGTACAATGATTTCTCTATTAAACCACTTTCGGTTAAGTGATTAGAGTTGGTTAAGTAGTTGATTGGTTGTAACAGACTTGAGCCATAGTCTTTAAATAGCTGCTCTACCAGTGTATATTCATCAGTTCTTTGAATAATAGCTCATTATCCTTTTTTCTTCGTTTGATCTTTGCTTCTTCCATAGTTAACATGGTATCAATCGCCTTTAGATCCTGAATAGGCTTTTGCTGTGCACAATCCTCTGTTTCTTGTTTTCTTGTTCTTGTCTCCTTTGGAAGAGCAGTCATGGTGCAAGGCTTGACGATGATGGCTGAGGATGAGCAACTGACAGAAGCTAGCTCTCACACCTTTGACAATAAAAGAGTCAATGTCTGTCTAACTGACTCAAACTACCTTCTTTGGAAACAACAAGTAATTCTCACAATCAGAGGTCTCGGACTCGAAAGCTTTCTTGATGGTTCCAGCAAAGCTATCGCTTAATGATGCTGACGAGCATGTTGTTAATCCAGCCTGTCTACGGTATGTCAAGCAAGATAGCTCATTGGCTTCTTTCCACTGTTAGCACCAACATACTTCCTCAATTGGTTGGTGCTGAATCTACAGCTGCTGTCTGGAATGCTATCACCAGACTGTATTCAACGTTGTCCACCATAAAAATAATGGCTTTACATTGTCGCCTTAGATCAATGAAGAAAGGCTCTCAATCTATGAGAGATTACACCATGGCCATTAAAGAAATTTGCGATCTTTTGGCCTCGTGTGGCAACCCTATCTCAGATATTGATCACATCGCCACCATTCTTAATAGTCTTCCAGTCGAGTATGAGTCAACAGTGGCTGCGATTACTGCGAGTAGAGAACTATTTGCTCTCGACAATGTGGTTTCAGTTCTCATTGATGCTGAGTCTCGCCTTGATGACTCCTCAAGATTTCCAATAGGGGTAAATTTCACACACTACAACTCTAATCAGGGCTCGGACACTCAACAATACAAGAATCGTGGGTCTCCTAAGTCTAACAACACGACTAGCAACAAGTATAAGGGGAGACCCAAACAGTAATGTCAACTATGTGGAAAGTTAGGCCATCTCGTTGACAGGTGCTGGCACAGGTTTGACCAGAATTTCAAAGGCGTGACTGCTCAGCAAAGCTCCTTGTCTAATACCATGCAGGCGAACGTGTGCTCATGTTTTCCTCATGGAACTGATTGTCATTACAGTTCTTTTATAAATACCAACACTGGAGATGAAGAAACAACTGACACTGAGCCGCATGACAATGCACAGGTCAATGCGTTACTAGCCAATGGTTCTTTGAGTCATGCTAAATGGTTTCCTGATTCAGGAGCCACTCACCATGTGACTGGCACTACCTCTGCACTCTCGAGCAAACAAGTCTACACTGGCAGTGGTAAGATTCATCTAGGAGATGGTTCTACCATTTCAATTGCACATACTGGTACAAAAATTTTAAAGACTAATTCCAGAGATCTCTTGCTTGATCACATTCTGCATGTTCCGAATATTAATAAAAATCTCTTGTCAGTTTCGAGATTTACTCAAGCTAATTCAGTTTTCCTTGAGTTTCACAAAAATACTTGTTATGTTAAGGATGAAAGCACAGGAATCGTACTGGTAGAAGGAAAGCTTGATGGAGGACTCTATAGCTTTGATTGTCAAACCCTGCAAGACACAGCAACACTCAACAACACTGTTGTAAAAAGTACTAATGAATAATGGTTGTGGCACAAAAGGTTGGGGCATCAAGCAGCTGAGGTAGTGATGACAATCCTCAACAAGAGACTAAATGTAGATAAGTGTGAAGTATGTGCAGCCTGTCAAATGGGAAAATGCAAAACTCAGCCGTTTCCTATGTCTCAAACTGTGTATAAACAGCCGTTTGAATTAGTAGAGGTTGATGCATGGGGCCCTGCTCCTATTGTCTCTAGTGGCTTCAGATATTTTGTGAGCTTTGTAGACTTGTATTCGAGAAACATTTGGGTTTATCTGTTAAAGAATAAAAGTGAGGTTGTTGTAGCCTTTGAAATATTTACTGCCTTGGTCTCAAATCAATTTAAAACAACCATTCTTGCCTTGCAAACTGACAATGGAGGTGAGTTTCGTTTTCTTGAAGCTGTTACACGTAAACTTGGTACTCAACTCAGGAAATCTTGCCCACATACCTCCCAGCAAAATGGGGTGGTGGAAAGAAAACACAGGTATATAGTTGAAACTGCCCTGACTCTGTTAGCACAAGCCTCAATGCCTCTAACGTTTTGGTCTCATGCAGTTCTTAGTGCAGTGTACCTTATCAATAGAATGCCTTCTAAATCTCTTGGCAATATTTCTCCTCATCAGAAGCTGTATGACAAGGTTCCTGATTACAGTCTTCTCAAGATCTTTGGCTGCCAATGCTTCCCCAACCTTAGAGTGTTCAATGTACACAAGTTGGATTTTCGGTCTAAGGCTTGCATTTTTCTAGGGTATTCACCAATGCATCAAGGTTATCAATGTATGGATGAGCATGGCAGGATCTATGTGTCCAGAAGTGTAGTGTTCAATGAACACATCTTTCCCTTTGCTATCAAAGCAGCAGCTCGTACGAAAGATGGTGATGAAGTTGTTCGTTCCAGGGTTGTACCAGTTGTTAGCAGTCCACACGAACATACCAGGATTGTGCCAAGGACAAATACTATTACCGACATCAGTACTGGTCAAGGAGTGGAAGCAAGCAGTGCCAGTCCATCTTCAGGAAATGAATTTCTCACACATTCTGAAGAGCATTCAGCGAATATTGAATCGAGCTCTACTGGTCATGAATCTTCTGCTGATGTCCTCTCTCAACAAGAACAATATGTCTCTGCTGAGCAAGATCATTCTATCTCTACTGAGCATGTTCAACGCTCAGGAACTGTACCAGCAACTCGAGTAAGCAATACTCATTCAATGATAACTCGTAGCAAGCATGGGATCGTTAAGCCAAAAATTTACTCAGTTCAGTGCAAATCAGTGCCTGGTGACATTCGAGCTGCTCTCGAAGATGATGACTGGAGGATTGCTGTAATGGCTGAATATAATGCACTTATCAGCAACAATACATGGGACATTGTAGAATTGCCAGCTGGTAGAAAAGCCATTGGCTGCAAATGGCTCTTCAAGGTAAAAAAGAATGTTGATGGCTCGGTCGAGAGATTGAAAGCTAGACAAGTTGCCAAGGGGTATTCTCAAATACCAGGCTATGACTTCATGGACACTTTTAGTCCAGTGGTTCGTTTTTTCACAGTAAATATACTAATCTCTCTGGCTGTCTCATGTCACTGGCAAATTAGACAGGTGGACGTCAACAATACCTTTCTAAAAGGCGATCTAAGCGAGGATGTATACATGGAGCATGTTCCTAGCTTTGAAGAACAGTCCAATGATGGAACTGTCTTAGTGTGCAAATTGAAGAAGGCACTATATGGATTAAGGCAAGCTCCAAGAAATTAGTTTCTCAAACTAAGAGACTTCTTGCTCAGCTTAAGATTCAAATCTTCGAGAGTAGACTCCTCATTATTTGTTCGCTAAGAAGATTGTGAAGTGGTGTGCATGGTCGTGTACGTGGATGATATTCTTATCACAGGCAGTTCCCAACTTGAGATTGATCGAATAGTTCATGCTTTGCATGAGAAATTTTCTCTAAAGGACCTCGGACAACTCAAGTACTTCCTTGGCATAGAAGTACACCGATCGGATAATGGTCTGTTCCTCAGTCAAAAAAAGTTTATTACTGAACTTCTACATAAGAATCAAATGTCAAGTGTGAATTCAGCATCCACTCCTATGGAAACCACAACCAAACTTTGTAAGAATGATGGGGAAGTGTTGCACAAGCCTCAACAGTATAGAAGTGTAGTTGGGGCACTACAGTACATCTGCCATACACGGCCAGATATCTCTTTTGCTGTCAACAAAGCTGCACAGTTCTTGCAGGAGCCCACTGAGGTTCATTGGCTAGCAGTCAAGCGTATTCTGAGGTACTTGCGAGGAACACTGGAAACTGGTCTCTGGTTTCCTGCTCAAGCACAAAAGCTGGTGACACTTAATGCCTTCTCGGACTCTGATTGGGGAGGAGATGCAGATGACAGAAGGTCGATCTCTGGATACTGTGTGTACAACGGGAACCACCTACTGGCATGGAGCTCGAAAAAACAGCGCGCAGTGTCCAGGTCCACTGCCGAAGTTGAATACAGGAGTCTCGCGGATGCCACTTCTGAAGTTGTATGGATTAAGGTTATGTTGCAAGAGATGCATATCTCGCTCCTTGAAGAACCTAAGCTGTGGTGCGATAATACCAGTGCAGTAGCTATGGCTACAAACCCCATATTGCATGCAAAAAGCAAGCACATCGAGCTCGATCTGCATTTCGTACGAGAGAAGGTGGCATCACATGAAGTGCAAATCAATTATGTACCAACAAGTAGCCAAATTGCAGACATACTAACTAAACCTCTTCCCTTGGTTAAGTTTGATTTGTTCAAAAGTAAATTGTGTGTCTTTGAACTAAAGGATGTTTGTAAGAAGCAGGGTGAATGTTAAACCACTTTCGGTTAAGTGATTAGAGTTGGTTAAGTAGTTGATTGGTTGTAACAGACTTGAGCCATAGTCTTTAAATAGCTGCTCTACCAGTGTATATTCATCAGTTCTTTGAATAATAGCTCATTATCCTTTTTCCTTCGTCTGATCTTTGCTTCTTCTATAGTTAACATTCTCAACTATATGTTGTTATTTTGTTGAGTCCTCTAACTATCAAAAGTTATAAAATGATCATTTAATTATATGATATTGCTTTCATATTCAATAATGTAAGAAAATTGACAACTTTCTTTGGTACTACGTCTATGACATTTTGTCATTTGTTTGTTTATGCGTTTTGCCATCATTCTGATACTCGTAGGCTTTTGCTGCAAAATAAAAATGTGTTTCTATAAACAAACATGAACCTGACATCTTCAAAACAAAATTCAAACTTTGATGTACATACATAATTTTTTTTTACATTATTATTTCTTAACTGAAATAAAAAAAAATTATGATTTTATTAAACTTATTTGTATAATATTTTATTTCAATATTTGTGTATTGTGCGTTATTTTTGTATTTAACACAGATTTGAACATTGACATAAAGTATATTGTACTTGGTCCCTTAAGCAAGATCAGAGATTCGAATTATGACATTTGCGAATGGAGCAATTTGGGTTGGGAGGGTCGTCATCGCCTCTGTAGTACCCGATCTGAATTAGTCGGTTAATATATCAGATACCAGTGATTAATTTTAAAAAAAAAAAACTTTAACTTTTGAAAATGAGAATAATAGTACATTAATAGCTTGTAACCAAACGCTAGTTGCCAAAGCGCAGATCCAAAACCCAAGAGCCACAAGACCAGCATGATTTGCACCTTCATGCCATGCCGCAACAAAGCCCAAAGAGAAGAGCCAATTACTGCCACGCGTCTCCTTGAATTCGGATCGAATTTTACAAAAATTTATAATATGACGATCCTTTAACTTAATTTATTCTAGGGTAAACTACGCCAATGGTCACTAATGTTTGGGTTAGTAATCGTTTTCACCATTGATGTTTCAAAAGTTATAAATTGGTCACTAACGTTATTGTTTGTTATAAAATGGTCACTCACCGTTAACGGCCATTGACAATCGTTATGGAATACTGATGTGTCACGTTACACTACTGACTCAGCACGTTTGACTGACCCTCTGACCTTTCTTCTTCTTCTTCTTACACATTTATGACCCCTCTTCAAACCCTTCTCTCTTTATTTTCAAGCATACGGTAAACCCCAAAAATCTTCCCCATTTTTACTCCATTTTCACGCTCTTTAAAGCCATGTTTTGCATTAAAATGTTATTCATTAACTTTCCCAGAAGAACAAGAAAAATGTTACCTTTTCAACTTTTGATTCATCCACTTTCCCTAGAAGAACAACAAACCCCAAATATGACTCATCCACTTTCCCCAGAAGAACAACAAAGTTCCAAATTTTAAACAAAGCAAGAGACCGCTTATTTCAACGGACCAAAAACTGAACTAATCATGGAAACTTAACTCTAATCGAACCCTTTTTACAGACAAAAAGATTAAAGGTCGAGAAATGAAGGGAAACATACCATAAGCTTGGAAAATATTTTTGAATTTCGAAATTGAAACGAGGGGTCCAAATTGAAAACCACAATAGTTCCTTGATTAATCCCGTCGGGACAGTGTTACTTGCCGGAATAACGAAGTGCGCCTGAATGTGTATCCCCGCTACGAGTCCACGAGCGTTGGGGTCGTACTCGGCAGTAGATGCAATGTCGTGGTCCCGGACCTAGGTTTGTTGTTGCATGTGCTGCTCTCTTATCTCCTTCAACGCTCTCTCAGCATGTCTCAAGTCGTAGAAATGGACGGTCACAATCCCTTCTCGGACCCTTTCCATCTAAACCCCACACACTTCCTTGAAAACTCCCAATTCTTTCCGCACCACCGTTCCGCTCACATAGCATGGAACCAACATCAACACTAACTTGACGTTTCGCTCTCCTTACAAACCGAGAGAGAGTTTCAAAATGAGTTGCAGATTTTCGGTGGGCTAAGATCACCTTTTCTGGTTACCCTTTTGGGATATTGTGTTAAAAGTGTTTTCTAGTTTACTAGTATATCCCTAATAAAAGCTTGCAAGAATCACTTTTTGGAGATGGTAATTTGAGCATGAACTGGAAAAGAATGTTTGATGTCATCATCGATGTTGCTAAAGCTCCCGAGTTTCTTCACTTCAGTTGTGATCCTTCGGTGATTCATGGAGATATCAAGCTCAACAATGTTGCTTGATTTTGATTATAGAGCGAAGATTTTAGATTCTGGGTTGTCGAGAATTAAGGTAGAAGGTGAGTTTGGAGTGGATTTGTTCAGTCAAGATTTGGGGAGGAGTCAAGAACTATGGAAGAGCCAAGAGTTGTCTGGGACTTTGGGAGGAACTACTGGAAGAGCCAAGATTTGGGATAAATCACATTTGAATGCAAAACATGGCTTTAAAGAGCGTAAAAATGGAGTAAAAATGGGGAGACTTTTTTGGGTTTACCGTATGCTTGAAAATAAAGAGAGAAGGGCTTGAAGAGGGGTCATAAATGTGTAAGAAGAAGAAGAAGAAAGGTCGTTAATGTCGAGTGATCATTTTGTAACAAACGATAATATTAGTGACCAATTTGTAACTTTTAAAACATCAATGGTGAAAACGATTACTAACCCAAACATTAGTGACCATTGACGTAGTTTACCCTTTATTCTATTCACAATATTTACGATAACCACCACGTGTATCGATCACCATAACTAATGAAAATGGTGAGTTAACACCAAAACTCAATTTCATCTCAAATGTCATTTGTAATTGAATTGTTATTATTTGTACGACTCAATTAAAATGTTTATTTTTTAAAATAAATTAAAACATTATTTCTCATATATAGTAATTATTTTTTAATTTTAAAATCTTATTTATAAGAAAATAATAATCAATAATATAACAATCCAAACATTAAATGATTGTTACTCTAAGCTAAAAAAGTTTAGTAATACACTTAATCCTAAATTATTGTAAAGAACAACCATTAAAGTAATTATTGTCATTAATAAAAATTAAAATATTAAGAGGAATAAAATCTCAATTTAAAATAATATGATTGATATAAGACTGTCCTAATAAGATAATGAGTCCATAAAATAAATTAATACGCTCGAAAAGAATTAAGTATCAATTATTGTTGAGAAAATAACAATTATTTTTTTAAATATGCATAATGCCACATTTATTTCCTATTTGTAAACCACATATATATAGGACAATACAAACTCTCTAGATCTTTCTAAATCATTGCTCTAGCAACTCTCTATATTCTATTAATATTAATGCTTAACAAACTCTCTATATTTTATTATTAATGCTTAACATTCACCCTACTTTACAGGACTTCAAGAGCTCCATCCGAGACCCTAATCTTTTTGGCGAAATGAGGAAAAATAAGCACGTGAAAGGGGTTTGGTAACATCTGCCTGTTGATGATAATCAGGAACATAATTGATGAAAATCGTGCCAGTTCCAACCTTTTCCCGAACAAAATGAAGATCTAATTCAACATGTTTTGAATGAGAGTGAAATACCAGATTGACACTCATTACAATTGCGCTTGTCTCATCACTCCATACAACATGAGTTTTGGTGCAGGACATACCCATGTCTTCTAATAACGTCTGAATCCAAGTAATATTAGTAACAACATTAGCAATGCCACGATATTCGGCCTCTGTGGTCGAGCGAAACACCGAACGTTGGCATTTTGATCCCTATGAAACAAGATTACCACCAAGAAAAACACAAAATCCTAAAATTGAGCGTGATCCTCAATATTACTTTCCCAATCAGCATCACAAAAGACTTCCAAGTTCAATCCCAATGTTGACTTTCGAAAGACCAAGACAAAGTCAAGTGTACCACTCAAGTACCATAAGATACGTTTCACAACGACCCAATGATGCTCTCGTGGGTCATGCATATTTTGACCGATTTTATCGACACTAAAAGCAATATCAGGACGAGTGCGATTCAAGTACAAAAGAGCTCAAACAAAACTCCTATACAGTTGAGGATTTGACAGTGAACTTCTTCCATCTTTGCAAAGCTTCGGATCCACGACCATTGGAGTAGGAACATGATGTGCACCTCGCATGCCCGTCCTGTTAAGCAATTCAAGGATATATTTGTGTTGTCACATAACAATATCAGTAGCATCATGAGAGACTTCCAAACCCAAGAAAAGTTTAACTCTCCCAAGACTTTTAGAGCGAACTCACGACCCAACAGGAGATAACTTGTTCCACATCATCAATATTATGCTTTGTGACAGTAATATCATCCACATATACAAGGAAAAAATCAAGCAATCACCCTTACGTCGAATGAATAATGAAGCATGAGCTTGTGTCCCTCAAAATCCAATATGAGTGATAAATGAGCGTAATTTAGCATACCAGCTGCGAGGTGCTTGTTTAAGACCATATAACGCTTTATTAAGTTTGCACACCAATTGGGTACCATCAGAAGAATGTTGTTCAAATCCCGGAGGTTGAACCATGAAGACCTCCTCACTAAGTTCTCCATTAAGAAAAACGTTATTGATGTCGACTTGTCGTAGTTACCATCCATGCATGACTACAAGAGACAAAATCACTTTGATAGTAGATGACTTAATAACTAGAATGAATGTATTATGAAAGTCTTGACCGGGAGCTTGGGAAAAACCTTTCGTCACCAACCAAGCTTTATGCTTAGCAATCGACCCATCTGCATTTTTCTTAATGCGAAACAACCACTTACAACTGATGGCAGTTCTACCCAAGTGTAATGGAACAAGTTGCCATGTGTCGTTGCAAACCAAGGCATTGTACTCTTCCAAGACAACAACTTTCCAAGTATGAGAGTTCAATGCCTGATGAACCGTGATGGGTTCATCACCATCAAGCAAGGCTTGAACAGTGAAAACTTTTGGCTTGAAGATTCCATCTTTGCTTCAAGTGAATATTGGAAGGTAAGGAAGGAGCAGTACTGGTAGTAGGTATATCATTTGGCTCTTGTGAATCATTATCATTTGTTGCTTCAGGTTGCTCAGCGAGAGCAGACTGCCCAGGGGAATAAGCGAGAGGAATATCACCCACCATGATTCCAATCGGAGCAGTAGACGATGAAGCAAAATCTACCAAAGGGATAACACCATTATTCGAATGATGTAATGAAGACACATGATTACGTAAAGCAGATGCAACACCAGACACCACATCAAATGAGGTGCAAGGAAGAGAGCAACATGAAGAAGTGTAACACCCTTAACCCGTATACGTCTCGATATACAAGTCAAAGATGTCACATCAACTTAAAAACATTTACTAAACTGAAATTTTGCCTAAAATTTTGTTTTATTTGAAAACACTCATATTCTAACTTTAAAATCTATCTTAAAGTCTATCTCGACTTATAATTTATTTCTTTGTCACATGAAAATAAATCCATTTGTTACTTAGTAATTTACTAAATCATGTCTTTTCGAGAAATCTTTTAAAAATATAATAACATAATATATATTCTTTTCATGCATAGATACTGATAAAACTAAACTAAGTAAAATAAACTAAAATAGTTTTAGTTTACTATTACAAACTATTTAAAATAAATATGATAAGTAAAAACTACTGATATAACGATACATGCCACTACAAAGTCAAAAGTAACAGCATAGATGTCTTATTGATATTGATGATATGTGTGTTTGTCCAAAAAGATGCTCTGATAGCTCCTTACTGATCGTAATTATCCTTGTTAGAACCTACGCATGAAAATCATCACGCGTTAAGTATAACTTAGTGATGCAATAATAATCTAAGGTGAGAAAAATCTGAAAATATCATAAACATAAATAAAATATCTCGAATTAAAAACATTAAACTGAAAAACCAACTTAACCAAATCGATTTCTTCACTAAGACCTGAAATTTCTTTTAAATCATGAACTCATGAAAATTATGATAAATCATATTTGATAAAATAAGCATATCATGCTTTCTGTCAACTGAAAATCATTCACAACTTGCATATTCATTGTCATAGCCCAATGCATATTTATGAGAACATAAGATACGTGAGTAAAGTGCACACTATGCACAACACGGTGCAAATCATAACTGATACTGAAATACGATGCACTTCAGTGCCATTATAACCTGAATAAGCACCAATGGTGTTGAACATTGATACACGAATGTACAAAAGCTGATATAATAACATTGATACACGAATGTACCGAAGCTGATATAATAACATTGTTACACGAATGTACAGAAGCTGATATAATAACATTGATACATGAATGTACCAAAGCTGATATGATAACATTGATACACGAATGTATCGAAGTTGATAATGGATAAATACTCAACTAATGACATGCCAAGTGTATCAATAATTCTCATTACACATACAAAAGTCTCATGTATCATAATTAAATCCATAATCAAAATATTATGCTTGGGCAGTTCATACCCTAAATCATTCATAACACTGATATAGAATATTATAAAAATATTCTTTATAAACTTTATAAATCATACTGTAAATTGGAATGAGGTTGACTTATCGTAAGTCATCATCGATCAAAATAATTAAATAAATAATTGCACTCACATTTGCCTCACTACAGAACTTGTATATAATAATCCTAGTCAAGAGCTTTTTTTCCTTTCCTTTGGGATCGTTCAGATTGCTATATTTATCGTAGTATGTCAATACCAAATTATAACAAAAAATGTTTGAACTAAATATTAGTATCGCACTAATATAAGCTCATTTTAACATTTGAAAATCTATAAAATAAAATCGATAACTAAATTGATATAAACCTAACTCATAACTCCATTATAACTTCAAACTTCTCGAAACACTTATTCAATTCCATAAATAATTATTCACAACATGATTCTTCAACTTTTACCAATTATAAAATCAAACCACATATTTTAAATTCTTTCTAGAATTCAACTCAACTTTTCCTTTAATTTCATAATAGCTCTTCACTATCATGATCATTTCCCATTAAATATAAAATTTACAGCAACTAAAATAAAAGTTCAAATCAATACTTCAACACTCAAAAGCTTACGATTTCATCCTAAACTTTCTTAGACTTTTCAATTTCAACCTTACAACTTGATAAACTTGAAATTCAATCCCATCTTAATACTTAAACTCCAAAATCAGCACACTTTCCAAAATTTCTAGAATTATTCTAACTCACTCAAATGGTACTTTTACATTTAAAAATTAATACCCAAGTCCCTATATTATCAAGGCTTTTCGAATTCCAACCTAAAATTTCCAAATTTTACAATTTAGCTCTAATCAACTTTCCAAATTAAATTTTCAGCATTTCAAGTACTAAAAATCAGCATCGAACCTTTCAAAAATTACATTCTTTCAATAAAGTCTCACAATTCTCAAAACTTGGAAACTAGCCTTTTTTTCTTATCTATGCTTCCAAATTGATCCAAATGAACTCCCAAATCACATTGAATACTTCTAATATCATTTCTAGACCATAGAAATTTTTTCAATATTTCCCCTTAATTTTCCTTGTTTGGCCGAATATACCTAATACAAAAGAGCAAAGATTCCATTCAATTTCAAGCATGAATTCATCCTCCTTGCATCATTTTCATGCTATTTTAACCATAACAACATCAAGTTGAATCCAAATCCTAACACTTCCATAAATCCTAATTAAGCCAAACCTTATTTATGCATGTACAATTAATTTTAATCATCACACATACTTTAGAAATAATTACTAACATCAAAAACATAAAAATCCTTAATCAATTCTTCAAGATCATTAAACCTCCATAAACCCTAATCATGAAATTTCATCACATAATCATCTTCACCATGAAATATTGATACCAAATGATAGAGAATTTCATGCAGATTAATTCTCTATCTAATAGCTAAATCCAAAAATCAAGTATATTGCTTTAAAAATCAAAATCTTACCTTGGGAGGGCTTGAAGTTTCGCCCAAGTGAAGAAAATAAGCTGAAAATGTGCTAATTCTCTTGATTTTTCTAGTATTTAAAAGATAAGACACTTGTCATTTATTTAATTAATTGAATTTAAAATTCAATTAATGAGAAATCTAAAAAATACCCTTAAAAATACCCTTAATGAATCTTGAAAATTACCAAATGCCATTGTCATATCATCCATTAAAATATTCCTATGTCAAAGATGAATCAGTTTAACTTTGACTTTCAAATTTAGCCATGCAATTTTCAAAAATTGTATTTTAGTCACTAAAATTTAACTGTTCGATCAAATCTAAAAAATTGTGCTGTTCTGGGCCAAATTTCTCTGGTCTAAAATATGAAAATAATATTTTCAAACATTTTATAATCTCCTTCAAATTTTCGTAAAATTTCGATTCGATCTGAATATCTAATTTCAATATCGAACTTTACTGCTTTATAGCTTTTAACACAATTCTCATACCAAAAATCTGTTTCTCACTAAAATCTCTGTTTTAATCCAAATTGTTTATTTACAGACTAAAATATATAACTTTTAAAAATTACAATTTTGGTCCCTAAACTTTTCAAAGTTTATACTTTAACCACTAAACTTTCAAAACTTATATTGTAGTCACTAGACAAAATTTGAGGTATTACAAGAACCTGTTAAATTTGAATTTTGCCTTGCAAATCGAAACATGGTTTCTTTAAACTTAACATGTCGAGAGATATAAATCCGACCATTTTACGCCATACACAAGTATCCCTCATGTTGCACAATATAGCCAAGAAATGTGCATGCTTGTTATTGGAATGAGAGCTTGTGAGATTCAAATGGACGAAGGCAAGGAAAACATTTACATCCAAATACTCGTAAATGCTCATAGGACGGATATTTCCCAAATAGCTTCATGAACGGAGATGAATTCTGAAGAACTCGGGTAGGCATCCGATTGATAAATACACAGTCGTCACCACTAAATATGACCAAAATTTTAAAGGTAAGGAGGCTTGAGCTAATAATGCTAGTGTCGTTTCGACGATATGTCAATGTTTATGTTCAACAATACCATTTTGTTCGGAAGTGTGAGGGCAAGTGAGTCGATGGCAGATTCCTTCCTCTTGTAGCGCCTTGGTGAAAGGTCAAAATTCACCACCCCAATCACTTTGAACCTCTTTAATTTCCTTGCCAAATTGCACCCGAACCATCCACTGAAACAATAAAAAAAACATACATAGCTTGGGATTTGTCTTTCAACAAATAAACCTAAGAGTACCTTGTGCAAGCATTAACAAATTATACATAATAGTGATACCCATTGGATGTAACATGCGAAGGACCCCATAAATCAATGAAAATTAAGTGAAATGGATAGACATAAATGGTTTGAGAAGAAGAAAAAGGAAAGTAATGAATCTTCCCATATTGGTAGGCAGAACAATTCGTGATATCATTAGTTAAAGTGGCATTACCATTACAATTTCTACACACATCAAGAACAATATCACGACTAGGGTGCCCTAATTTCTATGCCATAAGTCAACATAAACAACTCCCCATGCAACATTACATTCAACATGTATATTATTATGCAAAAAAGGAGAATCAAACTCATAAAGTCCACCCATCTCACGACCTTCAAGTAAGATCACCTTCATTTCCTCATCCCGAATTACATATCTATGAGCATGGAATTCAAGAAAAACATGATTATTTTTAGCAAGAGTAGAAACAGAGACCAAATTTTGAGAAATATGTGGAACATGAAGAAGATTGTTCAAGTGTAAAGTGTGAGTAGAAGTAATCAAACTGGATTGACCAGCTTTAGAAATTTGTAAACCATTACCATTACCAACAACAAGATTACCCATTCTGGTGTATTCCTCACCTCCAACAACATTGGAAGCTTCAGAATTTACGTGATGTGTGTCTCCAGAGTCCACAAACCATTTCCCAGTCGATTTCGATGCACCTTGAGTACTGTCCGCTATTTGTGAGTACTATAAATAAGTGCGGATATATGTGAAAGTATAGACAATCGAACAAGTAATACAATGATAAGTTGAGTATCGTCTCCACAAGGATTAGAGGAAATCAAATAAGTTTGTCAAGGCACTTTACTCTGTCACCTAAGTAAAGTAAGTGATGGTATATACAAATGATAATGTTGTGGCAAAATGGAATGACTGATGAGGAAATGGAACGATGGTAATGTGGTAGCAAATGGATATGTCGTGGTAAATCCAATTGTGATGAGTGCAAACAAAAGGAAATATCAAGGCAAAATAAAATATAAATAATGGATTTAATTTATAGGACTTTGTCTTTCTCACACAACAAGCTACTGTGGGAATGAGTGATGGGAGTCACTCTGGAAAACCTAAGTTTACTTCTCAGAATGATCTTATCTCTATGCCTCTTCTGCCCGACAGAGTATACTAAGGTGCCCTATGCTATCTCTAGTAAGGGACTCGATAGATTGAAGATGCCCTGGCAAAATCGATTGGCGTAAACCCCTGCAGTGATCATATTGATCCAGATAACAGGATATGTCTCGGCAATACCTTTTTGGGGCAGCATTAACATCTAACCTATTGTTTAAGAACAACTCCTTTTAGTCGAATGAAATTCTAGCCTTATCTCTAGCGTGGATTAGGCCTAGTTACTATCTAGAACCCCTTGCTTATGTGGTTCCTCCCTAGTTTCTCTTGAACACTAAGGATATTTTACCTAGGTATTCTATTGAACCCCAAGAATCTCCTAAGGAAACGCTACTCTCGTAGCTCCTACAACCTTAAGGCATTAAGCTTCATAAACAAAATAGATTATAGGATAGAAAAACAATCATTCATTGAAATGAAACTTAAATATCCAAAATGAACTCCCACCAAATAGGATTAGTTCATGGTGGGGTTTGAAATAAGCAAGCACAAAGCAAGTTTATACATTCCTTACAACCCAAATGATAAAATATGAAAGCAAAGAACTAAGGGAAGGAGGAAAAGCCTTCGACGTGCACAGTCGGAGCTTCCCTCGGCCACCACAATTTGCCCCCAGCGAACTAGCTCTTCTCGGATTCCTAGAACGCCACTCCCTCAGGCTTGTCACAGCAAAATATCACGGCAAGTAGGATTGACTGAGAAAAGTGAGACATTCTCTCTCTAACTTTTTAATCTCAAATCCGGGTGGAACCAAAGTCTTCTTCAATGTGGCTTCATCCTCTATTTATAGGGGAAAATTAACCATAGGACTTGGTGTTTACTTTCCTAAGAAACCCCAAACCATATTTAAATCACATGGGTATCGGGCAGAGCATAGCAGTGATCCAGCCTGGGTTACCGACTGAGTACTCGGCATAATCCCGCTGCAGAGGCTCAAGGACATACAGGATCTACAGAGCAGACAGCGCGATCGGCAGGTCGGATGTAGCAGCGTCGATCCCTCTAGGTGGATCTTCGAGGTAGATTTCTTGGGCAGAGGTCACGTGAAAGTCGGGGACAACTCTTAGACATTCAATAACTTAAGTGAAAATATCCCAAATTGTGACCTTTTATGGAATTATCAAGTACACATAGAAGAGTGTGAACCAAGCTCAATAACCATGACAAATGAGTTACCACTCCATGCTCCAAAATGACCATAACCACAAGAAGAATTTGGCACAAAAGAACATAATTGAGCAGAGGGAACACGAGTCATATTGGAAGAATGACGACCACCAGGTGAAGCACGCTGAATTTTTTATCAAATCGTGCCAACATCTATCGACCAAGTGAACAATCTTGCCACAAAGCTGGCATTGGATCATTGGTTTGCCACGACCACAACCTGCCTAATGCAACGAAGAAGAAGCAGGACACAAACCAGAAGATTAAAGATTGTCATGTACACGGTGATCAGTGACTGAAAGTTGAGCAACATTAGCGTTAATTGAGAGAATATCAACCTCTTCAAACCTACATTGCTAGATTTCAGCATCAACAAGAACCGAAATAACTCATTCAAGAGAAAACGACTCACGACTGGCAGTTATCACCGTGATGAACAACCAATATTCAGACGGGAGACCATTCAAGATAGTAGCCACTTGCTCAAACTCATAAACCAGATAGCCACAAATGGCGAGTGCATCGCAGATTTCCTTAATCAGAGAGATGTACTCTCTCATGCCCATTTCACCCTTACGGATGACCTTTAGGCAAAAGTGAAGGTTCATCATTGTCGTTGTTGACTTACTCGCAAAAGACTTAGTCATTGTGGACCAAACTTGTGCCGTTGTATCAGTCCCAACTAAATGAGGAAGAATCGACGAAGTTATTGTGGATAAAAACCACGAAGCCAAAGAATTATCTTGTGCCACAAAGAGTTCGTACGCCTCATTAGAGTAACCGAACCATCCTCTAGAGTAACCATTGGAGTCGACGGAGTAACTTCACCAGTGATAAGCTTCTCAAGGTGGTGGCTCCTCACAGCCAAAAGAACTTGTTGTTTCCATAGTAAGTAATTACGCAAGCCTAAAACGACACTCGAACGCTTATTGGTGAACGTCTTTTGAAAGACTGCAATCGACCTTTCATCCTGATCACCCATGGAAAATAGAAACAAAGAATAACGATTAGAACAACGAGGGAGAAGAAGAAGACCCTACAGCTCCCAAAGCTCTCGATACCATGTTGAGAAAATAACAATTTTTTTTAATATGCATAATGCCACATTCATTTTCCATTTGTAAACCATATATATATAGGACAATACAAACTCTTTAGATCCTTCTAAATCAATGCTCTAGAAACTCTCTATATTCTGTTAATATTAATGATTAGCAAACTCTCTATATTCTAATATTAATGAATAACAAATATCAATACACTATCGGTAAATCAAATGTAATTATTTCATTATTTTTTTGAAAATTATGAGGATGTATGTTTATTCCATCCCCAAAACTAAATGTACTGTGTGAGTTTGCCCAAGAAAATGTACCGTGAAAGTCGAGCATAATGTTACATTTAGTCAAGGATGCCTTTTCTCAAAGCCATAACTCATTTGGGGATGTTCAAATGCGGGTAATATGAAAGTTAAATAAGTCCTAAAGTACCAATTATTTTATTAGTTTTGTGTTCTCTACTTGGCCATTTAAAAGGTTACTTTAAATCTCCTTAAAAACCCTAAGCTTTCAATTTTTAAAAATGTTTTTTGTTATGTTATCTCTTTTAGGAGATATAATTAATGAAAGTCTTCACTAATTAAAATCATGTGTCTAATAAAATATAGAATGGTAAAAGACTATGTATATATGATACAATCATATTAGATTGGAGTTTTTATGAGGTTTTAATTTTGAGTTCAAAAATCAACTTTGATCCTAAATAAGTATAAATATTTATATATTATTAAGTAGGTTTTAATAAAAATATAATATTTTTACTCAAATAATACCTTTTAAAAATGTTGCACAAAATTATTATATAATAATTTTATCAACTCGGTATATGATGCATACAAATCGGTGTTGTCTGAGAGCCTTCCACCAATATTACCACTACCATTCCAATCACTAATGTCATGTTTTTTTGATCTTATCTTTTGAATGATCGAGTGATAAAATTATTGATTAGACATCTATACAATCATTATTTTTGTTCGATAAATGAACGAATTGAACATATAAAAAATGAATCTATATGAATGATGATGTTGATAATGATAGATATAATAACCAAAATTAAAGTGATTGGATATGTATATTTTTATTGCGTATTCATCTAATATCATTTATTTTCAAAAAAATAAACATTTCACAAAAAAATCTATTTTAAAAAGAAATTAGAATAACACATGATTTTAAAATATATTAATCTGGAGTATAATGGTTGTCCCTTGTTCCCATATGTAATGGGGTAAGGGGAGGTAAGATAGTAGGCTGCCCCAACACCAGGTTGAGAGCAACTTCCGTAGAAGTCCTCCGAATTATGAAATGCCCTCCGGTGGACTCAATTTAATTTAATTTTTCTATTAATTTGAGGTAAGTATAAAATAGTATATGTTCAAGAACATTCTCAAATGTTTGACATTAAACATTTATATCCATGACATACTAAGAGTTCGAACCCGGGATTTCAAAGAATAAGAACAATTCATTTACTACCAATGTCGTTTGGTTCCGACAATGATCTTTTCAAACAAATTTTTTATGTCTTTTTTAAAAAATTGATTTTATAAGTGTTTGATTATTTTAAAAAAATTGAGATAACGCGTGATTTTAAAAATATAATTTTAATTATAGTTAGAGTGTTTTAATCTCTCTCACGTGTTACTAAATCAATTCAAACAAATTTTACGTAGATTTTGGTCTGATGCATGGACTGGTGACAGCCCTCTTAAAAACATTTTCCCTCGTATGTTTATGTTATCTTGTAATCAAGCCGGTGTCATTGCAGATTTTGGTTCTAAGAATGAGGGAGATGGTCTTGGAGGATTCGTTTACGTAGGAAACTATTTGATTGGGAGATAGTTCAATGGAACATCTTAATGAATGCCTTACAGGGTGTTGGATCCTCTAGCTTGAATAAAGACTGTATTTGTTGGACTGGTTAAGCGATGGGAAATATTCGGTAAGTTCTTTATGCAAAAAAGTGTTCCATTATCAGGAGGATCGAGGGGATTGGTCTAGACTAGTATGGAGAGGGTTGGCTGCTCCGAAAGTTGAAGTTTTCACATGGTTGGCGATTCAAAATCGCATTCCCATTAAAACTGATTTGATAAAGAGGGATATTTCTTCTTTGACGGACAATCTTTGCATTCTATGTGGTAAATTCCCAGAAGCAGTAGCACATCTTCTATTTTCCTGCCCTATAGTATGGAACAGTTGGATGAAATTGACATATTTTTTGTTTTCATTTTATTTTAGTATCCAGTGTTAAAAACTTAATGTGTTTAGTAGTTAAATTATTAATTTTGGTCCGTTTTAGTACATAAACTTTTAAAAAAAATCAAAATTTAGCGTTAAATTTTTAACATGGTACTAAAATGAAACAAAAACTAAAATTTTTAATGGAATGATACTAAAATGAAATAAAAACTAAACATTAGACATGGTTTTAAAAAAGTTAAATGTTTATGTACTAAAATGAACTAAAACTAATAGTTTAGGTACTAAACACGTAATTTACCTTTTTTTTTTTTGCTTTCACGTTTCTTCTTTTCCGTGCTCGTTGCCGCGTTCAGCGACTATCCCAAGGGTAGGAAATATTCTCAATAATACGCTGCCACGTACTGTTTGTTACGTAGAAAGCGTGCCACGTTGTTGGACGGTGATAGTGGTGCTTTCTTTTCCTTTTAGATGAGGATTAACAGTGGGAAAATTCTTGTCAAGAAAGAATGTCGATGAGTCAATGCGGTGTCGTATGATGGGCTTTGAATTTTTATATTGCTTTATAAAATTAAAGCGTAAAGTACACAAATGGTCTCCATCTATAAGGTATTATTTTATTAAATCTTTCAATTATTAAAAGTTACAAAATGATCATTCAATTATAAAATATTTCTTTGTTAAGTCAACTATTAAAAATTACAAAATGGTCACTCGACTATTTATTATGTTCCAAACTCATCATTTTCCGTTAAAAAATTAGTAGTTGTCTAACATGATCATTGAGATATGATAGTTATTTGAGATTTTATAATCATATTTTATCATATCACAGTCTGGTTAACGTTTAACTCAAAATATCGTCAATTTTTTTTAATGAAAATGACGAGTTTGGAACATAATGAATAGTCGGGTGACCATTTTGAAACTTTTAATAGTCACTGGACTCAACAAAGCAACACCCTATAATCATAGGACCATTTTATATCTTTTAATAGTTGAGGGACTTAATAAGTAGTATCATATAGTTAAGTGACTATTTTTGTACTTTACTCATAATTAAATTAGTTTTATTAATGATTTAAACTTTACTGTTTCAGGTAATTTTTTGAATAATATGATGAAAAAAATCATCAAAGATTTTGGGTGAATTATTTTTTTTTTATCTAATGTGGTTGACTGGTTGTTACAATATTCGTTGTAAGATGGTCAGACGATATAATATCTTTGAGAAGATGCACGAACGATAAGGCGTCTTTGACAAGACTGTAGAGTTACAAGTTTTCATGTATGGATGTAATTAAAAAAAGACATTATATCTTCTGAACATCTTCTAGAAGATTTGTGTCGTTCGAGTGTCCTCCAATGGGTATTGTAACAACTACACTAATTGAAAAAATAATTTTCTTCACATCCTGCGTGAATTTTTTTATATCACAATATTTGAATGATTTTACACTTTATTTCACTTATAAATTGAATAACATTTTTAAAATATTTTTTAAATAGTTTGTTAATAATTTTCTTAACATATGAGAACTCACAAGCACCATATAGATGTAAGTGCTCGTATTTAAAATCTATTTTAAAAAATAACATTCTTTTTTATTATTGAGATCACTCAATAAATTCTATTTTTAAATAAATTTAAATTCAAACTCATTAAATCTAATAGTATCATTGATTAAAGAAAATGTTATAATTCCTAAAAGTTTTGAGTTCAAAGTGTTGTATCTGCCCTCTATACTTTACCAATTATTAAGTTATATTATCTTTGAATCACCCTAAATTATTTAAAAAAAGTAAATATATATTTATATTTTTGTGTATATTACTATCAACTAAAATATGATTGAAAAAAATAGTAGGAAAGAAAATGCATGGTTATCTCCACAAATTAGTTGACCCTATTCCAATATGTAATGGGGTGAGGGGGAGGTAAGGTAGTAGTTGCCCCCAACGACAGGTTGAGAGTAGCTTCTGTAGAAGACCTCCGACAGTCAAAATTATGAATTGCCCACCGTGAGACTCGATCCCACGACCACAAGGTTAGGAGTCTTGCGCTCTACCAACTCAGCTGGAAATCACCTTTGCATGCTTTGCATAGGGGAGTAAAATTCCACTCGATTTGAAAAATTAATTTTTTTCGACTCGACTCGAAATAATCGAGTTGTAATTTCATAAACTCGACTCGACTCGAAAAAAAATTTAAGTTCAAATCTAGTTGTAAAATACAACTCAAATAACTCGAAATTTTTAATAATTAGTGAATGAATTTTCAAGTTTCAGCCGAGTCGTTCAATTCTATATGATATATGTATGTCACATATGAAAGAAATATATATGTATTGTATTTTTTTATAAAAAAAATTACACAAGAATGGATTGTAATATATATGTATTGTATATGATCATAAAAAACCCATTTAAATTGAAATAAAATAATACCATAATATTATAAATATTTATAATTAAATTTAAATAGGAACTCAAAAATTCGACTCGACTCAAAAAGATTTAAGTCAACTCCGAGTTGTAAAATAAGACTCGTTAACTCGAAAAAAATTTTATTCGACTCGATTGAATGCTCACCTTTACTCATACAAGAGATTGCATAAATCATTGCATGAGAATAAATGTTATAAATCAAAATATCAAAGAAAAAATAAAATTAATATATAATAGCATTGATTAAAATTATATTTTTTAAAATGAATTTAGCCCCACAATATTACCGAAAACTATTACCATCAAAAACCATAAATCAAGCCAAATGCTACTATTCATTTCCACCCAATAAATTTCGGCAATTAAAATCGGAAATATAGTATGTATATGTAATGGGATAAAACTATGGCAATGCTTTTGCAATTTGCATTCACATATTATTTGAATTTTCCAGCGATGATTGTTCTTCCTTCGTCGCACTCTGGGAAAATGAGATGGGAACCAAGCAAAGTCCTCTACTTCTTAGATCTTGCTGCTTCTTTCCAATTTCCTGCTGAATAAATGCAATTTTGTAAAATAAGATTTAAATTATACATCATTACAATGAAAAATAAAACCCAAAAGATATGTTGAATTATGGTTTTGCCTCTACTACTTTTATAATGTCATTACTTAGTCCAAATAAATAATTTATATAGTACTTAAAGGATAAATTCAGATAAGCAATTTAAATATTTGACAGTGTTTAAGAATATGACTTAATTTATACAATGTTGAAATAATTTACCTGTGGATGAATAGCTCTGGGACTCTTGTATGAACTGCTCAGCATCTGAGAGAAATTCAACAGGGGACTGTAAAAAAGACAAAGAGTAAACAAAACAAACAAAAATCAATTGATATACCTGAATTTGTTCTTGGAGAAGTTTGATATAAATAGAAGCCTCTTGAAGAACTGAAGCCGTATCTGTCTGCAGTAATTTATCAAACCAGACCCACGTAAAATATATAGTTGAATAAATATGCTCTTTCTAACGTTAATTTATGTATGTATCATTTGAAGTAGTTAAAATGGAAGGTTACTTTTCCATAGGGGGAAACCAACTTTTGAAGAGTTGTGATTTTGTCACTTAGCTTCTGGCTTCTCCTTACAGGCATATCCAACTAAAAACACGCACAGACAAAAAGAAAAAAGAATTTATTAATTGTTTATTGTTTTTAATTAGAAACTGCAAATTCCCATACCCTGAAATCTTTGATTTCTGCTAATTCCTCAATGGTTTGATGAGATAGTTGTTGTTCAAAGGAGGATAACTTCTTTCTCTTCTTCTTGTTCCTCTCATCCACTCCATTAATCGGGTCATCGTTAATCTCATGTTTCCTTCCATTTTGAAAGTTGTGTGTGTTTCCCTGGTAAAGATGAAATCAATAGTTTTATTTATTTGACCTAAATTCTGATATACATATAAGAAAATAACATCTTTTAAACATATTAAATTTTACTTATGTTCGGTCCAACCTAAAATATGAAGTTTAAGATTTGTTAAATCTATATGGCAGCGTACCGATTCAAAATGTGGAATCGCTAGCTTGCTGCCAAGTGACATTGGTTGCTGGAAATTGTGGTCAAAATTGGAGCTGCCATACTGATAATCTAACACCAAGCAAAGCATTTGGGTTAGAAAATTTCTAAAAGTGGTACAAATGTGATAAAGACATGAACCAAACCTGGCAAGAAATTAGAGTTGAAATGGGATTGGTAAGGAATACCAAAGGCCCCATCTCTTATTTGGTTGTCATTGTTCAAGATTTTGGGTTCCATACAAAATGCTTCTCCCTCCACGTTCCTGCAAAAAGAAAAAAAAGTGGAAAAAGAACCATCAAAATTAGGGTTTTTCTTCAATACACATAAAAGTTATTGACCTGCAAGAAAAAAGTATATAACTTTAGTTTTGTATAACTTGACCTACCATACTTTTATATTCTTTTTGGCAATTAAAGATAGCCATTCATGATTCATCAATGAACTCCCCGACAAAAGAAAAGGTATCTTTCAAGTACTCTTTTTAATGGTTAATTGAATTTTGAGCTAAATTCAGGACACAAGAAAGCATATATAAATATATGGGGCAATTTTCAAATCAAGTTTGCAAGTATTTGGTTCAACTTTATTGAAGAGTTTGTTAGAATTGGACAATTAATGTAACGTATATAAATGATTCCTTTTGATAAAATATTTTTTTGACATACTTTTGATAAAATATTTGTATTAGATATATTTGTTTCCGATACATATTCGTATCCAAAACTAGCTCTCGACAGGGGCGGACCTCCATGGTGCCCGGGATATCCCAGGCAACCCTCCACAAGTGCCACCCATCAAAAGTGCCACCCATGAAGCTCTTGCAACCCCTGAATTTTTGTCATGGATCCGCCCCTGACTCTCGAGTTTTAATAACATATATAGAGGTTTTGTATTATGCAGAATATATTATTAATACAACTGATATTCTTAGTTAGGACAGAACATATACCCTTTGCTTTCCATCTGCAAAAGGACATCCAAATAAGGCATCTGAACTTCATTGTTTCCTGCAACCAAAAAAACCCAGAAAAGTTAACAATCGTATACATATACGTACACATATACACATAGGGTTTAGATTTTAGAATAATGATTCTTACCAAAGTTGTACGAGTGTGATGAAAATGGCGAAAGATGAGCTTTCTTCATGATCTTCACTCGGATTTCTTTCACAAACCCAAAAGACCAGAAGCTGGAAACTCAAAAGCCTTACCCCCAAAGCCTTCGAATTGCAGAAGCCTGTACTTCGACTCAGTGAGTCAACTCCATTGAGAACATCTCATAAATTCACAGACATAATATATATACATGTATCAGCATGATCTTTTACGAAGAACACTTTAAATTAAACCAACAAAAAGCTCATAAAATTACTGAAAAAAGAAAGAAAGAACACCAGAAACATGAGATTACAGAATCTCTGACCTCTGATCTGAGGCTGCCGGCGGGCAAATGAAAAAAAGGGTTAAACCCTTGTGTTGATTTTAGCAAATTGTGAAAGGGGATTGATTTAAATCAAAGCTATATAGTAAGATTTTCTCAATGGGGTTTTCTAATTCTATTGAGTGTAGGAACTATTCATTTCCTTTCATAGAGACGAGTGAGGTTGCAGCGTATTTATTGCATGCAAATTATATGAAACGTCTGAGCTGACTCATCAAAACCCCTTATTTTTTTTACATATTTACAGTAATAGGTGGCCTTTTCTATATGACTTTCGCTTTCACGTAAGATTTTGACTTGTTTTAATAATCACAATTTAATTATCATAATCATGACCGAAACATTTAAAAAACTGTTACAAGTCAAAGCTCTTAAAGTTTGTGGGAGCAGTTCTAGCCATGGACTCAAAGTTAGCTATAAAATAATCAAAACTATCTGCTATTTTAACTTATTATTTACTGAACATCAAATATAAATCATAAAAACATAAAATTTGAGTGAAAATTATGATTTTCAATTAATAATGCAAAGAAAAAAGTAGTTGTTTGAAGCGGTATATATAATTCAAAAGGAATGATTTTAAAAAAGGGTGTAAAACCCATAAAGGAAACTGCTTTAACTCTTTATCATTTGCTTAAAATGGAGGAATAATATATTTTGGACATCATAATTTATTTCATATATAGTTTTGTTTTGCTTTAATTGGGAACCTATTAATTGATTAATATTTAATACCATATGTATGGCTCTAAATAATTACATACTCAATGTGTATTATATTGTGACATAATAAAATAATAAGAAGAAAAGAAAAAAATTAATGATTATAATTTAATTAAATTTAACTGGTATTTTAATATCTGGAAAGGTTTGGAAAGAGATTGATAACTGTGATTTTGTCAAAATAATTTTATAATTTTGTTCGAATAGTATACAGCATTTGACCAAGTAAGACTCGAAAGTCAACAAATGAGTTTTCTCTCTGTCTTCAGTGTAAATGTCTTTTTAACGTACGATGAAAACACTTAACAATTAACACGTGTCAACAAATCATGGCAAGAACATATATATATTTATACCAATTATTAACCAAAATGGCTAAGTTGTTGGATTTCATGCATGTATACATATAATTAATTAATTAAGATTTACTTATTGGATGAGATGCAAAATATATAAATCAACTGTTATAAAAATTTCAAGGTCAATGAAGATTGTCACTTAGGTATTGTATTTTCTCCGGTAAGTTGATTTTCTTTTAAATAATATTGTACATTCAACCAGTGAAATAAATTTTCTCTTCGTAAATTACTTAAATTAGTCACTCAGTTATTAATATTTTGTTCATTAAATTAATTTTATTTGTTCATTTTAATATTATATTATTAAATAATTCATAAAACTATTGATGTGATAGTTTTAAATTAATATAATAATTTTTTTTGAATATTTATATATTTTATTAATTAATATAATAAATTTAATCTTTTAAATTTATTAATTATATAGTTTGATTTCAAAAACTCTTTCACCGTCCATATAATGAATCGATGATTTGTAAGCATATGTTGTTTTATTTGAAAGAATCAAATGATGTGCAGGCCAAGGTACTTGATTTTTCATTAACTCGCCGATATTTTTACCGTTTCGAAAAGAGCTCGAATATTTACTCTTTACTATTTTAACTGTTGGGTTAAATTAATTGTTACATTACGTCCGGTTCAACAATTTGATACAATTAGGAGTAACCAGATTAACTCATTAACAATAATCTTTAATTGGTAAAATTGTTATATTTTATAAATTATTAAATCAGATTATTAAAATTAAAGGTAAATTACGCGTTTAGTACTTAAATTATCAGTTTGGATCCATTTTAGTATCTAAACTTACATTTTCTTTCAAAATTGTATTTAAAGTTTATTTTTTGTTTCATTTTAGTACCCTTGTTCAAAATTTAACATTCAACTTTGAAAATATTGAAATTTTAGGTACTAAAACATACCAAAATTGATAGTTTAGGTACTAAACGCGTTAAGTTTTTAATGGAGGGTACTAAAATTAAACAAAACTAAACGTCGGGTATGATTTTGGAAAAAAAATGAAAGTTTAAGTACTAAACAAACCAAAACCAATAGTTTAGATATTAAATGCATAGTTTACCCTAAGATTATACAATTTTAGTTAAATAAACCGTTAAAAGTGAAGATCAAGTTACAACTACAAATACGATTTTTGATAAACAATTAACAATCAGTTAACCATTATTAAATTATAAATATATTTTTAAGAAAAAATAAATAAAAAACAGTAGAACCTCTAAAAATTAATACTCGTTAAATTAATAACTTCTCTATAATAATATTTTTTTGGTCCCGACTTACGCCGAAAGTCTAATTAGTAATTTTGATAAATTAATAAGATAACAGTTTTTCGGAAGACCCTTATATAAATTTATGGTCCTTTCAATATTACAAATTAATAAGTCTATTAAATTACAAATATAACTATGACATTTTCTTAATTAGCCGAAAGATGCTTAAATAATCGTTTGAGTGTGTTCGATATTATACCTTAACTAACTTTCAAATAAAAATTTTCATTAATCCACTGTTACAAATCTTTTTGAGTGTACGTAGAGTGATTTCTCTTATACTCGCATAGTACTTTACGTATTTAATATGCCATGGTTGATTTGATTTGGACACACCAGCAACTTCTCAAAACGTCAAAAAAGAAGCTAAAAACTAAAGCAGTACAAAACTAAAATAAAAATAAATAAAGAAGTTCTCATCCTTACCTTCTAACTAAAAGAAATCTTCTCTTCAAGCTTGATCGAATCTCCTGCATGTTGAAATTCCGACCTATATGCCAACTTCAGTGGGTCTAACCACCGCATGCCCTCCTCCATCTGTCCAAGGACCCTCGTCGGAGCATCCTCCATCTAAAAATGGTCTCCTTCATCCAACGATGTCTCCGTCGCAAGCAGATGCGTCGCCTGATTATTAAGACGATGTGCGAATTGAAACTCAGCTTCTTCGAAAGTTAAAGTCCTTTGCCTGGTTTCCCACGTAAGAACACTAATCTTTGACCGGTCAATACCGTCTGGTTATTTAATTGGTCACATTGTATATGATCATCATTCAGTTAGTTAATGCAATGTATATGTTTTGTTCATAAAGAATAATACAAGTTTGTTGAATTAATTTTTTTTAATAAATTATTAATTTATTGATTAATTAACACCTCTTTAAATTAATAAAATTACATGATCCTAACATTACTAATTTATAGAGATTTTTATTGTATAATGATTTGATTTTTACTCTTTAGTGTTGTCCACTCTTCTATTCTAATTGTAGACACTCATTTTTGTCCGATTTTAAATTATTAATAATAATAATAATTATTATTATTATTTACTAACACTAATTTTATTATTATTTTTAGGTTACAACCAGCCTACCCAAGGCCCAAATAACAAAGAATTCGGGCCCAATAGTAGACCCAAGCAAGAGGCCCAAATTCGGATCCAAACTACATCAGACTTGGTTAAGGCCCAGCACCCAACCCAACTTGACAACCCAACACAGCTAGGGTTTCTTTTCATTCTGCCTAGCGCCGCACGAACGAGAGTCGCTAGATCTGGGGATGATCTAATGGCATAGATTGACTCGGATTTAGGGTTATTGAGACCCTTTTCTACGCAACCACTCCTAGCCATCAGATCTGCTTAGATCCAACGGCTGGATGCAACCTAATATTAGAGATTTCACCCTAATCCTACAACCAACCGTCGCCGCCAGTGGATCTGGATCGTCCGATTGGTGTGTGAGATGCACACGCTCATCCTCTAGCTTCCCGTCGTGTGAGCCGCCACCGATGAATCCCTCCGCCACTTCTATCATCAACAATGACAAAAAACTGCACCAAATCAGTAAAAAATCAAGTAAATCAGTTTAAAACCCCCATAAAAAATATGAACAAATCCAAGTGAAATCCTAAAGAAAATTAGGGTTGTCAATCAAGCTAAAATAGGGCACTCAAACCCTATCTTCTCGATAGCAACAAAGCCATAATCAACTCTCAAATGCAAGATAAAAAGAAAAAGTGGAACAAAGAGAAGGGAGAGATATCTAAAAACAGAGAGAATTGAAGAACAAAAAAAAGGGGATTCAGACTGGAAAAAAGGGAGAGAACTTCGAACAAAGAAAAAGAAGATAATCAAAAGGAAAAACCTACCTTTTAGGGAGATTTAACTGTTGATAGCTTCACCAGAACCAAAAAACCACCACTAGAGGTAAACCTTTTCCTTTTCCCTTAGATTTTTGATTTCTAGGGTTTCGAATAGGGGTTGGTTTTGGGTTTTGGGTGTTTGAAAGGTTATTAAAGAAATAAGAGGAGATTTTGGGGCTTGGTTTTCTCCCCGAAACCATCGATCTACAGTGGCCAGAGGGTTTCGACAGTTTATCTCGGTAGGAGAGGGGAGTTTGGATTCACTCCAAAACAGAAAGAGAGGAAGAGATAAAAATAAGGGATGACCGTTTTTTTTGTTGTGTTTGAAACATATATATCATCTGCAAAACGACTTAGTTTCGATAGGGGTGGGTTTGCATTTTAGCGCATGGGATAATCACGATTTAGGTCCCTCTGTCTTTATAGTCTCATCTTTCGGCCATTGAATGAAGTATTATGTTATTTTGGTTTCGAGTACTTACCTTTTAATGTTTGTATTTAAGTAACCATCATATATGTTATGCCATTTCTTTAATGTTTGACTCTGGTCATAATATTTGTAAATCTTTTATTTCAGTCATCACTTTGTATATTGTTGCTTTTAGGTATAATTATTATTCACCCTTGCAAATTTCGGGTTCGTTTTATTTTTGGTCCTTTGCACTTACAAATATTTTAAATTGTTTAACTCATGCTTCGTGCTTGGTTATGTATGCATTTTAGTCACTGATTTTGACTTGGTGTTAATTTTTATTTTATTTCCAATTTAGTCCTTATTGTTTTAAATATATTGAGTTTTAACTCCTGTATTTATTACATAATAGGACATGTAATTGTTATTTCATTCTATTTTGGTACTTGTTGCTGCTATATATGAAATTTGATATATTTTTGTTATTGACTCTCATTTTTCTATGTTTATATTTTAGCCCCCTATCTCAAATGTTGTTAAAAATCGATCTATTTTATTTTTAGTTCCTCGAAATTTTGTTTATATGCAATTTGATCATCATCTTATGCTTGAAAATTCGGATCGTTGTCTGATTAACTCCTTGTATTTTTGTATTCACGTGTTTTGATCCCGGTATTGCTTGTTTGTTGTATATTACCCTCCAACTTAGCATGTACCATATTTACTATAAATATTGCTAGCATGCGATGTCATATTAAATATTTATATGTGTATGTCTACATATTTATTTTGTAGTATTTTATAATTATGTACCTTTAAATGCTTATTTATTTAAGAATTTGTTAAATGTTATTTATTCAAATATTTTCAAAAACTCCAATTTGTAGAATGGGCGTGGAAAGCATTGCTTGATCGAAGTAGTGCGATCCGATACGACGTTCGAACGAAATGTGAATTTGAAATAAATCGAGTTTATTTTTCTAATTAATTCATCTTTTTATTTTAAGTTGAATAATGCAATGCATGTTTCTCTAAATAGTAATTTATTTTATTTTATGCAAATGTCGATATTCAACTTATATAAGATTTGTGTTTTTTAAATCAATGAGGGAATATTCTTTTAGGAAAGAAATAGAATAAATAGTCTTCCTGTCTGAGGATGAGCAAATCTTGATATTTTTTTCTAATTAAAGGATTTTTCCTAATAAATAATTCCAAGCAAATTAATTAAACTTTAATAAATGAATCATATTTTAACTTTATATTCAATTTATAATTTCCATCATTTGCGATAATATATAAGCGATTAAGTGTTAATTTTGGGCGTTATGGGGGTGTTAATCCTTCCCCACACGTAATCAATTTTCGGACCCATTAAATAGGATGCTCAAAGGTCGATGGCGACTTCAATTCAATTTTTTCAAACTCGCCAATTTTTTATAAAGTCATAATTGTTTTTTTTAAACTTAATTGTTTTTCTAAAAAAATGGTTATGACAGCTTGACGACTCTGCTGGGGACTTTTTTTTAGAGAGTCATGTTGTAAGTCGCTTATGCATTGTAGTTGTGTTTGAAATTTTGTGTTTGAGTCTATATTTAACGTATGATTTATCTATTGAAGTTTTAATTTCTTCATTTTTAATTGTGATATTAATATTTTAATCTTTGTTTTCAGCAGTGTTTAAGTTTCTATTGAGAGTTCTCTTTTTTTCTTTATAGTAAAAGGTTTGTATGTTCTTCACACACATTACTCGCATTTGCATGACATAAGCTCTAAGCCCAAGCTTTGTTCTAAATAAGTGGGGGTGAACGCTTTACTCTCGTAAGAATTTATTCTCCGTATTGAAAGTTTTCTTTTTTTTCTTTATTCGTTGAGGAATGTTCAACTTCCATAACATTTTCCAGCAATCGTCATTCTCATAAACTACTCTTAGGGTTAACACAAGGTAAACTAAGCGAACCTAAAAGTTATGATTCGTTTCCCCTTTCCAAACAGGATTATCGTCATCAAGCTCTGGCCGTGGAGGGCAGGTAGCAGTTATACGATAGCATATATGCATAGGGACACGAGTCTTTAGCCTCTCCCAGTCTCATTAACCGGTCAAAGTTGTCATATTGCACACAGGCACCGGTTATGAATCAACGTTCTGCAAGCAGTAATAAGCAAAGGGCCCAGTCTCACCAACCCAAACTTCTCTCCAGAAATCAGTTTGGCACCTATTTCGAATATTCCAAAAAATATTATTCTTAATCTCCTCCCAAATGCAACTTTGCCCCTTCCAGAGTCGGGAACACCTTTGTCGACAAATATTCGTTGGAAAATCATCATTCCATGGATGTCCTAGGTAGGAACAGAATTGTTCCATGACCTTCTTATAAGCACTTCTTGTTCCTTGTTCCATGGATGCTTCAGCAAAAAGGAATAAGTCATCTGCAAAAAAAAAAAAGATGGGAGATTCCAGGAACATTTCTTGACAGATGAATCTGCTTCCAAGAACCATTTGCAACTCTTTGATTAATTGCATGAGACAATCTTCCATGTAAAGCACAAAGATACAAGGGGAGAGGGGTTCATATCGTGCACAAAGGGTCATTCTTATTGCACAAGTTAGTCATGAAACTTTCAAAATCCGAATGCTCGTTTCAAGCTGCCACAAAACGAAAAGGGCAATTATTTTGCTTCAACTCTGGAACCTCGGTTGACATTAAAATCGGTTTATGATCTGATCCCATCTTCTGCAAATGTAATACTTTAGTGGAGTTAAAAACACTATACCAACGGCTATTAGACAAACACTGATCAAACCTCTGACTAAGATTACCCTGCTGCCAAGTATATTGAGGACCATCAAACCCCATATCCAGTAATTCAGCTTGGAAAACAAACTCACCAAAGCTCGGACAAACTCTCGTTCTTCTATGCGAACCTCCCTTCCTCTCAGACGAATTACATATAGCATTGAAATCTTCTATAAGCAAACAAGGAGAATTGTCATCCGGTGTAAGAGCTCGAATTTGATTCCAAACCAACTTCCGAATACTACCATCTGGTCTTGCATAAATAAAAGAGACAAAGAAGCTTGTTGAACTCGACCTGTCAACACAATAACCGTGGACATATTGATTCGAAACCACCAAAAAATCCATTGAAATTATACCTTTCCATAGAATCTAAGTACCTACTAAAATCCCATTAGTTTCGATTATAAAGGAATAATCGAAACCTGATTTGCCGATGAAATCATCCGTCTTAGTTTCACTTACTTTCGGTTCAAGAAGAGCAACAATATCAAGTTTCTGAGCTTTCATTAACATTTTAAAATATCTATTAAACACAAGACCAATAATTCATTGGGTATTCCAAAAGATAGTTATAACCATAGATAAACGGAGATACACTAACGAACCAGGATCAGTTCTGCTGAGCAACACTTGAGTCTCCTTCGAAGGTAGTGTTTTCCCTTCACTGCATTATTCTAGAATTGCCACTGCCTAATTCCCTCAAATCAGGATCTCTCGTATTTGCTCTAGGGCCGTAAACGAGCCGAGTCGAGTTCGAGTATTGCTGAGCCGAGTCGAGCTCGAGTATTGTTAAGCTCGACTTAAACTCGAAAAGTTTAAAATTAGCCTCGACTCGACTCGACTCGAAAACTTGCGAGCTAAAAATTATAAAGCTAAGCTCAGCTCGAACTCGAAATATAATATTGAAACTTGACTCGAACTCGAAAATACTCGAATTCAAAACATTTCAGGAGCTCGATTGAAGCTCGAAACTCGAGCTCGATTGAAGCTCGATTTTGAGATTCAAGATCAATTTAAGCTCGAACTCAAACTTGAATTTGAACCTACAAAAATCTTATATTACATTTAAAAATATATTTTTAAAAATTTATAATTATCAATGATGTATTTTTAATATATTTTTAATAATGTAATTTTCAAAAATCTAAAATTATAATATAACATTTTTTCGAGTAGCTCGCGAACTTTTCGAGTTGAGTATTAAGTAGTTCGTTTTAGCTTGTTAAGAATTCGAGTTGAGTTCGAGCTCGAGTTCATTCGATTCAACTGTTGATCGAGCGTTGACCGAGTCGATCTCAAGTAGCTCAAAATTTGTCTCGTCTCATTTACAACTCTAATTTGCTCTAGGTATAGTTTGGTTGAGCTCACTAGCCATATTAGCAATCCGGCGATTTTCCAAAAAAATCACCATTTTTCTTAAATATATACGTGTCAGACACCCTTTCAGAAAATATTACGGATCTAACACCCTTTACAGAAAGACGTGGGCTACGCACTGCGCCTTACGCTGATGTGGAGCCACGTGGGATAAGGAGTGGCCCATGAACCGCGCCTTACGATACGTGTAAAGACCGAGTGTTAGTTTCGTAATTTTTTAAAATGGTGCTTAATATGCAATTAATTTTTGTTAGGGTAATTTTTGTGTAAAACGTCAATTTTTTTAATTTATTTTTTTGTTTGCAAAAACTTTTTGCATTAAAATCTTTAAATCTTCTTTTGCAAATTATTTTATAATTCGATAAATTTTGATATTTGCATGAAATTACACAATATGTATAATCTAGTATAGGAAAACTTTGAGGGTAAATAATTTAAAATATGAATAATTTTATAAAAGTTTTATAACTAGCATTTCTTTTACAAAATAATGATGATGATAATAAGAAATATTTTATAATTTAAAAAATTATAAATTTCATATATTTTTGAAAAATTTATTGACTTTTAAAATTATTTGTTTAAAAATATAAAAAATATTAAAATAAATTTTTAATTACAATTGAGGGATCAAATGAATTATTATTTATTAATTATTATTTTCTAACAACAGATAATAATGTTTATTCATTTTTAATAAAATTAGAATTTAATATTTATTTTATATTTTTTAAAATTAATATTAGAAAGAATATTTTAAATATATAGGTGATATTTTTTATCTTTACATTCTTTTTTATTGAATTTTATTCGTTTTTAATTCTTTTTTTATTGTATTTTTATTGAATTTTAAATATATGAGTTATAATTCAAATTAATCATTTATTCTGCTTTTTTTTCAAATTAATTAATAAAAATTATGGTAAAATGTTTCTAAAAGAAAAGTATAAATAAATACATGAAAATCTAAAGATTTTCTGTTGAACTATGTTTTGATATAACAATTTAAGGCAAAATGGTTTTTTGACTTGAATTGAATTTACAAAATGTTTTTAGACTTAATTGAATTTATTCAAAGTTTTAAAAGGTTTCAAAAATAATTCAAAGTCCATTAAATTCGGATTTGAGCCAAAATGCTAAAGGGTGTCAAAGTGCATCCATGCACCCCTACAGTGCATCGATGCACCATGAAGTGCATCCATGCACTCAAACACCGAATGCAATTAGTGCATCGATGCATCATTCTTACATCGATGCATCAAGGATGTGCATCGATGCATCCTGTTGTGTATCCATGCACGAAGGCTGCAACGGCTAGTAACGACTAGTTTATTTGAATTTAATGTAGGGTAATCGATGCACCTTGATAGTGCACCGATGCACCATGTTATGGGCAGCCTTTTTGAGTAGAAAAATCATCCCTAAACGGCTCCAAAACATCCCCAACGGCTATATACAACATCAAACACATTCCAAGCTATAAATACAAGCTAAGGACACTTGAAGAAGTAAGAGAACAACTATCCAAGCAATCAAACACAAGAGAATAGTTTTTCATTCTTATTTCATCTTTCTCTTGTAAATATTTTGTTCTTGTGAGCTCAATCTTGTAAACACCTACCTTAGAGAGGTTTTTTTGTTTACTTATTTTATCCTTTTGTAAAGGGGAAAGGTTCTAGCTTATCCCGTGTAAAAGCTAGGGAAAGATTCTAGTTTAGCCCGGAAAAACTAGGGAGTTGTAAGATTATCTCTTTGTCCTCAAAAGAAAGAACAAATTACTGAATTTGTTGGAAAATCCTTGGTGAGGAGCTAAGGTAGTGGACGTAGACTTTGGTTAAGAAAGTCGAACCACCATAAATCGCTATGAAATTCTCTATCTTTCAATCTCCTTACTCCCTAAATACAAAACCGTTTCGACCCCTCTCTGCAAACCGTTCCGGTTGTCGAATCGAGCTTCCGAAAATCCCAACATTTTCCTTTCTTTTATGTTACTCTCTAAACTTGTAACAAAATTCAATAAAAAAGAATGTAAAGCAAAAAAATATCATCTATATATTTAAAATATTCTTTCTAATATTAATTTTAAAAAATATTAAAAAAATATTAAATTTTAATTTTATTAAAAATAAATAAACATTATTAACTGTTGTTAAAAAATAATAATTAATGAATAATAATTCATTTGATCCCTCAATTATAATTAAAAGTTTATTTTAACATTTTTTATATTTTTAAACAATTAATTTTAAAAGTCAATAAATTTTTCTAAAATATATGAAATTTATAATTTTTTAAATTATAAAATATTTCTTATCATCATCATCATTTTGTAAAAAAAAATACTAGTTATAAAACTTTTATAAAATTATTCATATTTTAAATTACTTACCATCAAAGTTTTCCTATACTAGATTATACATATTGTGTAATTTCATTTAAAAATCAAAATTTGTCGAGTTATAAAATAATTTACAAAAAAAATATTTAAAGATTTTAATGTAGAAAGTTTTTTTGCACACACAAAAAATAAATAAAAAGTTGACGTTTTACATAAAAATTACTCTAGCAGAAATTAATTAAATATTAGACACTATTTTAAAAAAATTACGAAACTAACACTTTATCTTTTTCACACGTATCATAAGATGCATGACCGTACCTTTTTAAAAGAGTGTTAAATCCGTAATATTTTTTTTTTTTGAAAGGGTGCCCCATACATATTTAAGAAAAAAGTGATTTTTCAGAAAAATCACCTAGCATGCTAGGATCAGTTTGGTCGGTCATTTCTCTTCTTTCTTCTTAGCTATGACCCCTCTTTTGATGGGGCCTTTAGCTACTGCCGCATTCTTGATACCAATTTTTAAGTTTGGTCCATGACCAGCTTTTGGTGGATTCCTGTCATTTCTCTCACGTAGCACACCCCCACGGCTCTCATCCACAATCTGTATAGTTGTGTGATTCCCCACGGTCAAATCAGTTTGAACTTTCACTATTTTCTCCTTTGCAGCAATCATAACTATCTCTTTATTTACTTCCTGTTCTTCTCGGTCACCTCAGTAATCCTCCTCGATGCTTCATTTGGTTCCACAACCTTGAGCTGAGTCATTGTTCCACTGCTAGAAGGGTCCATAGGTCGACCCTTTTCCCCTTCCAACTGACACTCGTCCTTCCTCACTTTCTTTCCTTTATTTACTACATTGTGTTCCATATTAACATGCTCTTCCACAGCATTTGTTGCTGCCAAAGCATCAAAACGCGACCCACTTATTACCTCTGTTCCTATCTGCTTCGACAGAGTTACCCACTTTCTTGTTTGATGATGCCTTCTTTCTTTTGTTAACCACTTGCATCCGTGGTCCGTAAGGCTCATTATGAGTCGGTTTCTGTTTAAATTTTGAAAAACCGTTTATTTCGATTCGGTTCAATTTTTAATAAAAAATCGAACCGAACCGAACCAAATACACCCCTACCAGATATGACCCTATGATAATATTCATCCAAGCAAAATGAATGAGGAAGTACTCATTATGCAAACCAACTACTTGTAACTCACCAGACGACTTCCATAACAATTGTATACGGTTTAACAATCTGTAGCCGATCGACTTTCCCAGGAGCCGCATGATCATAGACTTTGACGATTTTTCGTCTATGGATCGATGTATCCACTCAGAAAAGCTGATATCCGGCACTCCTCCTCCTATATCAATTCGAACATCCTCCGAAAGCAACTCTACATCTAAATCCGAAACAGAATTAACCTTTTGGTTCACTCCACTTTGACTTGTAACTATGTCCCTAAAAGATACTTTGTTCGTATTCTGAGTAGTCCCCTCTTCTAGCATATCCCTCATGACTTCATCAGGATCTTGTGAATTCAAGCCAGTCGAATCCTTCTCCATGATTGTAACCAAATTCTCATTATTCCTTGGTTTTTTCCAGTCGCAAATCTTCCGCCGGGATCGCATGTCATGTCCGCTCCAGGGAAGTCGTTGTGTTGACAAGGCTCAGGCCATCCAGCAGCTAACCATTCAGGGCAACCACAAAATTACCATTAGGGTTCCCTACAGTTTCGGAAGGAATCTCAGAGAGAGAAAGATTTCATATCTTTAATATAACTGATTCATTTGTTTCATTTATGTTTTTTATTTCTTAATTTAATAATTTTAAATTTATTTTGAAAATAATAATACAAATAATCAATTACATATACAAATATTTTAAAAATGATTTAGCTTATAACATTTTGTCTTAATTTTAATTTTAAAAAATTTAAAGTTTAGAGAATTTTTAGTTTAACCCAAAACGACTAAAATAGCTTAAGAAGTAATAACATGTGTCCGAGTTTACATAAACAAGTTCTGTGAGCCAATCACATTGCAGAAACCAAATCAAAAAATGAAGAACAACAAAAAAGGAAAATCCCAAATTAGTTGGACTTTCTGTCTCATTTGCTTGCTACCCTCTGCGTATTGGGTTCTCTGTCTCATCTCTTCAATCATATTTTTCTTTTCTTTTTTTAATGTTATTTTGAAGTGAATGTTATTATTAGTATTATTTTTGTTTTATAAGTGCAGGTAGGTAAGACTGTAAGAGGAAAGATCAGTTTTTTCGTTTTTAAATTTGGATACTTGTGTGTGGTATTTGAGAGGATCCATGGCTGCACCACCTGCTAGAGCTCGGGCTGATTATGATTATCTCATTAAACTTCTTTTGATTGGCGATAGTGGTAAGCTCTCTTCTTTTCTTTTTTAGGTTCCTGGGTAAAAGAATAATTTTTATTGTCACACCATTGAAAAATGGAACATGGGTATTGGAAAAACTCTGATCTTCTGTTATTTCTTAATTGTTGACGTCCTTTTGTTGAATTTCTTAATTGTACTCTTTGATGTGGAATCTTGATGCCAAGACATGCATCTGGATCATTGTTGTGCTGTGTCATGAAAAACTTGGTGGGAAGCTTTGCAATATGATTCGAATCTGATGCGGAGTAGGAAATAGAATTGTTTTTGTTGAAGAGGCACGCTGTGTAATCTGTATGGCTTGGCTTACAAGTTAAAGAGAACGATCATGTGATCTCATGTTTGGGCTTGAATTTTACATAGCTTTAAATATTTTTCCCGACTGATTTTCGCATTTGAATCTATGCAGGGGTGGGGAAGAGTTGTCTGCTTTTACGTTTTTCTGATGGTTCCTTTACTACTAGTTTCATAACGACCATCGGGTTTGTATTCCTGGAAACTCCTGTCAGTGACTTGTCCAAAGTTATTTCCATGTATTTGCACCATTTGGTTACTTCCAATGAAACTGCAGCGTTTTAGGGATGGAATGGAGTTCATAATTATTGTAATCTAAGTTTTCAATTTATCTGTCCTGGACAATACCTTGGTAATTCGTATTCAACTTGAAAATTTGTACACACCCTTAAAGATGGTGCTCAATGAACTATTTACAGCAGTAGTCTCTAATTCTTTCACTCATTTTCTCAGTACTCCACATTATATATTGGTTGAGGCATCTTTTCAGCTGATTCTCTGAGATTTAAAAAGTTTGGTAACTTTATGGAACGTTTTCTCTTGTTGACTGTTCTATTTTCCTTGACAGCATCGATTTCAAAATAAGAACGATCGAGCTTGATGGTAAGAGAGTCAAATTGCAAATCTGGGATACAGCTGGTCAAGAGCGATTTCGAACTATTACAACAGGTGTGTTTAAGCTTTTTCTGGCTGGCTTTTTTATTTTATTTTCAAACTATTACGACAGGACCATTAAGCTTGATGTCTGACTTTGCTGATGAATCATGCTTCTGCAGCATACTACCGTGGAGCTATGGGGATTTTGCTGGTTTATGATGTTACTGATGAGTCATCTTTCAATAGTAATGTTCCGGCTTTATTAATTCTGTTTTTGGCATATAGGTGACATTGTTAATTTATGGATTGATAAGCCATTGTTGTTGGATGATTTCCATCATTTTTATGCTCATCTGCTACCTTGAGTTAGGCAGTGAAATTGGTCTGTAGTTGATCCTCCTCATCACTGCTTTTGTCGTGATGGCTTAGGGTTTCTTTCTGTTGGTATGGAGTTTCTTACAGTGGATCCTACATCTATTGCGAGTCTTATAGAGCCAACTTCTGTTCATGTACAGATATTAGGAATTGGATTCGCAATATCGAACAACATGCTTCAGACAATGTCAACAAGTTACTGGTCGGAAACAAGGCTGACATGGATGAGAGCAAAAGGGTAGGATTTTCCCTTTTTGATTATTTAGAAAAATTGCTTATCTTGTTTGTATTGGTGGTTAGATTATCAGTTCAATCTATCCCGAGGCAACCCCTTATTCGTCTTATATATACACATGAACCAGACACATTTATCGAGTAATAATCAGAATTAATCTCCTCTTTCGCAGGCTGTGCCAACCTCAAAGGGTCAAGCTCTTGCTGATGAGTATGGTATCAAGTTTTTCGAAACTGTAAGTCGCACGTTAGCTGCCGACTGGATCTTTTCTTTTTTTAATGCTATTGATCATTTCTTTGGATACTATTGGAACAATGTAATTCTGCAGAGTGCAAAGACGAATTTGAATGTGGAGGAGGTTTTCTTTTCGATAGCCAGCGACATTAAGCAAAGGCTTACAGAATCTGATAATAAGGCTGAGGTATTCTCTCTTCTGAATGTATATTTTTTCTTTATTCACCTTGATTCTTCCTTCTACTGCCTTGTCAAAATGATGGATGCCTTGTTTTTGTGGTTACAGCCAACCGCAATCAAAATCAATAAGAATGACCCTGGAGCAAGCAGAGCTCAAGTTGCTCAAAAGTCGAACTGCTGCGGGTAGTAATGGGGTTAAAAAGGGTATGCAGATTCAAAATGGAAGGTTCAGCTTCACAGTTGCTCTAACGTAAAACTAATCGTTCATGTATTTATCTCTTATTTTCTTTCCAGCTGCCAGGATTAGCTCGTTAAAGGCAGTTCCTTTTCTTTTTCATTTAATGTTGTGGAATTTTATCTCTTTAATCTCCTTGAACTCAAACAACCCTTGATATGTACTTGTCTTGTGTATATAGATAATCCGAATTCATGTTTCGGTACAAAGGTCTTAACCTAAGTAGAGTGGTAGAGATTCGAAATGTCAGGATTCAAACTCCAAACCTAAGTAGAGTGGTAGAGATTCGAAATGTCAGGATTCAAACTCCAAATCTTCTTAATAACACCCCTAAATCGAGTTAAGCCTAGGAGTTGTTAGTCCACTCATGTAATATGTAATCCCATGATCTAATATGCCTACGTTGTTTGGAAATGTCATTATCCAGCTGAGGTGAGAACATTTTTATGTTTAGAACTCTCAAGTCATGAGCTTCAATGATTTGAACCCTAGATTAAGATAGGTCTCTGACACTTGGCCTGAAGGGTTGGTGCCCTTGGGTTCAATGTCACCTGCTTCGACCATATGTATGAAATACAAGTACTAAAGAACATATATAAATAACCTCAAACTTGACTCCATGACATCCCTTCCCTCATCCTTAGATTATGTATGACATAAGAGCCTGAGGCGATATAGTGTAACCAGAATACCAAACTTTACATAAACGTCCATTCAATCAAAAGTCTTGCAAGCTTAGAAGAAGATTTCATCCTTCTCGTGTATAGGACCAACTGTTCGACGAAAGAGCCCAAGTATGTACTAATGGGATTCAGTCATTGAATAAAATACAACACATTAATCTACATTCTTATACTACCACACAAATTAGTAGATAATAAGTCGGTGTTACAGCCACTCCATCAAAACATCAAGTTTGTTTATTCCTCCGAGGAAAATTGGGCAGGGGGTCTTGTTGGTTGGTCCATGGCGGCAGAATCAACTGATCCATCTCACTCGGAGAAGAAAAGACATATAATAGCAAAGACTTGGACAACTCTAATGCATACTAGCACGGGAAGTGTGGACTATTCGTATCATGAGAATAATCTCCTTTAATGCATATTCTTTGGCATCACTATTCAACCAAGGCTACTTATCACTAAACTTTTGCATATTATGCCGACTTCTATATCTGGGCACAAATGCCACTCCGGTTGAGAGCATATTGGATATAATGCAACCTTGGCAGGATATCGTACCTGGTTGCACTAGTTTTCCATAAAGAAATGGAGAACAGAATTACAAGGTCGACAGGGACACAGATTCAGCTACTCTATTTCAATTGCATGCATTCAGAAAAGTTAGATTCTACTCAAAATATAAATGTCTCATTTCGAAAATTTTGGAAACCCATGATGTCTGTTAGCATCCATCTGTTCAGCTTAATTAAATCCCAAAACATGTATAAGATACATACTCCTCCTATGCACAAATCTGATTAGCCTCACAAGCTTTGCAAGGCAAAGTCTTCATCTCAAGATGACACAGTAGCATCAACCTTTCCATAGATACGCTGAAGTTCACGGGTCGCAGCTTGATATGAAGCTGAGAAACAAAAGAAGAAAACCGAGTAAGAGAAGTTACGAAATAAACCTTTCATGTATGCATCAGGTTCACAACTACATTACCTTTCCAGATGCGAAAGTTCTTCTGATTAATTTGGGATCCTGTCACATTTTGAATTACATCAAAAAGCATCTCCTGCGGAGTGTTTTTGAGCTCCTGAACAACTGCATAGATGGTCTTTCCATTCTCAAAGTAAATATGATTATTGGGGTGCTTGGTCTTGCAATTAGCATGGCACTCAAACTCATATGCATTCAAAGCCTGCATATAAATTTCGAATCATGGGGCAATGATACCCGGGTTTAATAATCTCATCCTCTTCTCAATACTCTGTAGCTGGGGAAAGGGGAAGGGATCCAGAAGCTTTGCGACAATGAACATTTTTGGTTGGCTACTTAAAAAATGAAAAGCAGATGACTGTTTGAGTTGCTTACTTTTTCAAAATTACAATCTTTGCAGCCACACATATACCCAGTCCCTTGTATATACCCTTTAAGGTTTTTCTGCAAAGGAAAAATTTAGCTTACATGATTTAAATTCCATTGGTGAAAAGTTAAGCACAGGAAATAACTCACCTCCCGTGACCATGAAACATACTTCACAGCAACCCCGTCAAGCATACCAGTTGACAACAAACTTTTGACATTGGAAGGGAAATTGTTGGGAGAAACATTTTTAGCTATCTTTGGTTCTTTATGCTTTGGGTTGGTATCAGTTCTAGGAATACTTTTAGGGGCACTGTTTACGTTTAATTCTGGATTCGACTGAACTAACTGTTGCTGGCTAGGCAATTCTGAAGCTTGTACTGGATTCTGATTATTCATCAATAAGTTATAGCCACTAATAATACTGCCAGAAGGATTTGTCTCAGATTCATCAGCCCCAAAAGATATGGTATTGATCTCACCCTTGTAGTTTTGATGAATGGATAGAATACTGGACTCTCCTTTACCTTGTGTAGGAGTGATTGTTGCGATGTTACACTCTGCCATATGATAGGAAGGTTGCATTGGTATATTATCATCTTCCTTATCAAAAGAGGGGGCCGTTGAAATTAAATTGGCAAAGGAAGGGCTCAAAGAAGCTAAATTGGGGTCTCCTTTCTCATATGATTGCCCCATTGATATAAAATTGCCATCCTCCTTGTCAAAAGTTTGACACATCGACAAGATACTCTCATTTCCCTTGTCGTAATTATGCCCCACTGATATGAAATCAGCATCTCTCTTGTTAAAGGTGTGCCCCATTGAAATAAAATCGGCATCTGCCTTTGTAAATGTGGCACCCATTGAGATGGAATTTTCATCCCCACTACCATAAGTTGGGTCCAGCGATATATCGTTGTTACCACTTGTACTGTAAACAGTAGACATTGAAACTGTGCTATTAACTCCTATACTGTAGGGGTGTCCCACTAAAGCTGGCATGCCATTGTTTGAATCCTTAACTTGGTTAACTTTAACTTTCCTTATTCCACCAAAACTGAGACACGGGGCATCGCCAACAGTATGAGACATGGATAAACCCGATGAACTATTGATGTATCGATCTTCAAAATCCTTTCTTCTCACATCCATATTTCCACTGTCAACAGAAGAAATGTTGCTATCAACAAAGTTGACAGTTCGCATGGGCTCAGATCCAAATAGGCAATCACTGAATTGGCCAGAAACTGACTGAAAACTGGAAGCATTGTGCCATGGAGAAACATTGATGTCTGCAATTCCTGAAACAGGTTGGATGTTAACTGATTCTATAGCTTGCTTCTTGTTGCTTAACAATTCTGGTGCAGCAGCATCCATAAACCATTGATGAGCACGCTTTGATTCAGATCTGGAAGAATTATTATAATGCACCTCTCCATTAGTTGGACATGTACCATCTCTTGGCGTCCAAAAACCTTTTTTCTGGAAAGACAGCCAAAATCAATAAAACAGAGAATCAAAGCAGAGGCATTTATTATCAAAAGATAACAAATAGGCTAACTATACAATAATTCTTATTGGGAACTTTATTGGTATAGAGGCAACTTTAGATTCATGTGATTTCTTATGGGATAAAGTTTTTCATCAGAGTATTTGGATCAAAAGTAAGACATTCAAATGAGAAGGACAGAATAACACTAACAAATATTCTATAGTAATGGAATGCTGAATATAGTAAATAAAATACCCTGCAAGTTAGAAAGTCATTACCAACCCCGCAAGCTGCAACATTGAAACAGTTACTTCTATTTTCTTTTTCCTTATATCTTGATATGTTATCTAAATATTTTAGCAAGCGGATACAAGGAAAGTACAGGAGTAATATGTGACAGACAAGTAGCACGTTCATGGCTAGGCGTTTGGTCATAAGAATGAAGATGAAATGTTGACAAGTACTTACCCAAAAAAAAGGACATATATTAATACAATAATCGCTTTATTTACAGATATCATGGATATATGCACCAGATCACAGAATTAAAATGAGAACCATTTGAAGTTTTGAAAAGCACGTACAATGTCCTATTTATCATATGTTATTTCATTTACGTGTTTGTCCGATGATGATGGTCGATAAAAAAGAAAAAAGAAAAGAGATCACTTTTTTATGGTTGGTCTTGGTCAAGACATCAAAAAGGAAACTTATTTATATTTATAAAAGGTGTTGTTTTGTATAATTTCATTACATTTATAATGTATTGTTAGTTCATGTATTCCATCTCGAAATTTGAAGAAAATTTGAGTTAATATATTTGATCATGTTTAAGTCTATAGTAACGACAAATATCTTTTACATAAAGTGATAAAACATACTCAAAAGGAAATCTGTCCTGTCTGTTTTAGAAGGATATTACTTCACTTTAAACGGATAATTGACACTCACACCATTGTTCAATGCATATCAAAAGGGAAACATGCAGAAAAAACAGGAGCTGGTAAAGGCAAGTGGTTTCAATCAGCATGTCAATATAAGTAGCAGGGACTGCATGTAAGATAGTAAAAAAATTGTTTAACTTTAACCCAATATATATCACCATGTCTACATATCTGAGGCACATTACCATCTGCATTGCTTTCATTAAGAATTTAAATCCTCAAGTTTCAACATAATGAAACCTAACATGAAATCATTATACACGTATATCTATGGTACATGATCATCATGTTTGACATTTAATTTACTCAAAAATCTGACATCAGAAAACCTAGTATAAGTCACAATATTTTTAAATCTAAGACATCTTGCCTTTGTAATTACTTTTAGTAAGACATTTGAAGTCCTAAATTTCAACATAATGGAACCTCACAAAATTCACCTTTATCTTCACACATAAGGCACGTAGCATTTAAGCTCAGATGTTAACGTAAATCAGCAACATTGGCATCAATGTGCTACTCGTATAGTACAGCAGGGTATATTACAAAATCTGAATTCCCCAAATCTGCTAAAAGATGGAACATAAAGTTGATTGTAACATATGCATCTCTAAGACATTTTATCAGTAACAACTACTTTTAGTAAGACAATTAAATTACTTACAGCTCGGAATAATGGAATCTAACATTAATCGTCATAATCAAGTGTCTGAAGAAGCATGAGATGATAATACATCCAAAGTCTTTAAAGTTTCGACAGAAAGGAACCAAATACAAATCAGCATGCCCATATTTAAGGCAAACAATCATTGAGATTACTGTTTTAATAGAATATTCAATTTCCTCAAACTTCTTCATACTTTAACCTAACATAAATCACCACACATGCATATTTAAAGCACAAAATCATCTTGATTCCATTCATTTATACATTTAAACTTCTCGTACCGAATCTTTAATGATAATTGAAAAGTTACATTGAACTAATAATATTCACCCTAGCGAGACAAATTAAAAATTCTCCAATTAAGTTCTTTAATTAATTTTCAAACAATAATCAATCAAACAAAAATCAAAATTGATGCAAGAAAACCAAACAAAAAGTGAAATCTTTTTTTTAACCCTGAAAATGAAAAAAAAAAGAGGAAAAGGAAATTCAAAATCATTAACAAGAAAGAGCCAGAACTTAAACAAAACACTTGCATGCAATAATAGGAGCTTCTGTAAGTGCTAGGCTCGTACCATTTCTCCCCAATCTTGCAGCTCAATGAGTTAGTTAGTCACTCACTTGCAATTGAACACGCCTTCGATCAATAAAAAAAGAAGCTTGTTTCACCTTCCATAAAAACCTTAAGAAGATCAAAGGGAAAAAATCAATTAATCAAATCAAATCAAAGTTCAATCACAAATTCCGTATGCATTAATCCAAAAAGTAACATTTATAATATTTAGAAACGATATCTTATGAATTTTCTCCGTTTTCCTCAGTATTTTACAGACGATAATTTAAACAGGTTATTCCGAGCAATGGCGCGAACTAAAATCTAAAAATGAAAATAGTTGAGGGCGCTTATAAATAATACCTTTCCCGGAAAGATCGCCGGTTAGGATTCCCGGCGATAACTTGCCGGAGATAATCAAATTTCCTCTATAAAATGATTTAATTTCTTTTTCCTCCAACTACTTTGAAGGAAAGCAGTCGCAGTATATACACTGAGAAAGCAACTGGGAGAACTTTCGATCCCTTAGATAGTGGGAAGAAAAAGAATATATAATCTGCACCAGCGCAGTGTATTAAATTTCAGGCATTTTAATCTTGACCGTATACCTGGCAGTAGATTACAAAGTGGGTTCCACTTGAGAATGAGAGGGTATCGTAACCGTTAAATTTGGCCTCCACACCTGGTTGGACTTTGTATGGAAACCTATTGAATTGGAGCGGTAAATTCTCTGCGGTTAAGGGTAGGGAAAGAAAACTGACATGTACACTCGGACCTATATGATCTTGCCAAATCATCTTTGTATGTTTGATGCTTTGATTAATTTCACTAAGATATCCCAGGAACACGAGAAATCATTTCATGATTTGACTCACCACGTTAACTTATGGTATCATAAAATTCATCTATTTTAAAGTAATTTTTAAATAAATACATACTTATTTATTATTAATTTAAAATATAAGATAATATTTATTTAAAGATAACTCTCATTCATTTGACATTGATAATTGAACACTCACACTTTCAGTATTATTGTTGCTCAAACTCGGGATCTCAATGGATAACAACGATTTTTTGACTACTAATGTCGTTTAGTTCATGCTACACTCTTTATTTACATGTAGGAAAGAGATGACAATTCACCTTAGAAAAAATAAGATATATAAATTGTATTGGTTAGAACCATAAATAACATAGGAAGCCAAGTCCATCTAATAATTTTTTTCGAAGACAATAGTTGGTCAACCGTAGGGGTAGGAGGTAAATATCAAACTAATGGTGGTTTAGTTAACTTTAATTAAGATGTAATTAATACTTCCATAAAAGCTTGCCACAAAGGTTTGGAATTTTTTAGGTGGAGATAGAGTTGATTAACTCACTTCGTAAAAACATAAAAATTAAAATTAGGTTAGGCATAAAGTATAATATACCTAAATTAATATATATGTATATATATATATATATATATATATATATATATATATATATATATATATTTTTTTGTTTATTTGATAGAAATCTATAAAATATTATTTGTACGAATAATTATACGGTATCCATATAAAGGAGATTTTCGGTTCGACTTTAATGAGATTAATTGCTATAGCCTAATGCATGTGGTATCCTTCAATTGTTTAGCGGCAAAACTTCACAAATTTCTTACTGATGAATCAAGAAGTCCATCAACATAACCAAAACCTCAAGCAACCTTTACTAATCATTCAATGCATCGTTGACCAATTTTTATTTTTTTTAATATATCCAATATTAAATTTTTAATCAAAACACTAAATCAAATTATAATTTAAATTCAATTCTTAATTCTTCAAGTTATTAAACACTTGAATTTCATTATGTGTAAACCTTGTTTAAAAAATTCTAATTTGAATCGAATATATTTTTAAAAAATAAACTAAAATCTCAAAGTTCATGGTTAAGAGAATTATTCTTATTTGAGTCTAAATAATTTAAAATATATTTTATATAATATCTAAACTATTGAGATCTTTACGTTCATAAACTAAAAGATAATACATTTTTAAACATACTCAAACTCACATATTACAACAATATTATCAGAAAATTATATCTATGAAGAACCCACCAAGCAATTATATATAGAGAAAATAATCTCAGTGACAAAAAATGTCTTATAATATACGATTTTAACCAACTTTTTTTGGATTTGCCAAAATGACAAACTAAATCGCAATGCGATCGATAATTCGCAACGTGATCTCCGGTATCGCAAATCAGTTTCCAGATTCGCAACGCGAACTTCGACTATCGCATTGCGATTTACATATTCGCATTGCGATAGTCCAAGTTCGCGTTGCGATTTATTCCAAGTTCGTTGCGATAGTCGAAGTTCGCGTTGCGATTTATTCCAAATTCGTTGCGATAGTAGAAGTTCGCGTTGCGATTTATTCCAAGTTCGTTGCGATAGTCCAAAATCGCAACGACGGTATTGCATTTGTTTCTTAAGAATTTTCTCTAAAAAGATAGTATTCGCGCGGACGTGTAGAAGACACGTATTACCACGACCACGACCACGACCACGACCACGACCCGACCCGACCCGACCCGACCCGAGACGAGACAGACGGCGGCGGCGGCGGCGCGCGAGAGTCCCCCTTGTTCTCTATCACTCAACAAGGAAGTGTGAAAGCCAAGCCTTAAATACCATTCCCAATAGTATTTCCAATACTATGTGGGATTGACCATTACCAACACTTGTTCCTAATACTATGTGGGATTGAGCCTTAAATAGTGATATTATTTTTGAATGTTTTGCTTAAAATTACAATAATCGCGATTGATTGTAAATTGACATTTAATTATGACATATTTAATCGTATAATACTAATGCAATTGGTTGTTGATTCAGTTGTTTTAAGGTGCATGATTGTTAATTGTTTCCTGAATAATCACATTGTATTGAAAACAAGTGTAATGCTCAATCCCACATAGTATTGGAAACACTATTGGGAATGATATTTAAGGCTTGGCTTTCCCACTTCCTTGTTGAGTGATAGAGAACAAGGGGACTCTCGCGCGCCGCCGCCGCCGCCTATTGAAACACGGTTAACTTAATTATAAATATAAAAAAATTCACTATCGTGTCAATTAATTATTATTTTTAATTATAACACAAATTTACAAAACTTTTATTTTCTATGGAGGTGGAAAGCCACCTATTGAAACACGGTTAACTTAATTTCTCCTAATTTTTTGTGGTTAACTAAATTTCATTTGGATTTGATTGAATATATAATAACATGTAACCAACATAAAGAGAGAAGCCATAATAATTTTTTATTGAAAATTTTATTTTTATCGGTGTATTATTTTTTTTATTTTTTATAGAATGTTGTTGTTGTCATCAGTATTTTTTATTGTCTTTTTCTTTTATTATATCATATCTCTATTTTCTTTTTCTTTTTCTTTTTCTTAATAAGTATACATGCATGACATGTTTCTATGGTTTTCAAAACTGGATCGGTCAACGAATCGGCCGTGTTACTGGTTCACTGGTTCAACCGGTCGAACCGATCAGACCGGTCGAAAGAACCGGACGACGTCATAATTAATTAATTATTTAAAAAATTTAAATAAAAATATAAAAAAACATTTAATAAAAACAGTTTTTTATATCACAAGTCATATTCAAAGCAAGTTATAACATATATAAGTTAAAAACCATAAAATCAAGTGAAACAAAATTATTCAAATCAACTACAACATAATATTTAAGGTAAAACATATTAAATAATAAATATAATTATATAACTATAATCAAAAAATAAATTTGGGGCTAAAAAATCATAATAAATGATGTAGTTTGGTTTAATTTTTTTTTTAAATCCCACATGGTTAAGAAACATAGAAGAGCATCACAAAAGTCTGAAGAGTAAAAATATGAAAACAAAACAATCCGACATGGCTAAGAAACATAGAAGAGCATCCTAACTTAAATAATAGAGGTAATTTGACATTCAAAATCATGGAGTCTTTTGGTGAGCACAGAGCAAACTATTCTTTCGCTTCAATCGAGCTCGAATTTTAGGCTTCAATCGAGCTTTTAAAACATTTTTTAGTTTGAGGTTTTTTTAGTTCAAGTTTCAATATTATATTTCAAGTTCGAGTTGAACTTGATAATTTTTAGCTCGTGAGTTTTTGAGTCGAGTTGAGCTTACTTTTAAAGTTTTCGAGTTCAACTCGGCTCGTTTAACAAACGATGTCATTCGATTTAATATTTTTTAGAAAAAAAAAACAAAACCGGATTTCAACCGGTTCACGGTCCGGTCCGGTTCAACGGTTCACAGCCGGTTCAACGGTTCCTTCCGGTTCACTAGTAGCGGTTTAACCGGTGTAGAATGAACCAAACCAGGCAGCGGTTCCTGGTTGAACCGGCCGGTCCGATCCAATTTTCAAAACACTGCGTGTTTCTTTATGTCTTTTGACATGTTTTTGTCGTTGTCTATCCCTTTTTTTCATATATCTTTTTTTAAGGGTTGATTTGATATCACTATGACTAGTCAAAATAATACTTATTTAATCTCATTAATATTTGAATATTGGTTTGTGTTAACATTTACTGTTTCCACTTGATGATTATTATTTAAAATATATTTCATTTAGAATGAAATCGAAATATAAAGATGTATGCTACTGATTTCTATATGTAAATAAATTAACAAATATATACAATAATAATTAATAATATAGTTTATAAGAAAAAATTTATTGTTGGAGCTGCCTTGCCAAACAATCCCAAATCATTCTCCAAAGGAGTAAAGTTCAAATCCAAACACAAAACTCTTCTGCTATTAGAGTTCTTCACAATCGGCGACACCATCACCGTTTCACCAGACGAATTCAAAGAACCATGCTGGTTTTCACTCGCAACGCCCCTATGCCTCCTCATATGTCCGCCCAACGCTTGCCCGATCGCAAACTCAAGCCCGCAAATCGAGCACTCGTGCGTCTTAGGCTTAATTGGCGATGGTTGATTCTCGCCGTCCGCTTCCCCCAACTTAAGCTTCTTATGACTGGCCCGATGGCCTCCTAGAGCTTGGAACGATTGAAACTGCCGGTTACACGTTTTGCACTCGAAAATCCGAGTCGGGATAATATTGGTCTCGGTTTGTTCGTACCCGATTCCTCCTTGTGAAAGGAGCATCAAACAATTTGCCAAAGCTATATTATTCTCCACTTCTCTGTTGAGAAAGCTTCGCTTCATCTTTTTTTTTTTTTTTTGGTATGGTGTGAAAATATCAGTTTGTTTGGGTATTTGATTTTGATTTACTTTTCAGAGGAAAAGAAAGTGAAATAGGACTTCGAGGTAAGGTGAGGTTTGATATATTTATAGGTTGGTTTTTAGGCAAGATGGGAAGTTTTGACTTTTTATAGTTGACTTATTGGAATGACTTTTGTGCCCTTACTATTTGTCTGCTAAGGCAATCAAGTATTGGGGATTTTTGGAATAAAAGATTGGACTGGCGGGTGGAGGGATTGGATCATTGGATGTGAAATCAGTTCGACTCGTGTACGCGTCAGCATGACCGAGTAGCTGAGCCAAGCAAGCATCCTGAGTTGAAAGTCCTCGTTAGAATCTTCAATCGTCTAGAAGATTCTAATTTTCTCAGAAAAATATGGTGACTAATCAAACGGAATGACATCTTTCCACGTGGACTATAAGCTTTTTAAGTTTCTGGGCGGCAGGCGCGGCGGCTTATTGTTGGTTGTATAATTTTACTTACACTTTCGTTTTCATGTGAACGTACGCCAAGAGAGTCGAGTAGGGCTGTAAATGAGATGAGACAGATCGCGAGCTACTCGAGATTGACTCAGTCAAGGCTCGATAAATACTCGGATCGAATGGACTCGACTCGAACTTGATCTCGACTCGAATTCTTAACGAGCCGAAACGAGCTACTTGATACTCGACTCGAAAAGCTCGTGAGTAGCTCGAAAATATAATATATTAAGATTTTATTTTTAAAAAAATAATTATTAATAATATTAACATTTATGTGTTGATTTTTTTTTTTAAAAAGACAATAAGACTTTCATATATTTAAGGTTCATGTTCGAGTTTGAGTTTGAGGATTCGATCTTATTAAGTTTAAGATTTTTTTTTTCATTTCGAGCTGCTCACGAGGTTCAGTTCAGGATTTCGAGTTCGAGTCGAGCTTAAAAATTTTAAGCTCACGAGTTTTCGAGTCGAGTCGAGCTCCATTTCAGAGTTTTCGAGTCGAGCTCAGCAATACTCGAGCTCGACTCGGCTCGTTTACACCCCTAGAGTCGAGGATAGAGTTAAACACATTGTTTTGAAAATCGGACCGGACCGGCCGATTCAACCGGGAATCGTGTGTTAGTCCGATTTAATCTAAACCGGTTGAACCACTTTTAGTGAATCGGCCAGAACCGCTGAACCGTTCGAACCGAACCGGCTGAAAACCGAAAAAAACCAGAAATTTTGTTTTTTTTTCTTAAAAAAAATTAAACCAAACAACGTCGTTTGTTAAACGAGCCAAGTCGAACTCGAGTATTGTTGAGCTCGACTCGAACTTGAAAACTTTAAAAGTAAGCTCAACTCGACTCAAACTCACAAGCTAAAAATTATCAAGTTCAACTCAAACTCGAAATATAATATTGAAACTTGAACTTAAAAGGCTTGAACTAAAAAAAATTTAAAAGCTCAATTGAAGCCTAAAATTCGAACTTGATTGAAGTAAAAGAATAGTTCACTCAATGCTCACCAAAAGGCTCCATGATTTTAAATGTCAAATTACCTCTATTATTTATAGAAGTTAGTTGCGATGCTCTTCTATGTTTCTTAGCAATGTAGGATTGTTTTGTTCTCATATTTTTACTCATTAGACTTTTGGGATGCTCTTCTATGTTTCTTAGTCATGTGGGATTGTTTTTTAAAAAAAATTAAACCAAACAATATCATTTTGTTATGATTTTTTTAACCCCAAATTTATTTTTTAATTATAGTTATATAATTATATTTATTATTTAATATGTTTTACCTTAAATATTATGTTGTAGTTAATTTGAATCATTTTGTTTCACTAGATTTTATGGTTTTTAACTTATATATGTTATGACTTGCTTTGAATATGACTTGTGATATAAAAAATTATTTTTTATTAAATATTTTTGGTATTTTTATTTAATTTTTAAAATAATTATGACATCGTCCGTTTCTTCCGACCGGTCGGATCAATTCGACCGATTGAACCAGTGAACCGATAACATGGTCGGTTCGCTAATCGGTCCGGTTCTGAAAACTATGGTTAAACATGGTTGGTGACTTTATGTTGGGAAATAACGTTTATCATTTTTTTATTTAAATATTTCTCTCTCTTCCTGGATACATTTCTCTCTTCCTGGATACATTTATTTTGATTTTAAAATCTATCTCATCTAAAAGAGAAAATAACTTCAGTGACCAAAAATCTTATATAATATACGATTTTAACCAACTTTTTCCGGATTTACCAAAATGACCAACAAAATCGCAATGCGATCGCTAATTCGCAACGCGATCTCCATTATCGCAAATTCGCGTTGCATTTCGCGTTGCGATAGTTGAAAATCGCGTTGCGATTGTCTACAGTGTCGTTGCGATTTTCCCAATTCGCAATGCGAATAAGTAAATCGCAACGCGAATTGGGAAAATCGCAATGCGATACTGACTATCGCAATGCGATACTTACTATCGCAATGCGATTTACGTATTCGCATTGCGATTTTCATAATTCGCAATGCGAATACGTAAATCGCAATGCGAATTAGGGAAATCGCAATTCGAATACGTAAATCGCAATGCGAATACGTAAATCGCAATGCGAATACGTAAATCGCAATGCGATTTACATAGCGCCATTCGTATTAACGCGTATATTTTTTTCAAATTCCAAACACGAATTTTTTCTTAATAAATCGGAAACTGAACCGTCCACAGTAATCGCAACTCATAACCTCAAACCTAAAATCACAACACTCAGTCCCATCTCCATCTCTCACTCTCTACGGCGAAATCCGTCCCCATCTCCGAAGATTTCGATCCCCATCGCCGTCGAAATCCCTCACAGCCATTCATAGTCAAAAATCCCTCACAATCATTCAGAAATGGAAAATCAACCTCCGAGGGTTAGTTTTGTCTTATTTTTATTTTGAAATTTTTGCATTATTTTAGGTTTTTCATATTGAGATTGATGATAAGTTTACTGGTAATTTCAATAATAGATTAACCATTTCACTTAGATTTCTTATTAAATTCATTCGATTGCTGCCAATACTGCTAAACTGTTTAGCCTGTGAAGTTAGTATTTGTCTTTGTTTTGTCTTTTGGTTGAAGTAATGCAGAAGAAGAATAGTTTCGAGAATAAAATCGCAACGCGAAAATAACTATCGCAACGCGAAATAAAAATCGCAACGCGAAACCAAAATCGCATTGCGATTTTCATTTCGCGTTGCAATTCTCTCGTTGCGATGTTCATTTCGCGTTGCGATTTTCATTTCGCATTGCGATTCTCTCGTTACGATAGTCATTTCCGCGTTGCGATTCTTATTATCTCGTTGCGATTTTCATTTCAACCAAAAGACAAAACAGTGTTGCAAATTTTAGTTTCAAGAATAAACTACTATTTATGTTTATTGTTTTTGGTATATCTTGACAGTGTAGTTTTTGGTATATCTAACTTGGTATGTTTATTGTTTTTGTAGAAATTTTTTTCGGCTTCATTGACATTAAGGAATAAAGTTAGCCTAGCCACTACGATTGCTTCGAAGTTTTCACCTGCACAAAGAAAATTGTTTGAGGAAACCTGCTTCGGGCCATGGCTGAGAGTACAGCATCCGGGTGGAGATGCTAATTTGACCCATTTGTGGCTTCAGACCATGACTAGCGATCTACCCGACAGTATACAACGTGGTGAGGAAGAGATATGGTTTCATTTTCTACCGGTGTATACTTGTTTTGGGCGGAAGAAGTTCTGCTTAATCACTGGTCTACGATTCGGACACGATGATGTAGGCCGGTACACTCGTCATATCACCCGCCCATCATGATTATCCAGGGTTTTTCCTGATGAGTCAATAGAGAAGCCGAACTTACACGTCGACGACATGAAGAAATTGTTTAATAAGAAAGATGGTTTTACTCGGATGAATGACGTCGATGTTGTCCGAGTATGCCTTCTAATACTTTTGTATGCCGGCTTTTTAGGCAGAGAGGCCAGACAACCTATTCCTCAGGAGCTAATATTATTGGTAGAGGACCTAAATGCATGGAATCTGTTTCCGTGGGGTTCATATATATGGAAAGCTACCTGGACTAAGTTGTCGTCTGCCTTTGATGACCGCAAAAGTTTGCGGGGCGATGGGTCAAAATACACTTTGTCAGGCTTTGTTTGGGCCTTTAAGGTAAGAATTTCTATATAATGTTTTCAAAATTATAATTAATTATTTAACAATTACTAATGTTTGTTATTATATTGTTTGTAGATTTGGATATTCGAGGCCTTTCCCACCATGAAGACATATGCAATAAAAACTTCAAATGATATTCCCAGGGCTATTTCCTGGAAGAGGAAACGTCTGTTGGATTGGGAAGACTTAATACCATATGCGACAATAAATAATGTAAGTTAACACAAATACTATCATATATAAACAAGTTATTAATAGTAAACGTTTAACTTTGTTTGCTATTAATATATTTTTAGGAGGCCAACATTCCATTAATGAGACTGACACCCACGGAGGCTGAGCTTGCCACTGATTGGTGGCAAGCTAGTCAGCGTTTTCTTGATGGTACGAATGATGAGCAGCCTCCACTTCCTCCACTTCGAGAGCCATCACCTCACCCAGAGCCATCACCTGATCGACCCGACTATACACCTCTACAACGAGAGCCATCACCTATCCCATCACATCATCGAGCCTCTTCTCCACCATCACCTCATGATAGGCGACCGACAAAGATACCACGAATTCTATCTCCCTGTTCTCCACCTCCACCTCCACGGGATGAGTCAAGGGAGTTACGTGATGAAGTCAATGCCTTGCGTGAGGAGATCGATACTCTACGCGATAACGATGGTGCATGGCGTGTGGAGGTGTCTACTTTACGTGGTGAGGTTGCCGCTCTACGTGAGATGGTAGTATCGTTGCATAATGAGGTTCATACTCTACGCAACGAGGTAAGTTTAAGATTTTTCATATTTAACTTGATGATAAATTTACTCGTAATTTCACTTAGATTAACCATTTTACTTAGATTGCTTAGTAAATTTATTCGGTTGCTGCCAATTCTGCTAAACTGTGTGTTCTTTATCACTGTGAAGTTAGTATTTGTCTTTGATTTGTCTTTTGGTTGAAAGTAAATTTGTTCGGTTGCTGCCAATTCTGCTAAACTGTGTATTCTTTAACACTGTGAAGTTAGTATTTGTCTTTATTTTGTCTTTTGGTTGAAAGTTTGAAATATATTTGTCTTTATTTTCACTATTTAAATATCATGTCTGTTTATTTACTGATATTTGTATTTAATTATTTAGCGGACCGATAAGGTGGATGCTTTACGTCGGGTTTTTCTTGCACGACATAGTTCACGCATCAGACGGCGTTCACGTGCTATTAAGTCTCCGTATACCCCAATAGTGCGAAGACACCGCAAGAAGAAGCCCGACTCGCCTGTCATCCCTCAAGAGTCCACTCCTATCGTTGAAGAGACCCTATCATTCCTCGAGAGTCCCCTCCCACCGTTCAAGAGGCCACTGTCATCGTTGAAGAGGTCCCTCCCACCATTCAAGAGCCCGATTCATATGGCGTCATATGTAGGATTCTTGAGAAACCCTCTGACGTGCCGAACATGATGGATTCAAGTTGGCTCTCGTATGAGTTACCGGCCAGTACCATACCGGTATCTGAAGTGGAGAGGAAACAACTACCGGACACAATTCTGGATAACACCCTTTGGGCTAAGACCGCAGTTGATTTTTATCTACATGAGCGGAGCCAGGGGTGTTTCACTGACATATGCAAGCTCAACGATGATATCTATTTGTTGCTTGATCGGTCTTGGTGGGGCGTATTATTAGGGGTCGAAGACAATGGCTATTTCGATGGAGGGGTAAGTCTTATATTTTTCTTATATTTTAATTTGATTATTTTTTTTAAATTTATGTAAGTTACTAATATATGTCTTTTTTGTAAAACAACATATCGATGCGTGGGTGTCACGTCTTCTAATAATTAGGAAACTTAAGGAAAATAAAAGAAATACACGATATACAATTATGCCGACGTCTTTTAACGCCGTTCACTTGAAGAATCAACGAGATGAATCATTTGCGTTGGGCAATGGACAAGCTAAACTTTATCCTACATGGTGGGAGGTCGATAAGGTTAGTGTTTATTTTAGATTGAGTTTAAAGGTATTCATAAATAAGTGCGCAAATGAATGAATTATTACTTATGATTGTAGGTGTTTATCCCTGTTTTGGAACGTAACCATTGGCTTCTCGTCGAGCTTCAGATCCCATCCCTTAAGGCAATAGTATATGACAGCATGATAAATTACATATCATTGGCTGATTTAAGAGATATTATTAAGGGATTGAGCTCTTATTTGGCTAAATTCTTGGATGCGATAAATTATTGGACTCGTTCTGGAAACAAGAAGCCAAAGAAGCTCAATATTACAGTTAGCAGAGACGAGACCGCACCACAACAAACGAAAGGACCCAGAGGGGATTGTAGTCCTCTCGTATGCTTGGCGTTGGACCGTTTGATCACAGTAAGTATAAAGTATCTACCTTCCACCGATATAGATAGAGCTGCAGTAGGCTTGTGGTTTCAGCATTATATGGCTAGATCGATATATACGAGACGCTGCCTACCTGCATCCGCGTTATAAAAATGTCCATAAACAATTGGTATGTTTATAGGCTTGTGGTTTGAAAATGTTTGGTTAAGTACCTAGAATTCAATAATTTGTTTTTTGTAGGTTTTAGATGTGTAGAAAGTGTTGTTTGAGCAAATGTTTGGTTTATGCAGGTTAATCTCAGAAGTGAGCTGGGAGAAAATGATGTATGGCTGCAAAAGTTGATTCAATAGTAGAAGTGCTATTTTCTCTAAGAATTATTGCTTATTTTTTTATTGTTTAATTGATTTGTAAAAGGTGATTTGTTTAATTGATGTTAACATAATTCTTATTTGTGCTTGTTTAATTGATTGAAATGTAATGGTTGATTTTGTTGATTTCAATCTGCATTATGTTGAATGCAAAAAGTACTATCGCAATGCGAAATGAAAATCGCAACGAAAGAATCGCAACGCGAAATGAAAATCGCAACGAGAGAATCGCAACGCGAAATTAAATTCGCGTTGCGATTTTCATTTCGCATTGCGATTCACTCGTTGCGATTTTCATTTCGCATTGCGAAATTCGCGTTGCGATTTTCATTTCGCATTGCGATTCTCTCGTTGCGATTTTCATTTCGCATTGCGATAATAATTTCCGCGTTGCGATAGACATTAAGATGATTGCCTATTAAGTGATAACAACTGAACAGATCATAGCAATTTTCAAACTCAAGTTACTAATACATGCCTAACTGAAAATGTTAAAAGTTCACACATAAAATCTACATACTATAATGTTTGCATTTAAAAATCACCTAAGTTAACAGTCCCAAAAGGTGAAGCCAGTTGTGATTGGGATTTTAAAGATGATTGCGATTTTGATTGCCTTTTTCTTGACACCATATGAGCTTTGGATTTTGATGATAATCCATTTTTTGGTAGAGGAAAAGATGATTGTGATGGCACTGGTGATCCACATGTCAACCTTGTATGACCACTTTCCTTGCACCGAGTACATGTCGATCTCTTCTTCTCTTTACCCTTAAACGGTATACGATCGTGACTTTTTGGTCGGCCAGGTAGCCTTCTGTCCATGGCTGGTGGCAAAACTGTTTGTAAGTCATCCGGTATGTCCCACTCAGAAGGATGTGGAATAGGGTAGACAATCTCGGCATAAGTCTGTCGATATACTTCTGTAGTGTAGCAATCCATAGCGTATGTGCTTGAATCATCTTGGTTTAGATGAAGAGCAACTTTTATAACATGGCCACACGGATAACCAGATGTTTGCCATTTCATACAACTACACGTCCTTGCATTTAGATCGACAAGCCCATTTAAGTTATTATCCAGTACTTCAAACAAAGTGTTTGAACATGGTTCAACTCTCCATGACGTTGACTTCAAAACACGTTTCGTTATCTTTTTTTCAGTCCATGGTGTAACACGATGTTCCAATGTTCCTGTAAATTTAAATAAATAATACTTAGTAAAATATATGATAAGTTACGAATTCAAAGAAATAATACCTGCATGGTTTCTTTTCTTGTAGTACCACTGTTGAATAGAGACTCGAAAAAACTCCATTAACATAGTAATGGGTAATTTCCGGGAATGACGACTTAGAGCGTTTATTGATTCTGCACTATTAGACGTCATGAAACCATATCTTGCTCCAAGTTGATGTACTATTGACCATCTTTCAAACCCGACATCTTCTAGTGTTTGAGCACACTGAGGCAAAACACGTCTTAAACAGTTTATATGCTTATTGAAATCCACTTCCCGATAAGCTTTTACAGCCTTCCAGTATGTCCATTTGTGCTTTTTTATACCAGCAGACCTTGATTTTAGATTTCTATAAAAATGAACACCACAAAGTCCATAAAAAGCATCTGGGAAACACCTTCTAACAGCGTTGTCAATTGAGTTTGCCCTATCGGATATGATTGTCAGATTGCTAATAGGACCTATGCAATCCCTAAGATGCCCCATAAACCATGTCCATGAATAAGAGGTTTCAGATTTGCCAACCCCGTAAGCTATTGGCAATATCCCATTGTTAGCATCCATGGCCACTGCTAATAAGTTTACTCCAAGGTATCGACCTTTCAAATATGCTCCGTCAACTATAATAACTGGGCGCATGCAAGTAATAAACGAACGAATCTACAAAATAATATATACAAGAAATATAATCATTTAAATGTGAAATGCATGTAACTAACAAAAATGAGTCAACAGAATTATATTGATTTACTAACCGCAGCACCAATGGCGATAAACAGCAACTCAAAGCGTCCATCTCTATCTGTTTTGATATGAGTTACCGACCCAGGATTTTTCAGCTTTAAATTGTGACAATAAGCCGGCAGTTGGGCAAACGATGCTTCTGGCGACCCCCTCAACAATTCCAAGGCATAACATTTGGCTCTCCAAGCTTGAGAATATGATATACTAATTTTGAACCGAGCATTCATGTCAGTCATAATTTCATGTCCCCGATATACTCTGCCATTCAAAAACATTAACTCAGCCAGAAAACCACCCAACACCTTTTTGTTTGCCTGTCTATGGTGAGAAAAAACTTGGGTTCTTGAACATGTATGTTTATCAATAAAAGTCCTAACTTGAAACATTTCGCAATCTTTTATCCTCTTTGCAATCATACGCCATGTACAGTTTTTGTCAATCATACACCTTGTTTCGAAACGATCTTTGCTTGATTTGTTAACTTTTAGTTGATAGCCATCTTCCACACATTTCGTATACAAAGCTATCTTCAAGTCTTCCTTTGTATCAAAACAATCATCTTTCTTGATACGAATAACTTTTGTGTAACAATCAACTGCTTTCTTTACCAACTCTTCTTCCGGTAGCTGAAGTAATTCTGGCATATTCCAGTTATACTCCCGTGGCATTTTCTTTTCTTCGGGACTTTTTCTTCTTCTTTTTCTTCTTCAGGATTATATGAATTACAGAATGGATGTTCAACATGTTCATTCACAATCGTAACTTCCTCCTCATTATCATCAACAATATCTTCCTCGGCAACGGTTGTTTCATCATCAAAATTTGGGTATTGACCAATATCAAAATCATTACACGCAGGGTCAGTTTCTTCTTCTGAAACATCATCAAAATCCGAGTATTGACCAATATCAAAGTCCGGGTATTGACCAAGATCAAATTTCGAATACTGACTAGTACTCATAATTTTTTCTCTTGGCTCATCATCGTCTAATTGGTCAATACGAAAACCGGAATTTGGTGCTGAAAGCTGATTTGGATTTGGATTAGAGAAAGGTTGTGGGTTTTGAGACCCACTTAGTTGATTACTACCTGCTACTGACCCAACAATACTACTTCTAGGTTCAACAACATACAATGTAACATCATCACTTGAAACACTAATGTAAGCAATGAATCGTTCAACATCTTCATTGTCGGTTAACAAATAAACTTTACCATTTCTCTGATAAGATAGCCTAAATCCACTTAGGGGCTCTAAATTCAATTTCTTTGAAACACGTAACATTAGAGTTTCATAAGTTAACTTTTTTAATGACAGTTTTAGTTGAAGATTCATGGGTAAAGGCATATATTGTAAAACACCATGAACATTCTCTCATGACCCTCCAAAACACAAATCTATCCAAACATGATCAACATTAGATGATTTCATGATTGTAAATTAATTTACTAAACAAACGAGATGCGAAACTAAGACCTGTTGCCGGATGGGGAAGGATGTCGTTGGATATAGGAACGGATGTCGCCGGAGAGAGTGATAGATGGAGATGGAATGAGTTGCGATTTAGGGATTTAGGTTATGAGTTGTTGCTGCTGCGTAGATATATACACAAAAAATTTGGCTTGCGAAACTAAAACCTGTTGCGAACTTTGAAACTCGCATTGCGATTCTGTATTATCTCGTTGCGAAAGTCAGAATCGCGTTGCGAAAGTCAGAATCGCGTTGCGAAAGGCAATCAAAATCGCAATCATCTTCTTCAAAATCCAAATCACAACCGGCTTCACCTTTTGGGACTGTTAACTTAGGTGATTTTTAAATGCAAACGTTGTATTATGTAGATTTTATGTGTGAACTTTTAACATTTTGAGTTAGGCATGTATTAGTAACTTGAGTTTGAAAATTACCATGATATGTTTAGTTGTTATCACTTATTAGGCAATCATTTGACCATCGCAATGCGAAATGAAAATCGCAACGATAGAATCGCAATGCGAAATGAAAATCGCAACGAGGGAATCGCAATGCGAAATCAAAATCGCAACGAGGGAATCGCAAAGCGAAATGAAAATCGCAACGCGATTTTAGTTTCGCGTTGCGATTTAGTTTCGCGTTGCGATTTTGTCGTTGCAATTTTCATTTCGCGTTGCGATTTTCATTTCGCATTGCGATTCTTTCGTTTCGATTTTCATTTCGCATTGCGATTCTCTCGTTACGATAGTCAGTTTCGTGTTGCGACAGTCTGTTTTGCCTTCAACATAATGCAGATTGAAAATCAACAAATCAACTATTACATTTCAATCAATTAAACAAGCACAAATAAGAATTATGTACACATCAATTAAACAAATGAACATTTACAAATCATTTTTTACAAATCAATTAAACAATCAAAAAATAATAATAAGAAAATTGCATTTCACGAATCATTTTTGCACCCGTACATCCATTTCACGCAGCTCACTTAAGGATTAACCTGCATAAACCAAACATTTGCTCAAACAAGACTTCCTACACATCTAAAACCTACAAATAGCAAATTATTGAATTCTAGGTACTTAACCAAACATTTTCAAACCAAAAGGAGTATATATGTTAACAAAACTTGCATTTGACTTACCAATTAACAATGGATACTTTCATAACGCGAATGCAGGTAGGCAGCGTCTCGAATATATCGCTCTAGCCATATAATGTCGAAACCACAAGCCTACTGCAACTCTATCTATATCGGTGGGAGGTAGAAACTCTGTGCTTCCCGTCGTCAAACACGCCAAGCACATGCATACGAGAGGACCACAATCCCCTCTGGCTCCCGGCGATTGTTGTGGCACGGTCTCATCTCTGAAAACTGTGACATTGAAATTCTTTGGCTTCTTGTGTCCAGAATGAGTCCAATAATTAATCTCATCCAAGAATTTAGCCAAATGAGAGCTCCATCCCTTGATAATATCTCTCAAATCAGACAGTGATATGTAATTTATCATGCTGTCATATACTATTATCTTCAGGGATGGGAGCTGAAGTTGGACGAGAAGCTAATGACGACGTTCTAAAACAGGGATAAACACCTGCAATCATAAGTAATAATTCATTTATTTGCGCACTTATTTATGAACACCTTTAAAAAATTTAAAAAATAAACACTAACCTTATCGACCTCCCACCATGCAGGATAAAGTTTAGCTTGTCCGTTGCCCAACGAAAATGATTCATCTCGTTGATTCTTCAAGTGAACTGCGTGAAAAGCCGCCGGCATTATTGTATATCACGAATTTATTTTATTTTTCCTAAGCTTCCTTATTATTAGAAGACGTGACACCCACGCATCGATATGCTGTTTTACAAAAAAAAGACATATATTAGTGAATTACATTAATTTTTAAAAAAATTAATCAAAATCATATATAAGTCAAATATAAGACTTACCTCCCCATCGAAATAGCCACTGTCTTCAACCCCTAATAGCACACCCCACCAAGACCGATCAAGCAACAAAAACATTTCATCGTTGAGTTTGCTTATATCAGTGTAACACCCTTGGCTCCGCTCATGTAGATAAAAATCAACTGCGGTCTTAGCCCAAAGGGTATTATCCACAATTGTTTCCGGTAGTTGTCTCATCTCCACTTCAGATACCGGAAGGGTACTAGCCGGTATTATCCATAATTTCTGATTATGAGGGTGGCTCTGAGAGATGGAGATAGACGGATTTCGCCGGAGATGGGGACGGATTTCGTCGGAGATGGGTGAGAGAGTGAGAGATGGAGATGAGACTGAGTTGTGATTTTAGGTTTTAGGTTATGAGTTGCGATTACGGGATATACTGTGGACGGTTCAGTGTTCCAATATATTAATATTCGTGTTTGGAATTTAAAAATAAAATACTTGGCCAGGATACTAATGGCGCTTTGAAAATCGCATTGCGATTATGTATTATCGCGTTGCGAAAGTCAGAATCGCGTTGTGAAAGTCAGTATCTCGTTGCGATTTTGTATTATCGCATTGCGATAGTAAGTATCACATTGCGATAGTCAGTATCGCATTGCGATTTTCCCAATTCGCGTTGCGATTTACTTATTCGCATTGCGAATTGGGAAAATCGCAACGACACTGTAGACAATCGCAATGCGATTTTCAACTATCGCAACGCGAAATGCAACGCGAATTTGCGATAATGGAGATCGCGTTGCGAATTAGCGATCGCATTGCGATTTTTGTTGGTCATTTTGGCAAATCCGGAAAAAGTTGGTTAAAATCGTATATTATTATATAGGATTTTTGGTCACTAAAGTTATTTTCTCCATCTAAAATATCCAACTAAAAACGTCGACAAATAATATTTATTTATTTATTCTTATTTATTTCATTCTTTTATATTTATTAAAATAAATATCTTAAATCTAACCATCACCTTTTAAAGATAATTTTATCATTTGATTAAATATATTTTTTCAAAAATTAAAATTATGAATATAGTCAATATAAAACATAAATTATAGGTCGAGAAAAGTAATAAAATAAAAAACATTTATTATGTTCACTTGCAAAAGAAAATTTTGAAATCACATTTAATTAAGAAAAATAGTTCCAAAGATGATTAAATAAATGTGACGTATCTGAAATTGTTGCATATTCTGTCGTCACTGCTTATTAGATATCTCACCAAGGAAATTATAAGGATCAAGGAAACTTCGATATATTCAGAAAAGGAAACTTTGACGTGAATCTTCTTGTATTTGTTTATCCTTTCACCAAAGTATTTTTTTTTTCCTTTTCTTTTATTTGTTTGTTTTCTTCCCTTAATTTTCCATGTCAACTACTACTCAATTTAAGGGTGTTCAAATAACCGAACTAATTCGATTAACCGAGCGAATAGAATTAGTTCGGTTAATTCGATCGGTCACCGAATTAGTTCGGTCGGTTAACGGTTAAATTTTTTTTATAATTCGGTTAACGGTTAATTCGGTTCGAAATTGGTTAATTAATCGAATTAACCGAAATTAAATTTTAAATATTAAATATATTATATATAACATATGGGGTCAGCCCAAACCATTTAAAACTCAATTAATAATTTAAGATTCAATAACTTTTAAACCTAAATAAATATTAATTAATTAAAAAATTATATAAAATTTTTATTTTATAATTATATATTATTTAAATTAATTGTAAACTGTTTTTCTGAATTAAAAAATATTATATATATTATATATAACATATGAGCTCAGTCTAAATAATTTAAAACCCAATTAATAATTTAAGATTCAATAACTTTTAAACCTAAACCAATATTAATTAATTAAAAAATTTATCTAAAATTTTTATTTTATAATTATATTATTTATATTAATTATAAACTTTTTGAATTAAAAAATATTTAATTTTTATATAAATCTGAAAATTTTAAAAATTTTCGGATAATTCAAAAATTAACCGAATTAACCGAAATTTATTTGGTTCGGTTAATATTTTTGAAAAAAAGTTCAGTTCGATTAACGGTTAAAAAAAATCGGTTAATAATAATTTGGTTCGATTCAGTTCGATTTTAACAGAATGAACAGCCCTACTCAATTTCTGTACTTTAAGAATTGTGTTTTTTTTCCCTCATGCTTACAATTAAGATTCAGATTTTAAATATATTAATTATCACTTTTCTATGTTGTGTGAACTAATTGAACCAAATTTTAATACAAATCTTGTCGACTAATTACTAGTAAATGATTGGTGTTACATGAATTTCTGCTAACTCCAAATTTAGGTTTAAGTAAAATGAAACAGGATAAACAATGCTCTGCAATACTCATCCAATGCTTGCTCCAACTTGCAAGTCTTATTCCTTGGTGTGTTTTTCACATCGAACCCAATAAATAAAAGAAAACCTCAAGGAAACAAGTCAAATGTAATTCCCTTTCGTAGAAACATAAACCACACAACATTTACTACGTGGAAGCACTGCAGGGACAAAGCTTTACCTATTTAATTAGGCTTAATTCCCAAATAAGTGCCCAAACTATCCCTTTTGTGCTAAATAAGTGCCCATAGTTTTTTTTGGCCCATTCTGGTGCCTAACGTTACAAACATTACCCTTTTAGGTGCCCAGGATACCATTAGTTTTTCCCGTTAAGTGACACGTGTCAATACCTGGTAATTTTTAAAATTATAAAAAAATAATTATATTTTTTTAGAAAAGAATAAACAAAATTTGAAATAACCCCTAAAATTTGAAAACTTTCATTTCAACCCCTAAACCCACATTAATCGCCGCCCTTTACCGTCGAAGAAGCTCGACCCAGCCTACCCTCCTCCCGACCACCATAACCCTATGAAATTGTGACCGTTGACGATCAATCGACCACAAATCGACATTTTAAATATCACAAACCCTACGATGAAAATCGTGATCCCACTCAATTTCGACGGTGAATCGGCGACAACTACGATGACATATAACTAAGATGATGTCAAGGACTACGTCGGTGATGGCGGTGGTGGCCGAAGAAGGTGCTGACGGCGGATTAAGGTTAGGATTTAATATTTTGAGGCTTTTTATAATATAAGAAAAGTTAGGGTTTTTTATAAACATAATAATATATTTAATAAAAAATAAATTTTAAAATTACCATTGTTGACATGTGGCACTTAACGGGGAAAACTAACTGTATTGACGACCTGAGCACCTAAAAGGACAACGTTAGACACCCGAATGAGTCAAAAATAAAACCGTGGGTACTTATTTGGCAAAAAAAACATAGTTTGGGCATTTATCCATTTAATTACAATTTTTCCACACGTTAAGACCCAATTAGCGTGAGTGGTGGACAAGTTGCTTTTAATTTGATGCTATGTTGTAAATTTAGGAAAGCAAAACACTTGCCGAAATTTCCCCCAACAAATAGACCCCTTTCACCCTCCTCTGACTTTACTTCTCTAAGTAGTTTCTTTTTTCTTTTACTTCTCTAAGTAGTTAAAACCTAGGGACGGGGGAACCATGGTTTTTATAACCGGATCGGTTAGGAAATCGGTCATGCTATCGGTTTACTGGTTCAATCGGTAGAATCGGTCCGATTGGTCGAAAGAACCGGACGACGTCATAATTATTTAAAAAATTAAATAAAAATACCAAAAATATTTAATAAAAAATAATTTTTTATATCACAAGTCATATTTAAAGTAAGTCATAACATATATAAGTTAAAAACCATAAAATCAAGTGAAACAAAATGATTCAAATTAACTACAACATAATATTTAAGGTAAAACATATTAAATAATAAATATAATTATATAACTATAATTAAAAATAAAATTGGGGCTAAAAATCATAACAAAATGATATTGTTTGGTTTAATTTTTTTTAAAAACAATCTCACATGGCTAAGAAACATAGAAGAGCATCGTCTAAAGAGTAAAAATATGAGAACAAAACAATCTCACATGGCTAAGAAACATAGAAGAGCATCCCAACTAACTTCTATAAATAATAGAGGTAAGTTGGCATTCAAAATCATGGAGCCTTTTGGTGAGTATTGAGTGAACTATTCTTTCACTTCAATCAAGCTTCTAAATTTTTTTTGAGTTCAAGCCTTTTCGAGTTCAAGTTTCAATATTATATTTCGAGTTCGAGTTGAACTTGATAATTTTTAGTTCGTGACTTTGAGTTAAGTTGAGCTTACTTTTAAAGTTTTCAAGTTCGAGTCGAGCTCAGCAATACTTGAGTTTGACTTGGCTCGTTTAACAAACGATGTCGTTTGGGTTTAATTTAAAAAAAATAAAATTGGTGGTTTTTTCCGGTTTACAGCCGGTCCGGTTCGAACAGTTTAACGGTTCTGACCTGTTTACTAGTAGTGATTCAACCGGTGTAGATTGAACCAGACTAGACAACAGTTCCCGGTTGAACCGGCCGGTCCGGTTTTCAAAACACTGAGAAACCCCAAAAATTAACAATTTTATGAAAGAAATTACAACTTAAAATAATTCAAATTAATGAATAAATTAAACTCAAATAAATTCCAAGGTCTAGCTTTAAATGTTATTTTTTGTTATAGGAATGCGTTTTATAAATATTTGATTAAAAGGTTAATTATAGCCGATTAAATGTATGTATTGTATTTTATGTTTAATTGTTTACATAATTTATACATTATTTGTTAGTTTAATCTTAATTCGATTGATAGTATTATTACAATTATAATATATGAGTTTAATATATTTAAACATATATATTTTTTTTTAATTTAGTATTAATTACTACATTTGAAACAAAGTAGAAGGACTACATTAATCAATTAATAAAACAAACTATACCAGTATAAAACAAAATAATAATCTATCCTTATAATTGATGGACTACATTAATCAATTCATAACAAATAATTAATCTAAACTAGTCTTTACTCTATATAACAGTTAACATTTATTAATGTATTATGTCACAAAATGCAAGTTGGGGTTCCAGAAGTATGTGCGATTAGGTATCTAAGAGATTCTAAGTAATATTTTGAGCTCCACCAAAAATAATAGGACGAGTGTATCACGTTCGACGAGCACCACTAACGATAAAAATTACTGAATATCACCAACTATGAGTATCGTTGAATACTATTAATTTAATTTATTAAAATTTAAAATTTTAAAGGATTTGATGTATAATTATAAATGTAAATTATTTAAATTTAAAATATTAATTACATTATTTTTCCACAATCTTTTTTTAACAATAATTCGATTAAAAACCAACCCCTAAATTTAAAAACTCTAAATATTTTTTCCTTATTCAAATAATTCAACTTTAGATTTTAATTATTTTATAATTATACGTTGAATCATTTAGAATTTTAAAAATTTTAAATTAAATTAATGGTGTTCAACAATGCTCATTAATTATTTTATAAATTAATTTAAAATGATTAAATCAAAATTTATCGTTTAAGGTTTTACGAATGAAACTTTAGCCCATAACAATTGCATGCAGAACATATAAGGAGGGTAAAGGAATTAAAGGTCGACATTTGTTTTTTGTTTTTTTCTCATGAAAACCGCCCAATTGGAGTATCGTTTTATTTCATGAGATATGGAATATGATGATCAACCACATCAACACTAGACAAGGTTGCCAATATAACACCACAAATCTGTTTATGATACGTATTGATACGTGTGAAATGTTATATGTTTTTTATATATTTTATTCCTCATATTTGACATTAGTATTATTAATAGGTTCAGACATTTAGCAGCGTTTTTCATATAAACACCGCAATAAATAGGTAATTTAGTAGCGTTTTTAATTGAAAACGCCACAATTTTGTAGTCCATTAGTGGTGTTGTTTATCTTAAAATGTCGTAAATGAAACTTGCCTTGCAAATGTTATTTTTTGCTATTTGTTACCCAAATTTAATATCATGTAGTAATATCCAATAACAACAACCTTAAAATTTAATTACGACTCGAATTAAGTAAAAATAGTTGACATAAATAAATCATAGTTTACAAACTGGCAACTTCTGCAAGCAAATTCCTCTCACTCTCACATGTTCAACCTATGTTACATGCACAATTTGTGATTCTTCATTGCTTCTTCACAGGGAAAGGAAGTAAAAAAAAAAACAATTTTCCTTGTTTGATGAAGCATCGTTAAGTTTTTTCTCTGTGTAAATTGTAAACAGATAACCTCTTCATCCATTTCACCAAATAAATCATGTAGTTCCGGGTCACCAAGAAGACTCCTTGCACACTTCAATGCTTCACTTGAAACAGTTAACGACCTTCCACCTGCAGTATGAAACAAAAGAAAGAGTTACTGCAACCGTTTTCTAATGGAATCACTTTACCTGTGTAGCAAGTAAGTTCAATTCCTATATATTCCATGGTTTTAGATATAAAAATTAAAGTAAAAGAGAAAAGCGTTTACTTGGAGTAACAGTAGAGGAAGCGTTGTCTTCATCGAGGATAGATGGTGCTTTTGCAATTGAAAATTCTTTCAACACCACGGATTTCCCCAATTCAATTCTAAACATCGGGTATTTATCTACTCCACCATCGTTCTCAATAAACTTCGACCATCCTGCGTAGGATCTATGAAATTTGAGATCACAAAATAGAAATATATAGGTGAAAAGATTTAGAGATTATTACCTTGAAGCAGGAGATCGGCCATGGAAGGGTGTGGAACAACCGGAGCTCTGTTCGGCTCATTATTAGGTTACGACGGTAGGATCGCACCAGAAGCATCCCGACGAAAATTTGATCCATCGTGAGAAAATCTGCCACGTGGACATTCTGATGATTTTGCTTAAGAATTGTGGATTAAATTTTAAAAATTTAATCCACAAGCAACTTCTTTTTTACTCTGTCCATGCATATAAAACTTGGTTTTAGCACTAATATTAGTTCATTATAGTGTCGAGTCTTCTTACTTTCGAATACGCCGAAAATGTATCAACAATTACGCAAAAACTGTTTGAGGGGATATCCTAGTATCAAAGCATACATAACTCATGAGCAACAAATTTTGACTATTAAAAACTAAAATAAGCAGAGTCCCTTTCAAGGAATAAATGGCAGGGAAGAACCCTATTACACAAATAGAACAAAAGAGATACTAGCTCAAATGTACATCATATCTCATAATGGATCCCTACAAACAAAATCTGAATCAGTTACTACAATAATCATTGTTCATGCACATCAAATGACACTGTAACCTTAGAGTCAAAACATGCCAGTTGGTTATACAAGTATAATGCTGGAGAAGGATTCAACTGCTTCTAGCTAATGCAACATTGAAGTATTCCAATGTTTTGCAAAGAAGATGAAGCATCAATATCCTCATTCTTATGTTAAAATAGCCCGACAAATAAGCATATCACACTACATAAGTTTCATTCCCAACACTTCCAATGAATGAAACGAAACTGAAGTAACACCTATAAATGCTAGAAATAGAAACAATAAAATAACAATTTTGCTACCAAAGATAAACGATAGAAATTAAATAAGGCCAAGATTAACTCAAACACTGGGGAATGCAGAAATCTGAATGTTAGCTTAGTAAATTCAAATGCTCAAACACTAATAAATGAATAAACTAAAGAGAAGTAAAATAGCAAGAGCGTCAGTGGACATAATACCCGGTTCTCTGTTCAAAGAGGCTGGAAATGTTGAAGTTAGGCACCGAAATGGGGGAAGTAAAAAAGGGTTGTTCTTTTTGATTTTTTTGGCTAATGGGTGGCTTAATTTTCAAATGTAGGCACCGAAAATGGGGAAGTCAAAAGGGGCTGATATTGTTGATTTTTTGGCAATGGTTAAATCACACATTTAGTCATTGCACGTTAGGGTATTTTCAAAGATTAGTCCCTAAGCTTCAACTATAAATACCCTAGCTCATTTAACTTCAAAATCTTCCAGTTCTCTCTCAAGTGTGTTTTGTAAACACCTGTAATTTTTCTCTTTAGTAAAAGATCTGCAGCAGTCCGGAGACGTAAGCACAATTGGCTGAACTCCGTTATCAATTTTTCGAGTATTATTTTTTTAGCTTTTATTTCGTATTCTAACTAATCTGATTATAGGGAAATTACTTATTACTCGTTTATTTCCCAATAGGAAATTGCATCTTCAAGAAAGTACAAATGCAGATTCCCACTAACACTACCGTTATTTTGCTTATATAAATTTTTAAAAATGAAATTGAAAACTGATGGAAGAAGTAAGAAAAGTAGCATGTTAAATTTATATTTTCGGGATTTAACTCAAGTTGAATCTATTGAGTTATACAAACATGGCGACGGAGAAGAGAGACATACCGGACGCTGGAGACGGCGACGTGATACTCGCTGGTGCTGATAGCTGGTTGCGCAATGCTGATGGCTTGGTTGGGCGGTGTCGATGGTGTGCGTTAGGGAGTAAAATTAAAAGAAATGGAATGAAAAATTAGGGATTTGGAATCGGGGGAGATAAATGAATGAACAATTGCGGCGTTTCCTAAACAAACGCCACTAAAGTACAGTAAAACCTCGACGTTTACTAAACAAACGCCACAAATATATGGTGAATTACGGCATTTTTTACAAAAATGCCACTAAAGTACGCGATATAATGACGCCTACCATACAAACGTCGCTAATGTACTAAAAATAAGTACGAGTCTTTAGCAGCGTTTTCTTAAAAACGCCACTAAAGTACGACTCTATAGCGGCGTTTGTTAGAAAAACACCACTAAACTATGAGCTTATACAACGTTTGTCCAAAAACACCGTTAATGTTACCATTTTATGGCGTTTTAGCTGTAAACGTACGATATATATAAATTAGTGGTGTTTTCATTCCAAACGCCGCAAAAACCGTCGTTAAAGACCCATTTTGTTGTAGTTAGCTAAACTTCAACTTAGTCTAAAGCTTTGCGATAACTCGATTCTAATTTGTGAGAATTGAGACACTTCACACCTTGAAGATAGTATTTTTGATTCTCTGGAAACTAAGAGTGACAATCGACAATTCTTTTAAAAGTCACAACACCTTCATTCAAAAGACATCATTGGTTTGAAGGTTGTTTTGACTTGCAGTTTGGAAGTCGGATCAATTAAATTGTAAAATGACTTCATGTGAATAAATTTAGTGGTGGTTCGTTAAGAGGAATCAAGATTGAGTTTGATTCTCATGAGACGTTATAACTTGAGTTGGCTTTTTCAGAATTCAAAGTTGTCATGGTTCTAGACGTGGTTAAACTGACAAGGATCAAATATTCGAGATTGGCTTGGAGAGATCAATAGAGAGAGGTTAAATGCGAGGTTGGTCCCTGTAAACTATAACCGACGTACTAGCGTGAAGAGAAAATTTACTTCGATGATCGATTGGAGTTGAGTCTTAGGAAAGTTTAAGGCTAATCAAATACAATTGAATTTTTTTCTTTATTTTCATCGCACGTTTTATCATCATTTTTTATTTACATCATTTCTAAATTTTTCATTTTTATTTTTTTCACTCAGCAATGTATGATTTTTATTGAAGGAAGATGATAAAACAAGACCACTTTATGTCTCATTAAAAACCCTTTTAAATATAATAAGAAACGATATTGTTGAATTTTCATAATCTCTATGGATTAACCCTATTTATCTATTCTTTATTTTATATTTATCAGAGATCAAAAATATTTTATTTGATAACTTCAACACTTGTCACATATATTTACTTCAAAATTTGAAGTACTAAAATTAATTTCGCGACATTAGAAAAATTGTTAGAAATCAAACTTGATTTCTATAATGTTGGCAAACATGCATGTGACAAATCTTGGATAATGGACAACAAAACAATTCCATGTGGCAGCAATAACAAATTAATCACATGGCAAATAAAAACTTATGGCAGCTTGTAGCAAAAAGTGGCAGCAGCTTAACTTACCAGCAAAAAGTGGCAGCAGCTTAACTTACCAATGATGGGTTGGCAACATGTGGAAATTACATGGTATGGTAGACATTCACGGCAAAAACTAAGGATTAAGAGAATGTTCCAACATGTGGCAAATTGTACTCAGTTACAACTAAGCATAAATGGAGGCAACATACAAAATACTTCAACAAGGAATTTAGGGCGGCAAAGATAGGCGGTTAATTGATACTATGTATAATTGTGTTTGGTTCTTTGTTTATATGTATGTACGTGAGTGAAGAAAGAAAGAACGACAGATAAAAAGAGAGCTTAGCAAATCTTTGTGGTATTTTTTTGTAAACTAGTCGAAGCTAGTGTCGTGTTCGAGTTGTATTGTATTTTGTTCGTATTAATAATATCGTAGAGTTATTAACATGGATACTCATTTTTGTCCGAAATTGTGATTATTTACATAGCTTGAATTGTTTCATTGTTTCCATGATTTGATTGTAATTAATTTTGATATACTTGCCTTTATTTTATTCATTTGTTTGTCAATACCATAATTTACTCATAAATATGTACAAATATTTTTGCCATAATAATAGATAGTAGTTTCAATCATGTAAACAATTAGGTGGGAGGTAATATATGGCATATTTTATAAGCATTTATATACTTATGTTATGCATGAAGCCTACCATTTACCAAAATTACATAGTTATTATATTAAATGTATTTATGACCTTTGTACCTTAATGAATATTAGATGTATATGTGCTGTGTCATTTATATAACTCATATTATTTCATACAATAAACTATATTTTCATAAACATCGTGTGTGTATATATATATATTTTAATGATCAAATAAATGACTTCATTTATGTTTAAATTTATTTTTTTCTAATATTTCCATTCGTATGTTGAGTCACATGACATCATTTTGTATGTCATATGCATGATATATTCATAAACATTACTTGATTCAATCGAAATAATTGGATTAAAGGTAACATCATTTCATTTTAAAGTCATGGTGAAGTGATTGTCTTAAGGTATGAGGTTACTTTTAGTGATTTTAAAATAAAAGGGTATCAATCAAAGCCATAAAAGTTGATATCACTTAAAATTTGAGAATGAGAAAAAAAATCATGTTCTCTTAATTAAGTTCACCGAGAAAAGATTGTTATATTGGATCTAAGGTCTGATCTCAATGTCTTTAAATAACTGAACGTCCTTATTCTTATTAAAGGTTGGTAAGATAATTAATCGATTGTATTTATTCCATTGTATGCATTAGAAATAGACGTTAACTTGTATGTGTTTAAAAGGGATCATGTCCTTATTCTTATTAAAGGTTGGTAAGATAATTAATCGATTGTATTTATTCCATTGTATGCATTAGAAATAGATGTTAACTTGTATGTGTTTAAAAGGGATCCTAAATTAAATCACATTCGAATTTATAAGTTTTATTGTAAAGACAACTAATTGGTTAATTAGGTACTGATTTAGGGAGCTATGAGAGATTTAAATATTTTCACATGCTTAATCGACTTCCGAACTTATTTTTGGTAACGCAGATTAAAATGTTGTTTTAATAATTTTAATTTTATTAAAATAAAAATATATTTGAGTGCCCAATCGCAGAGAAAAAAGTTACGCTGAGATCGAGAATAACCAAGTGATGCAATCTTCTTTACCTCTTATTTCTTCACTATTGTTGTCTTCTGTGCAAAATAATGTAATTTCTTTCTTGTCAGAGGCGGGGCTAGGACGACTTAACGTGCACGACGGAACAGGCCCCAGAATAGCAAGGGCCTCAAAAAATTAGATTTATTACCATTGTTACAATAAAAAAGCAAACAAAGTAATATTGTTACAAAAAATTAGTTCCATTAATCTTAATTTTCCAACAACCACACTATTTTTTTGCAAAATAAATTCCTTAAAATTAAATAGCCCCCTTCCAGGAGGAGGTGAAGAGATGGTTGTGTCTAATTTCCAATTTAACAGATTAATCATCAATTTTATTATTAAATTGATGATTAATCCGTTAGGATTTAAGTTAGTAATATCACCAATCTCCCTATATATATTGCATTCAAGCTTTGCAATTTTTACTAAGGAAATTATAAGATCTAGAAATTCAATAATATACTTCAAGGTTAAACAAATTGTGAGTACTTGCTCAATCTTCCTCATTCTTGCAAAGCAACGACAACAATACAACAACAAAGTTTATTGCATGGTACTTTTTTTTTAATTTTTTTATTTTCAGTTTTTATTTAACTTTTTTGTAATTACCATTAATAGTTCTGCTTATAAATGAAATTGAATATTTTTTTAAATATAGATTGCAGATGTTAATTTATTGATTATATTGAGGAGAGTTAGATTACTTAATCTTGCAAAAAAAAAAAAAACGGGAATCCTGGTGCTATCCTTTTTCTCTCCATTTTTATGTAGTTACTGTAATTTTCAATTTTATCATTTGTTTAGTCTATGAGTATGTTTTGTGTGCAATATGGTTCGAAAATACCAATATGGTTATGAAAAGCGTAAAAAAGCTAAGAGAGTAGAACAGTTAATTCAATCTCAGAAAGATGCTCTAGATAATTTTTTTCTAAAGGAATCCCAAGTTGAGGAAAAGTCTGATAATTCAAATGAGTTAGATGGGGTTAATGTTGATTATGAGAATGTTGAACTAGCAGATAATGTAGGTGACGATGTTAATATGGAAAATGCCAATATTCCAAATGATTTTGAACAAAATTTGGAGCATAATTCTGATCATATTGATCATAACGCTAAACAAAATGAATCTACTTTAGTTGATATATATGATCCAAGAAAATGAGATTCTCTTTATTCAAAATTGATTGACATTTTGGTTGTAAATGGCCCCAAAAGAGACTTGACCCTTGTAAAAGGCCTTAAAGATGAACTTTCTCATAGATTTTCTTCTTATTTTTATACAAGATATTTGCCTAATGGTGGAACTTGTGATAGAGATTGTCTTGTTTATTCAAAGGAGCTTGACAAAGTATTTTGTTTTTGTTACAAGATCTTTAAAAAGGGTCCTAGTAAAGGTCATTTAGTAAATGAAGGATTTAATGATTGGATGTATCTTAGTACTAGACTTAAAGAACATGAAACCCGTCTTGTTCATGTATTGAGTATGGTGACTTGGTGTGAACTTCGACATACGTTGCAACAAAGTGAAACAATTGATAAAGTAGCTCAAGAACAATTTAAAAAAGAAAATGAGTACTGGAAAAATGTTATTGTAAGAATAATTGTTGTTGTGAAGTATCTTGCTACACATAATCTTGCATTTCGTGGAAAAAAAAAAGAAAGGTTATATCAGACAAGCAATGGAAATTTTTTAGGTTTGATAGAAATATTGGTTGAGTTTGATCCTGTGATGAAGGAGCATGTTGAATGTATTAATAGTGGTCAGATTCATCACCATTATCAGAGTCATGATATTCAAAATGAGTTGCTACCCTTGTTTTCTTCTAAAATTAGATTGATCATAATCCAAAACATAAAAGAGGATAAATATTTTTCTGTGATGTTGGATTGTACACTTGATGCTAATCATCAAGAACAAATGACCTTGATTATGAGGTGTGTTGATGGCTCTTTAAATACTTATGAAATTAAAGATTTTTTCATTGAATTCTTACAAGTTGATGATACAACTATCCAAGGTCTTTTTGAAGTGTTATAAAATGTGTTTAATTCTCATGATCTTGATATAGATAATGTTAGAGGTCAAGTGTAATATCCCAAACATCGAGTTAGTGATTAATTTATGAGATTTTATAATTCAATGACTAAATTAGATAAATGGAATGAAAGCTGGAAGTGAAAAAAGGTATTTTAGCAATGAAATGAATTAAAAATTTAGCCATGAGATTTTATAACACGTGGAAAGGGAGTTTATGGGATTTCATCTCCAAAAATTTCTCTATTCTTCATCATTCTCTCTTTCTTCTTCTCCGTGAGCTACTTAATAAGGTAAGAACTCCTTTAATTGAATAATTCTTGTAAATTAGATATGCTTTAGATTCTGGAAAGGTTAGGAAAACTTAAGTAAGGTTTAAAGTAGTTTAAAATCCAAAGGATAGTAAGTATGATTGAAGGTACGAGGTTTTCAAGTGAAAATTTGAATAAGATGACATAAATGAATTTGGAAGTTGAATTTGAATTGTCATAGGTGTGAATAAGAAGCAATAAGTGTTAGAAATAAGTTTGGATTATATGAAAAATTTAGTAAGATTTTTAGTTCCAAGAATTTGAATAAGATATTGAAGTTTATAAGGTGTTAGGATGATAAAAGATAGTTAAAGTGATTGTAGTTGAGTTTGGAGGTATGGAAGGAAATTTAAAGGTGGAAATTAAGTAAAGTGTGGATGATTTTCGGGTGAAAGAAGTCTGTTATGGGTGGGTGTTATCGGTACCATATGAGTTGGTATCGATACTACACAACTATTATAGGTTATAATTTTGTGTAGGTATCGATATTACATGAACAATATCGATACCCTAAGGCCATTTTAGACAAACATCTTCATGAGGTACCGATATCGAAAGGTGTAGTATCGGTACCATGGGTACTGATACCATAAGGCATGTATCGATACCATTTTTGAAGTAGAGATTACAAAATCGATATTTGGTATCGATACCATTATAAGGGAAGTATCGGTACTGTACCTTGGGTACCGATACTACTTAATAAGGAAAAGGTGAATTATGTCCATCAAATAGCTTAAGTTATTAAGATCGAGTTATAGCTTAAGTTATTAAGATCGAGTTATAGCTTAAGTTATTAAGATCGAGTTATAATGTTTAGGATTCTAATAATTATTTTGGAAATCATATTTATGTAGATACCGAGCATAAACAAGTTCTGGAACAATTGACGAGTAAGATTGATCGAGGGAAAGACAAAGAGATATAAGTGTGTTGCTTGGAATAATGAGGCCAAGGTAAGTGCATATTTATAGAATATTTATAGTATGATGTTGAAATTAGACTTGTGATAAGTCTAGTTCAAATATATTTACTATACGATTGCATAAGTAGAAGCATATTCATGACTAGTAGGGTGGAAACATGTCTTGATTCATTACACGATATGATACCTGACAAGAACTTATACAATATGCATTATATGACAATGATCTAATTGAATATGTCTATGAGATATAAACTATGTGAATTGTGAAAAGCCCATTTTATGTAGATGAGAGCTGTAGGTATGATTGGCATACCAAGAGTCTAGGGTCTACGTGGTCCTTCGGGACATATATATAATCCTTTGGATCATATATGCGGTCCTTTGAGACACATATTTGATCCTTTGGAATATGTATATGGTTCTTAAGGAGGTTTCTATGTGGTCCTTATGGACATTTTATATGGCACTTCGGTGCATTTCTACGCGACACTTCGGTGTATTTCTACATGGCACTTCGGTGCATACTATACGAGCTGTGGTGATACCATATGTGCACAACCTTAATGCACTCACATACCTTAAGTTCTCAGTATTATATCATGGGCTAATGAAAGATATAATATGAATTAATATTAAATACTATGATGAGTGTTATGTGTGAAATGCATGATTATGTAGATTGCATTGAATGAATATATGATTGGATAATATTACATCTTATTATTGTATCATTATATATATTGTGCCCCACTAAGTCGATGACTTAGCGTGTGAGTGTTTCACACGTAGGATTGAAGAAATCAACTGAGCAAGGTTAAGCAGCTGGGATAGCTTCACTCATTCAGATATGAGATCAGAAGCAACTTAAACAGTAGGTTATTTTGTTATGAAAATCAATGTTGGCATGCAATCAAAAGTTTAAGTTGTTTATGCTTTAATTATTTTGTGAGCTTTTGTATAAACTTATGTAAATTATTGGATCTTTTTATATAAGCTTAAATTTTCTATTATTTTGTACAAGTATAATGTTTAAAAAGTCAATGTGACATCTCAGACTCGTATCTGGGTCGGTTATGGGTTGGGGGTGTTACATCAAGGATATGGTAATGGGTCTAATATGAAAGGTAATAATCAAGGTGTGCAAAAAATACTTTTAGATTTGAATCCTAGAGCTTTCTATACTCTATGTGGTTGTCATAGTCTTAATTTGGTTTTATGTGACATTGCAAACACTTCAAATAAAACAAGAGATTTCTTTGGAATAGTTCAACGCATTTATACTTTGTTTGCTAATTCAACAAAGAGGTGGCAAATTTTAAAAGAAAATATGAAAGGTTATACTCCTAAATCATTGTCAACCGCAAGATGGAAGAGTAGAGTTGATAGTATTAAGGCCATAAGATTTCAAATTGTTGAATTACGAGAAGTCTTATTACAACTAACTGATGTTGATAATGATTCTAAAATTCAAAGTGAAGCGAAATCCTTGGCTACAAATGAACTTGGTAGTTTTGAATTTTTTTCTTTCTACAATCATTTGGTATGAAATTCTCTCTGCTGTGAACTTGGTTAGCAAATATTTACAGTCAAAAGACATACTGATTGATTTTGCCATGAGTGAGATAAAAGGGTTGATATCTTTTTTTCAAGAATTATAAAGATGTTGGATTTTCCAATGCCATGGATATTGCAAAAACAATAGCTACTGAAATTGGAATCGACCCTATATTTCCTCATATATGTATGATACGTAGAAAAAGACAATTTGACAAGCTTAATGGTGAGGAAACATCATTATCTCCAGAGGAATCATTTTGAATTCAATATTTCATCTGCATTGTTGATCAAGCTATTTCGTCATTGGAAAAGAGGATTGAACAATATGAATTGTATGAGAGTGTTTTTGGATTTTTGTTCAATTCTGATAAGTTGCAATCAATGGATGACATCAAACTCCAATCTTGTTGTATTAACTTTGAGAATGCTCTTAGGAAAGGTGAGTTATCAGATTGTGATGAACATGATTTGTATATTGAGTTAAAATTACTTAGGGAGATTTACCTAAGGAAAAAAATGGGAGCAATTGATTTATTGAAGTTCTTGAAGCGTTTTAATTGCTTTCCAAATGTCACAATTGTATATAGAATCTTATTGAAAATTCTTGTAATTGTTATTTCTGCAGAAAGTAGTTTTTCGAAACTGAAGTTGATCAAGTCATACTTATGGACAACCATGTCACAAGAAAGGCTAAATGGACTTGTTTTAATGGCCATTGAGAGCGATATTTTGGAAGAAGTCGATACTGAAAGTGTTATAGATGATTTTGTTTCAAAAAAATGTAATACGAGCATCACGTTTAAGTGAATATGTACGAGTTTCTATATTCTTAAATATATCATGTAATATGACATTCTCTCTAGAGGTGGGTATACGGGTTACCCGCCCGTTTAGTCCGCGGGTTTTGACGAAGCGGGCTTAAACGGAGCGGGCTAAAAAGCCCGCATTCATAAACGTTTTGAATTTTAAGGCTCGCGACCCGTCCATTTAACCCGGGGCTAAACGGGTTTACCGCGGCCCGTTAAATAAAAATAATTTTAAATGCTTTAAATGCAATAAAAAATAATGTTTTAACTTACTACACCTTTAAAAATGATCGAGCAACTTGAAAAGGAAGGTAGCACCGTCAAAATAATAAATAATATTTAAATTTTATTTTAAATAGCCGGAAATGATTATAAATAATATTTTTTTAATTTTTTAATCATTAATATATATATATATATATATATATATATAATTACTTAAACTCAAATTAAAAAAACATATTCACTTATATCACCAAATTAAAAAACAAATAAAACAATAGCCACATTATACTTTTATAAAAACGATTATTCAAGGCTATAATATAAAGACACAGAAGTGTCTGAATTCTAAAAGCAAAAATTCAAACAAAAAAATTCAACAAAGTCAAACATTATACAAATCTAACAAGAAAGTTGTCAAGGATCCTAATAATTGTATTTATGGATACTTTAGAGAAAGACTAAAACATAATATGAAAATATAAAATAAAATACTTACAGTATAAGAGTAAATTTGAAAGATACAGTTATACTAAAATTGATAAAATATAAGTCATTAATTTGTTAAAATATATTTATTTTGTAAAAGTCTTTAAAAGTTGAAAAATATGTTTTCAATGTTTTCTTTTACTTTTCTTTCTTATTTTTAATCCAAATATTACGTGTCATGTAATATTATAGAATATCACGTTACTTTTTAATTAAAGAACAAAATGGATAACATACTTCATGAAAAAAATAAAAGTCAAAATTAAATAAAAAAAATCTTTAAATACCAAAATGATAATGATGTATATTTAAATGAAAAAATATCAAGCAGCGGTAAAATTATGACAAACGCCCTAATAAATTTAAGAACTAAAGTTATAAGTAACATCATATTTATAGGTAATTATTTCTTTTTCTATAAAATTCTTTAAGTTTTTTCTCTAAAATTTTATGAATTTTAAATTAAACAGGCTTTAGCGGGTTTCGCGGGTAGCCCGCAGTTATACCCATTAAACCCTGGGTTTAACGGCGGGCTAAAAAGCCTGCAATTTAAACGATCTTCAATTTTTGAGGCTCGAAGCCCGCACGGGTCGCGGGTTAAACGGGTAGTCCGCGGGCCTTAGCCCATATACCCACTCTAATTCTCTCTATAGTTTAGTAAAGATTTCTAGTTAATAAAGTCATATTTAAAAAAAGGTAAACTACACGGGAGACCACCAAACTATGGTCAATAATCAATTTGACCACCGAACTATTTTTTGTCTCAATTCGACCACTAAACTTTTTAATTGATTCAATCATACCACTCTCCGTTAAAAAAATAACGGAGAACCCGATGTGTCCATTAATAAATTGCATAATTATATATTGGTCCTTATATTGGTATAATTATACATTTGATCCTTATAATTTATATTCTATCAATTTAGTCATATTTTAATTCAATAAATAAATAAACTATCCAATTAAAATGTGACACGTGTCATATATGATTGAAAGATTTATTTATGAATTTCAGATTATTTAATTAAATAATTTTTCTATCCATCAGTGGTACACGTGTCACACCCAATGAATGTGAAAATTCAAAAGACCAACTTGTGCCCAAGGTGAATCGAACCAAGGTCTTGGTGATAAAGCTTCTAGATGACAAACCATTGGGCTAAAGGTCCCTAATGGTTTAGAGTTACAACAAGTTTTATTTAACTTGTAAAACTTTGTTAAGAATAAAACCTTAAACAAATTATTTGTTTAAACAAATTATTATTTAAATTAATTGTAAACTGTTTATTTGAATTAAAAATATTCAATTTTTATATAAATTATAAAATATTAAAAAAATTCGTTAATTCGAAAATTGACCGAATTAAACGAAATTTGTTCGGTTCGGTTAATAATTTTCAAATAAATTTTTGGTTCGATTAACTGAACCCAATTAACCGAATTTTTGCTCCAATTAATAATTAAAAAAATTTGGTTAATTCGGTTCGGTTAATAATTTTCAAATTAATTCGGTTCGGTTAATAATTTTCAAATAAATTTTGGTTCGATTAATCGAGCCGAATTAACCGAATTTTTGGATTAATAATTAAAAAATCGGTTAATTCGGTTTAGTTAATAAATTTCAAATTAATTTAGTTCGGTTAATAATTTTCAGATAAATTTTGGTTCAATTAACTGAACCGAATTAACCACATTTTTTCTTTAATCGTTAATTGAACCAAAATTTATTTGAAAATTATTAGCCGTGAATAATTTATTTAATTACATAATAATTTGTTTAAACAAATAATTTGTTTAAGGTTTCATCCTTAACATACTTTTACAAGTCAAATAAAACTTGTTGTAACTTAAACCATTGGGGACCTTTGGCTCAATGGTTTGCCGCATGGAAGCTTTATCCCCAAGACTCTGGTTTGATTCAACTCTGGCACAAGTTGGTCTCTTTAATTTTCACATCTATTGGGTGGTGACACGTGCCACCTGATTGGATAGAAAAACTATTTAATTAAACAATTTGAAATTCATAAATAAAATCTTCCAATAATATATTGACACGTGTTACGTTTTAGTTAGATAGTTAAATTTATTTAATTGAATTAAAATAGTGACTAAATTGATAGAATATGTAAATATTAAGGACCAAATATATAATTATGTCAATTTATTAATGGACTCGTCAGACTCTCCGTTATTTTTTTAACGGATAGTGGTCTGATTGAATCAATTAAAAAGTTTGGTGGTCGAAGTGAGACAAAAAAATAGTTTGGTGGTCATATTGATTATTGACCATAGTTTGGTGGGCCTCCCGTGTAGTTTACCCTAAAAAATTGAAATTTAAGGGCCTCTTTTTAAGAATTTGCACATGACCTCCAACGTCTTAACCCCGACCCTATTTCTTGTCTTCTACCGATACTTCTTTACTTTGGTATATTCCTTACGTTCTTGTCCAAGTTAAACAAAATGTCTTAATTGTACCTTAGTTTAGGACATTCTTATTTATTTTTCTTAGTTTAGTGGCTGGATGTTGCACACCCAATTTAAGAGGTTCATGTTCAGGTTCAGGTTCAGTCACTTTGAAATTCATGTATTTTCTCATAATTTTTCTTCAAATACTATTTATTTTTTATAAATATGGATAAATACAATATAATATATGTTCAATCAATTGATAATGAACATCATACTCTTCTAGATGCTTGAATCTGAGACTTCTACCACTGAAGTCCTAAATTCGTCCTCAAATATGATTTAGTTTAAATATTATATTTTATCGAAATATTATAACTTGCGTCTTTACCCTGGTATGGTATTTGAGTGATGGAAGTCCCAAGTTTAATATCCTTAGAATTTTTATACAATTTCCTTTAACTTTTTACCAATAAAATTGTCCAGCTTATTATTGTATATTAATTTTAACATGAAAGGTTTTAAACGATGATGACTTTAATGAAGCTTATTCAATTTTAGTGACCACAATGAAAATATATAAGAGTTTAATGACTGAAATTGTAATTTACGCTTATTTTTTATAAGCAGCTATTCGTAAGCTGTAATTTTTTGGGTAGAGTACACAAGTGGTCCCCCTGACTACAAAGTGCTGCTTTGTTGAGTCATCTAACTATTAAAAGTTATGAAATGGTCACTTGTCTATTCATATATTCAAAATTCATCCTTTTACGTTAAACAATTTACAGGCGTCTGAGATGATGTTAATTTATTGACTGAAATATGAAAAAAATTATCTCATAACTGTTTGAGTTGTATTTTATGGATTGAGTCTTCTTTTATATTATGTCGTCGAGTCAATGCTTGAAAGCAATAGTAGTGCCTGTAAACATCATTAAACTATGATTTTTTTCATATTTCAGTTAACATATTAACATTCAGGTCAAGCGATCGCCAATTTTTAAACAAAAAAAGACAAGTTTGGAACATGTGTATTGTTAGGCGATCATTTTACAACTTTAATAATTAAAGAACTCAATAAAATAACATCTTATAATCAAAGGACCATTTATGTACTTTACCCATGGTTTTTACTTTCGTTAAAGTTACCCGTTTTAAACTAAAGAGATTGGTTCTATAAATTCGAGGAGAAGTCTGAAATAAAGGAAAGAAAAACTGAAAAGTCATTAAAATAGTTACAGATCATCAAAATTTTCAATTTTTAAGTAGATTTAAAAAAACGATCTAATTTATTACGGTTGATCCCTTTCAGCCTTCATTTATTTAAAATTTTTGTTGATTTAATATTAAAAAATTGTTAACCTAACCCCTAATTAAATGACAAAAATATTTTCAATTAAAATAAAATTCTGGTAGATGTCGAATCCTACAACTGCTATTTTAATAATTTTTTTGACTCTTTATAAAAAATAAAAAAAATAATTAATAAATGCTTTTGTATTAAATAAATATTAATTTCAGCCGTATCAGATTTAAAAAAATATCCCGGAAGATTTAAAAAGTAATCTTCCTCGTTTCAGAATCGGGTGGAATGGTAGTTGAGTTTACACGTGACTGCGCACGTGCCATATAATAACCTCACCTTCTCCCTATTCCCGTACCTACCCATCGTTTTCTTATTAATCACGAACCTACCCCTCACAGATAGAGGCTATAATGCTCACAGTGTCACTCCACTTCCCACACCTCAAAATAAAATTAAAATAATAAAAGAAAAACGAAGGCTTTAATAAACTAGAGCGAAATGTCTACGTCGCCGTCCATCACCCAAATCGAGGTGGAGAACGTTACCTTCGCTCCGTCGGTGAAGCCTCCGGGTTCCACCAACAATCTGTTCCTCGGTGGCGCAGGTTAGTGTTCCCCCGCACTCTCTTTTTAAAATTCGTTCGATCGCCTTTCCCCCCTCCTTTGTTGTTGTTCTGCTAAGGATCAGTGCTAACGTGCGTAGGGTGAGAGGGTTGGATATCGAAGGAAAGTTCATAAAGGTCACCGCGATCGGAGTGTACTTGGAAGATAAAGCTGTGAAGTGCCTTGCCGCTAAGTGGAAGGGTAAGAATGCCGAGGAGTTAGCGGAATCCGTTGAGTTCTTTAGAGATATCGTTACAGGTAATTTCCAAAAAGTTTCTCATATTCTGTTTGTTTGTTTCAGTTGAAAAAAGAGAGTAAGTTTAGATTATGAAAATTGTGATAAAAAATTAGAACAATTTCCCTAATAATGTGAGGGAAAGCAATGACGATGATAATCAAGTTAAGACTCGATCTGCATGGTAGGGATTAGAGATATATGCACTTTTGTATTTCATCCGCAAACTGCATCTTTGCGGTCAATCCTACAAGATCGCTGATAGAACCACGTGAATTCCTGACAGTTTTATATGTTTTGTCTGTCATACCTCCAAATAATTAGCATTAGTCTAACACCAATATTGAAAGTCAGTATATATGTTACGATGCAAGGCTGGAAGAGGATATTTCTCCTCTAGATCTCACGAACTCTCGCTTCAATCTTCCTCTATTGTTCATCATCTCTTTCAGTCTTTGATTGATGTCTGCAAACTCTTCGTCCAAACTAGAACGGGAATCTTCAAATGCCACACAATTCCATTGTTGTCATCAACGGTACTATGTTGCCATTGTTCATTTTTTAATAAAGTATTGTTTTGTTTATAAATACCTAAAGAAGATTAGTGAATTATGTGTTGCTGGCGGATTTTTTTCTATTATAATTTCATGTCTAGTTAAGATGTTGGTGTAGCAGGTTGGGAAAACCGTTATGATCAGCATATGAGTTAGGCTTAAAATGTTAAATAAAGTTTGGGATCAAGCATACTGTCTGTCTGCCCTATAGCTATCCGTCAATCCTAATATTTAAGGTATGCATTTGTAGTTGTATTGTAGGTGACTTTGAGAAGTTCATCTGGGTGACAGTGATCACAGTGTGATCAGTGTCAGAACTAATGGTTTGCTAAGTAAAATTGAATCAGATCGAGCAAATACCGCCTGCCCTGCCCTATTTCTCTCCTATCCCAATCCTAATGTTTTGGTATGCATTTGTAATTTGTATCTGAGGCGACTTTGAGAAGTTCATTCAGGTAACAATGATCCTGCCATTAACGGGTCAACAATACACTGAGAAAGTAGCGGAGAATTGCGTTGCCATCTGAAATCACTTGGAATCTACACTGATGCAGAAGCAAAGGCCATTGAAGAATTCCGTGAGGCCTTAAAGAATGAAAACTTCCCGCCTGGGGCCTCCATCTTTTCACATATCACCCAGTAGTTCCTTAACAGTAGTCGAAAAAAATTTCGAATTATTAAACATTCATTACTTTTTCTTCATTAAATATGGAGATTGATTATCCTGAATTACCAAATGATTGGAGTTGAAGTAGAAGTAGTCTTATCAGTTACGTCTTTCATTAGCTAGTTATCAATTTCGGCAAAACCTTTAATTGTACTCAAATAAGCCCTTAACTTGGGTGTAAACACATGTTCTAAAAAAATCAGATTGGAGTTTCCAAAGATATGTCGGTGCCGGAAGCTGGAAAAGCTGTGATAGAGAATAAATACTAGGAAATTCAGTGCTGGAGTCCATCATTGGTAAGAATGGAGTTTCTCTGCAGCAAAGCAAAGCTTGGCATCAAGATTGTCACCATTGTTGAATGAGAGTCTTAAGTAGAGTTTCACTGTCTCTTTGAGAGAAGCTGATGCTTTTCTTAGAAATCATGTGTGAGCTTTTCATATTATCTTTGAAGCAACTTGTATTCTAATTTCCGAGTCGGATTGAATCTTCTTTGGGATATCTTTGTTTTGAAGGAAACGTTTCCATATGTGAGAAATAAAAGCTTAATGAGTCGAATGTACCAAGTGACATCAACGGTTAAAAGATTATTGTTAATCTTTGAGGTCTTAAGACTCGAGTGTCTCGTATGCAAAGGGTATGAATGTTCATGATCAAACGGGAGGGGATAGACTTGAAGCAAAAATACCTTAAAAGAGTAAAAATCTTGTTTATCTGTTTGTTGTTGTACTGTGGAATTCGGGTCAAGGTATCCAAAGCTTCCCTTTTAGGTTACGTTCACATACGTACGACCAGTCTTTGATGGAACGAAATCTAACAGTTTAGCCAAAGATACAGTTAATTGAGAAATTCTCTGAACACAGTTTACTCTTTAGTATTTTTTTCTGCCTTCTCATAACATATATGTTTTCACTGGTCAAACATTCTTAATTGTAATTTCTAATATATATATTGTTTTCAGAAAACACAAAATGAAATGTAAAACCAAACATATGTATGTCTATACAAGAAATAATTTTGTTAATGTGGATATAGATTTGGGTTCCAAACTTTAAATTTAGGATTCGATTTATATTCAATGTTTGTTTATTTAACTGCGTACTTAAATTCTTCTTTGAGATTAATTTAAAAATTTATCCAATCAAATACAAGAATTTGATTTAATTTATTATTTAAACTGATACTTAATTAAATGAATTGTTTAAATTATATATTATATTTATATAATTTAAATATAATTAAATTAAATAAATTTAAGTACCAAATTCAATTCAATTATCTAAATGATTTTGGAAAATATTTAAGAGTATATAAAATAAAAAGGGAATATTAAATATATAGGAGTTTATTAATTATAGTATATATTTTTATAGATGTCGCTGTCCGACGTGTGAATAAGAGTTTTTGGAAAGCGAGGAGCATCGCGGATCTAATTTCTAATACCGACAAAAAAAAGAGAAGAAAATCATCTACGGCCTGGCCCCCGGTCTTTCTTAAGACCGAAACAGTTATTCAACACGTAATTTGCTGATACAAATTATATATGCAAAATATACAAAGCCAATTCTTATGCATCATTTACTTTGGGTGTGAGCAAAAAATTTGATTTTTTTTTCATTTGATTTTATTTAAATTAATTTTGAGTTGTAATTTTATAATTAAAAAGTTTTAAATTCAAGTTGAGTTATAAAATATAATTTAAATAACTCAATTTTTTAAATAATTAATAGATTAATTTTAAGTTTGAGTCAAATCACTCGACTTTATATATATACATATCACATACGAAAAAAAAAGTATATATAGTTAGGATGCACATATACAACGTAAAACTCTTAGTTTTACACGGATTTAGAATCGTTGGATGAGTGAAAAATGATTGAGATTGACACTTTATTTTTTTCCAGTAATGTCTTCTCATTTTCCATTGTTAATCTCAGACTCATCCAACTGTCCTAAATCTTTGTACAACTAAACAAATTTTACATTGTGTAAAAGGATCATATCCCTATATATATATATTGAATTCAAATAGTATCATAATATCATAAATATTTATAATTAAATTTAAACAGAAACTCAATCAACTAGACTCTAATTTTATAAACATGGCTCGATTTAAAAAAATCAAATTAAGACCAAGAAATAAATATCGTGGATTCATATTCGTCTCCCTATGATTCATTCAATGATGATTCTAAAGGTGATTAGTTCAACTAGTGCAGTCAATATGAAAAAGTAAATATTCGTGAGGTAACTCAGTCTGAATGATTAACAAGTATCACAATGTTGAGATCTGTTAGTTTGATTTGCCTCGATATTCTGATAATTCAACATAATTCCTGAATACTACAAACCATCATTTTACACTTTTTGGTTAATTTACTAATAATCTTTAGGAATTAAATTGCCTAGAATGCCTCTGATGGCTGAGTAATGGAATCACTCTTGTTATATTCGAATTTTAAATAATTCTGATGTAAAGGTTCCTAAATACCTTTATGATGCACTCTAATCCTAAATGGTCCTGAAGCATCAATTTATATGTTTGATTAAATCTATTAGTAATTGAATCCCTTTTAATAGGGATCTCGTTTCTAAAATCCAGTCAATTTATAGAAGTTCTATGTTTTCCGTTCTTGATAACCACTAAGTGCCTCTGAAAAACAACTTGATCCTCTAATTTGGTCCTTGTGTGCTATATAACTATTTACATTATCATATGCACATGATTGTTTTATTTGATTTAAATCTTGATTTTTAATTTACTAAATTTTAAATCATGCTTGCATGATACATGTTCTCTGATTATTTTTACTAAAAAAAATGCCTTGATTATGATTTCTTATTCTATTACTATCTGAAGTGTTTTACTTGGAACTCTTTGGGATGTGATATGGAGTTGTTCAGGTTCAGCTTCGATTAAGCCGGTAATTCCTTATGGACTTAATACGACCCTTGGGTAGGCTTTAGGCCCAACGGGCTTAGGGTAAGACCTTATGGATCCTTATGGACTTGAGGCACCCTTCAGGTGGGTTCTACGCTTCAGCTAAGGTAAGTCCTTATGGACCCAAGATACTCCCTCAGGTTGTCTCCATGCCCAATGTGCCTGAGGTAAGTTCTTATGGATGCAGTTTTTGGATAACTACATATTAGTGTTCTGTTGGAGGGTATTGGAGGGTATTACTGTGATTTTAAAATCTATTTTCCTAAAATAAATTACTACTTTTTTTAAATATGTACACTTATTTTAGTTTTGTGGGAACACATTAGACACCCCTTTTCAATCTCCTGAATCTGTCTCTATACATGTTTCTTTTAACCTGTAGGTTTCCTAATTGTTACTGAAGAATTAATTAACAAACGTCAACTCATCAATGGAACTTGTATATTAGATGAATGAGAAATTTACTATCTTACCATATAATCATTTGATAATATAATCACCTTTTAGGGATAATTTTTTTAATTTTTAAATATATCTCTTAAAACTATACGTATAATTAATGTGAGACAAAATTTTTGAGACTAATGACGTATATTATTATAACACATCAAAAAAAATATTTTTTTAAAAACTAAATAAATTTTATAGTAGACTAATCACAATCGATTAAAAGATATATACTAGTCACTATTTCATTCAACTATCTGTTTAGTCCTCTTTAGACATTGATTTTCTGTTGACGAATAATTTAGGAAGGATAATTTTTCTCAAATAAGACATTGAAGGTCAAGTGTTTAAAGAAAATAAATATCAAAATAATTATTCAATCAAACGTTACGAATATTCTTAATATTATGTCTTAATACAGAGATGGATCTAGGCGAAGGCGGGGGCAATCTCTCAACTAGACTCTAATTTTAAAACTCGACTCGATTTAAAAAAAATGAAATTAAGATCGAGAATATAATAAATCGTTGGATTCATATTGTCTCCCTATGATCCGATCAATGATGATTCTAAAGGTGATCAGTTCAACTAGTGCAGTCAGTATGAAGAAGTAAATATCCGTGAGGTATCTCGGTTTGAATGATTAGCAAGTATCACAATGTTGAGATCTGTTTAGTTTATTTGGTTCGATATTATGATAATTTGACATAATTCCTTAATACTACAAACCATCATTTTACTCTTTTGGGTTAATTTACTAAGAATTCTTTAGGAATTAAATTGCCTAATATTCCCCTGATAGCTGAGTAATGGAATCACTCTTGTTATATTTGAATATTAATAATTCTGATGTAAAGGTTTCTAAATACCTTCCTGATGCACTCTAATCTTAAATGGTCCTGAAGCATCAATTTCTATATGTTTGATTAGATCTATTAGTAATTGAATCCCTTTTAATAGGGATATCGTTTCTAAAATCCGATCAATTTATAAAGTTCTATGTTTTCCCTCTTGATAATACTAAGTGCATGAAAATAACTTAATCCTCTAATTTGATCCTTGTGTGCTATATAACTATTTTAAATTAACATATGCACATATTGTTTTATTTGATTTAAATCATGATTTTAATTTACTGAATTTTAATCATGTTTGCATTATACATGTTCTCTAATATATTTTACTGAAAATAAATATATGATTATGATTTTTTTTATATTATCTGAAATTGTTTTATTTGGAACTCTTTGGGATGTGATATGGAGTTTTTCAGGTTTAGCTTTAATCAAGCCGATAATTTTTTATAGACTTAATACGACCCTTGGGTAGGCTTTTAGGCCCAACAGGATTAGAGTAAGACCTTATGGATCCTTATGGACTTGAGGCACACCCTTCAGGTGGGTTATACGCTTCAGCTAAGGTAAATCCTTATGGACCCAAGATACTCCCTTAGGTTGTCTCCTACGCCCAATGTGCCTGAGGTAAGTCCTTATGGATGAAGTTTCTGGATAACTACATATTGGTGTTCGATTGGAGGGTATTACTGTGATTTTAAAATATGTTTTCCTGAAATAAATTACTACTTTTTTAACTATATGTACACTTATTTTTAGTTTTGTGGGAACACATTAGACACCCCATTTCATTCTCCTGAATCTGTCTCTCTAAATGTTTCCTTTAAACTGTAGGTTTCCTAACTGTTACCTGAAGAATTCATTAATAAACGTCAACTCATCAATGGAACTTGTATATGCTTAGATGAATAAGAAAATTTTCTATCTTACCATATATTTGTTTGTCCTTTAGCATCATCCGATAATTCTGTATTACTGAGCTTTCCTAAAGTTTATTATGTTATTTACCATTTCAGGTTAAAAAGATTTGAGCATGTATAGTTATCAACATTATGAATGGGAGTACCTTCGGCATCACTTACAAAGTACGGTACAAATGTAATTAGAGGACATGTAGGTCATATTTGTTTTTATACTGAGTTTGAAACTTATATGATATTGTGTAAGATTAAAATTTTGTTTTAATATATGAATGGTTTTCTGAACTCGTATTTTTATATATAATTGTTTTACGGTTTTACATGTTTTAATAAAATATTATTTTCCCTGAATTTTTAGTGTGAATTTCTACGGTGGCACTACGTGGCACCTCGGATCAGATGGGTCACCCGTATCGTCTAAGGGTGTTACACTAATGCTATATTTTATATCAAAATAAGTACCTAAAGTATTCAATTTTTTCATCTAAGTATTTTAAATATTCTTTAATTAAAGCCACATGTCAACTTTTTTAGAACTTAGATGAAAAAGTTTGAATAGTTTAGGTACCTATTTTGACATAAAATACTTTAGATACTTATTTTGACAAAAAATAACTTTAGTTATTTATTTTGACCAAAAAAATACTTTAGGTACTTAAAATGAAAAGGAAGGTATACTTTAAGTACTTACTTATGATAAAGCCAAAGAAAAAAACACGTAGCACCACGTGCTATGCACGCATTGATCAAAGTAATCTCCCACGTATCCCTCTTTCCCTCCTAAGAAACGAAAGACTTGATGTATAGTTCAGTTCAGAGAATTTAGTTCAGCCAAAGAGTGTTCACACAATTGAAAATTATTAAAAAAAATATTTTATATCTAATTTAAATAAAAAAAATTACTCATAAATTAAATTTTTATTCAATTCTAATTATTGTTTTTCAAAATATGTTAATTTTTCCCACTTTTTCTAGATTATATAAGTGGAACTTGTCCCACACCCCTTACATTCCCAATGAAAAACCGTAATGAACACAATACTAATGACTTAATAAGAATATAATTGATAACTTAACAATTAAATAAACAAAGAGGAAAACTTAACGATTAACATTTTCACGTGAATATTGAATTTCTATAAATATAATAACAAAAAATTTCACCGAACCCAAAGCGCCATTTTGTTGTTTCATCGTCTACATCTCCTGATTCTCTTAAGAATAGGCCAAAACCATATCAGTAATTTGATTCTAACGCAAGAAACGAGAAACCATTATGTCTCGTATTGTAGCCGAATCTATATCGTCGGCTAATGCTAATTGTTCCTTTTTTTACCCCCACTCGGTGGAGATTATCGCCGGCGAATTATCAGCCTCCGTCACTGGTGATTTGCCGACGCTTGAACAGTTATTTAAACACGGCGGTTATGTATTGGAAACCGCCACAGCCGACGGAACTTCCGTCGGTGAAACCAACATTAATGTCACTAAGCTGCTGCCAGTGCCACTTGTTCTTTCTTTCAACAACCTTACGTATAGTGTAAAGGTTCGTCGCAAGATGCCACTGTTGGGATTCTCCGCCGCTGGAGGAGGTGGTTTAACGAAAACGTTGCTTAATGATATCTAATGTGAGGCCCGAGACGGCGAGATACTGGCGGTGCTCGGAGCAAGTGGGTCCGGGAAATCTACGCTCATAGACGCTTTAGCTAATAGAATAGCTAAAGGGAGTTTGCAAGGGAACATCACTATAAACGACGATATTCTCTCGTCTCGGATGTTGAAAGCTATTTCTGCTTATGTCATGCAGCACGATTTGCTTTTTCCGATGCTTACTGTCGAAGAAACCTTAATGTTTGCAGCTGAGTTTCGGCTTCCTCTGACCTTGTCCAAATCCGGTAAGAAAACTCGAGTTAAAACTTTGATCGAGCAATTGGGATTACGAAATGCTGCCAAAACTGTTATCGGCGACGAAGGGCATCGAGGTGTTTCGGGTGGCGAACGGCGTCGTGTATCGATAGGAATCGATATAATTCATGACCCCATTGTTTTATTCTTGGATGAGCCTACATCGGGACTCGATTCAACGAGTGCTTTCATGATAGTGAAGGCTTTGCAAAGGATTGCTCAAAGTGGAAGCATTGTTTTAATGTCAGTTCATCAGCCAAGTTACCGAATTCTTGGATCAGTTGACCGATTGATAATTTTGTCTAGAGGCCAAACTGTTTATAGCGGATTAACGACAAATCTATCGCTATATCTCTCTGACTTCGGGCATCCGATACCGGAGAACGAAAATAAAATCGAGTTTGCTCTCGATTTAATCTGGGAACTCGAAGAATCTACTGAAGGGATGAAAAGCTTGGTTGAATTCAACAAGTCATGGCAAAAAAGAAACTCGGAGCCGGACAGGCGAAGTTCGTCACTAAAAGAAGCAATTAGCTCTAGTATTTCTAGAGGCAAACTTGCTTCGGGTGTAACCATTGATGTTGGTTCAGCATCCATGGTTCCGACATTTGCAAACCCTTTCTGGAAAGAAATCGCGGTTTTATCAAGCCGATCGATTCAGAATTCAAGAAGGATGCCCGAGGTGTTTGGTATCCGATTGGCGGCGGTTTTATTGACGGGTCTAATTTTATCGTCTATATTTTGGCAACTCGATAACTCACCAAAAGGGATACAAAAACGACTAGGATACTTTGTTTTTGCAATGTCGACGACGTTTTACGCTTGTACCGACGCTTTCGCGGGTTTTCTCCTCGAAAGGTACATTTTCATGAGAGAAACAGCTTATAATTCTTACAGGATTATCTTATGTAATATCAAATGCTTTGGTCGCTTTACCGGGCCTAGTTGTCTTGTCTTTTGCCTTTTCGACCACCACATTCTGGACATAGGCCTCAAAGGTGGATTTTCGGGATTCGTATTTTATTTCTCAATCATATTTGCTTCATTTTGGTCCGGAAGTTCACTTGTCACATTTCTGTCCGGTGTTATCCCATTTGAGGTTAGGCTACCCCATCATCGTCGCTATCTTAGCCATTTCTTGCTCTTCAGCGGCTTCTTCATCAACCGTGACCAAATCCCGACCTATTGGATTTGGTTCCATTACGTATCCCTCATCAAGTATCCTTACGAGGCAGGTTTGCGGAACGAATTCGATAATCCTACGGAATGTTTCGTTAGAGGGATTCAGATATTCGACGGCACGCCACTCGAAGCGGTTCCGGATGCCATGAAAGTGAGATTGTTAGCCTCCTTGAGCGATACTTTGGGGACGACGGAGATTACGAGCTCCACATGCTTGACATCGGGAGTTGATGTTTTGAAGAAACAGGGAATCTCAGATTTGAGCAAATGGGATTGCTTGTTTATCACTTTGGCTTGGGGATTATTTTTCAGGGTTTTGTTTTATTTCTCTTTGTTATTGGGAAGCAAAAACAAGAGAACATGAGAAGAATTTCCCATTAATAATTTCATTTTCCAATTAAGAAAAGAAAAGGAGAAGAAATTGTGTGAATGATATCTTCCTAACTATTTTTTTTCATTAGACTTTCAAATAATTTTAATAATATAAAATTGAATAAAAATATATTTTATTTTATAGTAGAACTATGTGCATTAAATGAAATAAGATTTAGGATAATTTGAAGGGAAAAAAACCCAGTAATAATGAAATATAATTTGTATTACTAAAATCAATAGTTAATAATTTGAAAAATAATAGAAAAATATTTACATATGAGCTACAATAAGTAGTAATATGAAATATATACATAATTCGTGTTACTAAAATCAAATTTGTAGGTGCAAGAAAACAGCTGCACACGTGTGGAATACATCCTAAGGTGGTCTTGTCCAACGTGCTAAGAGTATTTGTTCAACACCTCAAAGGGCTTAACATACTCCAACGATGACATCTCTTGCCGCCGGCACTAAAACTATCGCCTTCGGCCACCGGAGGAAACATGGGCAATGGGTGGTTTCTTCTGTTTTGCCTTCTCTTTAAATCACTTAGCTCCATCCTCTGTGGTATCTTTGTTACCCCTATCAAGGCCCTGTGTTGTTTGACAGAAGAAGATCTCTGAGACCTACATATTTTGGCTGATAAAGAAAATTTGGCTTGAAATTCACAGAGTAAAGAGAACCCAAATCATTTTTTGTTCCTGTTGAATCGCCTGAACGATATAAAGGGGAAAGAGACTTATTTTGATCACCATCACCACCAACAAAGTCTCGTTCTTGGATGAGTTCACCACAGAAAACGATGTCGCCTTTGTTGTTTTTCACAGGAGTGTTGGGAATGAAAGGAAACTCAAAAAGTTGAGAGAGAGTTTGCTGAAGCTCTTCTGGATTGATGGTATAAGTATTGTTTGTATCCATTTTTCTATAAGTTTGGTAAGAAGAACGAGGTTTATAAACATGTTTGGTTTGGGATTCTAGAGGAAGGCTTTGAAAGGAAGGGTTCCAGAGAGATGAAATATGGATTGTAGACAACAAGACTTGGTGGAATGAATGGAAGGGGGAAGAAGAATTGACTAAGATACTATGATGAAATCAACTCTATCTAGAAAGAAAGATATTTTATTCTTCATATCTTTACTGTTGTAAAAGCAACAACTCCCTCTCATGGCGGTCTGTTGTTTCCATATGGCTTCCGTCAACTAAATCAAACTCCATGTTCCTATATGCAATATGCCTATGTAACAGTCAATCTTTCTGGCCCTACCCAATGAGTGTAGAACGGGGAATGCTGATCCAAATTGATTATAGCGTAAGCTGCATAAGATACCAATATATTATACTATTTATATTATTAAACTTTTAATTTCAATCATGCCATTAGATTATAATCCAAATGGTGCGATGTGAGGAGGTTATTGATGGTTAAAATGATGTCGTTTTAGATATTGAACTTTAGAGATATATCAATTTTACTACTAAAGTTTTAAAAAATTCACTTTTAGCACTATAAATTTTCAAGAGAAAATAACCTGACAAAAAATGTCTTATAATAAACGAATTTAACCAATTTTTTTTTGGATTTGCCAAAATGACCAACAAATTCGCAATGCGAACTCCAATTTTGCAATCCAGTTTCCAATTTCGCAACGCGAATTTGTAAATCGCAACGCGATAGTCAAATTCGCAACGCGGAATTTTAAATTCGCAACTGAATTTCAAATTCGCAACTCGAATTTAATTTCGCAACAGGTTTTAGTTTCGCAACACAAATATTTTGGGTATATAACAACGCAGCAGCATTAACTCATAACCTAAATCCTTAAATCGCAACTCATTCCATCTCCATCTATCACTCTCTCCGGCGACATCCGTTCCTATATCCAACGACATCCTTCCCCATCTCTAATTTTTTTTTACATAATTTTATTTCTATATAATTTTTAAATGATTTCTCTCCCAAATTATCAACTATCAACTTAATAATGGTATGTTTTTCTCTAAGTTAGTGATGATATCTAGTTTATAGCTCGTTTGTTTAGTAAATTAATTTACAATTTGTAGAATGAAATCATCTAATGTTGATCATGTTTGGATAAATTTGTGTTTTGGAGGGTCATGGGAGAATGTTCATGGTGTTTTACAGTATGTGCCTTTACCCATGAATCTTCAACTAAAACTGTCATTAAAAAAGTTAACTTATGAAACTCTAATGTTACGTGTTGCAAAGAAATTGAATTTAGAGTCTCTAAGTAGATTTAGGTTATCTTATCAAAGAAAAGGTAAAGTTGTTGAACCTAGAAGTAGTGAAGTTGGGTTAGTAGCAGGTAGTAATCAACTAAGTTCTTCAACCCAAAATTTAATGGTTCAACCACAATTTCATCATCAAGCAAATTTTGTTTCACCACATTTTCAATACCAAACACAATATCAAACACAATCTCAAAACCCACAACCTTTTCCTAATCCAAATCCCAATAAACTTTCAACACCAAATTCTAGTTTTCGTATTGACCAATTAGACGATTATGAGCCAACAGAAAAAATTGTGAGTACTAGTCAGTATTCGAAATTTGATCTTGGTCAATACCCAGACTTTGATCTTGGTGAATACTCAGATTTTGATGATGTGATGGAAGAAGAAATAGACCCTGCATGTAATGATTTTGATATTGGTCAATACCCGAATTTTGATGATAAAACAGCCGCTGCTGAGGAAGATGTTGTTGATGATAATGAGGAGGAAGTTACGACTGTGAATGAACATGTTGAACATTCATTCTGTAATTCATATAATCCTGAAGAAGAAAAAGAAGAAGAAGTCCCCGAAGAAAGGAAAAAGAAAAAAATACCACGGGAGTATAAATGGAATATGCCAGAATTACTTCAGATACCGGAAGAAGAGTTGGTAAAGATAGCAGTTGACTGTTACACAAAAGTTATTCGTATCAAGAAAGATGATTGTTTTGATACAAAGGAAGACTTGAAGATAGCTTTGTATACGAAATGTGTGGAAGATGGCTATCAATTAAAAGTTAACAAATCAAGCAAAGATTGTTTCGAAACAAGGTATATGATTGACAAAAACTGTACGTGGCGTATGATTGCAAAGAGGATAAAAGATTGTGAAATGTTTCAAGTTAGGACTTTTATTGATAAACATACATGTTCAAGAACCCAAGTTTTTCCTCACCATAGACAGGCAAACAAAAAGGTGTTGGATGGTTTTCTGGCTGAGTTAATGTTTTTGAATGGAAGGGTATATCGGGGACATGAAATTATGACTGACATGAATGCTCGGTTCAAGATTAGTATCTCATATTCTCAAGCTTGGAGAGCCAAATGTTATGCCTTAGAATTGTTGAGGGGGTCGCCAGAAGAATCGTTTGCCCAACTGCCGGCTTATTGTCACAATTTAAAGTTGAAAAATCCTGGGTCGGTAACTCATATCAAAATAGATAGAGATGGACGCTTTGAGTTGCTGTTTATCGCCATTGGTGCTGCGGTTAGTAAATAATTATAATTTTGTTGACTCATTTTTGTTAGTTGCATGCATTTCACATTTAAATGATTATATTTCTTGTGTATATGATTTTGTAGATTCGTTCGTTTATTACTTGCATGCGCTCAGTTATTATAGTTGATGGAGCACATTTGAAAGGTCGATACCTTGGAGTAAACTTATTAGTAGTAGCCATTGATGCTAACAATGGGATACTGCCAATAGTTTACGGGTTTGGCAAATTTGAAACCTCTAATTCATGGATATGGTTTTTGGGGCATCTTAGGGATTGCATAGGTCCTATTAGTAATCTGATAATCATATCCGATAAGGCAAACTCAATTGACAACGCTGTTAGAAGGTGTTTCCCAGATGCTTTTCATGGACTTTGTGGTGTTCATTTGTACAGAAATCTAAAATCAAGGTATGCTGGTATAAAAAATCACAAATGGACATACTGGAAGGCTGTAAAAGTTTATCGGGAAGTGGATTTAATAAGCATATAAATTGTTTAAGACGTGTTTTGCCTCAATGTGCTCAAATACTAGAAATTGTCGGGTTTGAAAGATGGTCAAGAGTACATCAACTTGTAGCAAGATATGGTTTCATGACGTCTAATAGTGCAGAATCAATTAATGCTCTAAGTCGTCATTCCCGTAAATTACCCATTACTATGTTAATGGAGTTTTTTCGAGCCTCTATTCAACAGTGGTACTACAAGAAAAGAAACCATGCATGTATTATTTCTTTAAATTCGTAACTTATCATATATTTTACTAAGTATTATTTATTTAAATTGACAGGAACATTGGAATGTTGTGTTACACCATGGACTGAAAAAAAGATAACGAAACGTGTTGTGAAGTCAACGTCATGGAAAGTTGAACCATGTTTAAACACTTTGTTTGAAGTATTAGATAATAACTTAAATGGGCTTGTCGATCTAAATGTAAAGACGTGTGTAAGAAATGGCAAACATCTGGTTATCCGTGTGGCCATGTTATAAAAGTTTCTCTTCATCTAAACCAAGTTGATTCAAGCGCACACGCTATTGATTGCTACACTACAGAAGTATATCGACAGACTTATGCCGAGATTGTCTACCCATGTCCACATCCTTCTGAGTGAGACATACCAGATGACTTACAAACATTTTTTCCACCAGTCATGGACAGCAAGCTACCTGGCCGACCAAAAAATCATGATCGTATACCGTCTAAGGGTGAAGAGAAGAGGATATCGACATGTAGTCGGTGCAAGGAAAGTGGTCATACAAGGTTGACCTGTGGATCACCAGTGCCACCACAATCATCTTTTCCTCTACCAAAAAATGGATCCTCATCAAAATCCAAAGCTCTTATGGTGCCAAGCAAAAGGAAATCAAAATCGCAATCAAAATCAAAATCTCAATCACAACCGGCTTCACCTTTTGGGACTTATTAACTTAGGTGATTTTTAAATGCAAACGTTGTATTATGTGTATTTTATGTGTGAATGCATACATTTTCAGTTAGACATTTATTAGTAACTTGAGTTTGAACATTGCTATGATCTGTTCAGTTGTTATTATGTTGGGATTTTCTCTTGTGTTTGATTGCTTGGATAGTTGTTCTCTTGCTTCTTCAAGTGTCCTTAGCTTGTATTTATAGCTTGGAATGTGTTTGATGTTGTATATAACTTGATGTTGTATGTTGCGATCAACGTGAAAGTCAAATTCGCAACGCGAAATAAGCGTTGCGATAGTCAAATTCGCAACGCGAAATCGCAAACCGAATTTGACTTTCGCGTTGCGAATTTGACTATCGCGTTGTACATTATTTGAACATTGTTATGGGTACATTATTTGGAAAATAATGTTCCAGACTTCGTTAGAAATAACCCTTTTTCATTGGGTTAATTTCATTTTTGTGGGTACATTATTTGAACATTGTTATGTATAAATTTGTTGTGTATGCATGTTTTGGTTTGATTATATTGTATGTATATTTTCATTCAGAAGAGATGAGATGTGTATAACAAAAAAATCTATCTCTTCCATGTGAGTACTTTATTCCAACCATGTGACAAGTATGACAACCCCATCAACTCACAACTCAGCTTTGAACTCAATCAATATTGTTTTTTAGCTTGATGGTTCATAAAGCATGTTACTTGAACAGTATGAATCAATTATGCAATTTCCATGTTCAATTTAACACTGCATTTCAAATTCATTTCATATGTAATTGGAGTTTGAATTTAAATTTCAATTTGAGTTTGAATTTCAATATAAATTTCGGCTCCACTATAAATATTAGCCCAAGCCAATATGCATGTTATCATTGATTATTCCTAATTTCCATTGCTTTTTTTAACTTTAAACGCGAGGGAAATCCCGACCATCGTAATTTTTGGTCAATTTTAAAGAGTCAAAAATATTTCGGGCGTATGATCTGGGTGGTATACGAGAAATGCAACAAATGACAACTAAAAATCCCGATAATTGAGGGCTACAACTTGTAATAATAACAAAAATAATAAGTCTGAAATGCTTACGAGTACCACCCAAATCATAAGTCCGAAATACTTCCGATGCTTATCAAAATCCAAAGCTCATATGGTGCCAAGCAAAAGGAAATCAAAATCAAAATCTACAACTTGAGTTTGAACATTGCTATGATATGTTCAGTTGTTATCATGTTGGGATTTTCTCTTGTGTTTGATTGCTTGGATAGTTGTTCTCTTTCTTCTTCAAGTGTCCTTAGCTTGTATTTATAGCTTGGAATGTGTTTGATGTTGTATATACCTTGATGTTGTATGTTGCGATCAACGCGAAAGTCAAATTCGCAAACCGAAAATCACGTTGCGAATTTGACTATCGCAACGCTTATTTCGCGTTGCGAATTTGACTTTCGCGTTGCAAATTTGTACCTTCAACAAGTCTTTTTTGCCTTCAAACATAATGCAGATTGAACTTTTTATAAACAACAAATCAACTTTTACAAATCAATTAAACAAGCAAAAAAATAATTCTTATTTACACATCAAATTAAACAAATTAACTTTTACAAATCAATTAATCAAAAAATAAATCTTATTTCCTCATCAATTAAACAAATCAACTTTCAATGTAAAATTCAATTAAACAAAGCAAAAAAAGTGTTCCCCAGACTGTTGTTTATGCACAAATACATTAATTTCACGCAGCTCACTTCAGGATTAACATGCAGAAACCAAACATTTGCTCAAATAACACTTTCTACACATTTAAAACCAACAAACAGCAAATTACTGAATTCTAGGTACTTAACTAAATATTTTCAAACCAATTAAAGAGTATATATGTTAACAACACTTGCTCAAACTTACCAATTGTTTATGCACACTTTCAGTACGCGGATGCAGGTAGGCAGCGTCTCGAATATATCGATTTGGCCATATAATGCTGAAACCACAAGCCTACTGCACCTCTATCTCTATCTGTGGGAGGTACATACTGTTTGCTTCCTGTCATCAAACGTTCCAAGAACAAGCATACGAGAGGACCACAATCCCCTCTGGCTCCCTATGTTTTTTGTGGCGTAGTCTCGTCTCTTATCATTGTAATTTTGAACTTCTTTGGCTTCTTGATTCTAGAATTTGTCCAATAATCAATCGCACCCAAGTATTTAGCCAAATAATCACTCCATCCCTTTGTAATAATATCTCTCAAATCAGACAATGGTATCTAATTCAACATGTTGTCATATACCATTGTCTTCAGGGATGGGAGCTGAAGCTCGACGAGAAGCAAATGACGACGTTCCAAAACAGGGATAAACACCTGCAATCATAAATAATTGTCCACATCGAATAAAATTTATGAAAACCTTTAAAATATTCAAAAAATAAATACTAACCTTATCGACCTCCCACCACGCAGGATAAAGTTTAGTTTTTCCATTACCCAACGTATATGAAGCATCTCTTTGATCCTTCAAGTGAGCTGATTGAAAAGACGTCGGCATAATAGTCCATCGAGTATTTCTTTTCCTCAATTTCCTTATTATTAGAAGACGTGATACCCATGCATCAATATGATGTTTTATAAAAAAATAAATATATTAGTGAATTTATTAATAATTTAAAAAAATTAATCAAAATGCAATATAAGAAGAATATAAGACTTATCATCCCTTCGAGATAGCCATTATTTTCAACCCCTAATAAAATACCCCAACCAAGACCGATCAAGAAACAAATGAATAGCATCGTCGATATGGCATAGGTCAGAATAATTCCCCTTGTTCTGCTCATGTAGATAACAATCAACTACGGTCTTAGCCCAAAGGTGATTATCTGTAATTGTGTCCGATAGTGTTTCTCTCTCCTGTTGAGGAATGGTACTGGCCGATAACACATACGAAAGCTAACTCGCATCCATCATATCGGACACGGGAGGGGGTTTATCAATATGTCGACATATGACGCCATGTGAATCGGGCTCTTGAACGGCGGGCGGGACCTCTTGAACGATGGCAGGGGCCTCTTGAACGGTGGAAGGGGCTTCTTCGATGATGAGAGGGGCCTCTTGAACGATAGGAGGTGCCTCTTGAATGATGATAGATGCATCGGGCTTATTCTTACGGAGTCTTGGCACTAGTAGGGTGAACAGAGACGTAATGACACGTGCACGACGTCTGATGCGTGAACCTTGTCGTGCAAGAAAAACCCGACATAAAGCATTTACCTTATCGGGCCGCTGAAAATAAATTAATACATAAATCGGTAAATAAAATAAATAAATAATGCCGAAAAAATGTTATTTGCATTTTTAGTATAGTATTAAACAAATTTACCTCATTGCGTAGAGTATGAACCTCATTCTGCAACAATAAAACAATCTCGTGTAGAGCGGCAACCTCATCACGTAAAGTAGATACCTCACCACGTAGCGCACCATTTTCATCGTGTAAAAAAATCCATCTCATCACGTAAAGATCGAACCTCATCATGCCATGCACCATTATCTTCACGTAAAGTACCGACCTCATGACGCAAAGCACCAACCTCATCACATAATTCCCCTAACTCATCCCGTGGAGGTGGAGAACAGGGAGATAAATGTCGTGGCCTCTTTGCCGGTCGCCTATCATGAGGTGATGGTGGAGAAGAGGCTCGATGATGTGATGGAATAGGTGATGGTGGAGGTGGAGAAGAGGCTCGATCAGGTGATGGCTCCGAGTGTCGAACTGTAGAATCGGCCCGATCAGGTGATGGCTCTCGAGGTGGGGGTGCTCATCATTCGTCCCATCAAAAAACCGCTTACTAGTTTGCCACCAATCAGTGGCAAGCTCAGCCTCTGTAATGGATAGTTGGCCTCCTAACAATATAAAAGCTAAAACAAAGTTAAACTTGTACTAGTAATAACTTGTTTATATATGGTATTATTTGTGTGTTAACTTACATCATTCATCGTCGTATATGGGAGTAACTCTTCCCAATCCAACATGAGGATCCTCTTCCAGGTAATAGCCCTAGGAATATCATTTGATTTTTTTATCGCATATGTCCGCATGCTAGGGAAAGCCTCAAATATCCAAATCTACAAACAATATAATACACAAACATTAGTAATTGTTAAATAATTAATTATAATTTTGGAAACATTAAATAGAAATTCTTACCTTAAAGGCCCAAGTAAAGCCTGTCAAAGTGTATTTAGAACCATCTCCCCGCAAACTTTTTCGATCCTCAAAGGAAGACGACAACTTCTTCCAGGTAGCTTTCCATAGATATAAATCCCACAGAAATAGGTTCCATGCATTTAGGTCCTTTACCAAAAATATTAGGTCCTCAGAGATAGGTTGTCTGCCCTCTTTGCCTAAAAAGATGGCATGCAAAAGTAATAAATGGCATACTCGGACAACATCAAGGTCATCCATCCGAGTAAAACCATCTTTATCAAATAATCTCTTCAAGTCGTCGACGTGTAAACTCGGCTTCGACTTTGCCAGCTCAGGAAAAACCCGAGATAACCATGATGGGCGGGCGATATGACTAGTGTACCGACCTATATCATCGTGTTCGAAGCGTAGACCAATGATTAAGCAAAACTCCTCCCGCCCAAAACAAGTATGTGCCAGAGGAAAATGAAACCATATCTCCTCATCATCACGTTGTATCCCCTCGGGTAGATCGTTAGTCATGGTCTGAAGAAACAAATGTGTCAACATAGTATCTCCACCCGTATGTTGCACTTTCAGCCGTGGCCCGAAGCAAGTGTCATCAAACAATTTTCTTTGTAGAGGTGTAAGCGTTGACGCAATTTTAGTGGCTAGGCTTAATTTATTCCTTAAGGTCAATGCAGCCGAAAAAAATTTCTACAAAAACAATAAACATACAGTTAGATATACCAAAAACTGCAAATTATACACTATAAATAGACATGATATTAAACAGTGAAAACAAAGCCAAATATGTTTCAAACTAGCACGGTATTCACCCAAGTCATTATTCCATCATAGTTCACAAAATGCATCAGATAACATTCCAGAAGTAAGCACTTATATAAACATTTAAAAGGACAACATATAAGTTTAGTGCAGGTTCAAGGACAACATAAAGAGTAGTAGTTTATTCTTGAAACTTAAATTAGCAACACTGTGAAGTTAGTATTTGTCTTTGTTTTTTGGTTGAAGTAATGCAATTCATTCAAGTTTCAATTTTCAGAATAAAAGAAGTTTCTGAAACTTAAATTCGCAACACGAAAATGAAAATCACAATGCGTTGTGATTTAGGGTTTTTTCAACAAAAAGGCAAAACAAAAAGACAAAACAAAGACAAATACTAACTTCACAGGGTTAAAGACTAAATAGTTTAGCAGTATTGGCATCAACCGAATGAATTTACTAAGCAATCTCAGTGAAATGGTTAATCTATATATATTGAAATTACCAGTAAATTTATCATCAATATAAGAAAAATCTAATAATAATAAAAAAATTTCAAAATAAAAATAAGAGATTAAAAAAACTAACCCTCGGCGGTTGATTTTCCATTCTGACCGTGAATGGTTGTGAGGGTTGCTCTGAGAGATGAAGATAGACGGATTTCGTCGGAGATGGGGACGGATGTCGCCGTAGAGAGTGAGAGATGGAGATGGGACTGAGTTATGATTTAGGGTTTTAGGTTAGAGATGATTTACGATAATACTGTTTACATTTGTGTTGCGAAATTAATAATGTTTCGCGTAAAAACATTTGACTTTCGCGTTGCGAATTTGACTTCTATGTTGTGATTTACAAATTCGCGTTGCGAATTTGACTTTTGTGTTGCGAATTTGACTATCACGTTGCGAATTTGACTATCGCGTTACGAATTTAACTATCGCGTTGCAATTTACAAATTCACGTTGCGATTTACATATTCGCGTTGCGAAATTGGAAATTGGGTTGCGAAATTGGAGTTCGCGTTGCGAATTTATTGGTCATTTTGGCAAATCCAAAAAAAGTTGGTTAAATTCGTATATTATAAGGCATTTTTGGTCACTGAGGTTATTTTCTCAATTTTCAATCACCGATGTATGCCAATATTAGTATCAAAACGTTCATATTTCACTTTTCTCTCTCCTATTATCGATTTTCCAAGAAACCCACAAAATCGATAAAATTAAACAAAAAAACCCATGTCATTTTAGGGATTTAAGGATTTTCTTAGATTCAAGGAATTTACAATGTTTGTTTGAGAATCTGAAATATGATAAACATTATTTCGAGAAGAGAAGCGACATATGTCAAGAATAGTCTTATTGGATGATCATTAGAAGAAAGAGGAGTGAGATGTGAGCATTTTGATATCGATCTTATCACGAAAGACGACCATGATATACAATGATTGGTTGACAATGACAACTAGAAAGGCACAATGCTAAAAAAATGAACAGTTTGAAAGTTTAGTGACAAATTTGATAACTCTAAAGTTTATTGTCTAAAATGACACCATTTTAGGCATCAATAGTTGCACCAAAACGATGTTGTTTTGTCCATATCATCAAACCATTTAGGTTATAACGACCTAGTGACATGATTGAAGTTAAAACTAAAGTTCAATGTTATAATTGAAAAAATTGAAACTTCAATTATATAAACGATAAACTACATGGAATCCAGTAATATCTTAAGTAGTTTATCTCTTTATAAATCAAAAATTTAAATTTAGTTTATTTATTTAATTTTGATATTAATCCTAAAGCTATATGTAAACTTTGATTTAAAATTCAATAGATATAAAATGTTTGATTTGATGTAACTAAATACATACAAATTCAATTATAATTCAATTTTAAATATTAAAAAAACTAATTATATTTATATTAAATGAATATAATTATTTGTATATACATAAGTTTTTTTTTAAACATAAGTTTTTTTAAACATAAACATGATATTTCATTTATCGAAGTCGTATCAACAAACGTCTTGTCAAATACAAACTGAATAAATATATTCGTGACTATCGAAATAACATATAACAATGTTCGCATAGAGATGGCCTATAAACAAAACCATTAACAAGTGAAGCAACGACATAAAAAAAATTAAAAACACCCCAACGGCTCCGAGCATCAAACATGGAAGAGAGAAACTTGAAGAAGAACCAAAAGGACCAACGGAAAAAGCGATCTCCCCTTAACAACAATCCCATCCGGCACCTTTATGCGATAATCAGAGAACCATCTTGAACAAACGAATAGAGGAATCATGCATCGGGAAAGCAACAACCATGTATTCAGGTAAAATAAAAAACCAAAAAGAAAACCAAATAAAACCTGCACCGAGAGTTCAAAAACACCAGTAGCCACGATATCCTTTACTAGAGAAAGGGACAAAAATATTATTATAGTAAATATAAGAAAACATAACTAGAAATGATAGGCTAGTGGTCGGAGAAGACCACCACAGCTGCTATGAACAAAAAAAGAAATTGAAAATTGTCCAAAAGTTTGTAATTGTCGCAGGGAGTTTGTGAGTGAGTGGTTTAATAAATATATATATACAGAAGTTAAATATGAAATGATATAAACTAATAATATTATTATTAGTTTGTGAATAAATTAATTTAAATCAAATCTCGTGTATCAAATTACATAAATATTTTTTTTGGTAACAATAAAAGCCATTGGAATCAGTGGAGGTTTCTTCTTCTTAGAGTCGTTTGATCAGAGTTGAGAATGTTTTGGATTTCAAGTGGTGGAGTCGTTAACGTAGTGAGTCCAAAATCCTCCCTCTGCCCATCTTGGTAACCTTATCGGCCGAGGCATTCGCTTTACGTGGAATATGTCTCACTGTGACTCTCTAGTTACGTTAAAAGTAGCCTCTGATTCTTCTTAAAAGGGATGACTCATGGAGAGAGGGGTGGCTCTCGAGGACTCTAACCGCTTCTTCGCTATCGAGCTTTAAGTGAAGATTGTTGACGCCAAGAGACCAGGTAATTTCCAGGCCATCGAGAACCTCTCACATCTCAGCTTGAAGGGCTGAGCACCGTCCAACGTTTCTGTTGAATCCCACAATCCAGTCGTCAGCGCTGTTTCGAATGATTCCGCCGCTCACAACTTCCATCGTCACGGGGTGCATGGACCAATCAGTATTAAGCTTAAGAATTCGAGGTTTGGGTGCTTTCCGTTTGGTTCCAGCATTTTGATTTAACGTGCAAGTAGGATGAGAGATATATTTTTTTGCTTGGTACGCGCCTCAAATTTAAACTTAAGATAATGTGTAGATTTAGAAATTATGGACCTTTAACCTTATATGTTACCTGATTTTTTATCAATTATATATGAATATTATAATTTTGATCAAATATGAATAAAATATTTTTAAAAACAATATAATCATTGTGTTTTGCTTTATACTATGGATCTTAATTCGGATTTGTATTTAAAGAAGAAAGAAAAAGGCAATGAATACTAAAGAAAATGATAAAAGAATAGTGGTATTTAGAGTATTAGATATGACCTACAATAACTAATATAGTATTACACACACACACATAATGTGTATTAACAAAATCACTTTGCAACTACGGGGAAAAATAGCTTCACACGTGTGAAATACATCATAACGAAGACTTGTTCATTGTATTAAAAGCATGAGCTCCGCACCTCGAAGGCCTCAACAGACTCCAAAGAAAACTCTTCTTGTCTTTAACACCACAGCCGTCATCGGCGTCCACCACCGCCATATCTCCGGTGGCCCCCAGAGGAAACATGGGTAATGGGTGGTTTCTTCTGCTTTGCCTTCTCTTTAAATCACTCAGCTCCATCTTCTGCGGTATATTCGTTACCCCTATCAAAGCCTTGTGTTGTTTGACAGAAGAAGTGCTCTCAGACCTACAGATTTTGGCTGGTAAAGAAGAGTTTGGCTTGGAATTCACAGAGTAAAGAGAACCCAAATCATTTTTGTTGCTGTTGAATCGCCTGAACGAAGATAAAGGGGAAAGAGACTTATTTTGATCACCATCGTCTGCAACAAAGTCTCGTTCTTGGATGAGTTTACCGCAGAAAACGGTGTCGCTTTTGTTGTTTTTCAGAGGAGTGATTGGAATGAAAGGAAACTCAAAAGGTTGAGGATCATGATAAGGAGAGTTGGGTGAGTGGTTAAAAGCAAGGGATTGATCATAGAGGTCTTGGCTTTCAAGTGAAAAATCACAAAGAGAGAGAGTTTCTTGAAGCTCTTCTTGGTTAATGTTATAAAAAGCATTTGCCTTTGCATCCATATTTTGGGGGATTTGAAAATTTTGGTAAGAGCATTTTGGTTTATATAGGTATTTTGTTTGAGCCTCTAGAGGATGGGGTGGTTAATAGCTATGAAATGACGGTTATCTTGACAAGAAGGCTTTCTAGACGGAGTGAGGGAAGACCAAGTGTAGGCGAAGTGGATGGAGATGATTTACTAAAATCATAATTAGGGTGAGTAAAATTTAACTTAATTCGAAAAATCAATTTTTTCGTCTAGACTTAATTTTAAAAAAAAAATTGACTTAAAAAAATTTCATGTTCAAATCAAGTTGTAAAATACAACTCGAATAACTCGAAATTTTTAGTAATTATTAGATGAATTTTTAAGCTTGAGTCGAGTCTCTCAATTTTATATAATATATGTATATCACATATGAAAGAAATATACATATATTGTATTTTTTTATAAAAAATTACACATGAATGTATTGTTATATATATATATTGTATATGATCATAAAAATCATTTAAATTGAAATTCAATAATATCATAATATTATAAAATATTGATAATTAAATTTCAACACAAATTCGACTCAACTCGACTCAAATTTTATAAACTCAACTCGAGTCGAAAAATTTGAAGTCAATTCTGAGTTGTAAAATAAAACTCATCAACTCAAATAACTCGAATTTTTTTTACTCGTTGACTCGACTCGATCAAACGATCTCCTCTAATCATAATAACTAATGAATATTTGATTGAGTTACTAGGAAAGATAACAATAATATAATATTAACTAAAACAAATGGTACAAGGTTTTTCATAAACAAAAATATATAAAATTAACTTTATCCCAGAGGAAAATTTAAATAGGTAAAAGATGCTTTACTATTATAAATTTTAAAATTTAATGTGCATATTTTATATGAAAATTTTATTATTTATTACAATTTAAGTTCAATTTATCATTAAATATTCATATGATAATTACAAAAAAGGTAAAAGTATTTTTTAGTTCATACGTTTATAATTTTTTTTATTAATTTGACTATTAATATTAAAAAAATAAAAAAATACTATTAACTGAATAATATAATTTTTCAATAATCTATATTTATAATATCTTAAAGGTTATTCTGATAAAAAAAATTATAAATATAAGAGATCAAAAAAGTAATTATATTTATCAGAAGTTAATCGTAAAGTTAAACATAAGTTATGAAATGTTTAAGATTTTTAAATAAAAAAATAATACATAACATAGACTCGGTTTTCTAAGAATACAGTTTAAAAATTAAATTTTACATTTTAAAATAGTACAAGAATCCTTAACATATTTAAACTTTAAAAAAGATAAATACAAGTTTTTGATTTGATTAAAAAAACCGTAGGGTATAAATCAAATAATAAAATCAAGGGTAAACTATACATTTAGTATCTAAATTATTAATTTTGATCTATTTTAATACTTAAACTTTTATTTTTTTTAAATCATATCTAACATTTAATTTTTGTTTCATTTTAATACTCTTCGTTAAAAATTTAATACGTTTAGTATCTAAATTATCAGTTTTGATTCGTTTTAATACCTTTAACTTTAATTTTTTTTCTCTAAAACTCAGTGCTAAATTTTAAACGGATACTAAAATAAAACAAAAGTTATTTGTAGGACAAGAAACTAGTGCCACTTGGCTATTTGTCAGTATGGATAAGCTTGATTTGCTTAAGAAGGCAAGGCAGCGTTGGTTTCTTCAGCAGATCCTCCTTCCAAGTAAAATCTCCTTTTAGTTCAAATATCATTTTATTGGCCAAAGATATAAGTTTATATTATAGGGAAGCTAGGATTTCGGGTTGTTCGAATTGATTTTTGATTCGATTTAAGTAGGAAAAGCTCTTTTCATACTTTGAGTTGGCTCAACTTTTTTTTTTTTGGGTTGTATATGGTTCTTGTTGAATATCCATAGAGAAACAAAGTTTGTATTGAAGAGGGGAGTTTTTGAGGTGGTAAAGAGTAATGTTGTCTAAAACTGATCCATTGGAATCGATTACGAATCCGATTCAATTTGTAAAGGAAACACTTTTACCTCTTGAATTGGGCATTAAGAAAACCGCTAAAGATGTTGAAAGTTGTTTTTGGGTGTCAAATAATAAAGGAGATAATGTTGAATTGATTTCCCAATCGAATGTTAGTGATAGGAATGGTAAGGTTCAAATCTTTGGTATGAATAAGAGAAATGGCAGTTTTTGGTAGTGATGTTAATGATGGACAGTGTTGTGTTGGTAGTGAAGAGAGGAAAAAAGCTCCAACTGTGAAACTTCCCGTCAAGGCCTTTATCGGAATGTTTTCGCCTTTAAATGAGAAGAACAATGAGAAGGTTGAGGTGGTTAGGAAGGGATTGAAAGAAAAGGATGTGGATAGGGATGAAGGTTCTTGCATGAATTGCTTTCAGTTTGCAATTACTTGGTCAGCGTTGGTTAATAGTTTTGTCCATACTATACTGAACTCATTTTACTTCGGTAGGAAAAGAAATCGGAGAATGGGTGACAAAGATAAAGGGTTTCGACATTCTTGTATTCATGACATGAAATCAAAGGCTCCAGTTGAGTGTAGGCATAGCGAGGCAAGGGCTCAGTTTGGTGCAAAGAATGAGGGTTTGGAACATAATGATGAAAAACATGCACCATTTGAATGTTTTATAGGGCTTATTCTTGATCAGTTGACTCAAATCTTCAGAAGTTTGATCAGCTTCTCCAGGAAAGTAAACATATGCATCATGATTGCCCTCAGACTCCATCTCCACAGCCTGTGTTCGATTACTTTAAATCAGTGACAAGTATTTGGGAAGGTCAAAAGATTGATGTAAATGGTTTTTTGGGAAATTTGAAGTTTGCTAGAGTGGGAGGTGTTCCATCAGGTATGGTTGGAGTTGCGTCTCAAGTGAACAAAGAGGGTGCTGATGGTGTTAGTACTGGGAGTAGGGTAGAAACAGCTGGTAGTTCCCGACAGAAGTTGGCCAGTGGGATACTTAGCATTCCTCTATCAAATGTGGAGCGTTTGAAATCCACCTTTTCCACTGTCTCACTTACGGAATTGATCGAGCTTCTACCACTTTTGGGCAGCTCTTCACAAGATCATCCTGACAAGAAGAAGCTATTCTCTGTCCAGGATTTCTTCAGATACACTGAGTCTGAAGGTATGATTTCTCAGGCAGCTCGGCAAACAATTACCTTCATATCATTTTCTTTTCTTGGTTTGGTTCCTTGAATAGCAACATCAATAGATATGTTATGTTGTAGACTATACAAGTAGTATAATTCTAGCCATAGTTTTCTTGGTTTGGTTCAAGGATTATCAGCAAAGAAATATATTATGCTGCGACTATAAGTAGTGCAATTCAAATCATAGTTTCTTTAAACTCTGTAGGAACTAGTTAGTTTTGGACTCTGGTTTCGGTTATCACCCTTCCCTTATTCCAAACTGAATTTGGGGGTTGAGAGACTGGTCGTTGATAGTTTTTCTTTTTCATTCTCTTTAATAGACTTCTCAGTTATCGAACTTTATGCTAAACGAGTTCATATCCTTTGAGTTCTCATGGAATTAATTTCAGGGTGGGTAATTTACCATGGCCTAATTTGATCAACTACAGTTCAGTAAAATAGCTATGAACTAATTTTACTCTTGCGTTATTCTTTTAGGGAGGAGGTTCTTTGAAGAATTGGATAGAGATGGCGATGGACAAGTAACCTTAGATGATCTTGAAGTTGCTATGAGAAAAAGAAATTGCCACCGAGATATGCACGGGAATTCATGTGTCGCTCTAGAAGTCATTATTTTCAAAATCATTCAATTGGATTTTGTCTTTGATGGAACAGAAGGAGCCAACTATTCTTCGAGCATACACTTCTCTCTGTTTAAGCAAGTCCGGGACCCTCCAAAAAGTGAAATATTGGCATCACTTAAAAATGCTGGACTTCCTGAAAATGAGGACAATGCTGTTGCTATGATGTGGTTTTTGAATGCAGATACTGAGGAATCTATTTCATATGGGCACTTCCGCAACTTTATGCTTTTGTTGCCTTCTGATCGCCTACTTCAAGATGATCCTCGGTTAGATTAATATTTCCATTTGAATAATCTATAGCAAGTCTAGTTGAAGCTCAAGGTTTAGTTTTATTTATTATTGGCTTGCCTTTTGTTCAGTCTTCACCGTGTAGAACATAAAACTATAGATCGGATCATGGTTACCAAATTAGAGTGTTTAGGTCCGTTTTGTGAAATTGATTGTTTACTGAAGTACTGCTCTGTGTTTCTTGGTCTGGACACCTTGTTAAAAATGTTATCTTTTCCTATTGATCAATGCGTATGTTAGTATAAAGTTTTGGTACCAGGCCTTAAAGGTTATTATAAAAGCTGAATATTAGTAGCAATTACCACCTTCCTGTTTTTCCTTTGGTGAACATATAGTTTTTTCTTGCACATGCACTCCTTTTGCACTAATTCTCTGGTGACTAACTTCCGATGTTAACTTCTTTTTATATTACATACAGGAATATCTGGTTTGAAGCTGCAACTGTTGTTGCTGTTGCACCGCCTGTGGAAATACATACCGGAAGTGTTCTTAAATCTGCATTGGCTGGAGGTCTTGCAAGTGCGCTCTCCACATCTTTACTGAACCCAGTTGATACTATAAAGGCATGTTATTCAGCTTAGTGTTGTTGTTACATGATAAGATATAAAATTTTATATGTTTCCGCATCATTCCCTGTAACTGGTATCAGACGTCCAGAACTTTTACATCATTCCGTACCCTTTGTGAACACCTACTGGACTCTGTAACCATCATATCTTTTGCAAAGACAGATATGCATTCTGCATGTTAGTATTTATTTGTCAGTATGGAGTACGGAAAGCTCATGTCTGGCACTCACTTTCATAACCGTTAATGTTTTTCACATATGGTGGAAATTGTTCCTTTGTGATATTTATGATATATTGGTTTCTCTCGTAGATGGTTTTTATTGCAATTTTTGGTGCTTGCTTTTCTTCAAGATAAACCCTTTAATGTTGTTGGAAAACCATTTTACTTGTTACATATATTTTTTGGAAGCCATTGAAGTACTCCATAGTTTGATAATGTTTCGCAATACCTGAGCTTTTCCGTTTTCTTTGATAAATATATTCAGGCTTTGGCTAAATTGTGCAAGTCATGAAATGCTTACAACTTAGTGCACAACTGGTTCTACGAGTCTTCTTGCCGTCTGCTTATTGTGTAATGTTGTTTACTTTAATATTTATTGTCAGAGTTCTTTGTCGTGAGGTGCCATTCTATGTTGCCGGGATGGGTCTTTATGCTGAATCAAAAAAGGTATTGAATTTTATCTCGAACTTGAGTACTTTCATTGCTCTCGAGTAATTTCTCAGTGTGTATGCGATTTTTCATTTCGGTTCTGCATCTTGTTTTAGATCGCACAACTTCTCAAACGGGAACTGGAGCCATGGAAACTATTGCCGTGGGAGTTTTATCTGGAGGGTTAGTTGCTGTTGTCACTACACCTTTTGATGTCATGAAAACTAGAATGATGACTGCTCCAGGGGGGCGGCCAATATCGATGTCAGTGGTAGCATTTTCTATACTCCATCACGAGGGACCTCTTGGTCTCTTTAAAGGAGCTGTACCCCGGTTTTTCTGGATTGCTCCCTTGGGAGCCATGAACTTTGCCGGCTACGAGTTGGCAAGGAAGGCCATGGTCAAAAATGAAGAAGCGGCTACGGATCAACTCTCCCAAAAGAAATTGGTCAAAATCTAAGTATGCCCCAAATCCTTGGAAGGAAAAGAACATAACCTGGAAGTGGCCTCTAGATTTTTTGTTAGTGGTGAAAACAAACCGAATACTGTTGGAAAATTTTGTGCACTTGGGGTAAGGCAGCAACTTTTTCAAATTTAATTTGTTTACAACCCCTACTTTGTATTTCTCTTTACTTCCTTTTTGAACTGTACTTAACCAAGGTGATCATTTTGTTGGCTTTTGGGTTACATTTTTGTATCTCTTGTACATTATTTTGTAATGCCTTTTTTTTAATAGATTTATTAGACTTGGGGAATAAATGGTTACGTTGATTAAGTTTGTTTACCTCAAAAAATAATCAGGATTTACTCGTTAGTTTTGCACGTCGGAAATAAGGCAAATGAAACCCATGGAAATGGATGCAACTTAAAATGAAAAAGCATGTTTTAAAATATCCACTTTGGTGAATTATTATTGGATCCCAACATTTCCAACAAAAAGATCAACCAAATCAACACAAAATGTGGGTTTTCGTAATCATCATTTGGATCAAAACAGAAAAAGAAACAAAGTTCAACTCGGAAATACTGGTAGACTGTTTTGCACCTTGGCCCTTATATTACCAAAGATGTCTCAATAACCCCAGTTGTCGTTCCGGATTTCATCATCGAATTTCTTTTTCAGCTCGGGATGTTTCTCGAAGTACTCGTCCGCTGTCATGGTGCTGATCTTTTGCTGTTCAAATGAAGGAGCAATAATTTAAAAAATTAAAGTCAACAATTGCAACTACAGTCTACAGTTACAATAAAGAAGCATTCATTAGGGAAGCAGTTTGTGATTACCTTCAGCTCCTGAACCTCAGCAATTTCTTTCTCCAAACGTTCAGACTCTTTCAAAGATTTCTCTTCAGCTTCTTTCAATTCAACCAACTGTAAACCACAAGCAAATAGCCATATCACATAACAAAAAATAAACACTGAGACAAAGTTAAAAGCGGGTCAAGCATCTCCATAATTCTCACCAAGGCATCAAATTTTGGTTTGTATTGAGGAGTGACTGTGTCAACAAACTTGGGGATCTCAACACCTTCATATCATATAAAACGAAGAAAACATGAGGATCATCAACGTAGACAAAAAGAGAACAATGAATAAAAAAAAAACCCCAAACACACACAATAATCAATGCAGGTCCAAAAATTGCCATAATCAAGGCAAAGAAACTACACTACTAAACAAGTTATACAGTGTATACAACCAATATGCCAAGGAAGCAGAGAAATTGAAGCAGCCTCATAAATATGGTTAATTGCTAGGAGGTGATCAGGGGACATCATACTGTAATAAATTTGAAAGTCGTCTGGTTCAGTGATTTGAGTAAACATTTTTCCTTTATCGTAACAAAGGTCTGATTGAACTAATTTTATATCAAACATCCAAAGTACTGAAGTAATAAGAGTCTCGTGTATTCTGTAGAATCTGATTACCATAATTATTATGAAAATGAAAGATTCAAGCATGTTCCTAAAACTATTGCAGCATTTTACAAGAGAATCATATTTAAAAACTTTCTGAGCAAATTATATAACAACCAATAAATGCATCACCCCTGTTTGGAAATCAATTCCATCTTAGCTTCTTGATAAAATATGCAAAGCAGGACATTGTCTAAGAAAGATTAAAGACATCCAGAATTAAAGAGCGACTGTCAAATTCATTCCAACCTTCCCTAATTTTTCATCTAAACAATGAAAAAGGAAAGAGCTTAAGCAAAAGTAAATCCAAAGCACAAATTGAGGAAGCTGCAACCATGTGACGACCTGAAATATGAGGCAAGTATACCATCTATGCTTTTAGGAAACTACAGCAGATCAAATCATAAAGAGCACAGAAAATAAACCCAAAACATGACAATCATCAAATAAACTTACTGTCATAAGCCTCTTTGTACATATCCACCAAGCGCGAGCCGATTCCTTTTCTATAATATTCCCAATCAATAGGTTCAGGTTCCTGCTAAAAAAATCAGATTATCACCGAGATCACAGTTGCAATAAAATTAATGTAAGCAAAAAATGAACAATCGACCTAACGACAAATAAAAGTCTTCAAAAATAATTATTCTTTAAAAAAATAAAATTACCAAAATCCATCAAAACCCTAAAGATCTAGTACAACATTAACCCAATTAATTTTCAAAAGGAAAAAAGGAATCTGAGATGAGAAAGAAGAGAAACCCTAACCTGGCTGAATTTGGTCTGCAAAGTGGAGTTAACTTCATCAAAAGTGCGACGAAGAGTGGCGAACTCTTTGCGAGCCTCATCGGAGACCAAAAGCTTCGCCATCCCTTCCCAATCAATGTTCTTTGATGCTTTGAACGCCACGTCGACTACTTTCTTCCCTGTTCCGCTCATTTTTCTCGCACTATCGCGTTTCCTAAACGCAATTCTTTTTCCTCCAAGCTCTAGGTGATGACTGATAAGAATGACTGCTGCTTCTTGTTTGGGAGATAAAACGATCTTTAAATGAGAAATTTTGATTGTTCATGATGGGCAAAATTGGAAATTGAAAACTTGACCCGACCGGTTCGATCTGCTTATTTTGGGCTTTATTTAAATACCTCATGATACATCGGGGATTCTCTGTCAACCAACTGGATTGTGTTGGGCTTTATTTAAGAACCTCTAACCGAGATTTTGACGGTTAATTCAGTTTAATTATCGGTTCTAAAATTAACACAGTATTTACGAGCATATGTTCATCAAATTTTAGTTGAGCAAATATGGTGATAGGACAAATGGTAGGCGCAGATATTCTCAAAGAAACAAACACCGGATTCGAGATCGATTTCGGCGAAACAAATAGACCCTTAATGTTTGCAGCTGATTTCTGTTGGTAAGAATGCTTTCAGTCACGTTATGGTGTGTTCTGAAACCTGCAAAACTCATAAGTTGACAAAGTAACCACAATATGAACATTCATTCCCGTCGGGAAATCGAATGCCGAACACAAAACACAACGAACGTGCCCCCAATGGAGAACTCATTATTATCAAGAGTTACGAGGTGTAACATATCGTGCAGAACATCTCGGATAAGATAAATAACCAACTTGTCTCATAAAAAACTAACATATAACTTATTTATGAAAAACAGACAATTATCTCCCTACCCCTTGGCCTCTCGTTACTTCTTCAAGGCTCAAGAAGCATTAACAAGTTCAATAAAACGTCGTACAAAAACAAGTCAACAAAACCGGGATTTCAATCGGTTCTACTTGTATTGAATCTCCGGTACTTATAGAATGGAGGCAAAATTATTCTCCACTAGACGAAGAAGGTGAAGAAGACGAAGAAGGTGAAGAGAATTATCATCCACTGATATCAAGGCCTGATAAATCTCAGGAAGCTTAAGACCAACACTTGCAGCTGATTTTCCAAGTACTCTTTTCATTTCATCCGACCTGTCTACCGCAATGTTGTAAGAGAACAATTATTCCTGCCATATAAATAACAAAACCGGAACAAAAATGATGCGCTTGCTGGTGACATGGAAGTATATAAATAACTATATAATCAATACAAGCAGGATAAGAGAAAACATGAAGACCATAACTAATATAACATTAGAGAAACCAATGACAGGCATCTTAAAGCCTTCTCTATTAATCCCTGGATGAAAAGAAAGCCTTGTATTAATATACCAAACATGTCTTAGAGAAACCATGCCACAGTCCCACAAAATAATATCCAATATGTTTGGATATGGTCTTCCAAGAACCATCCCTAGAAAAACTTTTGAAATGATTGAAGATACCCGTGTTAGGCACTATCATAATGCAAGCACCATAATAATGAATGTAAAACATTCACAAAATAAAGAACACCAATGGAAAAACCTTTCGGAAAAAAACCGCCGATTGAACTTCTATTTTACACAAATTTAGTTTCCTACACATACAAAGGAAAAAGTAGAGTTCTACGCATATTGAACTTCTATTTGAGGTGAGTTTCTTCCTGACCATCTCGGCCCCGATCAAAAAAGAATTTGGGTCACACTGCTCTAAAAAGGCATAAAACCCGTATCCCACACTTACACCCGAGTACACCTAACATGGGTCCAATAAGCAACAACCAATGCTAAACTAGCAGATTTAGAATCCTTTTGATTACTGGTTTTGCGGTTCCATTTTAATTTTTGAGAATCAGGAAGCAAAACGGCATTTCAATATAATATAAACCATATATTTGAATAATTTGAAATAAATTATTAACAACATGAATTTCTATTAAGTATACATAATTTTAAGAAATTATAAAGACACGTGAAAAATAGCATCAGAGGGAGCTTAAGCGTAGCAGTGAAAGATAGCATTTACCTTGTGATGATGCACACTGTTAAGTAAATATATAATCATTGGCAAGCTGGATCCTTTGGGCAACCAAGGAAGGGTCTGAAAGTTGACTGTTCTTCCTGAACTGTTCTGTTATATACTGGCTAAAATGCTTCTTATACTCTTCTTTTCCAATGTGTTTTTTCACTGCTTTGAGAAGATCACAATATGCTTTGAATGCTTTCAAAGCTTTGCTCACAACCCATTGTCAAGCCCTTTAATCTGTGGTGTGTGTGTGTGTGGGGGGGGGGGGGATCACAATGTCAAAACTAAGCGGTGTAAACACTCTCTCTAACGCATTTTATCAAACAGTATGAAGAAGTTAACAAGTCTGGTTGAGAACGAGACTTTACGAACTTTACTTTTAAAACAAACCCAGGAATCGAAATGGCCTAAACTAAAAAGATTAACATAAAAACATGAAAGAAGAAACCAATAATGAAGTTCCCAAGCGGAGATAACTGAAGAAGGAATTACCTCCGCTTCCTTGAGAGCTTTTTTTTATTAATTTTTTTTTTAAAAAAAAACCTTTTCTGCTTTCTTATTTTTATTTGAAATTTTCGTCTTTTTTATTTCACCCAAGAAAAAATAAAAAGATAAAAAGCCCATGTGATTTGTTGAAAAAGGCTCAGCCCATTTTCGACTTGTCTGGACTCTCTTGTGTTATTGAATTCGAAGATGACCGAACTAAGTAGAAGAAAAATATAAAACCAGATCTTTCTTAATACTAATAATCAAGAAAACTCGGTACTTTATTTCCATAGAAGAAGTGAAAGGGGAAATCGAGGGAAAATGTCAAGAGAGAAACTCCGAAGAGCCACACTCCCTCCTGTTCAAGAGGTATTCGTTTTCTATTTCTATCACTTCAGTGTTTTTTTATTTCAATAAATATATATATTACTGAAAAAATGGAAATAACCCATCATTTATTTCGTCGAAATCTGGGGGGAAAAGAACAAATTGATTATTTGGAACTATTTTTACATTTATGTACTTTTTTCCAAAGCTTTGTTTGGTTGCTAAGAAAATAGGGGTGCTGAATGTTGGAGGAATGGAATGTTTCATTAAAAATAAGGAAATTTGAAACCTTTTGATAATTTTCTCTGGGTTTGTAGTATTAACATGTGTAAAGTTTTGTTCTTTGAAAGAAACAACTTGATTTCCAATCAGGAGTAAACTGATAAAGATTGTAGTTTATATTTAGGTATGATTTTACTTTATTTTTATGGTGAGGAATGATTTCTATTTGATTTAGTTTTTTCTTTTGATATGAAATGCAGAATATTACTAAATTAGAGAAAGCTATAAATGAGGGCAATTTCTATGGGGCTCAGCAAATGTACAAATCTATAAGTGCACGGTATGACTATCTGCAATTCTCAAATTTATATTCTTTGAGTTGCAAATAGCTAGATATGATATTAGTCTCTGTTGCCCGGATGCATGGAAAGTCGTGCCTATTATACATGTCAAGTATCACCAGAAAGAAAAAATGAAGAACCTTAGCAACATAGGTATTAGCTGTGCTTAGAGTCTCAGATGAGGCTTAATGGGGCAGATCCCCTTATGGTTTTGGATGAAAGGCTTGTATGCTTGAGACTTGAGTAGGTTATGGGACTCTGCTAGTGGCATTCTTTGTTTTCAAATTTGCTTAGGATTCCATCTCAGTTGTTAAGGGAGCGAGTAATATGACTTATTGTTTTGTTCCTTTGTTTTCTTTTTACTAATTTTGAAGTTGGGACAAATTTAAGAATGGTGCTTACCATGTTTGAACTTCTGTTTACTTTGGAAGACTTATCATTGATTTCGAAACATGCGTGTTTTATTTCAGATATGTATCTGCTGAAAGATATTCTGAGGCCTTGGATTTGCTTGAGTCAGGTGCATGCCTCCAGTTGAAGCATGGACAGGTAATTATTTTCCCTTTCAGTTACATTGGTTCAGAGCTTGTTGATCAAGTTCTTTTTCTTTTTCCCTCAGTGTTCTGTGCAAAAGCATCATGTAGTTGGCATCGGTTGTTTGAAATTTGGCCCCAGGATGAATTGATGATAATTGGATACTACTATATTTTGTTTTATCTCCTTAGGATAATCATTGGCTTAGAATCTTGTTTTTTTAAGATTTGAACAAATATAAGATGGCATCAATATTGTAATTGCAAATATAAGATGACATCAATGCAGAAATTGCAAATATTTCATGGTTAATTTGCTTTACATGCTTGGTTGGCCTTCCTCCTAGTCAAAATATAATATAGGATGTAAGTTTGATGTAAGCTAGTATATCAAAGGCTAGGATATATTAGCGATCTACTTGACCCAATATTCTACGAGGAAGGCAGGTTAAGAATGTTGATGTTGATAAATTCAATTGCATTTTACTTTATAATTGCTTAAAAACGATTGTGCTGTTGTGGAAATAGAGGTGGTGAAACTTGCATGAGGAAATTGTTGGTTGCTCTTCTTAATTATTGTCCTTAACTTCATGGACATTGCATTGAAGTCACGGGAGTGAAAAATTTTCAGGTTACTTGTGGGGCAGAGCTTGCAGTTTTGTTTGTTGATGCACTTGTCAAAGGGAAAATTCCATATGGCGGAGATATCCTTGGTCAGTACATGTGTTGTCTTATAGTTTGATTTTCTTATCAGCACAAATTGTGATTATTAGTTTATGAACCCTCCCTTATTTTGATGACTTGGGTGCCTTTTATATGGAAAAAAACTTATAGTTCATTATATTATTTTATATATAGCTGTTTGGTTCATTTGGTTCTGCTATTTCTTTTCTTGTGATTATAACAAAATGTGTATTTTAGACCGTGTCAGGAAAATATAATGTTTTTCCTAAGGTGCCGCTGCCTACTAACATGGAAGATGATGATGATGTTCGAGAACTTAATGAAGCTCTTGGGGCAGCAAAAACACATCTAGAGGGCTGTTCATCATTCATAAGAGCTGCTATAAAGTGAGACATCGTTCCCATATTATTTTGTTGATTAGCTATTTTCTTTCTTCTAATGATTGTGGTGCTATGTTTTCATGAGAGAATTTACTAGACGGATAGTGTGGTTGCTCTTATACCAGTATTGTCATGTCATTTGAAGTTAATTATGGAACAATGCTCAGTCTGTCCCCTTGTCCTATTATTATTGTGGTTAAATTTATTTGATAGATGAATTACAGCCTCCCTCCATTTGCAATATTATTGGAGACATAAGATTGTACTGTTATGATCTTGAATTTACACTCTACTGAGTAGGAAATGAAAGACATGAAAACAGAAAGAATAAATGACTTTTTGTCTGCGTTTAAAAATGGTACTGCATTTTTACTTGAAATTTATTATTTTGTGTTTTAGGTGGTCTGCAGAGTTTGGTGCTTCCAGGAACGGTGATCCACAACTGCATGTTATGCAGGCGGAATACATATATTCCGAATCAACTGAGTTGGTAGGTTTGGAAGTAAAATTGACTTTGCTTTTGGCAATCACATATTTTTCCTTGTCTCTTACTTTAAATTAGATGAAGTTTATCTTTTTCCTAATTTTGAAGGTCCTAATGTCTTGCAGAATACTTGCATTGTACGCTAATGACCAAGTTAATGTTTTGCAGATAACACACTAATATATATATATATATTGATAGAAATAGGGTAGGCCTCATTAAAAAACCCCTTCATAACCTCCATGTTACAACAGTAACATGAAGGACATTGGAAGGAGGAAAAGAGTGCCTAAGAATTTATTAATATAAGAATAATACAATGTCAGATCCTAACAAACTTCTGTTACAACATAACACTTAAAAACCAAACTAACAACACTAATACAACCAACTCAGAAACAGAACAACCTAAACACACAACCTATTAATCAACCTATTCCTTCTTTAGCTAATTTATCCGATTCCCAATTAGCAGCTCTCAAGATATGCCTAATAATTATATCTTTACTATCCACTAGGGCAGCAATATCTTTCATCAAAGACTGAAACATAGGTGTACATATAGCCGGATTTTTTATCCACTTCAGAGCAGTAAGGGAATCCGATTCGAGGATAATCCTTGGAATTGGAACCAAAACTATTTCCTCCATAAACAGCAGCCCTCTTTTGATAGCCATCAACTCTGCAAGAATAGGAGGACCACCCCCAATCTTCTCAGAAAACGAACAGAGCTGCAGATCTTCAGAATCCCTTATCAGACCACCTATGCCTCCTTTATCCCACCCCTTAGACATTGCACCATCTACATTTAATTTAACAAAACCTGAAGGAGGAGGAATCCAGCACGAGGAAGAAGTACAACCCTTCTTCCTAAAGGCATTCATTTTGTTTAAATGTGTGCTGTGCTCAAACTTTAATAATCAAAATATGTACTCTTATATAACTTTTAAATGTGAATAACTTAAGTAAATACATGTCATGGATCCTTCAGATTAAAAGATAACAGCCTCTCAGGATGGTATGTATGGGCAGTCCTTGCAGAGAGATAAGGCTGGTCTGCCACTTAAGTTCGTTCTAATATGTGTAAAAAGCACATTTAAACTGCTCTATTAATCATAAGTTGTTTATGTACTCGATGGTGATATCCCGATTTTTGTTTGTTGGTTTGAACTAGTTTATTTACACCTAGAAACCTTTACAGCATTTGTGATGTACTGAGATTTAGGGAATTCGGGATTTTGTCCGACATATGTCTTGCTTGTAATTTTGCAATTGGAACATTAGTGAATTCATCAAAGTTAAATAATTAGTTAATATTTTGCTATGGGTAATTGAAGTTGCTTTTATTTTGGTTTTATCATAATGCTTAGGAAATAAAATTAGATGCTTCCATTTTCCCTCCATCAAAGTTAAAGTATCCTTATATCTAGTTATTGTACATTGGTTTTCATCATTTTGCATCTAAAGGTCCATTCATCTGTTAACATGCATGTTGATTGTGGATGCCTACAATTATATGTATTTTTCTTTTGCAGAACATGGCTAAAGTGTCATATCATTTTGTTAGAGGAAACAACCCAAAGAAGTTTGCATCTACTTTAGTAAATTTCATGAGCAAGGTTAATTTTCTTCTCTCCCACCCTGTTATGAATATGGTTCGAGGCACACAAATCAATGTCATATTCCCTGTGAAACAGTACAGTATATTATAGGTGAACAGTTGTATAGATGCAATATAGATTGTAGATATATATATTTTTTGAAAGGTGATTGAAGATATTTTGAACCCATCCATGCAGTGAAGTTTTTATACTCAACAATCAATTTAAACAAGGTGAAACATACCCCCCCTCTTCTTCCCCAAAATTGAAGCGGGGAAATTGTATTCCTTTGTTGTGGAGTTATAAGTTTTCACTGCCAGTCTATCAAAGATGAATTTGGATATTTTTTAAAAGTTACAATCATCTTCAGATTGTATATGTTGGTACTTATGCTAGGGAGATTCTACTCTAAACCTGTTTCTTATTATTGTTGAAATTAATTTGTCACTTCTAAGACTCCTACCATTCTAAAATCTCAACTAGAGTCATTGAAGCTACACAAATATGCTCTTTACTGATGAGTGCTTAAATAATTGAAAGTTTAGGGTTAGAATCTAGGCCTATTTTAGGAAATAGAATATTGGCCATAAAAAATGCATGGAAGATTGTATGACTCAATCAATTTACTTGGATTTCGAGTTCCATCTCCATGTTCAACAGTAGGCATTCCATTTCCTTTGATACTTATTTAGTGCAATCAACTGATATGCTTTTCAACCATGCAGTGTTATCCTGGTGAAGATGAGATAGCAATCGCACGGGCAGTTCTTATGTAAGCCTGCTGAAAATCTGCTCACTTGACCTGTAGTTTATTGTTCCTATTGCCAGTATTGTTGAAACTGACTTTAACCTTGACAGCTTGACCTCACATCTAAAATTTCGTTTTTCTGAAATTATGTATTTCATTGTTTCCCTTTTCAAAGTGGTCCTTTGTGGTTTATAAACTTATATTGATTATTAATATGCCATGTTCTACTTCCAACCTACTATCAATTTCCTTCTATGATAGGGAATCTAGTTTTTTTATTTGTCCTTTTCTTTTCTGAATCTTTGTATGGTCCAAACTTGAAAATTTTGAGACTGTTACTTCTGTTAATAAATTGTATACGAATAAAGAAAATGGCATTTACATCATAGGTACTTGTCTATGGGTAATCTCCGAGGTGCTAATTACCTGATGGATGAATTAAAGAGACTAGTGGAATCCATGGAGCTTGATTTCCCCGAATCGGATTTGATTCAGTTTATCACTTTTCTCTTGCTAACGTAAGTATTTTTCCCTTTCTCTTTCATCAATCCATTCTCCATATTTATAGGGAACGGTCCTACTATCCTAGGCACAAGTAGATGTGGATGCAATGTTGAATATCATGTAATGTTGATAATACTGCCTGCTTTGTCAGAAGTCGGTGTTATCAACAATTTAGTTTAAGGATGATACTAAGTGCATATACTTCCTCCATTTCCATAGTTTATGTACTTGTATTGCATTTCCTTGGCATTGCTGATATCAGAGGGGTATAACCCATGTCCAACTTGTACTCAGACTTCTAGAAAAAGTTGAATATACCTCGTATACATGCCCATATCGACCCCAGTCCAAGTAACATGGATAAAGAAACTAAAGACGGAAAAACTTGTTCCGAATAAATCGTGTTTATTTCTGCTGAATATGGCCGACTTAAATAGAGTTTACAATGTAACAACTTTACATAAAAAGATGCATAAAATTAGCAACAAAATAAAAATGATTCTATCTAATTAAAAATGATCCTATCTAATAACTAATAGAATATAAACTGATTCTATCTAATTAAAACTGATCCTATCTAATATTTAATTTAGATATTCTCGACACCCCCCCTCAAGCTGGAGAATAGATATCGATCATTCCCAGCTTGGACAGAAATCCTTTGAACATCGTAGTAAATAGTCTCTTGGTGAGAACATCGGCGAGCTGCTCTGATGATGGAACAAACGGTATGCAGATATCGCCATTTTCCAGCCTCTCCTTGATGAAATGTCGATCTATTTCGACATGTTTGGTCCTGTCATGCTGTACAAGATTCTGAGCAATACTGATTGCCGATTTGTTGTCGCAATACAACTTCATCGGTTTATCTCCTTCAACCTTCAGCTCCTCCAAGATCCTCCTAAGCCATAACAACTCACATACTCCTTGCGACATGGCTCTGAACTCGGCCTCCGCACTGCTTCTAGAGACAACTGGTTGTTTCTTGCTCCTCCAAGTAACTAAGTTGCCCCAGACAAAGGAGCAATAACCGGTAGTAGATCTTATGTCTGTAGAACTTCCGCCCCAATCAGCATCAGTGAAGATCTCCACTCTTCGACTTCCATTCTTCGAAAACATGATTCCTTTACCAGGACTCCCTTTCAAGTAATGATGAATCCGGTAAATAGCCTTGGAGTGTTTTTTTGAGGGACAATGCATAAACTGACTAACCAAGCTCACAGCAAATGCAAGATCTGGTCTCGTATGAGCCAAATAAATCAGTTTCCCCACCAGCTTCTGATACCGATTCTTGTCCACAGGCTTAGCACCATCTTCTTTTTCGAGTTTTTGATTCGGATCAATAGGAGTCGCCACTGGTTTACATTCGAGTAATCCGGTCTCTTTCAAGATATCGAGGACATATTTCCTTTGCGAGATAATTATACCTTTTGAGGATCTAGCCACCTCCATTCCAAGGAAATATTTGAGTTGTCCTAGATCCTTGACTTCAAACTGGTTGGATAAGAAGTTCTTCAACGACTCCAACTCTACTATGTCATCTCCTGTCATAACAATGTCATCTACATACACAATTAAAATAGCAATTTTACCATTATTGTGTTTGTAGAACATAGTATGATCAGACTGGGCCTGAGTGTAACCATGTTGTTTCACAGCTCTCGTGAATCTCTCGAACCAGGCTCTCGGAGATTGTTTCAATCCATAAATGGATTTCTTTAGCTTGCAGACCCTGTCATCCTTCTTCAATTCATCAAAGCCTGGAGGAACTTCCATAAACACCTCTTCCTCTAGCTCACCGTTTAGGAACGCATTCTTCACATCAAACTGTCTGATAGTCCAATCCAGATTGGCGGCTAGTGAGAGTAGGACACGTACGGTGTTTAGTTTGGCCACAGGTGCGAAGGTCTCCTCGTAGTCAAGGCCGTATGTCTGAGTGAAGCCTCGTGCTACGAGTCTTGCCTTGTATCTCTCGACCGAGCCATCTGCATGGTATTTGATGGTGAACACCCACTTGCTGCCTACAGATCGTTTCCCCTCAGGTAAAGGAGTTAGATCCCACGTGTCATTCTTCTTCAGGGCCTTTAACTCCTCAAAAACTGCCTCTCTCCATCTCGGAACTTCTAGAGCTTCATGTATCGACTTAGGTAGTGCATCATCCATAATCCTGGTGGAAAAAGCTTTGAAATCTGGAGAGAGTTTATTATAAGATAAGAAATTGGATATTGGATGTTTTGTGGTACATGATCTAACACCTTTGCGCAAGGCTATGGGTTCAAAGAATTCTGTAGAAGGCTCTAAATTTGGAGAAGAAATAGGAGAAAGAGAAGTCGTACCTTGGACCATAGTCGAGTCCGATGGTTGGCATACCTTGGGGGCCGGTGGAACATTACTTGGTCGAGTCATCCGTCTAGAATAAACACGAAGTTTAGTAGGTGGTTCCAAGTTGGTTTCTACCTGAGTCTCACGAGGTTGTGAATTTATAGGTTGTGAAATCCTAGGATTAGTTACGGAAATATGAATTGGTTCCATTGAGCTATTTACAACCGATTTTGACAAGGATGTTTGTTCCCAAAAACTCATTTCAGAGTCATTCTCCCCCGGAAGAGATTTTTTGTCAAAAAAAGGTTGTTTTTCAAAAAACGTGACATCCATACTCACATAATACTTCCCAGATTTAGGATCAAAGCATTTATACCCTTTTTGTGTTGGTGAAAAACCTAGAAATATGCATTTATGTGCTCGAGGATCGAGTTTTCCTCTATTTTGGCCGTGTATATGAACAAAAGCAATGCAACCAAAAATTTTAGGTGTTAAATCAGTGAAAGATCTATTTTCAGGAAACATATTCTTTAGAGCTTGCAAAGGAGTAATATAATTAAGAACTCTTGTAGGCATTCGATTTATCAAATAAGACGCTGTTAAGAGTGCTTCATTCCAAAAACGATTAGGAACATTCATAGCAAACAGTAAAGCCCTAGTCACCTCAAATAAATGCCTATTTTTTCTTTCAGCAACTCCATTTTGTTGGGGAGTATCAACGCAAGAACTGTGATGAATAATTCCTTTTTGTTTCAAAAAATCACCTAAGATTGCATTAAAATATTATCGACCATTATCGGTTCTAAGAACTTGAATATTTGCTTGAAACTGAGTATTGATCAGTGAGTGCAAATTTTTGAAAACACTTGTTGCCTCGGATTTTTCTTTTAGTAAATAAATCCACGTGACTCTAGTGTGATCATCAATGAATGTGATGAACCATCTAGATCCTGAGGCTGTTTTTACTCGTGAAGGGCCCCAAATATCACTATGCACAAGAGAAAAAGGTTTTGATGGCATATACTTTAAAGATGGATAAACAGATCTATGATGTTTTGCCAATTCACAAGCTTCACACTGAAAAGAAAAACCGTCCTTTTTTTGAAAAGATTTGGAAACAAATATTTCAAGTAATTAAAACTAGGATGGCCTAACCTATAATGCCACAACATTATTTCATTCTCACAATACAAGGTAGTAAAGCATCTCGGTTTCTGAACTTGTTTATCTGAAGGATTGTCCGTGACCAAGTGATAGAGTCCATCAACCTCCTTAGCATTGCCAATCATCTTCCCCGAACAAGGGTCCTGAAATTCAAATCCAACAAATGTTTTTTTTTTTTGATAGGAAATGAAGGCCTCATTAAAAACCTCATTGATTAGAGAGACTTAAAGAGAAGCTCTTTAATCAGCGGAAGGAGGAAAAGAGTGCCTTAGAATTTCATTGAACATAAGAACACCAAAATACATTCAGATATCGACCCCATACATAAAACAAAACACCATAAAACAACCATAAAACACCCCCATAGCAGCAACAGTAGCTTAACCTAATATCAACAACAACAGCCTCTAAAGGACTGACCCAACTAAAAGCCTAACTCTTGACTCGGAGAGCACCAGAAAACAGAACACCTAAAAAAGAGACAAGAAAATGACAGTTGACTCAAACCATAGTATCCAAAATAAAACACAGACATCCAGGAGCTTCCATCCACATGAAGAGGGCAGAAAACCAAACTATAGACTCTGGCTCCAAAGCTGGAAAAATGGAATCATAATCTGGCTCCCAGAATAGACAAATCTCCCACACATTGAACCTTCTACTGCTGCTTGATTTGGCTGTATCAGGCCATTAATTGGGGATCCGAAACTTTCTCTGCTAACCCCGATATATCTCTGCCATCCAGCCTGTCAACCACCGCCCCAATCTGTTTGGCATCCCCATCCTGGTGGGCCTCCACACCCTTTGAACTACTAATAGCACGCCTCTTGATAATGTTAATCACGTTCTTCATCACCTTTGCCTTTAACCGACCATCCAAGTTGGATGAATCAAAAAATCCAATATTCTCTCTATCACGTGCAGACATACAACTTTCGCTGCTTTCAAAAACTGACTCTCTAGCCCCTTGATCCAGCACATTCTCGTGCTCCACCACATCCTCGAATTCCGATGGAATAATCCCCAAACCAGCAGCATAATTCCTTAAGCCCATAATAAAATCCTCCCCTATGTTCCTTTCCACTACTTCCCCACCCGACGAGAAGCAGCCACTAACTCTTTCCCCCATACAACATAATAGACTTTCTTCATCCACATAACAACACTCAGAAATCTTCTCCACCGAAGAGTCCTCGTTTCTGCCAGCTCCCTCAAGACATACCTCCACCACGGGAGAATTAACTGGCGAGACACCGACGAGCTCCCCCACCAAAGATAACGGGGAAGCAACTGCCTCATCCATCAAGAACGAGTCTGCCCAGACTGAATCGGGACTGAAACAAGGCTCAAACTCAGAAATACAAACTGTAAATAACAAGTCCCCGGCTTTCAAAACAACGGATTCTTCCACACGTGTTTGACGATTTGTAATAATTTGAAACAAAGCCCTTTCAAAAGAACCTGGATTCACAGATCCTTCGTCAATGGAGATAAGTTCTCCCCATTTGTCTGCAATGCTTCTGAAGGTGGAGGGATTCCACAAGAACGGTGGGATCCCTTTGCACGAAAGCCACGCCCGACGGCTGCTGCAATGAAAGTTTTCCGACCACATTTCTACTTTGCCAAAACATTTATTCAATGCCCCCATCTGATTATTCAGCGTGAAATCCCTACTCTCATCATCTTCAAAAATGATTAGAACTGCTAACCCGCTTAGCCTCAATGATTTTCGGGCCTAAAATGCCTTATGCATTATGGCAGCCAACACATTCATCTTTAAAAAATTTCTGCACCACCCTACCAAGTTGCCTCTGCAAGTTAGCAGTTTGTCCTCGTCAACAGAACCCACAATGGGAGCCTCTAAATGCCCAACATCCTCCCTTTTACTCTTGATCTCGGCTGGTTTTAAACCCGAAAACTTCTTTCTCCAAAAAGCTTCCCGGGGTTGAAATCTGGCCAAAAAAGCTCTAACTTCATTACCGCGAATCCTAGATCTGTCAACACAGTTGATAGCCTTCCTTGCGTCCTCCAATCTGGTGAAACGAACAAAGCCAAACCTACTTCCTCCCTTGCTTCTTTTGTTAGGGATGAAAGAATCGACCACCTCTCCATGTTTATCGAATAACAGCCAAAGCCCTTTATGATGAAGACGCTCTGGAATGTTGAAAATGATCACCGTAAAACAATTTTTCCCAGCAGAACTAGTCACCTTACTTGCCATCATAAGACAAAAAGAGAGATCAAAGAAAGAGCTGTAAAAAAAACGCCTAAAAAACTAGAGAGAAGCAGGAGCTTCTCTCACTAAAAAAACGGGACATGTAGGACATTTAGTAATGTGAGAGATGGAGAAATAATGATCCTTTTCCAGCTATAGAGGTTAGGGAGCCATCAGCAATTTTTACCTTCAGATTACCAGATAAAGGAAAATAAGATGAGAATATGGAGGAATTACCGGTCATGTGATCTGTTGCCCCTGAATCTATGATCCAAGGGTTTGATTTAGAACCGGCTATGAAAGCTGTAGGATATGTACCTTTCTGGGCTAATGATGAAGAGGCAATATAAGATGATGGGTTAGGAGTGTTGGATATGGAATGAGAACTCATTAGTTGATACAATTGCTCTAGCTGTTCTTTGCTGAAGGCAGACAATTCTGAGGCAGGTTTCGGCTCTTCAGAAGCATCTTCAGATGAGGCATGGAATCCCTTTGCATTACGAGAATTTCGATTGGCTGAAAAATTCTCGGCTGGCTTCCCGTGTAGCTTCCAACACTTGGCTTTAGTGTGTCCCGGCTTGTTGCAGTGCTCGCAGATTGGCTGATCTCTGTCGTTCCGACGATCATTGCGACGTGGTGGCTGACCCGAGAACGAGGCAGAAGACTCGGTGGGATTTGGTGAGTGGCCTCCAAGCATGACTGTCCGTCGGCTCTCCTCTCGTCTGACTTCGGAGAAGACTTCTCTTGTGCTTGGTAGTGGTTCACGACCAAGAATGCGCCCTCTGACTTCATCCAATTCCTTGTTAAGGCCGATAAGGAATTCGAAGACGCGTTCTTTTTCCACCATCTTCTGGAATAGAGCCCTGTCCTTAGCACAACTCCATTCGTAGTCGCTGAACATGTCAACCTCTTGCCACAAGGTCTTGAGTTCAGTGTAGTATTGAGTGACAGTTTTTTCTCCTTGTTTTAGCCTCCATAACCGAGTTTTTAGTTCAAACCATTGTCCTGCGTTCCCGAGATCAGAATAGGTCTCGTTCACAGCATTCCAAATGTCATGAGCAGTAGGTTGGAAGAGATAAGTTCTCCCTACACTCGGATCCATGGAATTTATGAGCCAAGACATAATCATCAAGTTTTCTGCCTCCCATCTTTCAGATTCTTCATCTTCTTCGGCAGGTTTCGTAGTGGTACCTGAGAGATAGCCGAATTTTCCACGGCCACGAATAAACAGTTTCACAGATTGTGACCACTGTAAGAAATTATTTCCATTCAACTTGTGAGAAGTGATGGATATGTTTTGGAAGGATTCAGTGTTTAGGGTGATTGAAGGTGAGCGAGTAGAACTCATAGAGTCAATACAAGAGGTATCATTGTAGGGTTTGGCCATTTTGGCTTTGATACCATAAAGACGGAAAAACTTGTTCCGAATAAATCGTGTTTATTTCTGCTGAATATGGCTGATTTAAATATAGTTTACAATGTAACAACTTTACATAAAAAGATGCATAAAATTAGCAACAAAATAAAAAATGATTCTATTTAATTAAAAATGATCCTATCTAATAACTAATAGAATAAAAAACTGATTCTATCTAATTAAAAATGATCCTATCTAATAACTAATAGAATAAAAACTGATTCTATCTAATTAAAACTGATCCTATCTAATATTTAATTTAGATATTCTCGACAGAAACTACTAGTGTTTTATACTTTGACCTATCTGGCAAAACTATCTCTATTCACTTTTAAACTAAATCACCAGTCAGTTTTCGGCTTAGATTTAGGCTACCATATTTTTTTACATGTTGGGTAAATTTAACATGGCCTGATAAATTGTTCTAAAGACTCTTTTGTATGCAGGTTGGAAAGAGATGCCTTGTCACTTTTTAATATGTTGAGAGTGAATTACAAGTCTAGCATAGACAGGGAACCTTCATTCAACGAGGTGTGTAATCAGTTCTGCATTCAATGCTTTTGTATATCTGCTAAGTCTTCCTTTTTGTGTATTGGTTTCATAATCTGTTTGGAATATAGTAAAGCTTACATGTGTCTGATTCTAACACAAACATGATTGTGCAGTTGCTAGATGAAATTGCTGAAAAGTTCTACGGTGTACAGCGTAGAAATCCCCTTCAAGGGATGTTTGGCGACTTATTCAAGGTGATTATTGACATATCCTTAAAACTTTATGATTTTTGGATCATAATATTCCAGGCATAAAAGACATAGTAAATAAAATCATCTCTGAATATCGAAAGCTTCTTTTAAACTTGTTTCCTGGTACATGATTTTCAATTATAAATGTGTGAACTCTTAGCATTTGATCATCCAAGAACTGGAAACTAAATTAACTTACAGGGACATGTTTCTAATGCTTTCTAACTTATTGTGTAGATGTGATGAGTTAGAACATGGCTGCAACCTGTGTTTGTCCGAATTTGTTGGAATTTCCCGGTTCCTCGACAGATCCAGATAGCTGATTCTAATTGTCTTTGGTCTGATGACAAATTCCTTTTTATTGTGTTAAATACTTCTGTAATATGTCTCCCATCCACTGGGAGTGTGATATTTATCCTTAAACCAATGAAAACCGGTAATCATTTCTTACCAATACAAAACCTTGTACCATTAGCCATGTTGTCACATTCCGACCCTATATTATTCAGACTCGAGGATGAGAGTTGAGATATAGATTTGCATCAGATATGGATATACTCTTTTTCTAGTTTTTCATATATTTTGAAGATCGTAATTTTTCATATATGTTGAATCTTCATATATTGAATCACGATCATCTACAATCCTTACATAAGAAGCTCATCGGAGGAATATGAATTTGGCATCAAAACTTAACAAACTGTGAATGTTTTAACCACTCTATCCCAGTTTACAATTCTAATCCCCATTGACATCAATGGCCTTAATCTGCTTAGTTAAAACATCCACTTGACTCTTGAAACTAAATAAGTTTTCTTTTCATCACGATTTAGTGCATCTCTTCGTTTTGATCATGAGATGACTTTTCAACAATTTTACTCTTAGCTTGAGTTTTACCTTTACCGTCTCCTTTCACATGTGATCCGGAACTGTCAGTTTTCAATCCAAATCTGTTGCTTGACTCACAAGTTGGATCAGTTTCAGGCATAAAAGTTGAAGCAGGATAACTTTTAATAGTCCCAGAAGATCTAAGTTCTTGACTAGATTTCTCTCCTTCAAGCTTCGCATTAAGGTTGATATCCCCAGACCTTTGAATTCCATTTTGCTGAGAACGCAATTTTTTCTCCTTCAAGTTTAAAGTTCTTGTTGATGTTCTTGGTGATTGAAGCGTACTATACCTTGCTCTATTTGGAGTGCCATTGAGATGATTAGTTCCAGTTCTAGTCTTAGAACTATTGTGCAAACCAGAATGGAACTTTACACCATTTGGAGTTAATTCCTTGGAATTTCCCTGCCAGCGAAAAAGAACACCACTCAACATCAAGATTGTGATGTTTAAACCCAAAAGAACAATAAAGAAACTAACAGGTTCAAAGAATCCAATCTTTGGTGATGGCAGTCGAAGTCCAGAAGGCTTCGCTTCTCTCGAAACAATGGATGGTAAATGACAACTTCTCTCAGTGCTGACATGATCCAAAGAAGCTGAGGATTCAGAAGACCAACAGTCAATGGAAGTTAAAAGTGATGCTCTCGGAGAATTCGGTGTGGACTGTAAACCAATTGGCTGAGAAGAATCTATCAGTTTGCTTTTGTGTAGGGTTAAGGATCTTGTAGGGGTCCGAACACCTGTGTCTGAAGCAGCCAAATCATTTTTTCTTCTCAGAGAGCTTGGGGATCTAACAATGGAAGCACTGTGTCCACAAACAGATCCTGAAATATCTTTAGAGGCGACATAGGAACGTGAAGAAGATGATTCTGGAGATGGAGTACCACGGTCACCAATACAAGGTTTCTTTGATATGTTCTGCCCTATAATCATCAATCAAAAATGAATATCCAAAAACAACTTTATGTAAAGCAGAAATGAAACACGACCAAACCAAAAATTTATGACAGTTTTACCAGATACAGCTTTTCTGATTTTATTGTTCACTTTCGTTTGATTTGCGACCACTGAAGCCCTTTTGGAAGCACCAGGCGAGAAAGGGTTGGCATGGTCATATGCCTTGGACAGCTTAAGGGAAGATGATGGCTCATGTTCTCCAGTTTGAGTACCATGCTTTGTTTTTATCCATACGTAGTGAAGCCATGTAAGTCACTCGTATAAGAAAAGGTCCGAGTTCATACAACTCAGAGATATACATGAAAATTTCACAAATACCATAGCAATGTTCTGAACTGAACATACCAATGCTTTTGAAGGATTGATGGCTTCTTTTGATGTCTTTCCCACTCCATCTGCTGTAGTTTTTGGCCTTCTGGAAGCTGGGAAGGGTTTAACCTAACATTTTTTAAATGAATGAGCATCAAAAAGGCATAAATAATGTTTGATTTCACCCAAATTTTTTTAAAAAAAAAAATACAAACCCTCGTTGAAGTTGTATCCCGCCTTTTTGAAACTGCAAAGAAAAAGCAGACTTGATAAGCACAAGGCAAAAGAAAATCCAAGAACAAATTCATAACAATCATATGAACTTGAAGTTATTACTTTTAACTAGAAAAGCATTTAGTTTTGTGTGCTAATCCTAACTAAGCCTATAGAATATAAGTTACTTGTACTGTAAGTCCGATTCTTGAATTTTATGGACTTGGAGATGGGAATATGACCTTCCAAATACATGAAAAAAAGTTAACATGCCTGACATATACCCGAATCCAACACTAAAACCCAATTCCATGTAACATAGTTTACTTGCAAAAACAAAGAAGCAACCTGAAAACTAGACAGAAATTATTTCACTCCGTTTACTTCCCACTGAAGATAGTTCAAAGCAGTAGATTCTTACAATGGGAATTTGGAATGCCAGTCTGACTTTGAAGTTTGCTACTGGAATTCAACATATTGGATTCTTTGCTTGACTTTTGCATTGAAGCTCTCATATCATCAAAAAGATCAATCTCAAGACTTGACAAGGAGTAATCACTATCCAACGCAGAGTCTGATTCAGTAGATTTCCAAAACTCTTGCTCGATTCCCGGAAGTATATGTGGTACTGTTTCAGACTTCCTATATCCATTGTTTACCAAAGACAACTCTTCTGGATTCAATACCCCTAAGCATTAAAAGAAAAGTAAGTCTTAGATCTGGAAAACTATATGGTGAGACAAATATGCTATAACAAGGAACCCGAACTTAGCAAATTGGTTCATGTAGTTACGCTTTCAAAGCGGCTTGAATCCAGATATTTGTGACTCCTTCCTTTTGAGGCTAAGCTGCTAAGGACTCATTTATACCTAGTGTAAATAAGTATACCTGCACTGGTGAAAAAGGCAGCATCCCAAGCTAAACTTCTCCGGGCAATGCAATCTCCGATTCTACTCGCTGCCATGGATTCCGAAGGTAAACCACTTGGTTCCTTGTGTCCCTTCTCCAGCATTAATGTTCAAAGTCTCAAACAACTCTTCAGGATCCAAAACTCCTTAGAAAATGAACAAAATTTCACAACAATAACGACAATGAAAGCGAAAAAGGCTTTCAAAATGATGTTGAAATTAGTTGGTAATTTTATCAGTCATTTTGAAAGCTTAAAAACCAACCTGGACTTGTGAAAAAGGCACTGTCCCAGGCCAAACTCTTGCGAAGATCATACTTGGACTCGAATCCATCAGTCTTTTTTTCTTCTTCCTTATGCTTTAGTTCATCTTTTGAAGCCTCAATCAGCCTGAATTCATCAATATCAATCTTTTTCTGTCGCTTGAAGCCTCTTCTAAATCAATAATATTCCATCAAGAAATTGATTTAGTCAATGAAAGTACAGTAAGAAAGGAAAAGAACAATCCGATATTCAAATTAAATCCTAATTGCATTCCCAATTTTAATGGCTTAAACTAAATTTTTTCATAATGACTTGATCAAATTCAATCCTGATGCAGTTTTTCTATAGTGGTAGTGGAATTTGACTAAAACTTGAAGATCATCAATATATAATTTCCTTAAAATATGATAGCCTACCAAACATAAAGATTTTTTCTTTACAGAAAAATAGTAAAATCCAAACCTTTCAAAGCCAACAAAGAAACAGAGAATTGATGAAAGCATGTTTAACTATCCAGTGTTTTTTTCTCAACATCCAGACAAAGAAAATAATAAAACCCAGAATGAATAACGTACCAGGGAATTGAAATTCGTACAAAATATCTCTTTTGGACGACATTTTCTTCTTCAAGATTACTCTATTCTTTTTTCCTTTGCATTGGATTTGGAGTTGAAGGCATATAAAGAAACTAACCGAGAAAAAAAAGAGAGAGAAAGGGAGGGAAAGTGAAGAACTTTAAAAAACATAGAAAATGAAGATTTTGACAATTAATTTGTAATTATTGCTAATTAATTTGATTAGTGGAGCGCGTGTTTTGTGCATGAATTTAGATAGGAACAATCCAATTTTGTTGTCTTAAAAATGGAAATATCATAAAGTCATCAAAACGACCAAGTTTTTATAATCAAACGACGATGACCCATCTATAATAACTGCTAAAGAAAAATACTTTCAAATAATAAAATTAATTATTTAATTTTTGAAATATGATAAATTTTTCATATGTGGAATAAAACATTTTATGTAAAAATTATTTTTTAAAAAGTTTATTTAATAATAATTATAGATTGAGTGTTAAAGATCTTAGATGTAAATTAAATTGAACATAATTTTGATTCTTAAATGAATAATTTATATTGTTTAAAAATCATATAAAAATAAAAAAAATTATTAACATAATATTAATTATTATCTAAAAATATAATTTGATTATTATTTTATATACTATCAATAAAATTATTTTCACAAACATGTGTTTCACTTGTCTATTTAAAAATTCACATTGAAACTTCTATCATTACTTAAATCATAGTACTTGTAGAATGAATTTAACTGACAATATACATTATAATAATTCATATCAGAATTATAGTTTTCAATTAATATTATTGATAAATTATAAATTCTTTTGTTTGAATTATAATAGAAAATAAAAAATATATATAAATATTGATCGAACTTTAGTTTATTGACACCGTTGTTATAATATTATAAAGGTCATTACTTCAAATGTATTTAAATATGATTATACTTCATTTAATAATTAAAATTATAAATATTTTAATGTATACAAGAATACATATAAACAATGCCAACCTTTTCATGTACTAAGGCTAAACTTCAGCTATTTTAATTCTCATTTTATTTGCTTGATAATTAAATTTGTTCAAATCAAATCAGAAAGAAATGAGACACAAGAAGAGAAGGCATGTTTCCCACGGCCCTTTTTCATTCTTTAATTTTAAGAACTTGAAAACTTACCCTTACCATAGGGTTGTCTTATTTATTTAAACTACATTTTTTAAAATCAAAATGTTGATAAAAACATGCTGTGTAATCCTCTTAAAACAATGGGGCCATTAAAAAAGATTTATATTGAATTAAGGGTTTGGCATCTATTAGGTTTCTATTCAAGCCAAAGCCTTGCAATCCCCCATACATCATGTTTTAGCATTAAAAATAAGTGGGTAAATATACCTAACACCATTATGCCACCCCTACTGATTATAGCAGTATTTTCCCATGCTGATCGAAATGCACGAGAAACGGAAGGATGAAGCAGCAGTGAAGTCACGTAACGACTGAAAATCGAAAAATCATCACCCGTTGGGCAGCCATGATCTACAATGCAATTCTCCTAGTCCTCAAGGATACGTCAAATCATCTAAAAATGCTATTACATTACACTAGTCGGAGCATGCGTGTACCGTCATGCAGCTTATAGCATAATTCAAGAAATAAAATCCGAGCTGAAGGGTGGCCGGTTGCCTTCTTCAGTCACAAGTTGAATCAAGCGCCTACCAGAGCCACACACTGACACCTTAACCTCAGGGTATGTTCTCCCCTATATCGATTGCATGAAATAATCAAGAATAAGATTTAACCGCAGAAGGCGATATTGTTACAGCTTAACAAAACAGAAGAATTTGTATCATAAAATGTCAGTCATTATGCATGACTGGTAGTTCATTTATCCAACTTCAAGCCACCAGAAACCTAAGAAGCACGGGGACGGCAAAGGAGACCCGTTTCAAGTACCCGATACGTTTCGGGTACGGGGACGGTTCGGGGACGGCTGAGGGACGTACCGGGGACGTGCCACGGTGGTAGGGTACGGCTGATCGAAATGGGGGACGGTCAAAGCTTATCCGGGACGTTTCGGGGACGTACCCAAAGGTAATTTTGGCTGAGGAGACAACCTCCGAGGATGAAGAAGTGGGATCTTCAGCCGAGGAAGAAGAAGAGGATGAAGAACCCCAAACCCAGTCTACTCCATTGATCCAAAAGAGCCCACCTCCCAGGAAGCTTGATCCTGCGATAGCCGTCGCGGGGAATGAAGAATCTGAGGAATCCGGGACTGAGTCGGAATCCGAATCCGACACGGCTATGCCGAATGTCAAGCCTCTTGCGACGAACCCATGGAAGACATGAACGCGAAGAAACCCATATCCGAGACTGTTGAAAGGTATGTTGGATTACTCTGCTAAAAAAGAGGCTGATCCTTGTGTTGATATGAATGCATTTTATGATTTTGTTAAGAAATCGATTCATACTGAATTACTGATGTTACGAAAGCACAGTTGATGGATAAGATTAGAAGGTTAAAGAAAAAGTTTGAGAACAATGCCGGGAAAGGTAAAAAGGGTGAGGATCGAAGTTTCTCTAAAGCCCATGAACATAATGCATTTGAACTGTCGAAAAAGTTATAGGGAAAAGAGGGGATTAGTGGGAAAGTTAAGTCTTCAGCTGCTAAATCCAATGGGAAAGCCAAGGCAAATAACAAGGCAGTGGTTGCATTGAAAGCAGAGTTTCATTCTTCACCTGATAAGAAAGCAGATATTGGGGTGCCAATGGAGGTCGATAAGGTGCCTAAGAGTTCGGTTAGTAATTTGTTTGATAAGAGGTTTCGTGTGTCTGGCTTAGAAGAGGAACTTCTAAAGCATAGTTTAGATATGGTTGACAGTGAAATGAAGGCAACTTTAGAGGCGAGATGGAGGAAATTGCAATTGCCGAATTGGAACTGTTTATTGAGCGAAATGAATTGGTCAAGGAGCATGCCAAGTTGATATTTTTATTTGACTTTATTTATAATTTTTTATATATATTTATAATTTTAAAATTATTTTATATGCCGTACCCTTGCCGTCCTCGTACCCTGTAATTTTAAAAATTACCGTTTTCCGTCCCCGTATCCGTGCAACATAGCCAGAAACTGAATAAACTATATTTTTGTACAATCCCATGATGCATCAATCCTTCAGCTTTATGCACCTTTAAAATGAGATGGTTTCAAGAAGAACTAATATAAACCATCAACTCCGACCTCACGGTTATCTATTCAAAAGAGAGAATAATTAAAACATTTATCCCCAACCCAACTAGCCTGGAGATCTAAACTTTGGGATCCAAAATGTAAAATAATAGCTGCTCCTATTCTTGCCATTTGATCTTGGTGGTGGCATACATAGTAATACAGATTCAGTTATTTCAGATCTTACACCTATTATCAGCCTGTAAATACAAAAAATAGTAACCATACTTGTCCACTAAATGAGTTTAAGTGCAGGAGGTGAAAAGAAATTCACTGGACCTGCACTCTCATCGTCTCCATAATGGTTTGTACAAAGCCAGATGAGAACTGTCATTATTCTAACATCATCAAGTTAAACGCTTTCATACAGATAAGAGAAGTAATACCTGAAATTTCCAAGTAAATTTTGCAGTGGAGATACTAAGTTGAATTTTCCTTGCTTCCAGCCACTTCAGGGGGAGATGACTCAGTTTCAGTATTTGTAGAAACAGTTGATGTTTCCTCACCGTTAGTTGTGAGAACAGTTGAAGCTTCCTCACCCAAGGTTGTCGAGATAGTTGAAGTTCCCTCGGCCAAGGTTGTCGGAATAGTTGCAGATTCTTCAACAAAGGTTGTGGGACTGGTTGGAGTTTCATCACCCAAGTTTGTGGTAATTGGAGTTTCCTCAGCCAAAGTCGTCACAATAGCCGGAGTTTCATCATGCAAGGATGCAGGAAGAGTTGCAGCATCCTTGTCCAAGGTTGCAGGAATGATTGTGGTTTCCTCAACCATGGTTGAAGGAGTGGTCTGAGTTTCCTGACCCAAGGTTGGAGGCAGAGTAGGAGTTTCTTCCCTGGAAGTTGGAAAAATTGTAGGAGTTTCTCCAGTTGACGTTGGAGGAATGGACGGGGTTTCTTCACTGAAAGTTTCAGGAATGGCTGGTGTTTCTTCGCCTAAGATTCTAGGAATACTAAGGGTTTCTTCTGCCAAGGGAATGGCTGGAGTTTCTTCACTCAAGGTTCTGGGAATACTGGGGGTTTCTTCTGCCAAGGGAATGGCAGGAGTTCTTCAGCCAAGGTTCTGGGAATGCTAGGGGAGTCTTCTTCCATGGAAATGACTGGTGTTTCTTTCGTTCTGGAAATACTAGGGGCTTCTTCGGCCAGTAATAGTTGGCGTTTCTTCAACCAAGGTTCTGGGAATACTAGTGGCTTCATCCGCCAAGGGAATAGCAGTAGTTTCTTCACCTAAGGTTGTGGGAGTACTAGGGGTTTCTTCTGCCACAGGGATGGCTGGAGTTTCTTCACCCAAGGTTCTGGGAACAATAGGGGTTTCTTCGACCGAGGGAATAGCTGGAGTTTCTTCACCTGAGGTTCTGGGAATACTAGGATTTTCTTCTTCTAAGGTCACAGGATTGGCAGTAGTTCCTTCACCAAAAGCTGTGGGAAAGCTTGAAGTTTCTTGACCTTCAGTAACGAAGCCTGAATTTTCCTCACCCAAGCTTACATTAACCATTGAAGTTTCCTCTCCCAAGTTTGTGGTGATGGTTGAAGTTCTTTGCTCAAAGTTGTGGAGAAAGGATAAGCTTCCTCAAATGTTGAAACCTTTGAGGTCTGCCACTACAAGTTGTAACAACTGTTGAAAATTGTTCACCTACAGTTGTAACAACAGTCAAAGTTTGATTACCAATAGTTGTTGCAATGTCCATTGTTCCCTCAACTTCAGTTGTAGCAATTGGCAATGTTTCCTCATACATGCTCGTGGAGATGGGTAAAGTCTCCTCATACATGCTTGTAGCGATGGGCAAAGTCTGCTCATACATGCTTGTGTCGAGGCCTGAATTTTGATTGCCTAAGGTAGTCGGAATGGCCAAACTGCCCTCACCAAAGGATGACTGAAGTTCCTCATGGAAAGTTGTAGCAATGGGTAAATTTTCCTCACTGGGTTGAAACCATGAATGAAGCTTCCTCACTAGGCTTGGAGGAAAGTGTGAACTTCCCTCGCCCAGGGTTGAGGCAACAAGAGCATGATCCCCACATAGAGATGAAGACATGAGTGGATTCTCCTCAGCTAGGGTTGGAGCATACAATGAAGCTTTGAATGATTCAGATATAGTGTAGTTGAGTAGATAATTTACAGCCACATGCCCAAAGATGTTGAACTTTCCAGCACTATTGTAGGCAACTTCAGCATCAGACGATCTTCTAAAAACAACTCTTGCACGGCTGGTTTCGCGATCGACTTCTGTTTCAGTTTCCTTTAATGGTCCGAAGTGCTTGAACATCTTATTTAGCTTTGTCTCCGAAGGGACAGAATTAATATCAGTGAAATTCATGACAAGTTCTGCAGGAGCCTTCTCATCGACATAGCCAGGGGGTTTCTGAGTGGACAAATCATTATTACCAACAGAATACCTTTTTCGAGACTTACGGCCTTTTTGAAGTGGCTTCTCTAATTGAACAGGCACTATTTCATATTGTCCATTTCCATTTCCATGTACCGGTTGCTCTTCGAACCATTTTGAACTACTCTGTGAGTCCAGTAAGTATCGTTCATGTCCTCAAACTCAAAAGTTTCTGGAGAACCAAAAATAGTATTGGGAGACTTTTTCCTTTTGTCACCTACTTTGTCCCCAGGAGGTTGATCCACAACAATTGAATCTCTGAAGTTAGAGAAGAAGTTGACAATTAAACTAAAGAACTTCGCCTTGGATCGCATGCTGACTCGTGAAGTTGAGATAACAACCCAAACTAGTGATGAGTGATTTGACATAAAACTCGTCATCTTTTGCAGTGCGTCATCGAAATTCTCGATCGGAACATCATTCCATCTGCAGCGGGATTTTCACTGCCTCCATCAATCTTCGGTAACATATCACCACTAGACTTCAGAATCGATGGAGATCCTGCCATTTGACTTGCAGCTCTACGGATGCATTCACCAATCTTAAAGGAAGGCTTTGGGGAATGAGGTGGAGTTTGAGACACTTTGGCAAGAGGAACTGTCTTCCTCTCGTCTTGCATCGAGTCCTCAAAGGAATCAACAGCTTTTCTTTTCTTTCCAAATGATGATGAAGGAAGCTTATTAGCCATCCCGTCAGGCCCATTTTCAGCATCAGGAGCATCAAATGTCTCACCCATTAATTCAGAGCTTCTTTCCTTTTTACTAGGATACACCTTCAGATTATGCTTACGCTTAGGTAACGGTCTCTTAGTTTGTGAAGTTTCTCCCACTGGAAATTGCTCACCATCGGTATCCAAGAGAGTACTAGCTCAATTACCTCACCGAAATGCATTTTCTTTTCAGAATGTGAGGTTTTTGTTTCATTTTCACTTAAATCTCCACAGGATTGGAATTCAGGCAACTGATGATAACCTTTAAACGATAGAAAGCTAACAACTGAGCTTTAGCAATCACAAGGTCAAGTCGATCACCCCCAGCAGCTGGAGACTCTGCTAATGCTTTCATATAGTTAACTAAGTTATCAAGTTTAAAAGAACTAGCACAAAGACTTATCAACATCTCTTATACTTGTTCTTTCCGAACACCTGCATTCCCAACATTTGGAATTTTATTCTATCAAAAGCATCCTGAGGTATGCAAGAGCAAGCTAATCCTAACTCTGTCCGTCTAGACACTTCTTCAAAGAACAATCGACAGCATTGGAATGCTTCTAAATTACTCTGCTTCTCAATCTGAGAGAAATGTGGTCGAAATGGCTTCAAAAACAGAAGCTTCATTCCAAGCAAATGTCCGATCCCCAAAATAGGCAACCAGATAGGTATCCTTCTTATGATGCTTAACCGCCTTCTCAGAAGCATCTGAAGGATCAAAGATCTGTCCTGGCCACCATGGATGACTCCTCACCTTTCCCCAGACTAAATCAGAAACCGAAAATTCGCCTTCCTCTGATGGCAGCTGGTACCTAGTTTGATGCACCTTTTGCACTCGCAGACCTCAGAGCCATTCGTGTAACAGTCTTTTCATCGAAGTTGGTTGGCTGTTCAGGATCAGAATCATGTTCTTCAACTTCTTTCTTGCAATTGGTCTAAACCATCATGTTCATCACTAGAAACTTGTTCTTCAACATTCATATCTTGTGCTACCCTGGAATCACCCTTAGAAGCTGCATTCTCAGCTAGCAGATCTGCATTTCCCAAAGAATTTGGGGAAAGTACTTGGTTCGAAATTGTTATCAGATTTTGAGGCTTCATGGTTTTCAGAGCCAACACCCACTGTCTCAATTTCAACAGACTTTTCTTCCACTTTAACATCTTATCAGCATCAAAACCATCATTTTTTGAATCAGGAACCTGCTTTGAACATCCATTGCAGCCCCAAGACTTGAATCAACTTCCTCTGCTCCATCAATTACTGTCGCAGACTTTATGCTTCGGTCATTTCCTGAGCAAGATAAAACTTCTCCAAATCAACATTGTTGTAACCATATAATATATGTGTGTTAGGTTACACGGTGTAAAACTTCAAGTTTTACGCTTTTTGTGGATCACTAGATCCTTGGATTAATGATTTAATGGATGAGATTAAAACTTTTAAATTAAGGATAATCCTTCTCTTTCTTTCCGTAAAATCTTCTCATTTCCTAATGCTAATCTCAACCATCTGTTTTCACTTATCCAACGATCCAAAAAGTGTAAAACTTTTAAGTTTTAGAAAGTTTTACAATCTGTCAATGGATCTTGCCTATATATATATATAATATATATATATAAGAGAATACATGATGGACTCTAGCAATTTTACCTGCATGATTTTCAGAGCTACGATGAGGAATATCAACTTCCATATGCCTTTGTTCAAAATCAGCACCTTGCTTTTCAGTTTCCTTGTTTGTGTTAACCTGCAGAAGAAAAAAAAGTTAGGCTAGGTTTACACATTAGAGTTATTAACCATTGGCAGAATCAGAATTTTGAAGTACCTTCTCATCCAATCCACTTTCAACAACCGATATAGTTGATTGATATGAACAACCACATCTGCATGGACATTGTAGATATTTTTTCAGTGCTACCCACCACTCTCAAAACTTCATTCCTTCCTTCAACGTTGAAATTCAAATTGTGATCAAATAACTAATTTCATACCTTTAGCCTTAGAATGGTGACATCTTCTGCAGTAATCTGTGACTTCACATCTGATGAGTTAGCATACACCAACATCAGCAGCTTCTTTGTGTCAGATATAGTTTCACAAGAACCATCCAGAGTATTCAAATTGTCCCCTTCAATCATCATTGCAACTTCCTCAACAACTTTAGTTTGCACCATTGAATCTTTGGATGCAACGGATGAACATTCGACATCTTTCTGTTCTCCCGGTTTAAGTCATTACCATCTAAATCACCAACTTTTTGTGCCACCAAAGTTTGATTTGCATCTCTCTCACCTTTATCCCTTCCAGCTTCACCACCAGAAACCTCACTCCTAGAACCTAATCACCAGCTTCGTCGCCTTCACTGTTTAGGTTGAGCATATTACCCTCCATACCAACTCCACCAGAGTCACCAGGACCATGAACCGCTTCATCATTTGAACCGTCCCAATCTACCTCCATCTCCCCCATCAGTAGTACAAATACCATCCACATAAACATGAGAACCCAGAACTTCCACCATATATCATCTCCATTACTAGGTTCCTCTTCCCCTCCTTCCTCCATGGGAATTTGACCCTCCGTCTCACAACAGTTTCACAGTTAATGAAGATTCTGTAGCAACACTCAGGGAACCACCTTTCCCTTTAGCCTCATCCATTCAATAACCGACCTGAGTATTTTCAAATCATCCGGAAATTGAAATTAAAATTTTTAAGAAAAATGATCAAATACACATTTTCATACCACATAAAGTTACAGCGATAAAACAAAGAGAGAAAGAAATAAGCTATAAACTCAACTACAGTTCACTAACAACAGCTAAAAAAAATCTGTAGCATTACTAATAAACCACCCTTCTCTTTAGTTTTATCCATACAAGAACTAATCTGGGTATTTCTCAAAATCAATAAAAAAAAGCTCCAACATTAAAAAACTCCAAAGAACGAAACGAAAAATAAAATAAAATAAAATCGATCAACCCTAAACAAAACTCAAGCTAAGGCTGACAGAAGCATGAAACTGAGAAATCGCAGGGGAAATGGAAGGAACGATATATATCAAGAGATGAAATCTTCATATCATAAGTTTTAGAAAAAGATGAAAAGGTGAAGAATTTATGTTTACCTTCGATAGATCTCGTTGGGGGGGGGCTTCGAGGGTTTGGGGTTTTGAAAGAGAGAAAAGTACTTTCTTCTGTTTCGTTTGGTATTTCGGCAACAGTGAAGAAAAATATAGTAATAATTCCAGTGTTCTCCAAAGAGATCCAAGGACAGTAAACACGTATTCCACTACTGTTATCATTGCAGGTGGCATGTTTCCATTGGATTTTCTGGGGGCTTGATGACATTCCTTTTTTTACGAGGATAAAGGCTTTTTTTTCCCTTTTCGGCAAGTAAAAATCAAACTGTAGAGAAGTGATGTATGATCAACTGCTTCGCATAGTTTTTAAACAATAATAACAAATATTTATATAGTTCCTTTGATTTATTATTAATGTATAAACAATTGTTAACTTTATATCTAACGTTAATTAAGTCAGAATTTTAAAATTCTCATCTAAAAATTCAAATATTATATTCTATTACTTTTCGTCATTTGATTCCATGCACGTCATGCCTCGAACGTTATACCTCCCATTGTGGGAATCTGGTTTACTTACGGCATCCAACAATGGCCTTCTACACTGTCTTCAATGATTGACTTGTTTAAACAGTGATGATCGTTCCCCGTTGCTCATTTCGATTCGAAAACAATAACGGCATCATCCCTTTAATTCAAATGTCGACAAACAATGATGTCGATATCGCCTTGAGAACGTTCATGGGATCATTAACCTCGTTCACGATGTTTGTTATAGAGCCTTCGATGATATAATGAAACATGCACTTTTATGATTCAATGGATTAGGGCTCAAAAGAATTCTATCCATTTTCTTTATAAATTTATATTTATTATTCAAGAAGCAGTTAAACTTGCTACAGAAAGTATAACTTCGGTACATAACAAACAAAAATATCTCATACTAGCACCCAGCAAATCAAAAGAAATCAACTATCCAACAACCAGTTAATCATCCTGACGTTACGATTGCGAATGGAACAAACTGTGTTAAGAGAATCGCCACCGCCTTTATAATACCCTATTTAGATTAGTCAATCAATAGATCAGAAACCGATAGTTACACCAAAAAGAAATCAACAAATCCTGAATGTTTCCAACAGAACAAAGATGAGCATTTTTTTACGGTATCAACCTATTGTACTAACTATTTCCTGAACAAATATATTAGACTCGCTATCGCATAAACCCTTAAACAACCTATTGTTACTGTTCATGTAAATTTTTAGATTAATCTAGGGTGCTTTCAAGTAATGGTATATAGGGGTATGCAAATCCGGGTACTCTGATTTTCGGGTACCCAGTAACATCCGGGTCGGTGATTTCTCGGCCCGTGTCCCGACCCAGATTTTGCGGGTACCCGGTATCAGGTTTTTTTATTTTTTATTTTCAAATTATTAATTTTAAAAAAATATACACAAATTTAAATGTTCGAAACTTCGAATTACATATTCTAATATCCGAACATAAAATTTAAAAGTTAGAAATACAAAATCTAATAATCCATAATATAAATAATTCATTATATTTTATATATATATAAAAAAACAAAAATAAAAACTAACCGGGTATCCGAAAAAATTAGATTTTGTGACCCGGGCCCGACCCGGCCGGTAATTTTTTTAAGAAAATTATCCGATTTTTTAGGTCCGGGTTAACGGGTCAGCAGGTCGGGTCAACCGGGTCGGGTAGTCTTGCACACCCCTACAATGGTATACGTTCTAAAAACTCTCAATTATTTGATAATAAATGCCTAAATATCTTGTAATCTCTGGTGCTTGGAACCTCTAGAAATAAATATTCCTTTAACCAATGAGTACCAATAAATTCTTAATTAAACCAATTTGATTAATGACAATAAATTCCTTTATGAACCCATATCATTTACAAGAATGAAATGGTCATGTAGACGTAGTTAATCTAATCGTTACAGCAAAAGCTAACTAGAGAAAGTAAATGTACAGCAAAAGCCACTTTTGATGAGAAATAGTCTTGACAATGTGAAAAATTACTAATCTTGAATTCAAGGGTCATAAAGACCTCTTGACGAGGTCATAAAGAGAGATGACGATTTCGGCGCTTATCAACACAATGATGAGCCACTCAAGAAAATCTGATTTCCTATTTTGAAGAATTTCTTGAAGAAAAATGTTGTGCTGCAAAAGAAGAAGCAGGGATGTCACATGTTAGAAGCTAAACATGTACAATATCATTTATGACCATTGTTTTCATTGTATATATATGTGGGACATTTCCGCATCTATGCTTTTTCATAAAGACGACAATTCTAAGAGAGCAAATATCATACCTCAACGAACTTCAACTTGAAATCGAGACCTGCAAATCTTTGAGTTAATTCAAATTCATCTCGTAGAAATTCCCAGATTATGGCGTATTTAGCATCTTTTCAGGCAATATCTGATCTGTTAAAGCCCAGAAAAAAATGCATGAGCTACAAAATTGTAACCCCCTAGACCCGACCTATGCGTTTCGACTAAGTCTAGTGGATCACATTATGATTATTAAAGACATTTTCCGAAATCGTTATTCCATCAATATAAAATCACATTATAATAACATGAAATTATAAACAAATTATACTATCAAAATCCAACTCGTAAATATAGTACCAATAAATAATTTAATTTAAAACATGTCTTCAAATTCAAAATCACAATAAACCGAACAGTAATAGCAAAAGAGTCATCATTATAAAATCCGATATTTAAAATAAGGTCCATGTCACCAAAATAAAGTCAACTTGCAAGATAAAAACATTACAATCTGATTTATTTCAAGAGATATGTTGATCCTCCAAGTGCTCGAATCGAGGTATCTAACCACAGTATCTGAAAGGGGGAACATTTCAAAAGGTGAGCTAGGCTCAGTGTGTCCCAACATTTCTATAAAATGTCAATAGGTACAAATCATAGTCCAGTAATCTCACAAATTCGTAAAAGAGTTTAACTTTTGAAAGTCATAGTTTAAACCCTTTTCTGTTACACCATCAGTAGTTCTCAAAATTATTTTTCATATAGCTTACTTTATGCACATAGCAAAAAGAAAGCCGACTTAAGGATAGGCTCTGAAGCTTGTATCCTTAAGCCCAAGTCAATAAGTTCATATAGCTTACCCAAAGCACACAGCAAAGGAAAGCCGACCTAATGAAACATCTTGGGGCCCTCAAGAGTCACATTAGGCCTATTTAGCTTGATCAGAGCTATTCCATCGTAATTTAATTCCAAAATTCAATTGCACCGTGACATAAATTCCATAAATCCAAAAACATGGTAATCATATACCATTTCAAAACAAAAAAATTAGATAGCAGCCATATTCCATAAATTGTACATTAAATTGGTGCATCCATAAAACAATAACCAAATGAATTCGGTGTACCATATATTAAAACCAATAAAACAGTTCAGTAATAAGTAGGGAACACACCTCGACAATAGGTTCAAATAGTAAATCTACTGATTGTTGGTTTCACCACGCTCTGCTACAGTTTTCGAACGCGTGAATAATGGCACACGTGGTTTAACTGATCTAGAAGAGCTGGGTCGAGTTGTCGAACGATCCGGAGAGTCTCTTGTACCTTCAAACAATAATAATCTATCAGTCCCAAATCCTATTTAATTGTTCAAAACTAGACTTCTTAAGTATATAAGAATTTTTCGGGTTTGACTATCAATTTGGGGTATTTCGAGTCTGAATTTGGCCAAACGAATTGCGGAATCGGAATCAGGACGTCGAAAAACATAAAGTATGACTTTTTTGAAAATTCAGATTCTTGGTCAAAGTCAAAGTCAACTACTTTGACCGTCGATTTGGAGTCCTTCGGGTTCGAATTTGACAAAACGGACAGCGGAAACGGATTTGGCACGTCGAAAACTATCAGGATAGGTATACTCCGAAAAGATTAACGGTTGTTTAATGCTCGGTCAAAGCCATTTTAAGTTTTGGTCAAAGAAAGTCAACGGTCAACGGTCGGGACGGGACGGGTCGAGTCAACGGTCGGGTCGAGTCAACGGTCGGGTCGGGTCGGTCGGTCAAACCGGTTCAGACCGGTCAAACCGGTTCGAACCGGTCGAAACCGGTCAAACCGGTCAGAACCGGTTGAAAACCGGTTAAACCGGTTTCCAGCAGCCACTCGCCCTGCGGCGGCGCGTGTGGCGCGTGAGGCGTCCTCCGGGGCCCTAAAAATCCCGGAAAAATTTCTAAAAATTATTTTGAGCGATTTCGAGATACTTACAACGATCGGTTCAAATTTTTGAACGGCGGAGAGCTCGATTTCAAATCGGCCGAATCTTTGACTGCACCACCTCCTCACGCGCCGCCGTCTACGGCGGACAAGGTTGACACCGGTGAACTCGGAACGGCACAAGGAACACGATGGTGCGGGAGGTGTCGTAAACGGGAGCAACGATCAGCAGTGAATTTAAGATTTTCTCGGCGATAGAGCTAACAAAACCGTCGCTACTTTGACTGGAAATTCCCGACGTTTGGCTGCGTTTCGCTTCAATTAATTTGAAGGGTTTGTTCCTCGCTCGATGATGAACACAACGGTGGTTTCAAAACAACGATCGGAATTCGGACGACGTTTGGATCGGACTTGAAAGTGGAGGTGTGAGAGGAAGAAAATTGAAGGAATAGCATTTGTGATTTCTGATTGTAAATCAGAAATCAGGCTTAAATCATCAAGCCTACTGACAGTTTTAGGGGAAATTCAAGGCTTGGTCCCTGAATTTCCTTTACTTCGAAAATGGCATACAAGTTTCCATAAATTTTAATTTAGTCACTTAATTTCACCCATTTTCACAATTTACCTCCAATTTCAATTAATATTATTTTGTAAATATTCGGGTTGTTACAATTCTCCCCCTCTACAAGAAATTTCGTCCTCGAAATTTACCTTATGAGAATAGTTGAGGAAACTGAGCCTCCATTGACTCCAATGTCTCCCAAGTAGCTTCTGAGGGGCCTCGATTACTCCATTGAACTTTGACCATTGGAATTCGCCTATTCCGAAGAACTCGTTCATCTCTCTCTAAAATCTGAATTGGCTCCTCTTCATATGACAAATCCGGTCTCAGCTCTACTTCTTCAACCTAAATAATGTGACCTGGATCTGGACGGTATCTCCTCAACATTGATACATGAAAGACATCATGAATACGACTTAGCTCAGAAGGCAACTCAAGCTGATATGCAACAGGTCCTACCCTCTTCAAGATACGAAATGGTCCAATAAATCTTGGACTCAATTTACCCTTACGCCCGAATCTCAATACTTTCTTCCAGGGTGAAACTTTCAAAAAGACCTGATCTCCAACCTCAAACTGTATATCCTTCCTCCTTTGATCTGCATAAGATTTCTGCCTATTAAATGCCTCCTTCAGACGGTCACGGATTAATCTGACTGTGTCCTCCGTCTCTCGCACTAACTCAGGTCCCAACGTTTTCCTATCACGCAACTCAGTCCAACAGATCGGAGTGCGACATTTACGCCCATAGAGTGCTTCATAGGGTGCCATACAAATGCTGGTTTGATAACTGTTATTGTAAGCAAATTCAGCCAACGGCAAAAAGTTCTCCCAACTACCATGAAAATCGATTACGCAACCCCGCAACATATCTTCCAGAATCTGAATTACTCTCTCAGATTGACCATCAGTTTGTGGATGAAATGGTGTACTATAATCCAATCTTGTTCCCAAAGCCGTATGTAACGCCTTCCAAAATCTCGAAGTAAATCTCAGATCTCGGTCAGAAATAATAGACAATGGAACACCATGCAATCTGACAATCTCTGAAATATACAATCTTGCCAGCTTATCCAAAGTATAATTTACTCGCACAGGAATGAAGTGAGCTGACTTTGTAAGTCTGTCAACAATCACCCAAACTGAATCTTTTTTCGAAGGAGTCATAGGCAAGCCAGTAACAAAATCCATAGTAATACGCTCCCATTTCCATTCAGGAATCTTGATAGGCTGTAACAAACCTGATGGATGTTGATGTTCTGCCTTAACTTGCTGACAAGTCAAACACCTAGCCACAAATTCAGATATGTCTTTCTTCATACCAATCCAATAATACCTCTCTCTCAAATTCCGGTACATCTTATCTCCTCCGGGGTGCATAGCATATGGACTACTATGAGCCTCAGTAAGGATAGTCTGCCTCAACTCAGCATCATCAGGCACACAATATCTACCTTTAAAGCATAAAACTTCATCCTGATCAATTGCGTAATCTGAGTTTGTCCCCTGCTCTACTTGCTTAAAAATGGAAAGCAAGGAGCTATCAAGGGGCTTAGCTTTGATCTCATCAACCAAGGTCGGCTTAACTTGCAATTCTGCTAACAAAGTGCCATCGTCATATAAATTCATCTTGGCCATTAAAGACCTCAACTCCGATACTGTCTTTCGACTCAAAGCATCTGCTACAATGTTAGCTTTACCAGGGTGGTAATCAATCACGCAATCATAATCCTTTAGAAGCTCTAACCAGCGACGATGTCTCAAATTAAGTTCCTTCTGGGTCAGAAGATACTTTAAGCTCTTATGATCTGTGAAAATGTAACACTTCTCTCCATAAAGATAGTGTCTCCAAATCTTCAAGGCAAAAATTACTGCTACCAACTCTAAATCGTGAGTAGGATAGTTACTCTCATGCGGCCGTAGCTGACGGGATGCATAAGCCACCACCTTACTTTCCTGCATTAAAACACAACCAAGTCCTAAATGTGAAGCATCACTATACACTGTAAAATCCTTCCCGGACACTGGTTGAATCAACATCGGTGCTTGAGTCAAAACCGCCTTTAATTTCTCAAAGCTCTCCTGTTGTGCCTCGCCCCAGTCAAACAACACATTCTTCCTTAACAACTTTGTCAAAGAAGAAGCAATGATCGAGAAGCCCTCAACAAAACGTCGATAATAACCAGCCAAGCCCAAGAAACTACGGATTTCAAATACGTTCTTAGGTCGTTTCCAATTCATAATAGCCTCTATCTTGCTGGGATCAACCTGAACACCTCACGCAGAAATAATATGCCCCAGAAATGACACTTATTGAAGCCAAAACTCACACTTGCTTAGTTTGGCATATAGACGATGCTCTCTCAAAGTCCGCAGAACGATCTTCAAATGCTCGTCATGCTCTGCCTCAGTACGAGAATAGATCAGAATATCGTCAATGAAGACCACCACAAATTGATCCAAATATGGTCGGAACACCCGATTCATCAAATCTATGAAAGCTGCAGGAGCGTTCGTCAAACCAAAAGGCATCACTAAAAATTCGTAATGACCATATCTAGTGCAAATGGCCATTTTTGCAACATCAGATCCTTTAACTTTCAATTGATAATACCCCGAACGAAGATCAATCTTAGAGAATACAGTAGCTCTTCGCAATTGATCAAATAAGTCATCAATCCTGGGTAATGGGTATTTATTCTTGACCGTCATCTTGTTCAATTTCCGATAGTCAATACATAATCTTAGCGACCCATCCTTCTTTTTCACGAATAGAACTGGAGCTCCCCATGGTGAAGTGCTATGTCGGATAAATCCTCGATCGAATAATTCTTGCAATTGGACTTTCAACTCCTTAAGTTCCTTTGGAGCCATACGATAAGGTGCCATAGAAATAGGTGAAGATCCCGGATAAGTCTCAATCTCGAACTCTACCTCTCTATCAGGAGGTAACCCAGGCAACTCCTCCGGAAAAACATCAGGAAACTCGCTAACTGTACGAATCTCCTCGATCGTGGACAATGCACCTTTGGTGTTCAAAATACAAGCAATGAAGGTCTCATATCCCTTCCGGATCATATGATCAATTTCCATCGCTGAAACTATATTGGAGAGATAACCACGCCGTTCACCAATTAACACAACAGTCCGACCATCTGAAGTCTTCAGAGTAGCCCGCTTGTATTCGCAATCCAGCTTTACCTTGTGTTTATTCAACCAATCTATTCCAAGAATTAGATCGAACTCCCCTAAAGGAAGTTCCATAAGATCAGCGAGAAAATTTTTTCCCTGAACCTCGAGAGGACAACGCCGAAATACTTTATTCACTAATACCGCTTGTCCTACTGGACTTGTAACTGTAACAGTATTTTCAGTGTTCTCGATCGGAATCTGAAGGTTTCGAGATACTGAGCTCGATACATAGGAGTGAGTGGAGCCATTGTCCAATAATGCAAAGTATGGGGTAGAATAAATAGTAAATGTACCTGCAATAACCTCAGGCTCATCTCTGTCATCACGACGTCTAGTTGCATAAACCAAAGCTGGCTGTCTAGCCTCAGAAGCTGTTGGCCCTCTATTTTGCTGAGGTCTGGCTCTACTGTCTGTCCTGGACGCTGATCCTCGAGTCTTTTATTGACTACGATCTCTAATTGGGGTTTGTACTGTAGTCTGCGAACGCACAGGAGTTTGGGTAGTGATCTTCTCAAACGAAACTAGCTGAGGACAATCCCTCCGATAATGACCACTAGATCTACACTGATAGCAAAGACCCATCTTCTTACGACACTCTCCTGAGTGTTGTTTACCACAATACTCACAAAGGGGCCCATTATAATACGACGAGGAACCGCCTCGACTGACAGCTAAAGGTGAGGATGCTGTAGGCCTGAAACGTGTATTGCTTCTCTGAGGGGCTGAAGTACGAGTCCTCTTCCCGGACTGTGCTGATGACTCCATCGGGCCTGAAAATTTCTTAGATCGATCTTGATCAACACGCTCTCTACCAGAAGCTAAAACCTCCACCTCTTCCGCATCTTTGGCTCTGCCCACCAGCACATCAAATATCTCATCCTGATGGGTTACAACTTGCCTACGCAGCTCGTATCTGAGTCCAAGGGTAAATTTACGACATCGATCTCTCTCCGTAGGTACCATACTGAATCCATACTTCAGCAACTTCAGGAACTCGATCTCATATTCAGAAACAGTCATGTCTCCCTGAACCAGGTCTTGAAACTGTTGTCGTCTCTGAGCTAAGTAGCGCTCTCCCAGAAAATGGCTCCGAAAGCGATCCTTAAAGAAATTCCAGGTCAAACGATCGGTAGGAACACTACTGGTCACTGACTCCCACCAAGTGTAGGCATTGCCATCTAACATCGCAACAGCACCCTGATATCTCTTAGTTGAGTCCAAACCCAACTGATCCATGCGTCTCTCTGTATCCTGGAGCCAATCCTCAGCTTCAGTAGGAGCTCCACCAATCTGTCCCCCAAAAGTTCTAACTCCATTGGCAATCAACGTCTGTGAAATAGGAACCTCATATACAACACCAGTAGCTCTAACTGCTCCCTGTATTAACTGCAGAAACTGTCTACTAAAATTCTCATCCAAAGCAAATCCAGTAGACTCTGACTCAATATCGGGTCGCTCCTATGATCGGTGCAGTCATGCCAATACCATCGGTAGGTGGCATATTCGTTGGGGTCGTAGGAGCAGGATCACCTATCGGAGGTGGGGGATCTACTCGTAGCTCATCAATCAGATCTGTAAATCTAGCCACTCGACCTCGTCCACGACTAGTTCGACGACCACGTCTAGCACTCATTTTGGTATATCTCGAGATTACTACATAAGATAAACTTAAGGTTAGATAAGCACTTGGAGTCTCGAACATAGTTAAAATCTTAATAACTTTGTGACATGGCCTTAGTAACTCGTTTTGTAAAATATTTCAAAATTGTATTTTCAATGTGGACTTATACACAGTCCGAGGGTTAAAAACCAAAAGCTCTGATACCAATAAATGTAACCCCCTAAACACGGCCTATGCGTTTCGACTAAGTCTAGTGGATCACATTATGATTATTATTAAAGATATTTTCCGAAATCGTTATTCCATCAATATAAAATCACATTATAAATAACATGAAATTATAAACAAATTATATTATCAAAATCCAACTCGTAAATATAGTACCAATAAATAATAATTTAATTTAAAACATGTCTTCAAATTCAAAATCACAATAAACCGAGCAGTAATAGCAAAAGAGTCATCATTATAAAATCCGATATTTAAAATAAGGTCCATGTCACCAAAATAAAGTCAACTTGCAAGATAAAAACATTATAATCTGATTTATTTCAAGAGATATGTTGATCCTCCAAGTGCTCGAACCGAGGTATCTTACCAACAGTATCTGAAAGGGGGAAAATATTTTCAAAAGGTGAGCTAGGCTCAGTGTGTCCTAACATTTCCATAAAATGTCAATAGGTACAAATCATAGTCCAGTAATCTCACAAATTCGTAAAAGAGTTTAACTTTTGAAAATCATAGTTTAAACCCTTTTCTGTTACACCATCAGTAGTTCTCAAAATTATTTTCCATATAGCTTACTTTATGCACATAGCAAAAAGAAAGCCGACTTAAGGATAGGCTCTGAAGCTTGTATCCTTAAGCCCAAGTCAATAAGTCCATATAGCTTACCCAAAGCACACAGCAAAGGAAAACCGACCTAATGAAACATCTTGGGGCCCTCAAGAGTCACATTAGGCCCATTTAGCTTGATTAGAGCTATTCCATCGTAATTCAATTCCAAAATTCAATTGCACCGTGACATAAATTCCATAAATCCAAAAACATGGTAATCATATATCATTTCAAAACAAAAAAATTAGATAGCAGCCATATTCCATAAATTGTCACATTAAATTGGTGCATCCATAAAACAATAACCAAATGAATTCGGTGTACCATATATTAAAACCAATAAAACAGTTCAGTAATAAGTAGGGAACACACCTCGACAATAGGTTCAAATAGTAAATCTACTGATTGCTGGTTTCACCACGCTCTGCTACAGTTTTCGAACGCGTGAATAATGGCACACGTGGTTTAACTGATCTAGAAGAGCTGGGTCGAGTTGTCGAACGATCCGGAGAGTCTCTTGTACCTTCAAACAATAATAATCTATCAGTCCCAAATCCTATTTAATTGTTCAAAACTAGACTTCTTAAGTATATAAGCATTTTTCGGGTTTGACTATCAATTTGGGGTATTTCGAGTCTGAATTTGGCCAAACGAATTGCGGAATCGGAATCAGGACGTCAAAAAACATAAAGTATGACTTTTCGAAAATTCAGATTCTTGGTCAAAGTCAACTACTTTGACCGTCGATTTGGAGTCCTTCGGGTTCGAATTTGACGAAACGGACAGAGGAAACGGATTTGGCACGTCGAAAACTATCAGGATAGGTATACTCGGAAAAGATTAACGGGTCGTTTAATGCTCGGTCAAAGCCATTTTATGTTTTGGTCAAAGAAAGTCAACGGTCGGGTCGGGTCGGGTCAACGGTCGGGTCGGGTCAACGGTCGGGTCGGGTCGGTCAGTCAGGTCAGACCGGTCAAACCGATTCAGACCGGTCAAACCGATTCAGACCGGTCAAACCGGTTCGAACCGGTCAAAACCGGTCAGAACCGGTTGAAAACCGGTTAAACCGGTTTCCAGCAGCCACTCGCCCTGCGGCGGCGCGTGTGGCGCGTGAGGCGTCCTCTGGGGCCCTAAAAATCCCGGAAAAATTTCTAAAAATTATTTTGAGCGATTTCGAGATACTTACAACGATCGGTTCAAATTTTTTGAACGGCGGAGAGCTCGATTTCAAATCGGCCGAATCTTTGACTGCACCACCTCCTCACGCGCCGCCGTCTACGGTGGACAAGGTTGACACCGGTGAACTCGAAACGGCACAAGGAACACGATGGTGCGGGAGGTGTCGTAAACGGAGCAACGATCAGCGGTGAATTTAAGATTTTCTCGGCGATAGAGCTAAAAAAACTGTCGCTACTTTGACTGGAAATTCCTGACGTTTGGCCGCGTTTCGCTTCAATTAATCTGAAGGGTTTGTTCCTCGCTCGATGATGAACACAACGGTGGTTTCAAAACAACGATCGAAATTCGGACGGCGTTTGGATCGGACTTGAAAGTGGAGGTGTGAGAGGAAGAAAATTGAAGGAATAGCATTTAGGATTTCTGATTGTAAATCAGAAATCACGCTTAAATCATCAAGCCTACCGATAGTTTTAGGGGAAATTCAAGGCTTGGTCCCTGAATTTCCTTTACTTCGAAAATGGCATACAAGTTTCCATAAATTTTAATTTAGTCACTTAATTTCACCCATTTTCACAATTTACCTCCAATTTCAATTAATATTATTTTGTAAATATTCGGGTTGTTACAAAAATAGTCATTCCTATTCGTATTTTTATGATTTTATCCCATTATGAGATGAATAAAAAAAAAGAGAAAATAACCTCAGTGACCAAAAATCCCAGATAATATACGATTTTGACCAACTTTTTTTGGATTTACTGATCAACAAAATCGCAATGCGATCTCTAATTCGCATTGCGATCTCAACTATCGCAAATTCGCGTTGCATTTCGCGTTGCGGTAGTTGAAAATCGCGTTGCGATTTTTCATTTCGCGTTGCGATAGTCTACAGTTGTCGTTGCGATAGTTAAAAAAAAAGATTTTGTTTCTTAAGAATTTTCTCTAAAAAGATAGTATCCGCGCGGACGTGTCGAAGACACGTATTAGAACGACCACGACCACGACCACGACCCCGACCCGAGACGAGACGGCGGCGGCGGCGCGCGAGAGTCCCCCTTGTTCTCTATCACTCAACAAGAAAGTGAGAAAGCCAAGCCTTAAATACCATTCACAATAGTATTTCCAATACTATGTGGGATTTGAGCATTACTAACACTTGTTCCCAATACTATGTGAGATTGACCCTTAAATAGTGATATTATTTTTGAATGTTTTGCTTAAAATTGCAATAATCACGATTGATTGTAGATTGACTTTTAATTATGACATATTTAATTGTATAATACTAATGCAAATTGATTGTTGATTCAGTTGTTTTAAGGTGCATGATTGTTAATTGTTTCCTGAATAATCACATTGTATTGGAAACAAGTGTTGGTAATGCTCAATCCCACATAGTATTGGAAACACTATTGGGAATGATATTTAAGGCTTGGCTTTCCCACTTCCTTGTTGAGTGATAGAGAACAAGGGGGACTCTTGCGCGCCGCCGCCGTCCGTCTCGTCTCGGGTCGGATCGTGGTCGTGGTAATACGTGTCTTCGACACGTCACTATCTTTTTAGAGAAAATTCTTAAGAAATAAAATCTTTTTTTTTTAACTATCACAACGAATTTTCGCAACGAATTTGGAAAATCGCAACGACAACTGTAGACTATCGCAACGACAACTGTAGACTATCGCAACGCGAAATGGAAAATCGCAACGCGATTTTCAACTATCGCAATACGAAATGGAAAAGCGCAACGCGATTTTCAACTATCGCAACGCGAAATGCAACGCGAATTTGCGATAGTGGAGATCGCAATGCGAATTAGAGATCGCATTACGATTTTGTTGGTCATTTTCGCAAATCCAAAAAAAATTGATCAAAATCGTATATTATCTAGAATTTTTGGTCACTGAGGTTATTTTATTTAAAAAATAATAATAATGTGAAATTATTACAAATTCATTTGGAAATAGTAGCCTTAGAGAAAGTTACAGGGTCACGGTACATAGTGGGGTTGATTACCTTCTCTGTAATGGGTAAAAAAAGTTACCTCTCAAAAAGTCCGAGCTTAAGAATCACATCAGCAAGATTAGAGTTTGCCTTTCCCACTATCTGACAAGTTTCTTGCTGTCCATAGTAAATGTTCCTGTTTTTTCCATCCCACGATTTATGTCAGTAAATTCCGCAACCATCCCATCAACCTAAGGAAAAAAGCTTTGACTGTCATTATCAAGCTAGATGCTCAGAAAGCAGACATGGGCAATCAAACACTACACACCTTGCGCACATAATAGTCGAGAGCAATACTTTGACCAAGAACACTTCCAATGGTACGGATTCCATCAATATCCAAAAATTGCAACATGATGTAATCCAATCCACCTTGCATCCACGTATTTAGAGCACGCATCTCTCTCACCTCATATTCTGCTCGTACATATAAAAAAGAAACAAAACAATCAAACAGAACTCCTTTATTGCAGTACCTTCTGCATTTCTTTGTTCCTTATGAAAGCACGGGATCTAATCTCGAATAACAGGGTCCAGTCAGAAAATTGAATGATAAAAACGCAGCATCAAGTGAATGAGTTATCAAGAAGAAATCCATTGAAAATGACGGTAAAGTACGAGGTTGAAACCCAAACTATCTCTAATAGTATGTCTGTATGTGTATTCATGCCCATGTGTTGAAACATATAAATGAGAAACCACAATGTATCTGGTGAATGCAAGAATGGCTGGATGGGACATGCATAAGCAGGAGAGAAAGAAACTGGCAAGAAATACAAATGATATAATATATGTAGGGAACTTGTGAACTCGCCCTCTTTTCTCATTTCAGGAAGCAATCCCGACGCATGTTTTTCAACAATTTTCAGATACTGATCCACATCACATTCACGAACATTAAACAACACGATGGAACCATACTGGAACACCACCATAAAACAGCAGTTACTTCCACTTATGAAAACACCGGGACCCTGAATAAAAGAAATTACAAATTCAACTACATTATTTGATTAATTTACTCATACATCACAATCCATAAAGAGACTAGAGAATACTAAGATGCATAATTTGAATGAGAGAGCCATTGCTTTCTAGGGAAAAATAGTCAAGAGTGTGAAATGCCTCATACAATGATGGCCAAATCTCACATCTATTCAAAATTTTCATGCCGATTTAAAAATCTATGATCTATCCAGAAACATTTTAACAGAAAAATTTTCTCGCATCTGTTTCTCCGGTGACATTAGGTAATTTAAGCTCTAAATGTAACTCAGAAGGCTTAGAGATATGTGCCATTTAACCCAATTCGTGGGAGAGGGAAGAGAGAGAGAGCAAATAAGCTGCACACAGATAAATGACATTATGACAAATCTCAAAATAAAATCTGGCTTACAGCAAGACCACACCTCATTTTTACTGTTTAAACTAATGCATACATGAATAATTAAGAAGTTCCTTATTCTTTAACTTTTCCAATATTTCATAACGAAGAGAAATGATATTATTAAGCTCTAGGTTTATAACACAATAAATAAAAGCTTTTCAATTTACTCGCAAAATCCCAAAATATGTCACCCCTATAAGAAAAATGGAAAAAGCTTTTCATGAAATTGCAACAAGAAATGGGCATGGTACCCAAACCCGACAGGTTCTAACTCAACCCTATAAAGTTGGATTTCTAAAAAATGGGTTCAAGTCGGAGTTGGATTTAGTGTGAAAAATAGCTGACCCAAGATACTACTATAGTTTTCCCTTATGTATTTAAGGATAATTACTATAATGCCCCTCTCCATTTTTTTTCAATTACCTCTCTATTTTTATAGAATAAAATAGGGAAAATAGGTTATTATAATGACCCTCTTTATATATATATATATATATATATTCTATAATCCTTTTATTTTTGAATAAAATATGAGGACCTTTTATTTGTTTCGGGCCGGAGAAGATTTTAACCCCAAAATTTAGGACATGTGAAAATCATCAAATGTGGGCTAGGTTCAGATAGAAGCTTTAGATTTTTAGATCATCCAAAAACCCAACCCTTCACGACTCATGTCCATCCCTAGTTGCAGCATAGTGAAACCAACAACGTCCTAGCCATCCTGACACCACATACATGTAAGTTCCAAGTGCTACACTCAAGAAGAATAATATCATTTCAATGTTCATTGTTGGTTCATAGGAACTCCCCATCTTTTCCTAATTAGCTTCTCCTTTTCCCTGATTACAACAGTTATGTGGATGAAATATATGAATGAACATTACATAAGAAACAAAACCTCCATCAGTGATTGGTTGATTACTGATTAGAATGCCTTTTTTAAAGAAAAAATTATCATCATAAAACAAAATTGTAATTGATTAGAGTAAATGATCTTAGCTCTTAATAACAGAATAAATTTGTTACAATTAACTTACAGGGGAACTAGCAAGATCACCAAACTTCAGAACAACATAGTTAGTCATTCGTGACGTCGGCGGCATAATATTCTGCTTGTTCTGCTCCACCAATCCTCTCAAATCCACACTACACCCAAAAGGGGACAAAATCATTTAAGTAAGGTGTATGCTAAGTAAATTTATTTAGGATTGAAGCATCAGAATTTAGAAAGTTCTAATATTTACCCCAATATGCAACACCAAAAGTAAAGGCTTTGGAAACAAATCGATTCTAATGATTTCCCATTAAAGCTCAATAATTAATTGAAAAGAAAAAGCAAAATGAATTGGCAAAAAACCTGGTAGAGAAAAAATAATTTTGGTTTAATAGTACTTTGATTCCTATAAAAATAAACATTTAAATTAAAAAAATATAAAAATTTATTAAATATTTAATCAAATATGACAAAACTAAAGAAGAATAACCCCGTGTTCTCAAAATTTTTAGTCTAAAAACAATTTAAGTCATTATAAGTCTTAATATTACACATTGTATTATCTGGTGAATTTTGAATTTTTTTTATAAATCTAGGGTGAATACAAAGTAATATATGTACAAAAACTCTCAACTATTTAACAATTAACGCTCATACCCTCACATGAACAGTACTCAAACTCGAGACCTCAAAGATAACAACAATCCCTTAATCACTAAGATTGCTTAGTTTATACTGAATTTTGAATTTAAATACCTAATAAGTCTATATATTTTTTTAAAATAGTCTGATATTTTAATCCCTGGTTCCGTCCCTGACTACACAATATTTGATCATCAAATTTTTCATTCCAGTTAAGCGCAAACGCAAGTGCATTAAACTTTGTAACCTAAATCTCTATTCTCGGGTGGATGGAAAGTCTTTGGTACCATATATTACATAGCGTGTCAATGCACAATTTTAGATGTGCTAGGCAAGAATCGACTCGACAACTCCTTGAGCTATGGGGTGATAGCACTCACGAGCCTCTGAAAACACTCGTTTGGCCAGAATCTTCTCTTCCTCTTTCCCGTCACCTTGTACGAGAGCCGTGTAAAGTGGGCGAAGGTACTTCATCCTCCCAACTTCCTTCAAAGTTTTCTCCACCTCACCATAGAATTTTTTGCATTGGGATAAGATTGCTAGTTGAAGAAAAGCCACTTTTACTTCATAATCCTTTGATTCGGATAGTCTGTAGTGTTCGTCCAAGGCTAAGACCTGCATGAACAATATCGTATACCAGAGACTGAGTTGACAACAAAAAGTAATGATTTGAAGTGTCAACTAAGGGAAACGTATTGAGTGAAGAGGCCAACAAACGAGCTCTGGTGAAACCAACCCACACACTACCAAACAAGAAAAGATACATTCTATCACAAGATCGATTAAAATTTGAAGGTTCGGGCCAAATCTAAAGGTCTGCATTAAAGTTTCATATCTAAGAACAGCCTCAAGTTTACCAGGGAAAATAAGTGCAGATTACATCCAAAAACTCTAAAACCTTAGAAAAAGCCTAGCATCACAGAAAACAGTAAAGCTTTATATTCAACAACATAAGCAAATCCATCCTCTACAAAAGGATATTTCCCTCAATGCAGCCAAAGAAACTAAGCAACTTGAAAAGTATCTCGTGGCAGCTAATTGACATTAATATATTTCATCTCACTACACGTTTTCCAGTCATTGATTAGAAAAAGGATAAGAGAACTAGATGACATTTAGTCCCTTCCTAATAATAGGTTAGCCTGCTAATAGCATATGTTGTGCTGTTTATCCGAATGAGTTCCTAAAAAAATCAGTCCCTCTTGCATAATTGTTCATTGACATGATATCCTCCATCCGATACCGTGGAAGCAATTCTTACAGTCTTCTCCTTACAAGTCGAATCAATTCAAACATGTCATTTCTTATTATTCTTCAAGGATTCAACCCACCTCTTTTTCTTGGCATGCTAGTTCCTAACCTAATTTTCCTTCCATGCCCACAATAGCACACATCTAGCATAGTAGTTTAATTGCATCCACTAATTAAAATTTCATCTTTATATGAATTTAAGGAAGTTCAAAGGAACAAGTAATCTTTAAACTGGAAGTTCAAAAAGCATTATAAAATCATGCAATCTTATAAACCAGAAGAAATGGTCGTTTTAAGAGAAAACAAGTACTACCTGAGAAGCCTCGAGAACTCTAGGCAGATTCTCTAAGTAGAGCTCCCATTCCTGCCCTTTCCAATCTGCAACTTCATCTTCCCTTGGAATCCTCCCAAATTTGAATTCATCTGCCAATAACAAAATTTTGGTGTATAGATCGGATACTGGTTCGCATGCATCTGGTGGGATACCAGTTCCCTCAGTCCACAACACCAGGTCTATATCTTTCTCTATTCCAGGGACTTTAAATTTCAGGAAGTGAAGAAATGTCTTAGTGTCAATTGATTGGAACTTGAATTCATCAATATAATCCAGGATAAATGCATCGAAGGCTGGTCTTCCAATCTAAGCATTCCAGTAAAAACACAATATAATGCACCAACATTATTTACAAACATAGTGAAACCTTTAAAAGAAAGGGCTTCAAGATACCTGACGTTCAATGCGCCACAGGAACTGAAAACCTTTCTCGTATGGAATTTCAGAATAAATCGCATCAGGATCAACTCCTTCCTGACAGTTTTTGAGCTTGGTGAATTCCAAATTATCCTTAAATTTCTCCACTTGATCCTTTAAACCCTTCCAACCAATTCCAGTGTTCAGTATAGCTTTGTCTTTATCCAGCACAGCTTCAACAATTCTCCTTTCTGCATATGTTGTAAATCCCTATGACCACAAAGCAAAATTACCTAATTTGCAAAGGTCAAAAGACATCACAAAAATGGAAAAATCCTTTCGAACAATATACCATTCTATTGATCAATAAAACGGCATGATCTTCCTTTTGAAATTTTCAAATTATCATATTTTTGTCTCCCAAAAATGTCGTCCACTATAATTTTATAAATTCGGCTCAAACATAAAATCCTTCATACTTTCAAAAAGGAATAGTATAAAAATAACAGAGTATTACCTCATTCAACCAGAAGTGTTCGTTGTTCCGATTAGTGATCAAGTTCCCGGTCCAACTATGAGCGAGCTCATGAGCCACCACCTGCGCCCCACTGGCGTCTCCTTTAATCACAGTTGGGGTTAAAAACACCATCATCGGGTTCTCCATTCCGCCATAAGGGAAACTCGGCGGCAGAACAAGCAAATCGAATCTCTCCCAAGGATATTTTCCAAACAACTTCTCCCCTTGAATGATCATCTCCTCCGTCCCGGCAAACTCCTTCGCCGCAGCATCCAAAAGGCTATCCACAGCCTCAGCATAAATCGTAGTCCTCGGCCCAACTTCCCTTGATCCTAGCTCCCCAACCGCAAAAGCGAACAAATAAGGCGGGATCGGATGGTTCATGTGAAACTGCTCGACTACCCTCGTTTCGGAACTCCATAACGAATTAAATCCATACGGCAAAATATGCGAATGTCCTTCGTCGGAAACCGGTGGCCGCCTTTCCACGTGGCTGGCAGACATAACGGCGGATAACTCCTGAGGAATGTTGAGCAGAGCGGTGTAACGGATTCGGGCGGCGGGGGTGTCTTGGCATGGGAAAATGGAGCGGGCGTGGATGGACTGGCATTGAGTGTAGACGAAAGGGTGTTTCTTGTTAAAAGTCTGGGGCGGAGAGAGCCATTGGAGGGCGGTAGATGAAGGGGAAGTGGAGAAAACGATGAAGAAGGAGTTGAAACGAGGGCCGTTCGGGAATGAAATGGAAAGCTGTGTTCCTTTGATCGGGTCAGGGGAAGAGGAAAGGGAGAAAGGGAGTGGGGAAAGGTTGAAGGGGTCGAGGACTTGGTGGATGGTAAGAGAGCGGGTGTCGAAGGAGAGTTGACCGGTTGGAGAGAAAGAGAGGATGAAGAAAGCGACGCCGTGGATGGTGGCGGAAGGGAAGTCGAAGTAGAGGGAAAGGGAGACGTCGGTGGTGCGTGGGTTTCTGCTGTCGGCGAAGGAGTGGGGGTCCAAGGGCGCCATCGGAGGCAAACAAGAAACAAGAGAAAGTAAAGGGAAAATTGGAAGGATTGTTATGGTTTGGCTGGGAAAATGATGCAACGAAAAAGCGGATTGATCACCTTTAATCAATTCGGAGGGAGAATCAATTATTTATAAGCTGCAATCTGGACTTTCTTCTTCCATCAACTTCTACTGTTCAAGAAACAAGATCTTGGCAAAAGTTACTCAATTGAGACCAAAGTAAAAATTTAATTTAATTCTTTTAGGGGCTGTTTAATTAAATCAGAACGATTAATCGTTGAATAATTCAATGGCCTGAACGATTCAAATGTTCTGTATAAATTAATTCTGAATATGACATGTTGTTTGATAATGGTTCTGAATCATTCAAAATTTAATTTAATGTTAAATCATTCAGCAGTGTTTTACTGAATCATTCAACACAGTCTTCATTTAGTTTGTGAGAATCAAACACGCTGAATGTTGAACTGTTCATCATTCAACAGTAAACAAATAACCCCTTAGTTTTTTTATCAGTCTTTACGTTTATATTTTTATGATATAATATAATATTAAAGATCACATTATCAAATTAAAATAAAATTTACGGATTAAGAAAAAATTATCAATTTCAAAGGAATTAAAATAAAAATTAGTAAGATTTGTTATAAAATTTATGGACTAAGAAAAAATTATCAATTTCAAAGGCTAAAATTTACTTTATCCCTTCGATCACTAAAATTATTTAAATCAAATTATACTTTTTACATTCAATTATTATGATTTGATATGTAAATAATATTTTATACAAAATCACTAAGTTTATTATAATATGAAATAACATGTTTTTACTGTAATTTATTTATATTAATTATATTTTTAAAATTTTAATGTAATTTAAATTAGGGTCGTTTTGGATCGCTTAATTATCAAATAATAGTATAAAATTAAAGTAGTATTATGTAACACCTAATTCGTATTCGACCCGAATACGAGTTCGAGATGTCACATTGACTTTTAAAAACGATATTCTTACAAAATATCAAAACATTTGAACTCATTTTAAGAAAATACGATCATATATTATTGAATTGTATTTGTTATAAAATTTCAAGGCAAAAACGTATTTATGAACAGTAAAATACGATATGAACAGTGCCGTAAACATTAATGACCAATATCATGAACAGTACTCTGCTACAGTACCAAATGTTAAAATTTTCCATATTACTGCCAGGGAACCGATTCTCCTGCTACAGGGAACCGATACCCTACTACAATACTTCCGTAAAATACATATAAATTCATAAAAATCTAAGGTTTCATCCGTATAAAATTTCCATTTACATATACACATTTAAAACATTACAAAATTCAATCATATGATTTTACAAAACCGATTAAAACATATCAGATTCAAATCTTTGTTTACATGCCAACTAAATTCTTTCTAACAAAATACATGTAATTCGATCTACATTTCTGATCTGATCTTCGGTAAGGAGAACTAACTTGTCTTGTTCCTCTTTACTTCTTTTTTTTGCTTTCCAAACCTACGTGTGAAACAATCTCACGCTAAGTCATAGACTTAGTGAGGCATATAAACATATAATAAAAACATAAAACATTTCATATATCAAATCCACACATGTACATATATGATTATCCTCTTTCTTAACATTATCATATTATTATCATTAATACCTTTTATCATATAATCATATACTTATCATATTTACACATCATATACCATTTCATAAAGAAATACACTTAACATCATATAATTCATGTAATACAGTTCATATAACTACAAACATATATCTTTTCATATAACCAATACATGAATCATGTAATTTATTCCATATAACAAATCACATATACATATCACATTTAGTATATTTGTTTAATCTCTTTATTAGCCCATGGTACACTGGTGAGAACTGAAGGTATGTGAGTACATTGAGGTTGTGCACTAATGATGTCACCACAACTCGTATAAAGTCCCACTGAGTGTCATATGAAATTTGTCTCGAAGAACCTATATATTTGTCACGAAGGACCATTGTATATGTTCTGAAGGACCACTGTATATGTCCCGAATGACCGCGTATATAACACCCCAACCCATACCCGACCCGGATATGAGTCTGAGATATCACATTGACTTTTTAAAACAACGTTCTTACAAAGTAACAACACATTTGAACTTATATTAATAAAATACAAGTACATATTGATGAATTATGTTTGTTATAACAAATTAAAAAAAATACTTTTTCATGAACAGTAATATACGTATGAACAATACCGTGAATAGTGTATCGATGCACTGCTACAGTAACGTGAAAAGTACTACTATAGTAACTTCGGCAAATATGTATAAAACTCATAAAAATTTAACCGTTCATCACTATACAGTTACCATTTACATAAATACGTTTAAATTTCTTTAAAACATTTTTTTATTTAAATCTACTACATGCCGACTAAAATATAACTAAAACAGTTCCTTATGTCATACGGTTACCGATGAGGTGACCTTGATTGAATATCCAAATATCTCCTTACAAGCTGTATTCAACCTACACGTGAAATAAACACACGTTAAGTATTACTTAGTGAGGCATAAATAATCACGAATAACATTTCTACGTATAAGTTATATTCTTATATTTAATCTCCAAGGAATCTTTAATTCCAATGAATATACTACAATATGCATTATTGATGCCATTAACTCATTTATCAATCATTATTGTAATCCATACATTTAATAAGAAATTCATACAATTCATGTAAATTCCTTTTAATATTAGCACTCTCAGTGCTCTATCTGGAAAACCATACGCTTAGTATGCTTCTCCTTTCATTTTAGCACACGAAGTGCCCTATTAAAAAATTCATACCATTAGTATGATTTTTGTTACCATTTTAGCAAATAAAATGCCCTATTTGGAAATCCATATTTTCAATATGATTTCCTTATAATTTAGCACACTCAGTGCTCCATATGAAAATATATACAGTCAGTATGATTTTCTTATCATTTTAGCACACTCAGTGCTCCATATGAAAATCTATACACTCAGTATGATTTTCTTATCATTTTAGCACACTCAGTGCTCCATATAAAAATCTATACACTCAGTATGATTTTCTTATCATTTTAGCACACAAAGTGCCATTCGGTAATCACTATACATACATCAATAAATTATGTTATTTTAACTATTATCACATGTACGTACATAATTAAATGCACTCACATGGTTCGCCTTGCTATTATTTCCAATACGTAATTCTGATTACTCAGCTACTTTGTCTTTGCCTTTCGTTTTGCTAGACTCGGGAGCTTGATTTCGATCTACTCAAGCATCCATTAAAGACACATTCAATATCACTTATTAGTATATTGAAATCTTTGATTTCTTAAACTAAAAGAAAGGTTATTTTCATTTATTTATTTAATGTATTCATCGGTACATTTTAGAGTGTATCCATGCATCCTCTCACTGGTGCATCGGTACAGAGCCTATGTATCGATGCACTATCTACATTCGATGTTTATTTATTTAAGTGTGCATCGGTACACTCCTTGTGCATCGGTGCACTTTGTCCAGAATTTACATTTTGAGCACGAAAATCACTTAATTCCAGCTCAAATGCTCAATATTCCAACCCCTTTCATACCCTTAACTCCAATACCTTCATCTAAATTCATTTATACGCATTTACTACATCCTTAACCTCAAGATCTTTTCTTCTACATGAGATTCAAGAATCATACCCAATTTTCAACATGTTCTAAATCTAATTCTAACACTTCATATCTCTTAAGTAAGTTGATGACAAGTCAAATCTACCATAAAACATTCATAAACCTTCATATTTCATCATGTCACTCAAAAACCCATTTTCTGTAATCTCTAATATCTCATCAATAACTTAGTTTTAATCTCATTTAAACCTTCCTTTAGCTTCCATAATATACGAAGCTTCAGTCCCTATAAAAATCGAAGGAAATAACCCTTAAATTGGAAACTTACCTTTGAGCTGAAGGGAAGAGTTTTCCACGACAAGAAGAGAAGAAGATGAAAGGGTTGACTTCCTATTCCCCTCTTCATCTTATCTCTTAACTTAATTCCCCACTAATTGAATATTAAATTCAATTTAATCCAAATGACCAAAATATCATTTTAATCATCATTTCTTACAATTTAGTCTAAGCTATGAATCATATTCATCTTCGTCTTTCATTATTTAATTTAATAAATCCTCATATTTTTAAATCATTTCAATTTAATCCTTAAATAAATTTTTGGGCCATTACAGCGTAGACCCTCGACTCTTGGCATGCCAAATATACCACTAGCTCTCATATCACATAACATGGGCATTATCATTTATACATTTCATATCACTTATTCTTTCACATAGCTCTTTATCACATTTCATATGATCACATATTTCTTTCTCTTCTGTCACATACCATATGTATGTGTAAACATATATCTCATATCATATCACATGTATCACAAGTGCATGTATTCACGTAGATAGTTTCATATGGCTTATATCATTTCTCATATTTTTATATAAGCACATATGTCACATCTTGTTCATATATATACATCACATAGCACATAGAATAACATATAAACTTATGCATAAATCATTTCTATTTGATTCACATGTCACCTATCTTATTTCCTATATCTCTTAAGCACTTAATCGTTTGTCTCATAATTTCATATATTCACATATCACTTATCACATTGTTTATATCTTATGATCATGTAATCATGCCAAACATATTCACACATACATGTATTCACATAAATCACATGTAGAAATACACTTACTCTATAGACATATGCATGTATTCATCTTATTGCTCTTATAATCACATATAATAACATATACCTATTTTCATGTACTCATGCACATATAAGAATTCTATCAACTATATAACATTTTAGGAGTCACTTCTTACCATAGTAACTCCGCCACTGGCACATCGCAAGCCAATGTATGTTCAATAACATACGTACAATTAAATTGCACTCACCTTAGCCTCACTTTTATTCGATCCTAATTCTTTGATTGTTCCGAAACATGTTTAGGCTCAATATCTACATAAATATAACATTTCAAAACAATTATCAGAAGCTTAAACCTTAAACTTGATGTTAATAACTTAAGCTAGTTTAATGAACCAAATTTCCATTTTTTCTATTAGGGGGAATCGATACCCCCTGCATAATCTAGACTTTTTCGTTCAAGCCCAGAAAATCACTGTTCATGCACAAAAATTCACTATATAAACTTAAATTCTTCATGTTTCATTCTCTTTCATAATCTTAACTCAAACATACATACTTAAACTAATTTCTACTCATTTATCTCATCTTAAATCTCAAAATCTTCTCCTCTTTATGAACTTCAATAATCATACCAAATATTCAATATACTCTAAATTCAATTCTAACACTTCATATCTCTTAATTAAGCTGATGACATGTCGAAATTAACTTCAAATTCAACTTATAAACTCTTTTACAGAAATTCATTAAAACTCTTTCACTTAAATCTTTCATAACTTCTTCATCTTTTGATTATAAGATAACTTAAGCTTTCCTTAAGCTCAGTTATCATCTAATAATCAAAACCCAACTATAAAATCAACAAATAATCAACTAAATAAAAAATCACCTTTGCTCAGCACGTTGGAGAAGAAGAAAGCAAGCAAGAAGAAGAGTTTTCCATATACTCTTCCCCCCAACGTGTTTATCTCTTCTTATAAGATAACTTAAGCTTTCCTTAAGCTTAGTTGTCTGCATTCGATGTTTATTTATTTAAGTGTGCATCGATGCACTTTGTCTAGAATTTACATTTTGAGCACGTAAAACACTTAATTTCAGCTCAAATGCTCCATATTCCAACCCCTTTCATACCCTTAACTCCAATACCTTTATCTAAATTCATTTATACGCATTTACTACATCCTTAACCTCAAGATCTTTTCTTCTACATGAGATTCAAGAATTATACCCAATTTTTAACATGTTCTAAATCCAATTCTAACACATCATATCTCTTAAGTAAGTTGATGACAAGTCAAATCTACCATAAAACATTCATAAACCTTCATATTTCATCATGTCACTTAAAAACTCATTTTCTTTAATCTCTAATATCTCATCAATAACTTAGTTTTAATCTCATTTAAACCTTCTTTAGCTTCCATAATATACAAAGCTTCAATCCCTATAAAAAATCGAAGGAAATAACCATTAAATTGGAAACTTACCTGTGAGCTGAAGGGGAGAGTTTTCCACGGCAATAAGAGAAGAATATGAAAGGGTCGACTTCCTATTCCCCTCTTCATCTTATCTCTTATCTTAATTCCCCACTAATTGAATATTAAATTCAATTTAATACAAATAACCAAAATATCCTTTTAAACATCATTTCTTACAATTTAGTCTAAGCTATGAATCCTATTCATCCTCGTCTTTCATTATTTAATTTAATAAATCCTCGTATTTTTAAATCATTTCAGTTTAATCCTTAAATAAATTTTTGGGGCATTACAATTCTCCCCCTTAATAAAATTTGTCCTTGAATTTTAAAGGAGTACCTGAATTAAAAAGATGTGGAAACTGCTTTTCCATATCCTTCTCCTTTTCCCAGGTAGCCTCTTCCACCTTGTGATTCTGCCAAGTACCTTGACTAGAGGAATCCTTTAATTATGTAATTCCTTGATTTCCTTAGCCAAAATTTTTACCCGTTCTTCCTCATAAATCAAGTCTGGTCGAATCTTTATCTCTTCAGGGTTGATAACATGCGAGGGATATGATATGTACCTTCTAAGCATTGATACATGAAAAACATTGTGGATCTTGTCCATGTCCGGAGGTAAGGCCAATTGATAAGCCACGGGTCCGACCTTTTTCAATATCTTGTACAGTCCAATAAATCTCGGACTCAGTTTTCCTTTTTGCCCAAAACGTAATACTTTTTCCCAATGTGATACTTTAAAAAAACACTTTGTCTCCCACTTGATGTTCTATTTCTTTCCTTTTCAGATCTGCATAGGACTTTTGTTGATCCGAAGCTATCTTTAGATTGCTCTGGATAATTTTCACTTTATCCTCCATATCTTTCATCAAATCTGGCCCAACTAGATCTCGATCTTTTAATTCAAACCAATTTAATGGTGTTCTGCATTTTCTCCCGTACAGAGCTTCATATGGAACCATCTTAATACTTGATTAATAACTATTGTTATACGCAAATTCCACTAAAGGCAAAATTTTTCCCATGATCCCATAAACTCAATTACACATGCCCTTAGCATATCCCCTAGTGTAACACCCCAACCCGTATCCGACCCGGATACGAGTCCGAGATGTCACATTGACATTTCAAAACCTTTATTCTTGCAAAATAACATAACATTTGAATTTATATTAAGAAAATATGATCATATATTGTTGAATTGTATTTGTTATAAAATTTTGAGGCAAAACGTATTTATGAATAGTAAAATATGCTATGAACAGTAATGAAAAGTGCTACAGTGCATCGATGTATTGCTACAGTGCACCGATGCACTAAAATTTCGAAGCAAAATTGTGCATCGATACACTGCTACAGTGACTTTCGTAAAATATACATAAAACTCGTAAAAAATTAATTGTTCATTACTATGCATATATACGTTTAAAATATTTCAAAATTCAATCAGAGCATATCCACTAAAAATTCTTTTTATTACATGCGAACTAAAATTCTATTTCACAAAATACATGTAATTTGATTAACATTTCTGATCTGATATTTGGTAAGGAGAACTGACCTGTCTTGTTCATCTTTACTTCTCTTTTCGCTTTCCAAACCTACGTGTGAAACAATCACACGCTAAGTCATAGACTTAGTGAGACATATAAAACATATAATAAAGATAATGCATTTCATATCTATATGAGCATATCATCTACTCATTCGATCATGTCACATATGATTCCATGTAAATAATAATAGCATGATAACATGTAAGAATGCAAACAATTTTATACCTTTTTGTAATCCCATGTACATTACTGAGAACTCAAGGTATTCGAGTACATTGAGGTTGTGCACTATGTTATCACCACAGCTCGTATGAGGTCCCACTAGGGGCTATGAAATTTGTCCCGAATGACCTATGTACTGTATTTGTCCTGAATGACCACTCCTTAATAACCATACACATATTACAATGGATCAAATATGTCTCAAAAGACCCTGTAAATATTTCAAATGATACATATATGTCCCGAATTACCACTTAGAACCCTCAACTCTTGGCATGCCAACTATACCTATAGCTCTCGTATCATATACCATGGGCATTATTCTTGTTTTTCATATGTTCATGTACTCATGTCATTTCTCTTGTGATCACATATATCTTTTCTTCTGTCACATACCACATGTATGTGTAAACATCTATGTCATTTCATATAACATGTAATACATATTGGATATTCATAAAGCATGTAGATCATGTAACATTTTCATATAGTCGCATAGCTTATCTCATTTCACATTGGTCATGTCTCATAGCATATATCACATATGCATATAATCATGTAACATATATAATAACCTATGTCCATTTCATGTATTCATGCACATATAAGAATCACAAATTAAATAACATTTTATGAGTCACTTCTTACCATAGTAACTCCATCACTAGCTCATCGTAAGCCAATGTTCGTTCAATAACATAAGTACAATTAAAATTGCACTCACTTTAGCCTTGCTTTGATTCGATCCTAATTCTTTGATTGTTTCGAAACTTGTTTAGGCTCAATATCTACATAAACATAATTTCTGAGACAATTATCAAAAGCCTAAACCTTATAACTTGATATTAATAACTCAACTAGTTTAATGAACCAAATTTTATTTTCCTTTAGGGTTGTATCGATGCACTATGGGTGCATCGGTAAACAAAATAGCTTCGAAATTCCCATGCATCGATGCACCCCTTAATGCATCGATGCACCTTCAAATTTTATCTTAGTGCATCGGTACACACTCATAGTGCATCGATGCACCTGCCCAGAATAGGCTATTTCATCCGAAAATCATCAACACTTCGCCCAAATTTTCATATATAAAATCCTTATCATGCTACTAAACTCATATATAACAACTTTAACTAATTTCTATCATTCCAACACTTTATAATCTCCCATATTTCATCCAAATTCTAAAGGTTAAGAATCATACAAAATTTTCCATGTTATCCAAACTTGATTCTAACACTTCTAACTTCTTATTCTCATAGATGACAAGTCAAATTCATCCTCCAAATTCATTCAAACTTCTTATTCAAAATTTCACTTAAAAACCCATTTTCTTTAATCTTTCATAACTTCTTCATCTTTTGGTTTTAAGACAAATTAAGCTTTCCTTAAGCTTAATTATCATCTAAGGATCAAAACCCAACCTTTAAATTAACAAATAATCAAGAAACAAAGAAACTCTTACCTTTGCCTAGCTTCCACGGTTGGAGAAGAAGAAAGGAAGAAGAAGAAGATGATGAAATGTTTTTATCTTACCCTTCCCCACGTGTATATCTCTTATTAAAGGGGAGAAAAATATCTTTCCTTGTCAATTAACTATTTTGCCCTTTAATTCCTTGAATAATTACTAACAACTTTTCGGAAATATTCCCGAATAAATCATTGAACTATTCAACTTTTCCACTTTAATCACCAAATTCTGAAATTTTACAATTTAGTCACTAACCCATAGTTCGGGATGTTACACCTAGTATCTGAATGGCTCTCTCTGATTGCCCATCTGTCTGCGGATGAAAAGCTGTACTAAAATTCAATCGAGTACCCAATGCCCCATGTAAAGATTTCCAAAATCTTGAGGTGAACCTTGGGTCTCGATCATATACTATCGATATCGGCACTCCATGCAATCTAACTATTTCTTTTATATATATCTCAACATACTTATCCATCGAGTAATCTACTCGAACTGGAATAAAATGAGTTGTTTTGGTCAATCGATCTACAATTACCCATATCGAGTCATTTTTACCTGGTGACAAAGGTAGCCCCGAAACAAAATCCATTGTAACTCGCTCCCACTTCCATTCAGGAATAGTCATTAGTTGTAGTAATCCGGAAGGTACTTGATGTTCAGCTTTCACTTGCTGACATGTCAAACATTTTGCTACAAACTCGGTTACAACTCTTTTTATACCTGACCACCAATAACGACTCTTTAAGTATTGATACATCTTATTTCCACCGGGATGCATCATCGACAGACTGTAATACGCCTCGTAAAAAAATTTCTTTCCTCAATTCCTCATCCTCGGGAATACAAAGTCTTCCTCGATAATATAAACATCTATTATCCCTTATTTCAAAGTCTCTAATTTCCTCATTTTTAACTTGCTTCAACCTCATTAAGCATTTCTTATCTCGACCTTGTAGCTCTTTAATTCGATCTAGAAATATCAGCTTTAATTTTAATTCAGCAATTAAAACACCATCATCATTAAATGACACATGTGTATCTAAAGCCCTTAGAGCTGCAAAAGTCTTTCGACTAAGCGCATCTGCTACCACATTAGCCTTTCCCGGATGATAGTCAATAACCAAATCATAATCCTTTAAGAGCTCAATCATCTTCGTTGTCTTAAATTCAGCTCTTTTTGAGTCAACAAATATTTTAGACTACAAATAATATCGCCAAATTTTTAGAGCGAAAACTACTGCAGCCAATTCTAAATCATGCGTCGGGTAATTTCGCTCATGATTCTGCAATTGTCTGGAGGCATAAGCCACAACCTTTCCTTCTTGCATCAACACACAACCCAACCCATTATGGGATGCATTACTATAAACTACATATTCTTTACCCGACTCAGGTTGCACAAGCATTGGAGCCTCGGTTAAAATTTTCTTTAACATCTCAAAGCTTTCATGGCATTTTTCTGTCCAAACAAATGTCACATCTTTTCGCAATAGTTTGGTTAGCGACATAGATAACATCGAAAAATTCTTCACAAATCTTCTGTAATAACCCGCAAGTCCTAAGAAACTCCGGACTTATGTAATATTCTTTAGAGATTGCCAATCTACTACGGTTTGAATCTTCTTATGATCCACTTTAATGCCTTCTGTCGATACTATATGACAGAGAAAAGAAATCTCAGATAACCAAAATTCGCATTTGGACAATTTGGCATATAACTTCTTATCACGAAGTATCTGAAGGACTACTCGAAGATGAGTATCATGATCTTCCTTTGATTTGGAATAAACCAAGATGTCATCTATAAACACTACTACAAATTGATCCAAAAATGGTTGAAACAATATGTTCAATAAATCCATAAATGCTGCAGGAGCATTCGTCAATCCAAACGGCATTACCACAAATTCATAATGTTCGTACCGAGTCCGAAAAAACGTCTTGGAGATATTCTCTCTTTCTATCTTTAATTGATGATACCCCGATCTCAGATCTATCTTTGAGAATACTGATGCGCCTTTTAATTGGTCAAACAAGTCATCAATCCTTGGAAGAGGATACTTATTCTTTATCGTCACCCTGTTTAATTGACAATAGTCAATACATAACCTTATAGAACCATCTTTCTTTTTCACAAATAACATAGGTGCTCCCCAAGGAGAAACACTGGGTCTGATAAATCCCTTATCCACAACTCTTGCAATTGTGCTTTTAATTCCTTTAACTCCGTTGGAGCCATTCTATACGGAGCCATAGAAACAGGTTCAGTACCGGATAAACCTCTATTCTAAATTCCACTTCGCGATCTGGAGGTAAACCGATAACTCTTCCCGAAATACCTCTGAAAATTCCTTAACTATAAGAATATCCTTTAACACCACTTTTGATATTCGAGTATCTACCACATTAGCTAGGAAAGCTACACAACCTTTTTCAATCATTTTCTTAGCTGTCATGGCTGATATCACACTGGAGGGTGAATTCGCTTTTTAGCAATCACTACTATTTCGGAACCTTTCACATCCTTCAAAAATAATCGCTTCTTACGACAATCCACCTATCCATGATGCGAAAACAACCAATACATGCCCAGAATGATTTTAAATTCATCAAAAGGCAACTCTATTAAGTTTGCTAAGAACACAACCCCTTGAATCTTAATTGGACATTTTCTACATACTCGAGTTACCCTTGCACTATGCCCCAGAGGGTTTACTACTATCATTTCACTATAGATTGGTTCTAAAGGAATTTCTCTAGTTTTAATCAACCTGGTACTAATATATGAGTATGTCAAACCATGGTCAACTAGAACAAAAATAGGATCATCGAAAAGATGAAATATACCTGTTATAATCTCTGGATCATCCCGATCATCTTTAATCTTTATATTATATACTCAGACCACTCCCCGAGTTTTTTGTCTCTGGATAGCCTCAGATTGACCGCCTGATTTTCCTCTCCCTCTGCTTCTATTAGGTGCTGCCACAAATCTCTCAGACTATACGAATTTATCACCATACTTCTTCGGGCAATTTCGAGCAAAGTGACCATATTCACCACAATTGAAACAAGTACCAGAAAGCAACCTACATGCCCCCTGTGTGACTTGCCACACGTCTGACATAAAGGTTTCTCTCTAAGAGCTCCTCTTGAGCTAACAACATAGGAATATGACTGCTTAGTTTTCTGTGAAGCTGCAGAATAATAAGTTCTATTTGTGAATTGAGAACCTGAGCCCTTGCCCTTTTTGCATACAGTGCAAATGAAGACGTTCCGTTCTTTTTCTCGTCTGAATACCCTGATATATTGCTAACGTCTCATCTTGAGCTCTTTCAATGACCTTTGCTATGTTCATAACCTCTTGTAAATTGGAAAAGTTTAAGGCCAACATCATTTCTTTCAACTTAGGCCTCAAACCCTCAATAAACCAATCCCGAGAAGCTTTTTCATTAGATACTACCTCTGTAGCATATCGTATAAGTTTGTTGTATTCATCTTATACTCATGCACTGCTCGATCACCTTGTTTCAAGTTTAGAAACTTCAACAACATCGATCTCATAAACTGCTCCCCAATATACTTGTTTTTAAATTCGTCCATAAAGAACTGCCAGTTCACTTGTTCTAGCGACGCATATATCGTCGTGTTTGTCCACTATACTCGAGCTGATCCTCTGAGCAATGATACTGCTCCACCCAACTTTTCATGATCGGAGAACTATAGACTTTCCATCATTGCCTTAACGCCATTCAACCATAAGTCCGCGTCCATTGGACCTTCACTTTCTTCTCCCTTAAACTCAGGAGCTCCCAAACTTTTTAACTCCTTTGGGATTAGCATCTTTGGTACTAAAGGAGCAGGAGGGGTCGGAGAAGGTTGGAGTCGTGCTATGATAGCATCTAGAGCTTGCATAAAAGCTCCAAACTCCGGAACAGACATACCCTGAGGTACCTGTGCGCTTGCATTCTCCGATGGAATCGGATGTTCACTATTCTCTTCATAACTTTCGCTACCTGATCCATCTCTAATCTCTTGTCCAGCTGATCTTCTCAAATTCGTAGAATTCGACATCTATTGTAACAACATGCAAATATTACTTAAGTTAGTAAGGAGAGACATCTATTATATTTTTTCTATAACCTATCAGTAACCTTGACATTTTAGTGGCATGTAAACTCTTTTTACATCAAATACAAAGATTTTGGCCGAGAATTGACTAAACCTATAGCTCTGATACCATTAAAAGTAACACCCAACCCGTACCCGACCCGGATATGAGTCTGAGATATCACATTGACTTTTTAAAACAACGTTCTTACAAAGTAACAACACATTTGAACTTATATTAATAAAATACAAGTACATATTGATGAATTATGTTTGTTATAACAAATTTAAAAAAAATACTTTTTCATGAACAGTAATATACGTATGAACAATACCGTGAATAGTGTATCGATGCACTGCTATAGTAACGTGAACAGTACTGCTATAGTAACTTCGGCAAACATGTATAAAACTCATAAAAATTTAACCGTTCATCACTATACATTTACCATTTACATAAATAGGTTTAAATTTCTTTAAAAATTTTTTTATTTAAATCTACTACATGCCGACTAAAATATAACTAAAATAGTTCCTTATGTCATACGGTTACTGATGAGGCGACCTTGATTGAATATCCAAATATCTCCTTACAAGTTGTATTCAACCTACGCGTGAAATAAACACACGTTAAGTATTTCTTAGTGAGGCATAAAAAATCACAAATAAAATTTCTACGTACAAGTTATATTTTGATATTTAATCTCCAAGGAATCTTTAATTCCAATGAATATACTACAATCTGCATTATTGATGCCATTAACCCATTTATCAATCATTATTGGAATCCATACATTTAATAAGAAATTCATACAATTCATGTAAATTCCTTTTAATATTAGCACTCTCAGTGTTTTATCTGGAAAACCATACGCTTAGTATGCTTCCCCTTTCATTTTAGCACACGAAGTGCCCTATTCAAAAATTCATACCATTAGTATAATTTTTGTTACCATTTTAGCACATAAAATGCCCTATCTGGAAATCCATATTTTCAATATGATTTCCTTATCATTTAGCACACTCAGTGTTCCATATGAAAATATATACAATCAGTATGATTTTCTTATCATTTTAGCACACTCAGTGCTCCATATGAAAATCTATACACTCAGTATGATTTTCTTATCATTTTAGCACACTTAGTGCTCCATATGAAAATCTATACACTCAGTATGATTTTCTTATCATTTTAGCACACAAAGTGTCATTCGGTAATCACTATACATACATCAATAAATTATGTTATTTTAACTATTATCATATACATAATTAAATGTACTCACATGGTTCGCCTTGCTATTATTTCCAATACGCAATTCTGATTACTCATCTACTTTGTCTTTGCCTTTCGTTTTGCTAGACTCGGGAGCTTGATTTCGATCTACTCAAGCATTCATTAAAGACACATTCAATATCACTTATTAGTATATTGAAATCTTTCATTTCTTAAACTAAAAGAAAGACTATTTTCATTTATTTATTTAATGTATTCATCGATACATTTTAGAGTGTATTGATGCATCCTCTCACTGGTGCATCAGTACACACCTATGCATCGATGCACTATCTGCATTCAATGTTTATTTATTTAAGTGTGCATCGGTACACTCCTTGTTTATCAATGCACTTTGTCCATAATTTACATTTTGAGCACGAAAATCACTTAATTCCAGCTCAAATGCTCCATATTCCAACCCCTTTCATACCCTTAGCTCCAATACCTTCATCTAAATTCATTTATACGCATTTACTACATCCTTAACCTCATGATCTTTTCTTCTACATGAGATTCAAGAATCATACTCAATTTTCAACATATTCTAAATCCAATTCTAACACTTCATATCTCTTAAGTAAGTTGATGACAAGTCAAATCTACCATAAAACATTCATAAACCTTCATATTTCATCATGTCACTCAAAAACCCATTTTCTGTAATCTCTAATATCTCATCAATAACTTAGTTTTAATCTCATTTAAACCTTCCTTTAGCTTCCATAATATACAAAGCTTCAATCCCTATAAAAAATCGAATTAATTAACCATTAAATTGGAAACTTACCTTTGAGCTGAAGGGGAGAGTTTTTCACGACAAGAAGAGAAGAAGATGAAAGGGTTGACTTCCTATTCCCCTCTTCATCTTATCTCTTATCTTAATTCCCCACTAATTGAATATTAAATTCAATTTAATCCAAATGACCAAAATATCCTTTTAATCATCATTTCTTACAATTTAGTCTAAGCTATGAATCTATTCATCCTCGTCTTTCATTATTTAATTTAATAAATCCTCGTATTTTTAAATCATTTCAATTTAATCCTTAAATAAATTTTTGGGGCATTACAGCGTAGACCCTCGACTCTTGGCATGCTAACTATACCATTAGCTCTCATATCACATAACATGGGCATTATCATTTATACATTTCATATCACTTATTCTTTCACATAGCTCTTTATCACATTTCATATGATCACATATTTCTTTCTCTTCTATCACATACCATATGTATGTGTAAACATATATCTCATATCATATCACATGTATCACAAGTGCATGTATTCACGTAGATAGTTTCATATGGCTTATATCATTTCTCATATTTTTATATAAGCACATATGTCACATCTTATTCATATATATACATCACATAGCACATAGAATAACATATAAACTTATGCATAAATCATTTCTATTTGATTCACATGTCACCTATCTCATTGCCTATATCTCTTAAGCACTTAATCGTTTGTCTCATAATTTCATATATTCACATATCACTTATCACATTGTTTATATCTTATGATCATGTAATCATACCAAACATATTCACACATACATATATTCACATAACATGTAGAAATACACTTACTCTATAGACATATGCATGTATTCATCTTATTGCTCTTATAATCACATATAATAACATATACCTATTTTCATGTACTTATGCACATATAAGAATTCCATCAACTATATAACATTTTAGGAGTCACGTTTTACTATAGTAATTCCGCCAGTGGCTCATCGCAAGCCATGTATGTTCAATAACATACATACAATTAAATTGCACTCACCTTAGCCTCGCTTTTATTCGATCCTAATTCTTTGATTGTTCCGAAACTTGTTTAGACTCAATATCTACATAAATATAACATTTCAAAACAATTATCAGAAGCCTAAACCTTAAACTTGATGTTAATAACTTAAGCTAGTTTAATGAACCAAATTTCCATTTTTTCCATTAGGGGGAATCAATACCCCCCAGGAGGGTATCTGTACCCCCTGCATAATCTGGAATTTTTCGTTGAAGCCCAGAAAATCACTGTTCATGCACGAAAATTCACTATATAAACTTAAATTCGTCATGTTTCATTCCCTTTCATAATCTTAACTCAAATATACATACTTAAACTAATTTCTACTCATTTATCTCATTTTAAACCTCAAAATCTTCTCCTCTTTATGAACTTCAATAATCATACCAAATATTCAATATACTCTAAATTCAATTATATCACGTCATATCTCTTAATTAAGCTGATGACATGTCGAAATTAATTTCAAATTCAGCTTATCAACTCTTTTATAGAAATTCATTTAAAAACTCTTTCACTTAAATCTTTCATAACTTCTTCATCTTTTGTTTATAAGATAACTTAAGCTTTCCTTAAGCTTAGTTATCATCTAATAATCAAAACCCAACTATAAAATCAACAAATAATCAACTAAATAAAAACTCACATTTGCTCAACACGTTGGAGAAGAAGAAGAGTTTTCCAGATACTCTCCCCCCCCAACGTGTTTATCTCTTCTTAAAGAGATAAAAAAAATATCTTTCATGATAAATGACCATTTTGCCCTTTAATTCCTTTAATAATTACTAATAACTTTAAAGAAATATCCACAAATAAATCATTGAACTATTCAACTATTCTGCTTAAATTTTACAATTTAGTCACTAACTCGTAGTTTGGGATGTTACATATTATACACTTTTACAATTTCTTATAGAGTAGTATCTCTTATAGAGTAGAATGTTGATACATGTATAATTTTGAATGAATTAAAATATTTGATTATTTATTTTATATGAAAAAAAAATTTCCGGTCATCAAATATATAAAGTTAAGATGATATACAAAATTAGTATAATTAAATTCGACCATCAAAATATTAATAGTGAAAACGAGTATAAAGTTTGTTAACTCAGGCTTATAATTTTCTATTGTTATTTTCTACTGTTATTATCTGTAATGGTCTTCAAGGAATAAATGCTTATACACCCCATTAGCAAAAGGATTCTTATACCTGATTATATAAACCCAATTTGTTATTCTCTTCTTTTTGGGTATTATTAAAAATATATCACTTAAAAAATACAGTATCGGATGTATTATTTTTTATTTTTTACTTTTTTAAATATATTTGATATCATTTAAATTACCGAAGTTAATTTTTACTGATATATTAAATAATATTTTTTTTTGTTTTATACTCGTACTCCATAGTTGGAAGGGAAGTTAGTTATGAGATCCATTTGGTGCTGAATCTGCTTCATTTTATAAAACAAATTAAGCACACATAAAAATTTATATTTAAATGTTTTAAATACCATTATTAAATGCAAATATTCAAAAATAAAAAATGTGATAATTTGGTTTTATTTAATAGGGGATCCAACAAATAAAGAAAAAGCATACAAATGAAAGAATTGAGGATATATTGGAATTGACTTTTTATGATTGGCTTATTCATTTTCAGATTTTAAAATTTCTCCGGTCCGGAGTTTACTTCTAAGATTCCTCCATAAATCGTAATTTTGCAAGTTTAGATCGTCGGCTGAATAGGATCTGGCAAATTTGAACACCATATGACTAAAGCCTGCAGCACCGCATCAAAGTGAAAAAAAAATGTCAAATTTTATATGAAATAAATTACTAACAAATCAAATTATATAATAATTTAAACCAATATTCAACATTAAAAAGAAAATATCAATTCAACAAGAGATATATATATATATATACTAAAATTCAGGACAAATAAATATTAAATCGAAACTCCTTTAGGACAACTGCATCAATAAATCTAAAACACATGAGAATGTTCAGATTTTAAATGTATTCCAGTACAGTTACCTTCTCTTTTTCTCGCTAAAGGACTTACAGTTGATTACCAACTCATCTCCTTTCTTACATGCTCTTTACTTCTAGGAACCAGAACCAACATTGTAATCTAATAGCAGCCAAGGCAAACAACAACCGATACGAGCTTTATATCGATTTTCCAGTTAAAATATTTGCAACTTCTCCCCACAAATGGCAGTGATGAAGAAAAATGATATACAGAGCCCAATGAATGTAAGAATTGAACTGAAGGCAGCAAATGAAGGATATATATGCAGTTATTAACATGACATATTAGCAACATTTCACTCCTTACCTTGACCTTCGGTGCCGCTTGCATCCTCGTCATTCGCATCCGTGCTGTTGTTTTCTGAAGCCTTTGTATCTGTCTGCCTTACTTCGGTATTCTGACCCTCAATAGAGGACTTCCCATCATTTGGCTCATCGGTGTTACTGATCTTTGCCTGTTTTGTCAATAAGTCATATTTACAATCTTAGTAAATCATACCAAACTTCAACTTCAAAAGTAAACCATTATGAACTCAGTAAGCATGCTTAATAACAAGTACATTTTTACAGCAAATACCAACAATGTCGACAATTAGACTAAAATTTTTAAATAAAAAAAGTAAGAGATTTAAATTTCCAACTTTTTAAGTACACTTACTAAATCTCAAACTCAGGTTCTTATTTTTGTTCAGGTATGTCTCTGATACCTGTGCCCAATATAATTTTGGACATGAATGCGGACATATATCTTTCAAATGTGCGGCTTTTTAATAAAGAGCTGAACATAATTCCATCAAACTCATACTCGTGTGAATTTCGAGTAACGTATTTTAGTTGTGCCAATTGTTAAGCCTTCACATCAGTTTAATAAAGCCAAATAATCATCTGATAATCCCACAGCTTATAAGAACATAAAAGTGTGAAAATTAACCTTGATCCTGTCATGCCAGTTAAGTACAAGTGGTCGAACAAATAAATCAATCGAGCTGGAGGGTATCTCTTGTTGGAGTTCTTTATTCTTGCGTGGTGGTAAACCTGGCTGAGATGATCTGCAAGCCAATATTTATTAGCGGGAGGTCAAATCAAAGGCATAAGGAGCTCAAAAATAAAACAGAGGCTCAATATCTTTCTTTTTTTTCAGAATGGCTCATAATATCTTTTATATGTAAATAATGGGCTGAAAATTAGAGGGTAGATGATGAAAAGGGAAATTAAAAATAATAAGAAATGAAAAGAACAAAGCATTTGAAAGACGTCGATAAAGGAATAGTAAATAGAGAGATGAGATAAAGACAATTTACTGTCCCCAATCCGCCACCTCCAATATATACACAACAGGCCAACAAAATATAACGTTGAAAGACCTGAACCGGTTGGACCCTGGTTTTTAATTCGACTGGTTGAATCAAATGATTCAATCATCTTGAAAATTTTCAACATAAATTAGTAAAAATCCATTAACATTTTCAAAGATTTAGGAAAATAAAAGTAAACCCAAACAATTAGGAAATTTTATATTTACAAAAAAAAGAGATGAAAACGAACCAAAATATAATGGAAAAGCCTGATTTTTAAAAAAAAAATCAGTTGTACCAGTTTTACTGGTTTCGGGTGGTTCTCTCATTTTTAAGTTCAACTATATAGAACTGACCAATCTGGTCCAGATTTTTCATCCGCAAGAAAATGTTTTTTCACCCTAGCATAAAAGATTTGAAATCAGGAATGCCAAATACACACCGTGGATAAAGAGGAGGTTGAGCTTTAAAGGTAGCCTTTAACATTGATTCTGCCATTACCACTCTTTTCTCCAGTTGAGCAAGTTTACCAACGGCCTCGTCATACTTTCCCTGCATTACCATAAATGTCGAAGCCAAGAGCAGAGATGGTATGAAGAAAAATGCATATAATATTTGCATACTTTTCTCCATGAAAATGTTATAAGTACTCAAAACAATGTTAGTTTCCTCAGTAATGTAAGTTTAATGGGGAATTTATTATGGAGAAAAGGAAATGAGCATGTTCTTCCAAATTTTCCATGCTACAGCATATCAACAACATTCCCAGTGTTTGGTTATAATAACTTAAACAGCGTTATTTTCCATGAAAGCAAGAGATGCTTTAAAGATATTTGTTCCTTAACCTGGAGTACTTGGTAAAAGATGATTTTTTTATAGCTGTGAAACCATTGATATAAAGCCAAATGAAATATATCACTACTATTCAGGATTGAAGAGCAAAATATAGTGAATATCTACATACAAAAATTACATGAAAAAACAAGAGAGTTTGGTCAAGCTGAGTACCTGAAGCACTTCAACAGAAAATCTTTGTTCAGCTGCATCTTGTTCAGCAGACATGCGAGCATCTTCTGTTTCCTTTTGATGTTGCTCCATGTGCATTAGGACCTATGAATTTTGTAACAGATCTAGTTATCATCAATACTGTACATCAAGAGAAGAAGATAACATTTAAACTGTTGAAAATGAAAAAACAAATCAAACCTGAAGCATTGCATGTTCTCGTTCAAGCTTCTCAGAGAGTGCGTTACGAAGCTCACCAATTTCTTGCTCTAATTGCTCCACCTAAAGATGAAAAGCAGATATTCAGTACACAATTTAATCATCTGAAGAAAATAACTAGCGACTTTCAAGTCAGAAAACCACTATCAGCAAAACATATGGGTAATTAGCTAACTGCCCAATGACGATAATGATTCGGACATGGGTCATGAAAACCAGAAACACAGATTTTTTAGACAGTTGAGGTAATAACATTAATCAAATTGTACATTAAAGTAGCTAGAGATAGAATGACCATTGAGAATCTAACATAAAATTTCATGAAAATACCCAAGGTGCCAGGTAAAAGCAAGCAAATTTTGTTGCACGATGGGAATGACATAGTTCAATAATTATATTAAGAAAAAATTATTAGCTGACTGTAAATTTTAGCAAATTGAACAATAATTAAAGAATTATATTAATGTCAATGGAATTTCCACTGTTTAAGATATTCCAATTTACCCTAGCACTTAATTGGTGTCGATTGTCCTGCTTAACCATCTCCATCAAAGCCGTCTCCAGCGCCTCAGACCTAACACAAGTGAGGAAATCAGTGTCACATAAGCACATGGGATTTTCAGGAAGAAGATAGAGGATTATCTCAAATTAAATCACACATAAATTCAATCATAAAATGCTATTACATAGTCAGATATATCCAATTTATAAAACATAATGGCACAGCAAAGATATCAACCGTGTAGAAAAGAGGTAAGAGAAAGTGAGTAACAGAACTGCAAGCAACAAAATAAATTACATTGCCTATATTACATAATCTATAGAAACTTAAGAATCAGACATAATATAATTTATGAACCTGAGGACAGCTAATTTTTTCTCTTCCAGCAACCTGCACAACTCAACCTTTAACCCTATAGCCTGCACATGATTGTTTATAATAAATTAAGACTGAAACGTGATAAAACAGGAGAACAGAATCTCATGAATGAACATAAGTCGAGCAAAATACACTGTGAATATGATGTAGCCTACTGTATCCTCAACTTGCCAAATTTAGATAAACTATTAGTAATTAAACAATTAACATACCCTTTAAACATTTTGTTTGGTCTGCAATGAAATATTGTATTCATGAAGAGGAAATTTATACACTACCTGCTGTTTAAGATCAGGAACAGGATCTGAAAAATGGTCTTCATCCGCATTCATTGAATTGGATTCTAAACGAGAAATGTTCTCATTAGTTTTTGAATCAACCAGTTGTCTTGTCTTATTTGTTCCCGTAAGCACCACGTTATGATCATGCTTAAAACTATATAGCTTTGCCAGGCCCTGAGACTTTCTCCAAATTTGAAGCCCCCTTAATCTTTCCTCAACTGCAGCTTTTACAACTGACCGATGCTTTTCTCTTAACTCACATAATATTTGTTCATTTACATTTTGGTAACCCATACAAGCTGTCAATACAAGTTGACTACTGTCAAATGTTGAGCTAGCCAATGATTGTAGCAAAGTAACTGCATCCCCTGCGTCCTTAGTTGTAAGTAGTGCAGGGCCTGTAAGAAAATTAGGTTACAGTTTGTAGATAAAAATAGTTAGTTAGTCGCAATTTTCAGGCTTCAATTACCCAAAAGATATCATAAAGTTCAAAATAATTATGTCTATTACCCCTTACCATAAAACTCTATAAGAGCAAGTGCTGCCCTAAAAATCATAACGCGATTTCCTTCAAACAAGAACACATCCCAGATTCGAAGAACTGTAATGAGGACAAATCCATCAGGAATCTGGTGACTAAGCACTAGTTATTACAATTGTAAATTGAGTAGTACAAACATCAGTAAAATGGAAACAAAGGCACTCATCAAATATTGCTATAGGACATGGCATGAAACCTGACCACTTTCCCATGGAAGCATGTTCATAAAAATGGAAAGGAACCAAGGTCCAGTAACCCATGCCACTTGAACTCCCAGGTGATCCAGATGACTGACTGCAGTAAACATGGCATTGTCAATCATAAACTGCCTTCCCAGAAAACATGATGTAAAGAGAACATCTGAGAAATTACAAACAAAAAAAGAACAAATATTGAAAAACAAACAAACCAAGTTTTGGAAATCTCTCATGCACCAACTCCTCAAAGACAAGTTGGTCAACCTAACAAAAGGTCACAATTTTACTATGATAGATCTAAAGCATAATTACTTCACTATCCACTTTAACAATCTCGTTTAGGAGAAGCAGATAGTAGAAATCAATCAACAAGGAGAAAAAGGAGTAATGTGAAATACTTTACCTGAGACTCAATCATTTCCTCTGAGAAATAGCCATCAAAATACTCATCAATAATGCCCTTCAAAGTCCTAAAGTATATACCATAACTTAGAAAAATATAAAATCAATCCTGCCCCTAATTTTAAAATTCGAATATTATGCTTGTATTTAAAAATAGAATACTGGCATCAAATAAACAAGACAAGCAAATAATGGAAATACCAAAATTATCATGTTCCAGAAACAAAATATGCTCTGCTCTGTAACCTTGAAAAATGAATTTCAGAAAACAATGTATACTGGATTTTCAAGGAATTTTCACTACTGAGTCTCTCAACCTACCAGAACGCATTTTCTTCAGGCATCAAGAGCAGTAACAAGGCAGCAAAGAAATTCATGGCCTGCATGAGAAAACACTTAATCCAAAATGCCAAAACACCATAACCATGACAATAGCTAACATATTTCTGAACCGAGTACCTGACAGTATCCAACTGAGGGGTTATGTCGAGCATAGGCTGTAAGTAACCGTCTCAAAGCATTTCTACCATCACCATCCAGAGCGGGATGACCAGGGAATGTTCGCGGCAAATCCTGTTTTTAGAATCTCCAATCAGGAATCTCAAACTAATAACACTTTAAAAAAAAGGTAGCATCTACTGCTGAAAAAAACTAATATGTAATTAAAACTGCAAATGAAACAACCTTCTCAATCTGTCCCTTCCACTTCTCATGCCCACTTATGGACTTGGTGGTTGAGTCCTTACTATATGACTGGAAGCTCTTTTGATCAGTGTTATTGGCAGTGTTAGTTTCATTGGCAAGCAGATCCTGGTAGTAGTTCTCTACTCGGTGTGTCCTTACACCAACAAAGGCTTGCCAAACCTGTAATGACCAAGATATAAGAGAGAGAGAGAGAAGAAGAAGAAGAAGAAGAAGAAGAAGAAGAAGAAAATAGAGGATTATCAAATACATACCTCTCCCCTAAGAGTCATTGGCACACCACCACGAACAAGAACTTCCAACTCTTCTTTCCAAGGATGTAAAGATTCTGTAGGAGCTGCATTTTCAGCAGCACCTGGTATGGTGTCTGTGTTGTCAATTGTAGGGGCATCTTGGCCTGGGTCAGATCTCTCAGAATAAGCATCATAAAATTCATCCTCGGAATCTTCCTCTGGTGCTCCCTTTGTGCATCTAGCATCTCCTGCAGGAGATAATGGTTTCGTTTGACCAGTTTCTTGCTCTTCTTTTGATACACCACCTGTCTTCTGAATACTGATAGTCATCATATATTCAATGACCCTAATGGATGGTCTAATTTCAGTCCATATTTTGGTCCGATGACCTATTTTCTCAGGTGCATACAGCACCTTCTCTTTTTCTGTATCATCATTCTCAGACAGACTATCAGAATCAGACTTCTTTTTGCATAAATTGTCTCCATCTCCCTTTTGTGCTTCATTGTTCCCATCCTCTGCAGCTTCGATGCGTGAGACCTCATTTTCTTCCTCCGAGGGCATCTCGTTCATAGGCAGTCCAGCATACTCTGCTTGGCGTTCCAAGAAATCATTCCACCTACCTGATCTTTCCTCCTCTTCTTCCTGAAGTCATTATTATATACAAGATAATCACTTTGATCCTAGTTCAATTACCAAGAAACTAGTCAAACAACCTATACCAAAGTTCTGAGTTCAGATTTTGCAATAATTTAGGACTGTAAGGCCATAACAATGTGGGAGAGGTTGGAAAAGAATCAATATTCACCAAGATACATGAGGTGGCATTTAATTATCCTTTCTTTTCCTCAGAAGCTGAAAGAAGGGATGAGCTTAAAACAAAAAGTAATAAAAGGTCAAGAAAAATACCTTGTAGATATTAGCATATTCTCGGTATCTTTGTACATGCTGAGGTCTCACAGCAAATCCATATGCATCCCTATCAACAATAAAAGCTTTAATAAGCCCCCAAAAGTTCAACACACATTCAATTTAACAACAGATTATTATTCTTCCATAAAATAAAGATAAAGATAAAGATAAAAAAACAGCATATTATTCCACCAAAAAAGAAAGATTGATATTTCCACAACATCCTAAGCAAAACCTAACTTCAATTTGCAAAAGCTTCCATAACATTGCTTGCCATATTAACCTAAACTTATCAAATTCAAAACAATACAACTTGCTGCAAAATAAAACCTATTGCAAGAAATAAGCAAAAGCATCAAACTAAAAGCTAAAGGTAAGTTAATCAATAAATAACTCCAATTTATTGCAGTTGACTCTAGACATTGCCTACTTAGAGACGGTACACAAATAGTCTATTTTCAGTTATAACTATTTTCCACTCAATCTGAACAAAAATAAAACCAGGTTCCATGAAGGTTTTTCCCGAATGAAAGATCACGAACCCCAACAGCGTTCTCCAAATAGAAAACAATAAATTAAACCGCTATCAACCAGATGCCAAATTAGTCAATTACCAAACCAAACTGTGACGAATTTCAATAGGATGTTCAAAATTGAAAAAAGGAACAATGAAAAAGGAAAAATCAATCAAAATCGAGCTTGAATTTACCTGAAATCGGCACTAGAAGACCGCCGAGTTACGGTAGAAAACACCATAAGCTCATATTTACCACTCAAATGTGTTCATAACAAATAAATCACATTCCACATTATCAATTTCAAATCAATAATCACGAATAAAAAAGCGGAATAAAAAAACAGTAAAAATATTTTCACTAGAAACAAGGGAGGGATAAGAGAAGAAGAATAAATCAGATCGTAACTGTCATAGGTGGAGAAAGAAATCGGCGGTACACGTGGCAAGAGAAGCGTACCTATTGTGTTCGATCGTTATTAGGGAGTTCGCGGCTTTGGTGGTTGCAGTGGTGGAGGATCGCATTTGTTGCGGTGATGAGGTGGATGGATTTGATTGGTCTGTGAGATCTCCAGGGTGACAGCGACGGGCAGGAGGATCATTCGGAGAATTTTGTGCTCCTTTTGCTTGAATTTCTGCAAGGGAAGGGAACAATTGAAGATAAAATGGAGTTGGAAAGGCGGGCAGACGCATGCAAAAAAAAAAAAAAAAGGCACGTCATTACAACGTGACCCATTTCTTTCTTAATATGGACATGGATTATCGGTTGGATTTTGATTTTCTATTTTAATCATTCCATCGAATTATTTACTATTTTCACTATTTTAAAAGTATCAATTTGTAGTAATTTAGAGTTTTTAAAATTTATTTATATTTGTAAAAAGAAATCAACCATAAAAATAAACCAATGCCTGCTGAAAATAAGATAATTCCTTTTTTTAAATATAAAATTAATAAAAAAATGGTTTGACTAATTCTATATATTTGAATTCTGAAAATAAGATAATTCCTTTTTTTTGTAAAATCTAAAATTAATAAAATAAAAAAATGGTATGACTAATTCTATATATTTGAATTCTGAAAATAAGATAATTCCTTTTTTTGTAAAATCTAAAATTAATAAAATAAAAAAATGGTTTGACTAATTCTACATATTTGAATTCTGAAAATAAGATAATTCCTTTTTTTGTGTGTAAAATCTAAAATTAATAAAACAAAAAAATGGTTTGACTAATTCTATATATTTGAATTCTGACCGGTTTCAATTATTTTTAATTTTTTTATTTAAATAAGTAGATAAATGCATGGTTTTCAGAACCAGACCGGTTAGCGAACCGGTCATGTTATCGGGTCATTGGTTCAACCGGTCGAATCGGTTTGACCGGTCGGAAGAATCGGACGACGTCATAATTATTTAAAAAATTAAATAAATATACCAAAAATATTTAATAAAAAATAATTTTTTATATCACAAATCATATTCAAAGTAAGTCATAACATATATAAGTTAAAAACCATAAAATCAAGTGAAACAAAATGATTCAAATTAACTACACATAATATTTAAGATAAAACATATTAAATAATAAATATAATTATATAACTATAATTAAAAAATAAATTTGGGGCTAAAAAAATTATAACAAAATGATATTTGTTTGGTTTAATTTTTTTTTAAAAACAATCACATATGGCTAAGAAACATAGAAGAGCATTCCAAAAGTTTAAAGAGTAAAAATATGAGAACAAAACAATCTCACATACTAAGAAACATAGAAGAGCATCACAACTAACTTCTATAAATAATAGAGGTAATTTGGCATTCAAAATCATGGAGCCTTTTGATGAGCATTGAGTGAACTATTCTTTCACTTCAATCAAGCTCGAATTTTAGGCTTCAATCGAGCTTCCAATTTTTTTTGAGTTCAAGCCTTTTTGAGTTAAGTTTTAATATTATATTTCGAGTTTGAGTTGAACTTGATAATTTTTGCGTGATTTTGAGTCGAGTTGAGCTTACTTTTAAAGTTTTCAAGTTCGAGTCGAGCTCGGCAATACTCGAGTTCGACTTGGCTCGTTTAACAAACGACGTCGTTTGGTTTAAATTTTTTTTTAAAACAAAATTTCCGTTTTTTTCCAATTTTCAGCGGGTTCGGTTCGAACGGTTCAGCGGTTCTGGCTGGTTCACTAGTAACGGTTCAACCAGTTTAGATTGAATCGGACTAGACAACGGTTCCCGATTGAACCGGTTGAACTAGCTGATCCGATCCGGTTTTCAAAACAATGGATAAATGTTCAAAAGTACATAGTTATACGCCGTTTTATTATTTTATTATTAAAAATTACAAAATGATTATCTAATTATTTATATATTCTAAATTCATTTTTTCTTATTAGAAATTGACAATATTCTATTTTGAACGTTAACTTACTGACTGAAATATAACAATATTTAATTTCAAAACCATTTGAGATATATTTTGTGAATTGAGTCTCCATTTACATTATGTCGTATAACCAATGCTTAAAATATTATAACGTCAAGTCATTGTTTGACAACAAAGACGGTGTCAATATATATTATTAAAATACTATTTCATCATATCTCAGTAAGCATGTCAACGTCCAACTCAAAAAATAATATTTTTTAATAAAAAAATAATGAATTTATAATATATGAATAATCAAATAATCATTCTGTCTTTTTTAATAATTAGAAAATCTAACAAAATAATTTCTTATAACTATATTACTATTTTGTAACTTTTAATAATAGAAATATTTAACGAAATACAGCTTTATAATCAAAGATCATTCATGTATCTTATCCCAAATAAATTCTACCTTTTATTATTTTAATAAATAATAAATATTGATAATTACAGATCATTCATGTACCTTATCCCAAATACAAATAATTATTTAAAAGTTAGCAACTGACAATCTTTTAGAAATTTGGTTGCATTTAGGATGATCTTTCAGTCGTTAACATTCAAAATTGTTATTTTGAAAGTCATATATTTTTAATTCTACTACTTTCTTCTCTCATCTGAGTTTTAATTTTCACAAATTTTTAATTATCATTGAAAATTTTATTTTTAATGTTTTTTATTATCACTCTAAACATTGATAAATTTGTTTCATCATCTTCTATCATCTTATCCATTTAAATTCTATTCAAAACTTTTTTAAAACCTACAAAAATAAATAAAAATACATCATTTTTTTAGATTTTATAGCTATTTTTTATTTGAAAATTTTGAGGGTATGCTCATAAAACAATGAGAATTTTTTTGTTGTTAAGAAAACGAATAACATAACTCAAAATTAACACTATTGGATGATCATCAGTGGATACCAAAATATTAGCACGTCAAATATTTAGATAAAATTTTATCGATTTTGAATAATTTTTTTACGTATAAATCCAATTTGATAAGAAAAAGGAATGAAAGGCAAATGATCCATTACTTTATCTTGCCAAGTAACGGGCAACAATTGATCGTTATTGATAATAAAAAAAATTAAGTACTTAAAATTGATATCTTCTAAAATTTAATGATAAAATCAATATAAAAATATAATATTTCAAAATATTATTATTTTAAGATAAATCGAAAATATTTTTGTCGACAAAAAATATTATCTACACCATCACATTATTTTGAGATAATTAACCATTAATTTAATTAAATTTTGAGAATCCAATTCAATTTTACTCCAACGACCAGCTTAGTGACACGACGTTTTTTTCAAAAAAATCATCGGTGACCGGTATATTTACCGATCAGGCACCGGTCAGACTATATTTCTCGATCTAACACCCTTTGCAGTAAGGCGCGCCCCCTGCAGCGCGCTATACGCTAATTTGACGTCACGTGGAGTAAGGCGCGCCTCCTGCGACGCGTCTTATGCTGACTTGGATACATGTGTAAACGGTCGAGGGCAAGTTGTAATTAAGGGTATGACGCGGCGCAGGGGTCGCGCCTTACCTATGATTCTAACACTCGTCAGAAATGCGCGGGCTCTGTCCCGCACTATACCCTTAATTATCAAATTACCCCCGCCCGTTCACACTCATCCCTCCCTATAAATACTTCCATTCTCAATCACTTTCATTACATCAAATCCTCTCAACTTCTCTCAAATACTCTTATATTCTATTATTAAGGTATATTTTATTATATTTAGTATTTTTTAGTAATTTATTTAATTATTTAATATTTTATTTAATTAATTTTTTTTTGCAGATATAAAATGGAAGGCGGTCTACTTTGGTTGGATGGAAATCATATATCTCGACACTTTGCTGATACGGTAACATTTTAACGTTTTAATTTAATTAATTAATTTATTTAATGCATGATTATTAGTTTAAAAATTAATTTGTGTAATTATTTATTTTTTATGAGAGAGATCGTATATTAGATCCATTTATTAGGAACCTTAAGTTAATTATACCTACTCGTATAATGCCGTATTTAGTAGAGGTTGGATTCGGTCACCTAGGTAGATATCAGAGTCACTGTAAGATAGAACCAGACCTTATTTCTACCTTAGTAGAGCGGTGGAGGCCAGAGACCCACACATTCCATATTCTGTGCAAAGAGTGCACGATCACGCTTGAGGATGTTTCTATGCACATGGAGCTTCCAATGGATGGAGGTGTGATATCAGGGATAGCTTTCGGTTCTTGGACTACTTTGTGTCGGGTTAGTCTAGGACGTGTCCCGGAAAATTTTAACGGTGGACGGATACCGTTAAATTGGTTAGATGCCAATTTTCGGGAGTTGAGCGAGGACGCGTCTAACGATGAAGTTAAACAGTATGCACGAGCATGCATACTGCAGCTGATAAGAGGGTTGCTGATGCCGGACAAATCGTGCAACCAAGTTCACTGTATGTGGTTGCAACATCTTGGTGACTTTCATCTGGCCGGATCACTCAGTTGGGGCTCGATAGTTTTGGGTTGCCTGTACAGGGAGATGTGTCGAGCCATTGACTACAGGCGTAATGCTATCGGCGGACCTTTTTATATCCTGTTGTTAATAACCCATTCGTATTTCCGCTACTCTTGAGGTAATTATAAAACTGATTTTGTATATTAATAATTTTATACAGTGAATAAGAAATTATTTTTCTTGAATAGGTGGTCTACTGATAGGAAAAATCATCAGGAGCTACATGATGATTTAGAAAAAATTAGGGTGTTAATTGATCAGAAGGCTGGAACACATGTATTAATTTTAATGTTTAAAAATCGATTTTATATTATAGTTATATAATTAGATTATTATTTTGATAAAAAGTATATATATTTGTTTTAGTTTGAATGGGTGTCATATTCTACTGATGATGTGAGGGCGGTGATCCCACCTGAGTTGAGGGACCCATCAGATGTTTGGATGGCGATGGTCCCCTTGATCTATTATGTGACCGTCGAGTAGCACTCCACTGATCGCGTGCTCCGGCAATTTGGTTGTTTTCAACCAATTCTGGAAGCACCTCGCAATATGAACAGTTGCATAAAATAAATAGACGCGGCAAGACAAATACAGATTGGCTGGTGAGGCATCATGCGTGTGTCGTGTTGTGGGAGGATCGACATCGGCGCCTTCCCCGTAGAGAGCTCATTTTACTTAACCTCTTGATGGTTGCTGACGATTATTACGAGTGATTCAACAAAAACGGCAAACCGTTTATGCTTCCCGAGGATGCACGAGGGCAGATCTTTCCGCGACGACGACAAAGACGTTCACCGACACAGTACCATCGTCCCCCGACTCGTGGACGGAGAGCAGGTGCATCCGGTTCATCCTCAGCTGCACCAGTAGGACCTTCACAACAGCCACCGTATCCAGCGACTTACATACCGCAACCATATATTATGCCGCCATCGCCTTTCCATTACCAGATGCCGCCGCCGCCGCCTTCACCTGCTTTTATGACCCTGCCGCCGCCACCGTCACAGATGACCCCTCTGGAGGCTATTATGGATCTATATTTGTAGATCCGACTTGGGGTTCATATGCTGGATATTTGGCGGGTTCAGCCTCATCACCCATGGCCGCAGCACAGACACCTCCTGTACAGTTTTCACACTCAACAATGTCTGGGTTTTATGAGTTTTCCTAGTTTTCGCAGGCCGGTGGATAGTCAGTCATACACCTCCAGGGTCCTTATTCTATGGAGGTGCTTCATCGTCATCAGCTCCTCATCAACCTAATGTACCTACTCAGGACGATGACGGCGACGACGGTGGTGATGATGATGACAGTGAGGAGTCACAACCAGTGATACAAAGAAATCCTCCTCGAGACCGACAGCCACCGCCCTGCGGAACACATTCGCGTCGCAGACATCGATAGATTTTGTTTTTTTATTATATTTGTATTTAGTTTATTGGACTTTTTAATTATAATTTTTTATTATTTCTCATTTAATATTTACTTTATTTTGTTAAATTTGTTTGACTTTTTTAATATTTCAATTAATTTTATTTATTACCATTTAATATCAGTTATTGTAATTTAGTTATTATTTACTATTTAATACTTATTGTAAGTATTTAAAATTATTTGAAATATTAAATTGTTCGATAACTTTCTTAAGGTTGTCACTTATTATCTCTTTTATTATAATCACATATAACGTAAACGCCCAATTAAGCACCGGTCAGACTATATTTTCCGATCTATGTCAGCTTATTACCCTTTGCAGTAAGCCGCGCCCCCTAACCCGCGCCATACACACGTGTATCTATGTAAGCATAAGGCGCGCCTTACCCTACGTGACGCCAAATCAACTAATAGCGCGCTACAAGAGACACGACTTACTACAAAGGGTGTTAGATCGAAAAATATAGTACAACCTATTCATGGCTCTTACACTTTTCACGTTTCCCGGAGCATTTTAGTTTACCCTTTTAACCCTATATTTCAGTTCAGCATCCCAAACTTCCCCATAAAAACCTCCTCCCGTTTACTAGATCTGCGTTGCGTTTACCCGAGTGTTTCTCTCCCTCCTCTTCTTTAAACAAACAATAAAGGAATCTTTAACGGGTCGGGTTCCGAGTCTTCTGACATTCTCGCGGGTATGGAATCGGAGACTTTGATGCAACAGCAACCAGTACGCCTGCCTAAATTAGCTTATTCTAATAATTCTTCTTCCAAAATTTTAACGTTGCCCACGGTTTTAACACTCGGCCGCGTCGCCGCCGTGCCGGTGCTGATTTTCAGTTAAGTTTCTTTTTATTGAATTTCATATTTAGCAATATTTTAGCTGAATATTTGTAACTTACGATATTAGATTTGTTTTTCTTTTGTTCTTATTCACTTGCTCGTTGAATTTGATTTGAAATTTCTAGTAATGATGATGATGATTTGATAACGGCATTTCAACTTTTGAGGCAATGCAATCAGCATTTGTTTCAGACCTTCAATTTGATCTGTTTAGTTTGATCTGCTAATGTCAACGTGGTTTGTTTGTTATTTTCCTGTCTTGGCTCATGAATCATGAATTCTTAGCGGCAGTTGTTAATTGCATTGCTGATGCCAAAACTTTATGCTCAGTCTGAGACTAACAAAAATGGGTTTTCTTTTTCTTTCTAGCCTTCTCTGTCGATAGTTGGTGGGGGAGGACTGCTACTACTAGCATATTTGTGGCTGCTGCTATGACTGATTGGCTTGACGGGTACATTGCTCGAAAAGTATGCTTCTACCAGCCCCTTTTCAAGATACTATGGAAACCTTTATTTTCCCTCTCTTTATTGGAAATTAGTTAATCTATACAATTTATCTTAGTAAAGTCTTTATTATGTCTTTCAGATGAAATTATGTTCTGCCTTTGGTGCCCTTTTGGATCCAGTTGCTGACAAAGTGAGCGAGCAGGTTTTTTATTTCCTTTTTATTTGCAAAACATTTAAGTTGTTTATTAGATAGAGTTTGATTGCCAAAGATTGTAGTGACTTTTCTGAACCAGTGAGCATTTCATCTGAACCCATGCCTCTTTAATGTAGCTTATGGTTGCTGCTGCATTGGTTTTACTATGTTCAAGACCTGTGAATGTTGCCCTGTTTGGGCAAGCTCCGTGGTTACTGAATGTACCATCGACAGCCATTATAGGAAGGGAGGTAATATATACCACAGCTGATGCTGTTTTATACTTGTATTAATTAGTTATAAATATCTTACAAACAGTTGATATTTGTTTGTAGATAACTATGGCGCTGTTAGGGAATGGGCTGCTTCTCAGAATAGTAAGCTTTCGGAGGTGTGTTTCTCTCCCTTGGATGTCAAGCAACTATCTATTTTACGTTTATATCGAAGTAGGCAATGCTTGAGTTTTGCCTATAGCTTATCCTCAAGTTTGATACATGAATTAGGCTGTTGCCGTAAATAAGCTGGGGAAGTGGAAAACTGCCACACAGATGGCTGCATTAACCATCCTTCTGGCTACACGAGATAACAGGTTTATTAAATTTCTTCCTTCGCCGACATGAAAATGATAAATGCCAAACAAGCCTGGTTGCCATATCTGACTACTTATTTTCCACTTTTATCCCTCTTTATGCAGTGTTGGAGAAAGTGGAATCTTAGTTGCGTCCGGTATTATTTTTCTTTATGTTTCAGCTGGGCTCTCGGTGATGTCATTAGCTGTGTATGTGGAGAAGATGGCGAAAGTATTACTAAAGTAGTTATCTTCATCTTCTGGGTTGTAGAGGCTCGAATATTTTTGTTGTGGACTGTTTGAGGCTGATCTCTCTTGCTACTTCATGCCTTCCGATGAATATTTTTTCACACATTGAAGCTGCCATCTTTATTTCACTGGATTAACAATAAAGCCCTTGCCTTTTGAAGTTCACAAACGTTGGAATTTCCTTTCAGATTGGATTGTTTGGTGAGGGTAGTATCCATATATAGTCATGGGCTTATTATGTCTTAAATTTCATGGAGGATGCTCATTGCTTTAAGCAAGTCAAGTCCCAACATCAACAAATTTTACTCTGCAATTTGCTACTGCAACTTGATATTGAGAAACTCTTACTAAGCTATTCTATTGTAAATGCCGATTACTAGTCAAGTGGCTTATCACAGCTTATGCACAAGTGATAAATATTCAAAGTATGCCATGTATAATGCAACTTCTTGCCCTGTTATATCTTGTCCTTTTATGAACTCAGTTTTGTGATGACGAATCGATTATGAGAAACTGAGAATGATGCTGGAGTGTTTTTGCAGGTTTTTATGCATAACTTATTTCCAAGTTTTTCAGGTATTTGGAGAGTTTTTGCAGGGTCACATCTCCATGCATACGTCCGGATGTCGTCTAAGATGGGAATTTCAAGGAAAAGGAAGAGTGAAAGCAACAAAACTAAAATCAGCATGCAACAGGGTTATGCTTTCACATGCATCTTCTTCAGAAACATTTGGGTGTAGTTCTCTCACGTTGCTCACACTCTCCCATTGTAAGTTGCTACTGTGAGTGATGATTCTTTAGACATTAATGCTTATGCTTTCAGGATTGGGGCTAATTGTTAGATACGGATATGATTCTGACCCGGGTGTAAATTTTGTTTCATTTGTTTGAGAGATCATATCTTTATACTCGCTTGAAAGGATGTTTCAGAACCAAAAAAAAAAAAAAACTGGAGAGTTTTGAGTAACATAAGACTAATATGATTGCTGATATAAATAGATTTTAGTGATTTTCTTAAAAGTTTTGCCATTCGTAACAGATAGGCAAACATATATGTAGGGGTGAGCGTTCAAGCGAGTCGAGTTAAAAATTTTCGAGTTATTTGAGTTGACGAGTCTTATTTTACAACTTGGAGTTGACTTGAAATTTTTTCGAATCGAGTCGTGTTTATAAAATTCGAATCGAGTCAAGTCGAATCAATTTTTTGAGTTTCTGTTTAAATTTAATTGTGAATACTTATAATATTATTTGGTTCCAATTTAAGTGAGTTTCTATAATTATATATACAATACAAATATGTTTCTACAAATTTTTTTCATATGTGATATGTATATATCATACAAAGTCCAAGGACTCGACTCAAACGTGAAAATAAATCCACTAATTATTAAAAATTTTGAGTTATTCGAGTTGTATTTTACAACTTGATTTGAACTTGAATTTTTTTTGAGTCGAGTTTATGAAATTGTAACTCAAAGTCAATTCGATCGAGTTTTTTTCGAGTCAAATATAATCGAAAAAATCGATTTTTTGAGTCATTTTGATCACCCCTACATAAATGTATACACATGTAAGGGAATTTTTTTATACACGGGATGTATAAATTAAAATTTAGTCTATTTGAGCCCAAAAATTTATAACTCAATGAGGGATCTCAATAGTAAAAAGAATGTTCTTTCTAGGTGACCCAGGTTCAAGTAGCATTTTCTGCACGTGTCCATAAAATCTTAAACACTAAATAAAACACATGATACTCAAATAAGTCTTATGTAAACTTATTATCCTGCTAAAATAGAGTATGGTGTAGATGGTCTTGTGTAAACTTATTATCTTACGAGAATATAGTGTACATCAACTGGAGAAAGTATGTATAAAAGTGTATTTTCCCCCCAGGGAGTTACCCAAGAATTCTGTCTGTTTTTAGGTTTGGAAATTTGTGAATTTTCAAGAACGAGTTTATTGACATGTTAGAAATCTCTTGTAAGAATAATCAAAAAAAAAAAAATTGTGCACCATATAATTTTGCTATATATAAGATTAGTATTTGATACACAGACTGGATAATATTTATTTTACACAATCTAATTATTTTAATTTCTTCTAAAATCCAAACCCCTAAATCCTAATTTCTAAACCCCAAATAGAACGCATGACACTGAAATAAACAAGTTTGTAAAACTAAATTTTAAACCCTAAACAAAACACTTGACACTAAGACAGGTTTTTATAAACTACATAAATTTCTGATTAATACTACTGCATTGAAGTCATATTTCATACAACTTTTGTCACTGTTTGAGCTTTCAATTTTGATTACCATGAAACGCTTCTTGTAGCTCTCAACAAGTTCCTTTGGATCACGCCTGGTTTGCTTGTAACCTTCGTTTCTGTTCATCTCCTGTCAAGGATAGATTTACTATGATCAGGGAATGAGCTAGGATTGAATTACAAGGGAGACGAGTTGTTTCATTTTGAAACTAATATGGTCTTTAAAATTGAATAAAGCATAAAATTTAAAGATGTGCTTTAATTTCAAATTTTAAAATTGAAGGTGAAGATATAATTTCATTTTAAAACTGAAAGTGTCCTAAAAATATAATTAAACCAGCAAATTTTGGGATGAGAAAGGGCTTAATTGTAATGATTTCAAAAATATTAGCGACTTAGAAACAATTAAACTTTTTTGACATTGATTATGCTCTCCGTATAATCAGTCACCCTTTGATAGACTAAAAAATGGAACTTTTAGAACCATGGTTTAGTCCATAATATCAGATTCAAAGAAGGTTACAGTAAGAATAAATCTAGCAATACCACAATCCAAGTTGCTAATTTAGGTCTGCATGAGTAACATCATAATTCTTCACATCCATCAGAAAATGATGAAATCTTTCAATGAATGGTGCATAAGCTATATCCACCTGAAGAAGAAAGGATGCCAATACTGATAATCTGCTTTCTAAAACTTGATGAAAACTGGATATCATTGATATGTATTTTGTGTTTAACTGACAATTGTTCACACACCAGACTAAACTGCCCGAGGAAGAAAGGCCCGTCCTCAAACTTGGAAAGAGCTATTTCAATGTCATCAAATGCAATGCCTGGCGCAGTTTTCAGATTATGACCATGGTGACATGAGTTCATTTACATCATTCCAAAATGAATAGAAGAGGCCGAACTCACCTGCTCGTACCCTCTCCTTTGAACGTAGAAGTCACTGTTTTGTAGAAAGAATCGATGTAGGAGAATAACTCATCTGCAAACTGTCTCTTTGCAGGGTCCTGTTACATAGTCTATGAGCATGAAAGAAGAACTATGGAGGTGATAAAAAAACTAATCAAGAGCTTTTAAGATTGTACATCGGGGAAAAGCGAAGGCCCTTCAAAGTAAGTATCTATGTACTTGATCAAGTCGAGACTCTCGCCTTTTACTTCATTATTGTGTTCTAATGCCGGCACCTGCATCAGTTTTCCATTAACTTGGTGCAAGGAAGAGGGATTGCAGAATGTTGGTACTCTGCTATTTCATATTTTCTAATCTTTTAGCATCTATGTTGCTAGGACACTTTTGTGGATGTATCGAACATGGTGCTCACATTCAAATCCGAGTCTATGGTTAGACACAAACTCATATCCAATGCTCATGTTCAAATCCGAGTCTATGTTAGACACAAACTCATATCAGATGCTCACATTCAAATCCGAGTCTATGTTAGGCACAAGCTCATATCCGATGCTCACGTTCAAATCCAAGTAACTTAGTTTAACATCAAATGTTTCAAAGATGTGGTGTGACCTTGTTTGGAGGGTAGACTCTCTCCTTGTACCAAGCAGGCCTGTTCTTCATATCAATGGGAACCAGCTTTATCTTATCCTGCAATCCCTGGTTTCAGAAATGAAAAATTAGCTTGGACCGAACTCAAAAGCTATGCAAGTAAGCTAGTGTACTGGTTCGATCGACTATGAAACGTTAATTCTACATCGATATTAAAGATCGAATCAGTTCAAAGAAACAAAATAAACCCAGCAACATATTGCTAAATTACCCTAATAATTTCATTAATTAAAGCGAAAGCCCCGCAGTAGAACTTCATATTAGGGAGTGAATTCTTAATGAAAATTTGAAATTTTCATTTGTTCCTTCAAATTGGAACCATATTTCAAGTGAAGCAAGTTTCGATGGAACCTTGTTGTTCCATCAAAGAGTGAAGGTGGATGCGAAGTAGAATCAAGAGCTGGTTGAAGATCCTCTTGCACATATCTGTATATAGACAAAATAATTGTTAAAAATAGAAAATGCGAAACTAAATTCAGAAACTGCAACGCTGAAACTTGTAGAAGCGATTAATTTGGGCTGCTAACACTAATACAAAAAAGCCCAGAAAATCAAATACTTCTCTAGCTTGATAACAAATGATTATGCCGACAATTCCTCCATTTTTTTTTGCAGTAAAACTAGAAAAATAAACGTAATACGTGCCCAGACGACATAGCCGAAGAAATGGTTGTAGATTTCTTTGAGGCAAGGATTGAAAAGTGGAGTTCACGGTGAAAAGAGAGGATTGGGTGGAATGCAGATAAGGCTGATTTTATAGGATTGGAGGAGAAAGGAATTGGGTGATTTGATGAATATTGAGAGGTTGAAGAAGAACCGGTGGGAATAGCAATGATACCGTAGATTTTCAAAGATGCCATTCTCTGTTTTGTTTTCTGCACATACTGAGATGCACCTGTCAAGCTATCTTCAACTTCTGCCCCATTTTTCTGGATAGATTCGGCTACATCTGATACGCTCTCCATTAAATTTGGATAAATTACACCGCATAATTTCTATCCTCTATATCTTTTCTTTTCGTATGTGGCTTTAACTCTTCTTCAACTGTTACTCTTAAAGGGGTGTTTGTTTTAGGTTATATCTTATTATCAGGGAATGAAATGTCATTTCTATGTTTGGTTGGCCAACATTCTTAACTTTCGGTAATCTTTTATTATCAATAATTATATTTTGGAGTATATTACAGGGATGTGATTACCTCGTTTCTTTAGGTATTGTTGGATTACTGGTGTTTCGAACTAAAATGCCCTTAAACTTTATTTTTTTTAAAAATATCCTTATTCTGTCGTTGAATAAAAAAATATATGAAGGTTAAATTACAAATTTATCCTTAAAATATTTTAGATTTACAAAAAAAAAATCAATAATTAAAATTTTATATAAAGTTCAGGGATTAAAATAAAATTTTACCCTTTCATTAAATATATTTATCTTTTCAATTTTATTAAAAAAATATAAAATTTTATGAATTTAAAATTTTTAAAGAAAATATATTAATTAATTATAGTAAAATTATAAAAGAATTCAACTTGTTAAAAAATAAATATATAATAAGACAATTTGGTAAAATATATATTCTAATAATCTTTTATTCCTTTAACCAAACACGGTAATCTTATATTCATGCTAAACGAACCAAACACAAAATACAATATTTCCAGTAATCTTATTCTCACTGGTAATCATGTTCTCACTGATAATCTTATATTCTGTGAACCAAACGCACCCTTAAAGATTCAAATATATCAAATAGATAACACTTATACAAAAAATAAAATAAAAAATCACGTTGAAGAAGTTCTCTAACAAAAAATACGACGGTTCAATTATAAATATATTATCATTTACCCATTAAAATCTTATTAATAATTTATATTTTAATTTAGGGTAAATTACATCATTTCTCATTGAACTTTACTCTCTCTCCTATTTTATTAACTATACTTTTATTTTTTAATTTACTCATTAAACTTTTGAATTGTTCATATTTGATCACTTTAGATTATTTTTTTATTATTTCTATATATGGCATTTATTATTATTATTAAATATAAAAATAATTTAAAATAAACAATAAAATAGTATTTTTATTATTTTAATTAAAAACTTTTAATCATATTGACCTTTAATATTTTTTTATATTAATATCATATTAATAAATATAAAATAATTTAAAATAAACAATAAAATAATATTTTTATTATTAAATTTAAAAAGATTTAAAATAATCATAACCCACCTTCGACCTTCAATATTATTTTTATATTAAATAAAAAAATATCATACAATAATAATAATAAAACAATTCAAAATTAACAAAATATGAGCAACTCGAAAGTTTATTGAGTAAATTAGAAAAATTAAAAGAACAATGAGTATAATAAGAAAGAGCAAAATTCAATGAAAAATAATGTATTTTACCCTTTCATTTAATAATAGGAACGATGAATTATACTCCCGCTCTCCCATTAACTTTATCCATTTTGTGTTTTCGTATTTAAATTATCTCTTTGAAAAATCAAGAACTTTAATTAGACCCATTTTTTTTTTTTATACCTTTTTTTCAGTTTTCTAACTAAATAAAATTTAATTTTTCTGAAATAAAATAATCAATTTAAACTTTTTATAATAAATCTCTTTAATAAACATTTTTCCCTAAAATTATATGAATAGTCAACAATAAACAATAAAAAAGGGACGAAAGTAATATTTCTCTTATAATTTACTTTCAAATATAATAAACAGAGTTATTTGAATTCCTCATTCTTTAAACCAAGATGTCATTTCTCGATAAGTTTGTCGTCCGACGAGGCTAGCGATGATGATAATCCTTTGACTGATGTAAATACTGAAATGGAACTCGAAAAACAGCAAGAAAAAGAGGATAAAAGGTTTGGATACAAAGGATCAACGGCGGAACACAACAGGGGCTAGTGGGGGCCATGCCCACCAATTTAAAATTTTATAATTTAGACCCTTATAAATGTTTAAAAATTTAATTTAGTCCCCTCAAAATTTTAAAAAAATCAAATTAAACTATAATTTTTTTGAATATTTTTAATTAAATCTCCTCTCATAATTTTAAAACAATATCATTAAGCCTCTCAAAATTTCCAAAATTTCAGTTAAACCCTAATTTTTTGGGGGAAAAAATGTAAACTAAACTCTTCAAAAATTTTACAAATTTTAATTTAAACCTCTAAACTTTTTAATGTTTAAAGTTGGTCCCCCAAACTTTATCACCAAGTTCTACCGCTGCAAAGCATATTGATGAATAGATATAAATATACTTGAAAATATGGAATTGAAGATTTAGTACAAAACATTAAGAGAGTTTAAGAGATTAGTCTTAAAACTATAGACAACAATCAATAGACACAGCCAAAATTATTATAAAAAATATAATATTTTTTGTTATACACAACTTAAAAGGTTGATTATTTTTAATATTTTAATATTAATTTTTTTTCATAATATTTTTAGTTGGGAACTGAAAATATCACATGTTTTACAATTTTTTAATTTAATAAAAAATATAAAAAAACATAAAAAACAATTTTAGGTTATGATTAATAAAAACATTATATTTTTATAATATTTTCTGTTACGCTCATTTCATGTCGTTCCTTAACCTTAACATTTGACCTACCCACAAATTCAGATTCCAAAGCAATTTGAGAGGGAAAAAGATGGATGAGCAGTACTAAATAAAATCTGAGGCAGGAAGAATTAAATCGATATATATAAGGATAGTTTTGTAAAAATTTGCTTAATTATCAAATTTGCATACCCTTCTAATATTTTGTTATAATCTTTATCTTTAAGAGAGCTTTCATTGTAGAAGCCATTTGCTGATTATCATTAGACCGCTAGTTAGTTCGAAAGGCAGACCCAGTATTGAACTATTACTTCAATGGGCATCAATATCATTGAAATATCAAACGTTAGTACCTATATATATATATACCGAAAATAACTTCAGGAATATTTTTATAAAAACTATATTTTAACAGGCGAGCATAAAATATTCAAGTATAAAAAATTAAAAATATAAAATAAAATTCAAAGTTACGGCTAAAAACGCAAATTGTCACTAAGCACAGCAACCAATTCAAACCACCGGTTGCCTTAATTTGATTCACTGCGTCTGGCGGAAGCATGGTTATCCTCATCATCATAAATAGGGCTTCGATCACCCCTTGGTGGAGGACAAGGGCTGCCGCTCTGACCATTTTCCTTTGTGGAGTTCCTATGAGTGTCCTCAGCATCTGCTTCAGCATCAGGGCATCTGCTCCTTCCCCTAGGACTTGCACTGTAATCTGAACCATTAGTTTGTCGGCGATCCCTTGGGGAAAGGCTACCTCTCGCTTGTGGCCTTCTTTCCTCAGGATCCGAACTATGCTTCCTCCCTCGAAATGGGGAAGGAGAACCCTTGTGGTGCTTAGGGCTCCTTGACCTTCTATCTTCACGTTCATAACTTCGGTCTCTCTTAACAGGTGATCTTGATCTACTGCAGAAAGGACAAGATTCAGCATACAGAGAATTGGAATGAAAAAAACAGCAGATTTGCTATATTCTTTTGATTTGAACATATACTTCAACAAAAAGTGCTTAATTTTGTTTCAGAACATGGATTGTTACCCAAACAACACAAGCAAAATGTCAAAGGTAATTTGCATTTAAGAACTCAATGCCAATGAAAGCTAAACACAAACCTGTTGCTGCGACCCCCGCTGTAACTGTGGCTTCTGCTTCTACCGCGGTAGGGGCTAGGAGAGCGTGAGTAACTGCGTGGTCTGTGGCTGCATCAAAACAGTTGTTTTCAGCATAATAGATAAAACAAATTGAAATAAGAAAAGTGGATGAAAGGGAGAAGGGGAAACCTTAGTTTCTTTGGACTGTTTTGACAATTTCTTTCTATGTGGCCTCGTTCCCCACAGCGGTAACACTTATTTTTCCAATCCCCAGCTTTGCAATCACGAGCCCAATGGCCATCAATTCCGCAGTTGAAGCAACGTCCCGACCCAGGAGTGGGACCACCTCTTCCAGGGTTATCTCGAGATCCACCTGGAGCAGGTGGAACCTAAATTGCAAATCAAATCCGATTCAATATTCAAACAAAAATGATAAAAGACAAGTGGAAAACAAGATAAAATGAAGTAGACCAGCATAACATTTAAAATAACACTGGGAAAATTATTCCAACTTCAATGCAAAAACCAAGCAGCACATAACATAAAAGGATTTTTTTTGACACCATAAGGTTAAAACCTTTGAATGATCAAAATCTCTTGAAGGTGAAAAAAGTCCACAGAAAACTTACTCCTCTGGCAAATTCAACAACAATACGGCTTCCATCTATGTCTCTACCATCCAATGAATATCTTGCATCATCGGCATCTCTTGGGTAGCTGAATTCCTATAAACAACAATGCCAACAATATACAAACACAGACAAGAAAAAGGTTCCAAGCAAGAATGGACATATTTCATACAAATAGTGAAGATATTATAGATAAGAAAAAGTCTTTGGGATTAAGGTAAAGGTATGAGAAATACATACAATGAATGCATAGTCGCGCTTCATATCCACATCTCGTACTCTGCGTAAATGGGTGGCAGAAACAGTAAGGCCATCATGACACAATTATCAAAGGGTTGATAGTTTGCCCCTCACAGAAGAACCAAAAACACCACTTTTTGAGATTGTTGCCATTTCGCTAAAAACACGAATAACAATATAGTAAGACTCGCCAAATCCACCAAGGTAACCCTCTCACCATAGACCTCCGGGTTAGGCAATAGCCAACAGACCTTCAACAAGATCATTCAAGTTAACCATACAGACAAGTGTAGGGTCACAACATTCTCACTCGTATAAGAAAGACCGGATGTCAAGCATTAGAACAAGGGCTTGACAAGGGCTCTATTTTATCCCACCCTGAACCTATCCAAAAGCCACTAATACAACAGGAAAAAAACATAATACCAAAAACGAGAAAAATAAAACTAAAACACCTGAAACAAGTTTACTAAGAGACATGCAACCACTAAACCAAACAGGTAAATGCAACAATTATAAATGTTATGGATTACTTCATTCAACATAACAAAAGACTTAGATTACCTCCCATATCTGCTAAACATGTCGTCAAGATCGCGTGATCTTGTCCTCGAAGACAAATGACCAACATACAAACGAGTGCCACCACGACGATCATCATACCTCGGCATAGCTTCTTTCCCTGTAGTAATTATTTCCATAAGAACCCAAAAATACAATCACACAGAATTATATAATAAAGGCACCTTAGTTCTTACAATAAACAATCAAAAGTATAACTTAAGATCAAGATATCTTAAAAGGATAATGTGGTAGAGCACATAATCGTAATTGATTTTAAAAATACAGCATTACAATGAAACATAATTTTGGCAAGATTTTTAATGAGAACCTATGGGCTATATTTAATTTTTCAGATTTCAATTTCAAACAACGCAAGCATAAAATACATCTACAAATTACTATTACAAAATAATAAAACCTAAATAATAAGTAATATGATGTAAAGTAATAAACATAAAAAGCAGCAAACTCAATTTTAAAAGCTCAAGAATCATTCAGATCTACGGATAAATAATAAAGAAATTAAACAAACTAACTAGTGAGAACTCAAATCGAAACAAGACAAAAAAACTAATGAATTAAATAAGCCTACGATGAATTTCAGACGGGGCTAGGGATGGCAAAAAAACCCGAACCCGACGGGGAAAACCGAAAACCGAATTAAACGGGCCGGGTTCGGGGATGATAAACGGGGACGGGGACGGGGACGGGGAAAACCCATTTATTTTAAACGGGGACGGGGACGGGTTTGGTAATCCCCGCCCCGATTACCCGATTACCCGCCCCGATTACCCGCCCCGATACCCGACCCGATAAATATTAAAAATAATTATTTATATATATATATAATATTAATAAATTTAATTTAAATAAAAAATATATATTTAATTTAAATATATATATACCCCCCGATTCCCAGCCCAATACCGACCCAATACCTGGCCCAATACCCGTTTAAATAATCGTTTGTGCTAAACGGGGATACCCGTTTCCCCGCGGTTTTCCCCGATTACCCGACGGGGATCCCCGTTTAAATCCCCGCGGTTTTTTAAACGGGGACGGGTACCGTTTTTTAAACGGGGACGGGGACGGGGGACCAATACCCTGCCCGAACCCGGCCCGTTGCCATCCCTAGACGGGGCGAAGAAGAAGAAGGCGAAGGTGAAAACCCCTAGAGATCTCGATGTGATGGAGAGAGAGAGAGAGAGAGAGAGAGAGAGTAAACATGCCATGTTTTCTATATATAAATAGGCCTACGAATAAGGGTCAGTCAAAACACATATTTCATGAAATCACCAGAATACCCCATGCACGTTGGTGGAATTACGATATTCGGCTTGGTAGGTAGGTGTTTGAAACCAGGCGATTTTCCCGGTATATCACCGGTGATCGGTATTATTACCGATCTAACACCAGTCAGATTATATTTCCCGATCTAACATCCTTTGTAGGAAAGCGCGCCCCCTGCACCGCGCTGTCGTAACCGGTTTTCGTCCGGGCACGAAATATTTATTTGGCGGGAAAATTTATGTGAATAAATGGTTTTGAAAATAATTTGGGAGTCACCATCGGCCTTTTGGGTCAGGTAGGTCAAATACCTAAAAATTATTTTTTTAAAAAGAGTTTTAAGAAAACACCAATAAAAAATGAACTGATCTGCGTTTGTAACCAAAAATTCGTTCTTTTTGATAATAAAAAGGGATTCGTGGTCGATTACGTTTAGGGAAGGATTAGCATCCCTACAACGCCCAAAATTGGTACTTTTTAATTATAAATTGTCTCTATTATTAAAAATATTAAAAATTCAAAATATATTTAATTTATAATCCTATTATTTCAAAATTATAAAAAAATATTTAAAATATCAAAAAAGGACTTCTAGGTGCCTTAAGACAGCTCTTTTCTTTGATATTGATAAATATTAATTTAAATTAAATAATATTTTAAAAAATTAATTATTAAATTTTAAAATACCAGAATAGGACATCTAGTTGTATTAAGACTGTCTTTTTCTTCGATATTGAAAAACAAATATTAAAATAATTTATTAAAAAAAAATTAATTATTATTTATTATATATATATTTATGAATACATAAAAATATTTAAAAATATAAACAAGTAAAATTAAAACAATAAAAATACAACTAGAACGATATATTTAAAAGTAGTAAAATAAATGAAAACATTTAAAATAAATAATAAATTATAGTAAAAGTAAATTAAAAACCTAATTCATAATTAATCAAATTATAGGGATTAAACATACTATTTCTTTATTTTATTTATTTAGTGACTAAAAAAAATTATCTAAAATTCGGATATTAGAATAAAATAAATTAAAAATAGAAACTAGGGATTAAAATATTATTTATTAAAATTAAGGGATTAAATCTGCTATTTATCCTAAATATATTATTTTAATATAAAGGACTAAAATAAATAAAATTAAAATTAAAGATTTGAATTAAAAGGATTATAAACTTGATTTAGTGACTAAAATGTAAAGTTTACAAATCTTGATGACTGCGGACGGGATTTAATAATTTAAATTTGCGCATATAGTCCTTCCTGAAACGACGTCGTTCAGGAAGGCCTATATAAGGTCCAAAACGGCTGGCCCGAAGGGCCAGCCTTCATTTCATTTTTTTTCTCTCAAGCAGAGAGAGAGAGCCAGAATTCTCTCTGGCCTCTCTCTATATTCCCTCGCCGGAGGGAATCCGGCAACCGTCTGCCGCCGACCACCGCCTCCGGTGGTCGGAAATTCCCCAAATTCACCTAAAACGTAGATCTAAACACCCTAAGACCGAATTCGGCCTTTGTTTCTTCAAAAAGACTCCTAATCGGAGTAAATCTATGAAAATACCTTCGGTATTTTCTGTTTTCCGGCGATGTGTAGTGCTTCCGGCGATGGTCAAGGCTTCTTTGGTAAGCTTCTCTCCTCTCCTTTTTTTTTGTTGTTGCTGTTGTTGACTGGGATCGTTGGTAGTTTTTGTATCTCTCTCTGTTTCTGTTGTTCCCTCGTCTCTGTTTTTTTTTCTGTATTTCTCTCTGTCTTTTTTTTTCTCACAGATGGGGTGATGGCTTTATAGCCATCACCGGCGTGGCCATCGGACCGGTCCGAAGAGTGGGTCTCAGTGAGTCACCGGACTCCCAGTGGTGACTCACCCCATAGCCATATCGTGGACGGTTGGCGTTGGAGCTTCTGGAGCCTTCGGTTGGGACGTGCCAGGGGTGGAGACGGCGAGAGCAGCTGCGGCGGCCGCGTGGCCCTAGGGTATCATACCCTAGGGTTTGCTGCTGGAACCATCTGGACCGTTGGATCTTGCCAAATCCAACGGTAGCAAGCTGAGGCGGCTGGGAATATGGAAACCCTAATCTGTTAGGGTTTATAATAGGCCATTTGTAATTGGGCCGGTTGATTGGGCTTGTATATTTATTATTATTATTTATATATGTATTTAATAATAATAATAATAATAATGATAATAATAATAATAATAATTATAATAATAATAATAATTATAATAATAATAATAAGAAATCCATATGGGTAAAAAATTAGTATCTTCAGCTGCCCGTCTTTGCTCATTCTTATGTTAACAGGAATAGGGCAAAGATGAAAAGATAATAAATTTTTTTATCCATTTGGCTTCACTTGATCATAATGGAGATGTTGAATATATTCTTCTATTTCTTCAGATGAGTTCTTCTTATTATGAACTTTCCACTGGGGATGATGTTGACCTTTTTCCTTCTGTGATAGAGTCATCCAAAAGGTTGATCCATTAAGTGATGAATTTGAACAAAAAGGTTAAACAAGTTCTTCTTATTATGAACTTCCTTTTCTTCAGATGAGTTCTTCTCATTATGAACTCTCTTCTTCATTCTTCAGATAAATTCTTCTCATTATGAACTTTCTCTGGAAAAGTTGATGTTGATTAAACTAAAGTCGAATAAATTCTTCTCATTATGAACTTCTTCTTCTTTCTTCAGATGACGAGTTCTTCTCATTATGAACTCTTCCTGGCAATGTTAATCCATCAATTGATGAATTTAAACAAAAGGTTGAACAAATTCTTCTCATTATGAACTTTTTCTTCCTTCTTCAGATGAGTTCTTCTCATTATGAACCTTCTCTGGAAAAGCTGATCCATCTAATGATGGATTTGAGCAAAAGGTTGAACAAGCTCTTCTCATTATGAACTTTTTCTTCCTTCTTCAGATGAGTTCTTCTCATTATGAACTTTCTCTGGAAAAGCTGATCCATCGAATGATGGATTTAAGCATAAGGTTGAACAAATTCTTCTCATTATGAATTTCTTATTCCTTCTTCAGATGAGTTCTTCTCATTATGAACTTTCTCTGGCAAAGCTAATCCATCAAGTGATGGATTCAGGCAAAAGGTTGAACAAATTCTTCTCATTATGAACTTCTTCTTCCTTCTTCAGATGAGTTCTTCTCATTATGAACTTTCTCTGGAAAAGCTGATCCATCGAATGATGGATTTAAGCATAAGGTTGAACAAATTCTTCTCATTATGAATTTCTTCTTCCTTCTTCAGATGAGTTCTTCTCATTATGAACTTTCTCTGGCAAAGCTAATTCATCAAGTGATGGATTCAGGCAAAAGGTTGAACAAATTCTTCTCATTATGAACTTCTTCTTCCTTCTTCAGATGAGTTCTTCTCATTATGAACTTTCTCTGACAATGTTAATCCATTGAATGATGGATTTAAATCTTTGCTAAAATCTTTGAAATTCCTGTTAAAAATTCAGTATGAATGAAAATGAATGAATATGCACCTATTTTTGCAAATGCCTAAATATGATGCATGAATGTTAAGTTATTTGATTTCAGATTGGTGAACTGAGTATTTCTTCAGTTGCAGAAACCCAATAAATCTTTCTTCTTCAAATCAGAGAATCTATCATCTTTGATAAATGTAGATGTAGATATAATGTCACAAAACCTCTTGAGAATAAAACTCAATAGTATAGGCTCTTGAAAAGCTTGCCTTCATGCGACATGTTGATTCTGATAACAACTCATCTGATTATGAAATGTCCTTTCAAGATGATTTCACAGATATCGATAGTTCTTTTAATACCAAGAAATCTTGAATTATGATTCTGATGAGGAGACTAAACTGTTATACTTGACAAAAATGGGATTCTCAGAGGCTGAAGCTTCAATAGCCATGGAGAGATGTGGTCCAGATTCATCAATTGCAGAATTGACAAATTTTATATGTACTGCTCAAATGGCTAAGGCTGCTGACACATTTTTTTTCCGGTAAAAGATGGGAAGCCATTATGCAATGATCCCAATTACAAGCAAAGGCGAAACTTGGGCTATGATTTGTGGAAAAGGAAGAAGCAGATGAAGCTTGAAAAGAAGCTTATTAATGAAGATGATCATGCAGTTCATCTTTCAATTCCAACGATCGGTTCTGGGGTTCCTACTGAATCAGATCAGATAACTCAAAGAACACTTCCAGAAGATGCTATGAGCAAATTCATCTTTCAACTTCAATGATTGGTTTTGGTTCATACCAAACTAGATCAGATAACTCAAAGAACACTTCCAGAAGATGTTATGAGCCTTCTTCATCTTTCAAATTTAATGATTGGTTCTGCCAAACCAGATCAGATAACTCAAAGAACACTTCTAGAAGATGTTATGAGCACATGGCATTTGTTCCAGTTAATGTTTGGACTGGGATATCACAGTACTTATTCGATGTAAAGCCAGAATTTGTAGACTCGAAGCATCTTCATGCTACTACACTAAAAATAACTATATTCATAATTCTGACAATTAAGAACAGATATTCTCTTATTCTGTTTCCTCCATGTGCTGATGTTTTTCCATTGACAAAGAAATGATGGCCTTCTTGGGATAAAAGAACAAAGTTGAACTGTTTATAAACATGTACAAGAAGTGCCAAATTGACAGAAAGGATCTGTAAAGCTCCTGAAGCTTATGACAATGAATCACATTCAAATGTCCAAAAGTATGTTCTTGATGAGTGCTGAAAATGGAATCTAGTATGGGTTGGAAGGAATAAAGTTGCTCCACTTGAACTTGATGAGGTGGAAATGCTTCTAGGTTTCTCTAAAAACCATGCACAATAATCTGTATAGAGACATGTTTACCAGTGATATCAATGTCCTGTTTCTTTTTGCTGGAATCAGTGCTGCAAAAGTCGCCTTCTACTGTCTTAGTATATCTTTGAAAACAGATGTGCAAGAACTGAATGGTAATCGGTTGGAGCAATTGATGAGTAGATTTGGTGGATTCGACCTTGTTGTCGGTAACATCCCATGTAACAATCTTGTTGTTCATGGCTTTAAGATGGTGATAATTTGCTTACTTTGTATTCCATGTATTTAAAAGTATTAACATAAAGTGATATTCAGAAATCTTTAAATTATTTCAAAAATTATGTTAATTCATATAAAAGAATAAATTGAATTTTCGAAAATAAATTGAATCTTAAATAAATTGAACTTGAAATAGATAGAATTGTATTCAAAGTTCTGGCAAGCATAAGAATGATAAAAATTCAAATGTCTCAACAAATTATAAGCATAAGTATTTCTAAATTAATCAAGTTGACATAATTTAGAGAAATGATGTAAGCTTTTGTCTGGAAGATCTCAAACGTTGTCAACATGCTTGTAGATGTGAAGTTTCTCCCAAACTGTCAAAATCTTAATAGAGTTCAATTGCCAGATGCCTAATATCAACCTGCATTTGAGCCGCCTTTTCAGGTTTTCAACTCAAATCCTTCCTTTGGTTACAAGATGCCCTTTGCGGGTTTTCACCTTGACCCCCCTTTTTCTTTTTTCTCTTTTTTTTCTTTTTTCTCTCTTTTTTTCTTTTTCTTTTTTTTTTCTTTTTTTTCTTTTTTTTTTCTTTTTTCTTCAAGCATAATATTTCTTGACAGAATCCGAGTTTATTGGATTTCTCAGAATTTTTCCATCCATTTCTGCTAAGATCAATGCTCCTCCGGAAAAGGCCTTTTTTACAACGTATGGCCCTTCCCAATTAGGCATCCATTTCCCACGGAAATCTTTATGTATAGGCAAGATCTTTTTTAGTACTAGATCACCCTCTTGGAATTCTCTTGGATGTACTTTTTTGTCATGAGACTTCATCATCCGTTTTTGATACATCTGTCCATGGCAAATAGCTTTCAATCTTTTCTCCTCAACAAGGTTCAATTGATCAACTCTAGCTTGGATCCATTCAGATTCATCCAATCTTATTTCTCTCAATATTCGAAGCGATGGAATCTCAACTTCAATTGGTAAGACTGCTTCCATCCCGTAGACTAAAGAAAACGGTGTTGCCCCAGTAGATGTTCGAACAGTAGTTCGGTATGCATATAAAGCAAAAGGTAACTTCTCGTGCCAATCTTTGTAAGTTTCAGTAGTCTTTGTAATGATTCTCTTGATGTTCTTATTTGCTGCTTCAACTGCCCCATTCATCTTTGGACGATATGCCACTGAGTTTGCATGTTTGATCTTAAACTGCGCACAAAGTTCGGTCATCATTTTGTTGTTCAGGTTCAGAGCATTATCTGTAATGATCCTTTCTGGTAGACCATATCGGCAAACTATCTCTTTCTTTATGAATTTACAGACTGTGGACCTCTTAATATTGGCATATGAAGCAGCTTCAACCCATTTGGTAAAATAATCAATTGCCACAAGAATGAAACAATGTCCATTCGATGCTTTTGGTGTGATTGCACCAATGACATCTATTCCCCACATAGAAAATGGCCAGGGTGCTGTCATTTCATGTAAAGGAGATGGTGGTACATGAATTTTGTCTGTATATATCTGGCATTTATGACATTTCCTTGCATAATCAATGCAATCTGTATGCATGGTAGCCCAATAGTATCCATATCTCATTATTTTTCTGGCCATGGAAAGACCATTTGCATGTGTTCCACATATTCCACTGTGTACTTCTTCAATGATGCTTCGAGCTTCGCTGGTATTTAAACATCTCAATAGCATTTGATCATTGCTTCTTCTGTACATAATCTCTCCATCAAGAAAATATCCAGCAACCATTCTTCTCAAGGTTCTTTTATCAATTTCCGATGCATTTGGTGGATAACTTTGATTTTTGATATATTGCAGAATATCATGATACCATGGTTTACCATCTACCTCTTCTTCCACACTATAACAATGTGCAGGAATTTCATATACTTGCATTTTGATTGGCATCATATCAACTTTTTTAGTTGCCTGAAACATAGCAGCTAATGTAGCCAAAGCATCTGCCATTTGATTTTCTTCTCGAGGGAGATAATTGAAGGTGACTCTCTCAAATTCTTTCACTAATTCGAGGGTAAAATTTCGGTATTCCAACAATTTGAGATCTTTTGTTTCCCATTCACCTCGTAATTGATACACCACTAAAGATGAATCTCCATATATTTTGAGACATTTGATTTTTCTTTCTATAGCTGCTTTCAATCCCATGACACAAGCTTCATATTCTGCCATGTTATTGGTGCAAAAGAACTCCAGTCTACTTGTAAAGAGATAATAAACATTTTCTGGAGAAATTAACACTGCCCCAATTCCTCGTCCCAAAGCATTGGATGCTCCGTCAAAGTAAAGCTTCCAAGATGCAGATGTGTCATTTGTTCTGACTTCTTCATTCATGGATATACATAACAAATCTTCATCAGGAAAATTGAAACTCAAAGGCTGATAATCATTTGATACACGACTGGCCAGAAAATCAGCTATTACACTTCCTTTTATTGTTTTTTGGTTGACATATACAATATCAAACTCAGATAATAACATCTGCCATCTAGCCATTCTGCCTGTCAAAGCTGGTGATTCCATTAAGAATTTCAAAGGATCAAGTTTTGATATCAGCCAAGTAGTATGGTATAACATATATTGTCTGAGTCTTCGAGTAGCCCACACCAAAGCACAACATAATTTTTGTATTGATGGATATCGAATTTCACAATCAGTAAATTTCTTGCTCAGATAATAAATAGCTTTTTCTTTTCTTCCAGATTCATCATGCTGTCCTAGTACACATCCCATCGAATTTTCGAAGACCGTCAAGTAAAGAATTAATGGTCTATCAGGTATTGGTGATACTAAAATTGGGGCATTGGATAAATATTTCTTAATAATATCCAAAGTTTCCTGACATTCTTCATTCCAGACTTCAGGATTGTTCTTTCGAAGTAATTTGAACACTGGATCACATTTGTCAGTTAATTGAGAAATGAACCGAGATATATAATTTAATCTGCCCAAAAAGCCTCGAACTTCTTTTTTTGTATTGGGTGGTGGAAGATCTTGAATTGCTTTTACTTTATCGGGATCAATCTCGATTCCTTTTTTGCTGACCACAAATCCCAAAAGTTTCCCGGAAGTTACCCCAAAAGTGCATTTAGCGGGGTTGAGCTTTAATTGATACTTCCTCAATCTTTGGAAAAGCTTTCTCAGATTTTGAATATGTTCTTCTTCAGTTCGGGATTTGGCAATCATGTCATCCACGTATACTTCAATCTCTTTGTGCATCATGTCATGAAACAAAGTTACCATGGCTCTTTGATACGTTGCCCCATCATTTTTCAATCCAAATGGCATCACTTTATAACAGAATGTGCCCCACATGGTTAAAAATGTTGTTTTTTCCATGTCTTCAGGATTCATTTTTATCTGATTATATCCTGAAAAACCATCCATGAATGAAAACCATGCATGCCCTGCAGTATTGTCCACCAATGTGTCTATGTGGGGTAATGGAAAGCTATCTTTTGGACTAGCTTTGTTGAGATCTCTGTAATCCACACACATTCGAACTTTTCCATTTTTCTTTGGTACGGGAACAATGTTGGCTACCCATTCTGGGTATTTAGATGCCTGTAGGAAACCTGCATTGATCTGTTTCATCACTTCTTCTTTGATCTGCAACAACATTTCTGGCCTCATTCGTCTGAGCTTTTGTTGGACCGGTTTATATTCTGGATTGATTGGAAGCTTGTGTATCACTATATCTGTGCTTAAACCAGGCATATCTTGATAAGACCAGGCAAAGATATCTTTGAACTCTTGAAGGAGATTTATCAATTCTTGTTTTATCTGGATTGTCAGAGTAGTGCCAATTTTCACCTCTTTCATTTCTTCATCTGTTCCCAAATTCACAGTCTCAATCTCTTCTTTGTGGGGTAGAATTTGTTTGTCTTCTTTTTCTACCAATCTTAATAGTTCAGTAGGAACATCACATTCCAGTTCATCCTCACACCTATTGATTTCTTCCAGACATATAGGTTGCTCTAAATTAATCTCTTGATTAAATTTAGGAATAAACATGCTATTAACATGGTGACAGCTGCAAATTTAAGTCAGACATATTTCCGAAAGAATATAGTAAATTTATGAAATAAATAAATGTAAAAATGTAAGAAAATGTAAAGAATGATTGCCATCTGAAAATTTTAAAGAAAATTTCTTATATTTAACATAATTTCCTTTACAAGACAAAAAGTTTTCATATTTTTGAGCTAAACATAAAGATTAGTTCTGAATATTACTCTGCGTTAATATTAAAAACTATAGGAAGATCTTCAGTGGTCCAATTGTTAAGTGTTTCTTCAGGAAAACATGGGCGAATCCTATCCAAGTACTTGCCAGTCTTGTTGTCATTCATGATCATGTTGATAAATAATCCATTCATAGCTTCTTCAACTATGTCTTGATCTTTCGTCAACTTTTCTTCTTTAAAGGCTTCAACAAGCTGCTGTTCTACATTAATTGTTCCCCCTGATCTGAATGTGGTCTTCAACTGTGGAAAAAACATGTGTTCCCAAATGATTTCTTTCCCTTTCAACCTTGCCTTTCTGTCTTCATATCTTCTTTTCATCTCTTTGTTCTTTTGTTGAAAATTGGGCTTAAATCCAAGCCCAAAACGATCTTTCTTCATCTTTATACTGACAGGAACTGAAATCCCTTGAAGATTCTTTCCTAACCCTTTCCCAGCTTTAGCTCCGATGCCTAAAGTTTGTTGTACCGTCATCTTTGTGCAATCAGACAATCTGGGATATGAAATTTTGCTTCCTTCCGCAATAAAGGTTGCATTTACAAATTCAAGAGCTCGGAAAGAGCATTCAAGAGCATCATCATTGGTTTCGATATATGGAACATCACTTGTTACATACGCAATGATTTCTTCTTCAGCTCCTACGCATATTAGTTGTCCATCAACAACAAATTTCAATTTCTGATGTAATGAAGAAGGAACGTCTCCTACTGAATGAATCCATGGCCTCCCTAATAAAGAATTATATGTAGGGTGGATGTCCATCACCACAAAGTCAATATTGTACACTACTGGTCCAATTAACAACGGTATTTCCATTTTCCCAAGCACTTCTTTTTGAGTACCATCAAATGCTCGCACTACATTCTGATAACTCTTCATGTGTGATTGATCCACAGGCATTCTTTGAAGTGTGACTAGAGGCATCAAGTTGAGAGCGGATCCATTGTCAATCAATACTCCTGGCAACACATGACTATGACAATGTGTCGTGATGTTCAAAGCTTTTACTGACCCCATTCTGCCTTCTGGTATTTCATCATCCGTGAACGTTATGTAATTGTCAGCGGCTATATGTCCCACAATTCTATCAAGTTTATTGAGGGATATATCTTCAGGGATAAATGTTTGATTGAGAATTTTCATCAAAGCATTTCTATGTGCTTCTGAATTCATCAATAAATCAAGAATAGAAATTCTCGCTTGTTGTTTGTGTAGTTGTTCAACTATACTATACTCACTATGTTTCAAGAATTTCAAAAATTCTTGAGCTTGTTTTTCTATCACAGGCTCATTAAATGCTGGAAGGGATTCATCCTCAAATACCTTCTGAGGTATTACCATGGTTTTTCCTTTTGCTTTCACTTGTTCTGAAGCATTAGATGTTTCGGGAGAGTAACATCTCCCACTTCTAGTAAAAAACCCAACTTCGCTCACTGCTTCAGACTTCGATGTTGTACCCAAACTCTGTTTTTTCTCTTCTGTTTTTTCTAGAGAAACAGATCCTCCTACCATTGAAACATTGGTAGTATAATTCCAAGGTACCCTGCGGGTATCTTTGTATGGAAAAGGTAGAGGAGTGGTGATAACTACTTTCGGCTTTATTGGTGCAGGAATCGCCGTAGATGATTTCACATTAATGATCACAGGATCATTTATTCTTTGATTAGATTTAGAATCCTCTGATGAGCAAACATCATCCTCTTTTTTCCCTGGTTCTTCTTCAAAGAATTCTATTTCTCTGTTGTTCATCAATTTTTGCACCAAATCCCTAAACTCAGGACATAGTTGAATTTTATGCCCTTTCTCCTGATGATATTCACAATAATTCTTGCCTTCATTCTGCTTTGGCCTGAATTGTTGTGGAATTATACCGGCTAAAGAGAGTTGTTGGAATACCCAAACAAAAGGAGATTTTATTTCAGAAATGTCAGTTTTTGCTTTCTTTCTGTTCTCTTCCTGAATTGCATTCACGTTTTTATCTCCATGATTCGACAATGGATGATTTGATGCAGATGGTGTATTGAATTCCAACTTTCCAGTGTTGATCAAATTTTGAACCACTCTTTTGAATGCCAAACAGTTTTCAATAGAATGACCCGTAATTCCTTCATGGTAAACACAGTGTGCCTTTGTATCATACCAAGGAGGGAATGGTGGTTGCATGGGAACCAAAGGATAGGGCCTTATGACATCTGCTTTTAACAGTGAATCATAGATCTCCGCATATGGTACTGGTAAAGGTGTAAAAGACAACCTTTCATTTTCCTTTCGAGATCCTCTGGACTCTGTTCGATTAGTGTTTGTTTCTTCTTTCTTAACCCTTGGCTGGGTTATTGTAACACTTTTCGATGAATCCTTGTTGTAAGAATTTGCATTGTTGACTTCATTCTCTTTTTTCCGGTACATAGGTCTTTTGGAACTAGACCCCTCATTTGATTCAATTTTGCCACTTTTCAAGACATTTTCAATGAGTTCTCCAGAAATGACCAAATCTGTAAAATTTCTGGTTGCATTCCCCATTAGATGATTTAAATAAGGAGCTTTCAATGTATGGACAAATATTACTGTAGCCTCTTTTTCTGACAAAGGTGGTTGAACTTGGGCTGCTGTATCACGCCATCTCTGGGCATACTGTCTGAATGTTTCATTATTCTTTTTCTCCAAGTTTTGGAGAGTCCATCTATCAGGAACCATGTCTGTTACGTGGCGGTACTACTCTAAGAATGCTTTAGCCAGATCTTTTCAAGATCTAATGTTGGCTTTGGTCAATTGAGTATACCATTTTAAAGCCGGTCCTGTCAAACTATCCTGAAAGCAGTGAATTAACAATTTCTCGTCCTTCACATATCCTGCCATTCTGCGACAAAACATAGTAATGTGGGATGAAGGGCATGTAGTACCGTCATATTTATCAAATTCAGGAGCTTTGAACTTGACGGGGAGGATTAAGTCTGGAACCAAACTCAACTCACTAGCGTCAAACCCATAGAATGATTCAGTTATTTCCACTGATTTCATTCGTTCTTCTAAGCTTTTGATCTGTCTGGTCAATTCTTCATTTACTTTTTGTTTATCATTCAGCTCATTCAAATCTGGGATCAAATGATCAGTATTAAGATCCCCTATTTTCACATCTGATATAAGCGGATTTTTACTCGAAGATGCAGGATCCATTTGTTGATTTTCCTGTGGTTTGGCTTCTTGAAATGCTGATGTACGAGCATTGATTTGTATAGGTGTAGTACCAGAGTGATAAATTGGTTCTGGTGGATAACCTAGAGGATACATAGGTTCTTGATCGAAAGATACAGGATTTTCAGGCATTTTTCCAATGATAGCCTGTCTTTTAAACATGTCCTCTATTTTCTGCATCATGCTGTCTTGTGAATTTGCAATATTGGCTTCAATTTTCTCCAGCTTCATTCTCATTTCTGCTTGTTCTTTATTATGCTGTTCCTCAATACGTTGTATTTTATCCTCCATAATTCTCTTAGTAGCTTGTCTAGTACCGTAGTGATGTTGTATTTCTCTTTTGGCCAGAATAACTTCGATTGAAAAATCTTTTAATATTATTTTTTCCAAATTTTAATTAATGAAATTTATATTAATAAATAAAAAAAAACATATTCATAAAGAAATTTATGAAATGAATGATGAATGTATGCAAAATGTATGTATGCAAAAAGGTATTGATCCCAAAAAGTTAACTGTCATAGAACAACTTTCATCGGTATACAAAAGTTTCTTTATAATAATTCATAACTACAGATAAGGCATAGCTTTCCTATTAAGCTCTATAATTTCTTTCATTAACCATGACACCTTCTTTCCGCACTTAGAAACAGGATCAACGTGATGCTCAATTATTTTGGCTTCAACAGCTAGTTCCCCAACATATCTAGCAACTTCGCTCATTTGTACCATGGCCTCGAACACCATATTACTTCTTTCTTCACTTCTTTCAACATAGAAATCAGTTGACTTTTGCCATTGTTCATTCGTTCCTTCAAGAGTTTGCTCTAACTCAGTGATTCTGACTTGACAATTGTGCAGAATTTTTTCAAGATCTCTAATGCGTCTTCGCAGTGAAGCACTTTCCTCATTACTTTCTTTGAGATCATTAGGTCCTAGACGAACCTTTTCTTGAAACAACGATTCTTCAAGTTGTAAAATGTAAGCATTAAACTCTGAGTTTTTATTTCTAGACTGATCCAGATCTTCTTCAAGTTTTGTTCGTGCTTCTTGCGTTCTTTGATTAAGCTTCTGGATTTGAACATCCTTGTTTCTGCATCTTTGCATCCAATTGCTAGCCACTTCCTGCTCTACCTCAAGTCTGGTGTTGAAATTTTTTCTTTCTAACTCCCATTTTTCTTTTTTGATATTGTATTCTTCCATCTTTTGGCCTCTGACTTCAAGTTCAGCAATCAGCTGGTTCATTTCAGATTCAAATCCCTTGAACATGATATTTTTCTCACCTTCAAATTTATCAAAGATGTCATTCTTCATCTCTTCTAAATCTTTGGCTCGATCCCTTTCTTTTTGCATTTCATTCATGATCTCGCGGTGTTCAGCCTTGCTTTTTATAATTCGTTCTCTTCTGTCAACCTCAAAATCTTCCATTTTTTGCTTTCCTTTCTCAAGGCTTTTGAGTAGACGGCTATTCTTTCCTTTCAGATCTTCAACTCGTCTTTTCTCGATGTTCAATTCTCTGGTCATCTGTATTGTTGCCTGGCTTGATCCTGATGCTTTCCAGGATTTATATAACTCCTGGTAATTTTTCTGTAATACTCTGAATTCATCATCAACTTTTTCTTTATCTTTTCTCAACATTGCACATTGTGATGAATGAAAGTCAATGTCAACACCCAACATAGCTTTATCTTGTCTCATTTGCTCTAATTCTTTCGACCAGCCTTCTCTTTCTGCTTTAAACTCATCTCTCAGGATTTCAATCTCTGATGGAACCACCTTAATGCGATCTTCCATAGAGATATCCTCTTTTTGATCTGGTAGAGGAATATTTTCATTTTTCCTGTCAGATCTCCATTCTTCATAATCAGGAGTTAGCATTTCTTTTGCTGCTTTAGCTCGGATACAAAAAGTTGTTTTCCAAGCTGTAACGGCTTCCATGATATTTCTTTTATAATTTTTGCTATGGAATGCGAACTCAGATGACTGTAATCCAGCAGTGACAGGTACAAATTGACGACCCTCATACTGTCTTATGACCAGAAGTGGTGCATATCCAATTCCTCCCCATAATCCAAGCAGCATTATCCAATTGTAATCTCCACATTTGTAAAAGAATTCCCTTTTGATTTGCCACGGGGCTCGCCAAACAATGTCATTGCTTTGCAGATTTCGAAAGGCATTAATCCACATATCTTTCTTAATTTCTTTCGGCCATTCCTGCTCCAGAAATTCTTTTAATGGTGAATAATCCGTATTAAAGCGTCGGTATGAAACCTTTTCTGTCCTCCAGAAATGGCTACGGATCCAAACATATAACAACTGGGTACACCCTGAGAATCGTCCACCTCCTAGCCTTCTACAAGCATTTAACGATCTGAAGGTCTCTGCTAGGATTGCAGAAACAGGATTAATCTTTTTCGGTAGCTGTTCAAACAAATCTACCACTGCAGCTTCAACATATCCCAATACTTTTGGGAAGATGACCATACCATACATACCCAGAGCAAATAAATTGAATCGTACTTTAATATCTGGATGACTCTGAATAAGTTCTTTAATGTTGGTCCAAGCAATGCCTTCGTTTTCGCCTTTTTGTTTTGTACGGGATGCCACCCATTCTTCTCGTACACCGGCAATCTTTGCTAATTTAACTCGAAAGGGTTGAGTTTTAATTGACTTTGAATAGATTCGATTTTCCAAAGCCCCTTCGATATGTAACAAAGTTGTATACTCTTCAATAGTAGGGACCAAGTCTTCCTTATTGAGAGTGAAGCAATTGTACCCTGGATTCCAAAATTGAATTAGGGCTCTGAGTAATTCATCATCAACTTCAACATAGAGCAAATATGGGATGTCTCCGTAAGTCTGATAAAACTGCAATTTTTTGTTTGAATCCCAACTTTCCCAAATACTTCGCAAATCTTGCATATCATTTCTTTTTAGCGAAACTGGAGTATAACTGGCTAAGTCAGATACATAATCATCCTGCAGACTATCTCATTCTTGTCTTTGTAAATCCTCAGCCCACTGTCTTACTTCTGAATTTAAAATTACTTGATTTGAACACTTTTTATCCATGGATGAAGGCTTTCCAATGAGACAATTAACACAAGGATCAATGCCTTTTATCCTGTATGATGTTATGCAAACAGAAAAATAAAGAGCACACAAAAAGAAAATAAATTAGTTTACATAATAAAGAAATTTAATAATAACATTTACATAAATATTTTTATTTAAACATGCTTTTTCTAAATAATTTAAATAATTTAAATATACATGTAATTTAATCAGTAAAGAAAATAAATAAATTAACAAGAAAGTCAGAATTCATTTCTCCTGTGTGTACACTATTTTGGACAAAATTTCGGCATGACTTCAGATCGGAAGAGTTTCTAGGGTTTATTATATGCAGGGTTTTAGATCTAAGAATAAAGGTACCCGAATTGTCCTTGTTAGTGCCCCCTTGGGTTGCTAACCCTCAACCCTAGTCCATTACAGACTAAAGTGGATCGAGTTCAATTCGAGGGGATACATTTCTCTATGCCTGACACGGAGAATAAATTCTCACGAAGACATAGAGCATATGAACCCCAAAAGTTACTTGCTAGGTCTGACACGGAGAATAAATTCTCACGAAGACGTCGCTTTCACTCCCACTTAAAAGGGACAAACTCAATTATAGAGCTTTATTGTTATGCAATGCAAGTGTTGTGTGTGAGGAGAAATGTTCAAACCTTTGACAGAAAAATAAATAACGAAATAAAATACTTACAAGTAAAATAGAACATTAATAAAATAATATACATATAAATAATATGAAAATAATAAGTATATATAAAAATTTTGAAAAGAAAGAATTAAAAATTAAATATATAAATTTTAATTTTTAATTAATAGAGACAATTTATAATTGTTTTTAAAGTTTGACCAGGTCCCCAGCGCAGTCGCCAAGCTGTCGTAACCGGTTTTCGTCCGGGCACGAAATATTTATTTGGCGGGAAAATTTATGTGAATAAATGGTTTTGAAAATAATTTGGGAGTCGCCATCGGCCTTTTGGGTCAGGTAGGTCAAATACCTAAAAATTATTTTTTTTAAAAGAGTTTTAAGAAAACACCAATAAAAAATGAACTGATCTGCGTTTGTAACCAAAAATTCGTTCTTTTTGATAATAAAAAGGGATTCGTGGTCGATTACGTTTAGGGAAGGATTAGCACCCCTACAACGCCCAAAATTGGTACTTTTTAATTATAAATTGTCTCTATTATTAAAAATATTAAAAATTCAAAATATATTTAATTTATAATCCTATTATTTCAAAATTATAAAAGAATATTTAAAATATCAAAAAAGGACTTCTAGGTGCCTTAAGACAGCTCTTTTCTTTGATATTGATAAATATTAATTTAAATTAAATAATATTTTAAAAAATTAATTATTAAAATTTAAAATACCAGAATAGGACATCCAGTTGTATTAATACTGTCCTTTTCTTCGATATTGAAAAACAAATATTAAAATAATTTATTAAAAAAATTAATTATTATTTATTATATATATATTTATGAATACATAAAAATATTTAAAAATATAAACAAGTAAAATTAAAACAATAAAAATACAACTAGAACGATATATTTAAAAGTAGTAAAATAAATGAAAACATTTAAAATAAATAAATAAATTATAGTAAAAGTAAAATTAAAAACCTAATTCATAATTAATCAAAATTATAGGGATTAAACATACTATTTCTTTATTTTATTTATTTAGTGACTAAAATAAAATTATCTAAAATTCGGATATTAGAATAAAATAAATTAAAAATAGAAACTAGGGATTAAAATATTATTTATTAAAATTAAGGGATTAAATCTGCTATTTATCCTAAATATATTATTTTAATATAAAGGACTAAAATAAATAAAATTAAAATTAAAGATTTGAATTAAAAGGATTATAAACTTGATTTAGTGACTAAAATGTAAAGTTTACAAATCTTGATGACTGCGGACGGGATTTAACAATTTAAATTTGCGCATATAGTCCTTCCTGAAACGACGTCGTTCAGGAAGGCCTATATAAGGTCCAAAACGGCTGGCCCGAAGGGCCAGCCTTCATTTCATTTTTTTTCTCTCAAGCAGAGAGAGAGAGCCAGAATTCTCTCTGGCCTCTCTCTATATTCCCTCGCCGGAGGGAATCCGGCAACCGTCTGCCGCCACGAATTCTGCCGCCGACCACCGCCTCCGGTGGTCGGAAATTCCCCAAATTCACCTAAAACGTAGATCTAAACACCCTAAGACCGAATCCGGCCTTTGTTTCTTCAAAAAGACTCATAATCGGAGTAAATCTATGAAAATACCTTCGGTATTTTCTGTTTTCCGACGATGTGTAGTGCTTCCGGCGATGGTCAAGGCTTCTTTGGTAAGCTTCTCTCCTCTCCTTTTTTTTTTGTTGTTGCTGTTGTTGACTGGGATCGTTGGTAGTTTTTGTATCTCTCTCTGTTTCTGTTGTTCCCTCGTCTCTGTTTTTTTTTCTGTATTTCTCTCTGTCTTTTTTTTTTCTCACAGATGGGTGATGGCTTTATAGCCATCACCGGTGTGGCCATCGGACCGGTCCGAAGAGTGGGTCTCAGTGAGTCACCGAACTCCCAGTGGTGACTCACCCCATAGCCATATCGTGGACGGCTGCGTTGGAGCTTCTGGAGCCTTCGGTTGGGACGTGGCAGCGGTGGAGACGGCTGAGGCGGCTGGGAATATGGAAACCCTAATCTGTTAGGGTTTGTAATGGGCCATTTGTAATTGGGCCGGTTGATTGGGCTTGTATATTTATTATTATTATTTATATATGTATTTAATAATAATAATAATAATAATGATAATAATAATAATAATAATAATAATAATAATAATAAGAAATCCATATGGGTAAAAAATTAGTATCTTCACGCGCTATACGTTGATTTGGCACCATGTGGAGTATAGCGCGCCCCCTAAACCGCGCTATACGCTGACTGGGTTACACGTGGGGTATAACGCGCCCTGATCCACGCTATACGCCACGTAGGGGTATAGCGCAGATCAGGGGCCGCGGTATACGTCGTACCAAAATTATATTTAACGCGGTCCCTGATCCACACTATATCTTTGCATATAGCGCGGTGCAGGTACCGCGCCTTATATGCTTATAAATACACTCCTCCGGCTCATATCTCCTCGCATCTCTCCTCTCTTATAAATTAATACAACAATTCCGTCAACGAGTAATAATTCTCGCAATCTTCTCAAATTTGATTTAGAAGCTCGTGCGATTTTTAATTATAAGGTAATTTTGTTATAATTTTTTAATTATGCTTATTGTTTATTATCATTATTTGAAAAAATATTGTACTAATTATTTTCAATTAATTTTTATGTTTGTAAAATTGAAAAGCTGGAGCATACGTCGAAATAGTTTTGCGGTGCAGGTAATAATATAAAATTATATTATTTAAATTATTTACGTTGATGTGTAAAAAATTTATTGTGTTATATTTTCGTTCATATATAATTTATTTAATCAGGTTTGTTTAAGTTATTTTTTTTACAGATATAATATTGCCGCACTTTTAAACTCAAAGAATGGCGCGACTTTCAGCTATTGTTTATTATGATGGTGAAATTCGAGAAGATGAAACCGACGTTGTTTTCGTATCAAATGAGCGTGTTAAAATATCATTCAAGAGAAACATACTCTTGAGGAGCTAATAACAAAGGTTTCGAGGAAGATTCATGTTGGAAGTAACAGAAGAATGTCGTCGTTGCAGTACAGATTTCCAACATCATTGTTGCCATTAACTTATACAACGTTCGAACTTTCGAACAATGATGATGTTCAAATGATGGTTGAAGCTCAAAGTAATTATTCAGACACCGCTATTGAGATGTATGCACATTTTGTTCAAGTGCGTGCTGTTCGGGGTCAATCTTTAAGCTCACACTATGGGCTGGCTGAACAAGTTGATCAAGTTGACAGCCCGACTACAATAATGTGTAATGATTTTAATGCCATAATGGGGAGACATTCATCCGCAACTCCTTACGATATATACCGAGGTGGGTCCACGAACAATCCGTATAGCAACACCGCGTCTAGTTTAAGGGGAAGGCATTCATCTGCAAATCCCTTTGACCTTAATATGGAGATGCCATCGACGCAACCATCTGTGCAGTTTCCATTTGACACGATGGCTTCAAGCTCCAGGGGGAGGCATTCGACTGCGAGCTTTTTCGATCTCAATGTCGATATGCCTTCCAGTTCAAGGGGAAGGCGTGCAAGTAGTAGGTTCTTCGACCTAAATGTGGAGAGCATGGAGGAACATTCATCTCCACCAGAAGAACCGCTTTGTTAGCCTGGTGTGGATGGTGCTGAGACTGGACTATTCATTCACCCAGAATCATCGCAATTCAACTCCGATGATGATGAAGTTCCAGGAAATATGGCACAAACTGACCCTCCTGCACACATTTATGAAGCTGATTATGGTGCAATGTAAGGGCCAGAATTTGCGGATATGCCTCATCTCGGTGACTATGGATATTACTCATCAATAAATGATGGTGAGTTATCTTTAGGCATGGTGTTTTCAAGCAAAGAAGAAGCGATGATGGCTATCAAAAATTACAATATCCGTAATTCTGTTCAGTCTAGGTCAACCGATCGGCGACCGAAAAATATGTATGCTACTGTGCCCGACGCGAAAAACGGATGCAATTGGATAGTTCGCGTATCGAAAATGAAGAGGAAAACAACATATGGGAACTAACAGTATACAACGGTCCTCACACATGTTGTACTGGAGGGGTCAACCAAGATCATCCGAACTTGGACTCTGAAGTGATATGCCAAGCCATCATGCCCATGGTAAAAGCAAGCTCTCATATAGCTGTTGCAGTGTTGATTTCAGCTATACAATCGCAGTATGGGTACACCGTCTCCTATAAAAAAGCTTGGTTGGCAAAAAAAATGCCATTGTCAAACTTCATGGCGAATGAGATGCATCTTACAACGAACTTCCAGGTTGGTTTAGGCTGGTGCGGACGTTGAATCCTGGGATAATTGTGGACTTCGAAACCTCATATGCATACCATAATGATCGAGTTCTTCGCGATCGATGCCAATTCTACCGGGTTTTTTGGAGTTACCCACAGTGCGTTAATGTTGCCAAATACTGCAAGCCTGTGGTCCAGATCGACATGACTTTCTTGTATGGAAAATACAAGCAAGTTTTATTATTGGCAGTTGTCCAAGATGGCAATCGCAACATTCTTCCAGTTGCTTTTGCTCTTGTCGAAGGAGAAGATACAGATTCTTGGGCTTTTTTTCTCCGAAATTTACGTGCACATGTTATCACGAGAGAAAAAATTTGTGTCATTTCAGATCGCGGAGCTGGGATCAAAGCAACAATGGAGTCTTTGGGTCCAATGTGGCAACTACCCTTTGTCCAACATAGGTATTGTCTCCGACACATTGCTGCGAACTATCATGGAAGGTACAAGAAGAATGATGAGCGTCAATTAATTGTGTGCATGGGTAAGTGAAAGCAAGTTAGTAAGTTATACATTTTTTGATCATTTTAATTTTGCAAAGAAAGCAAGTTAGTAAGTTATACATTTTTTGATCAGGTTACGAACTACTTTCTCGAACCTTTGAATCAATGCTTTAAGATTTGCGGGCAAAGAACGAGGAAGGTTACGAATACGTCAGCCTAATCGATAAAGAAATATGGACGAACACATATTGAAGATACTAATTTTTTACCCATATATTATTATTATTATTATTATTATTATCATTATTATTATTATTATTATCATTATTATTATTATTATTATTATTATCATTATTATTATTATTATTAAATATATATTAAATACATATATATAAATAAATAATTACAGACCAATTACAACTGGACCGGTCCAGTTACAAACAAACCAGAACCGGTCCAGAACAAACCAGAAACCCTAAACATTTGGGGTTCCAGTTAGGGTTTCCTAACCCTAATCTAACCAGCCGCCTCATCACAGCCGTTGGATCTGAGAGATCCAACGGTCCAGATTGCTCCAGATGGAAACCCTAGGGTCTGATACCCTAGAGCCACGCGGCCGCCGCTGCTATCTCGCTGCCTCCGCCGCTGCCACGTCCCAACCGAAGACTCCAGAAGCTAGAACACCAGCCGTCCACGCCATGGCTACGGGGTGAGTCACCACTGGTAGTCCGGTGACTCACCGAGACCCCCTCGTCGGACCGGTCCGACGGCCACACCGGTGGTGGCTATAAAAGCCACCACCCAACCTGAAAAAAAAAGAAAAAAAAAACACGGAGAGAGACAAAAAAAAGAGAGATACAGAACCGGAAAAAAAAAACACAGAGAAAGAAAAAAAAAACAACTACTAACCAACGATCTCAGTCAAACATCCTACAACCAGAAACAAAAAAGAAGGAAAAAGGAAGAAGGAAAGACTTACCGAGGAAGCCAAACGCCGGATCTCACCAAAACCTTCGAAAAACCGAAGGTATTCTTTTTAGATTTGCTCCGATTGGGAGCCGTTTAACGGAAAAGAGCATCGGAACCGTCATTAGGACGGTCCGATCTATGTTTAGATGTAAAAAAAAATTTTCCGGCCACCGAAGACGGTGGCCGGCGGCGGTGGTTGACGGTGGACGAACGCCGACTAACGGCTGCCGGCCGGCTGGCTTCTCTCTGTTTTAGAGAGAAGCGAGAGAATTCTTTTTCTCTCAGAGAAGAGAGAGAAAGGAAAAGGAAAAATGAGGGCCAGCCGGTTTTGGACCATATATAGGCCTTCCCGAACGACGTCGTTTCGGGAAGGACTATGCGCGTAATTAGATAATAGTTAAACCCCGTCCGCAGTCCTCCAAACTTGTAAACTTTACATTTTAGTCACTAAATCGAATTTATAATACTTTTAATTTGATCTTGAAATTTTAATTTTATTTATTTTAGTCCTTTTTATTAAAATAATATATTTAGGATAAATAACAGATTTAATCCCTCAATTTTAATAAATAATATTTTAATCCTTAGTTTATATTTTTAATTTATTTTATTATAATATCCGAATTTTAGATAATTTTATTTTAGTCACTAAATTATTAAATAAGAAAATAGCATGTTTAATCCCTGTAATTCTGATTAATTATGAATTAGGTTTTTCAATTTTAATTTCACTATATTTTAGTCATTTATTTTAAGTATTTTTTTATTGCTTTTAAATATATAGTTAGAATTGTATTTTTACTTGTTTATATATTTAAATGTTGTTATATAATAAATAAATATTTATTTTAAATAAATTATTTTAATATTTATTTTTAATATCGAAGAAAAGGACAGTCTTAATACAACTGGATGTCCTATTCTGATATTTTAAAATTAAAAATTAAACAATATATTATTTAAATTAATATTTATCAATATCAAAGAAAAGAGCTGTCTTAAGGTACCTAGAAGTTCTTTTCTGATATTTTTAAATAAATAAATATTTTTTATATAATTTTGAAATAATAAGATTATAAATTAAATATATTTTTGAATTTTTAAATTTTAATAATAAGAGACAATTTATAATTAAAAAGTACCAATTTTGGGCGTTGTAGGGGTGCTAATCCTTCCCTAAACGTAATCGACCACGAATCCTTTTTATTTTTAAAAAAGAACGAATTTTTGGTTATAAACGCAGATCAGTTCATTTTTTAATAGATGTTGTCTTAAAACTCTTTTAAAAAATAATTTTTAGGTATTCGACTTACCTGACCCAAAAGGCCGATGGCGACTCCCAAATTATTTTTCAAAACCATTTATTCACATCAATTTTTCCCGCCAAATTTAATATTTCGTGCCCGGACGAAAACCGGTTACGACAGCTTGGCGACTCTGCTGGGGACTGGTCAAACTTTTAAAAAAATCGATTATAAATTGTCTCTATTAATTAAAAATTAAAAAATTCATATATTTAATTTTTAATTCTTTCTTTTCAAATTTTTATTTATTTATTATTTTTATAATAATTATATGTTTTATTTTATTTGCAAGTATTTTATTATTTATTTATTTTTCTGTCTAAGGTTTGAACATTTCTCCTCACACACCACACTTGCATTGCATAAACATAAAGCTCTATAATTGAGTTGTCCCTTTTAAGTGGGAGTGAAAGCGACGTCTTCGTGAGAATTTATTCTCCGTGTCAGACCTAGCAAGTAACTTTCGGGGTTCATATGCTCTATGTCTTCATGAGAATTTATTCTCCGTGTCAGGCATAGATAAATGTATCCCCTCGAATTGAACTCGATCCATTTTAGTCTGTGATGGACTAGGATTGAGGGTTAGCAACCCAAGGGGGCACTAACAATGACAATTCGGGTACCTTTATTCTTAGATCTGAAACCCTGCATATAAAAAACCCTAGAAACTCTTCCGATATGAAGTCATGCCGAAATTTTGTCCAAAATAGGTGTACACACAGGAGAAATGAATTCTGACTTTCTTGTTAATTTATTTATTGTTTAAATTACATGTTTATTTAAATTATTTAAATTCAGAAAAGCATGTTTAAATAAAGAATATTTATGTAAATGTTATTATTGAATTTTTTATTATTTAAACTAATTTATTTTCTTTTTGTGTGTTCTTTATTTTTCTGTTTGCATAGCATCATACAGGATAAAAGGCATTGATCCTTGTGTTAATTGTCTCATTGGAAAGCCTTCATCTATGGATAAAAAGTGTTCAAATCAAGTAATTCTAAACTCAGAAGTACGACAGTGGGCTGAGGACTTACAAAGACAAGAAGGAGATAGTCTGCAGGATGATTATGTATCTGACTTGGCCAGTTATGCTCCAGTTTCACTAAAAAGAAATGATATGCAAGATTTGCAAAGCATTTGGGAAAGTTGGGATTCAAACAAAAAATTGCAGTTTTATCAGACTTACGGAGACATCCCATATTTGCTATATGTTGAAGTTGATGATGAATTACTCAGAGCCCTAATTCAATTCTGGAATCCAGGGTACAATTGTTTCACTCTCAATAAAGAGGACTTGGTCCCTACTATTGAAGAATACACAACATTGCTACATATTGAAGGGGTGTTGGAGAATCGAATCTATTCAAAGTCAATTAAAACTCAACCTTTTCGAGTTAAATTAGCAAAGATTACCGGGGTACGAGAAGAATGGGTAGCAGCCCGTACAAAACAAAAAGGCGAAAGCGAAGGCATTGCTTGGACCAACATTAAAGAACTTATTCAGAGCCATCCAGACTCTAAAGTACGATTTGATTTATTTGCTCTGGGTATATATGGTATGGTCATCTTCCCAAAAGTATTGGGATATGTTGAAGCTGCAGTGGTAGATTTGTTTGAACAGCTACCGAAAAAGATTAATCCTGTTTCTGCAAACCTAGCAGAGACCTTCAGATCGTTAAATACTTGTAGAAGGCTAGGAGGTGGACGATTCTCAGGGTGTACCCAGTTGTTATATGTTTGGATCCGTAGTCATTTCTGGAGGACAGAAAAGGTTTCATACCGACGCTTTAATACGGATTATTCACCATTAAAAGAATTTCTGGAACAGGAATGGCCTAAAGAAATTAAGAAAGATATGTGGATTAATGCCTTTCGAAATCTGCAAAGCAATGACGTTGTTTGGCGAGCCCCGTGGCAAATACAAAGGGAATTCTTTTACAGGTGTGGTGATTACAACTGGATAATGCTGCTCAGATTATGGGGAGGAATTGGATATGCACCACTTCTGGTTATAAGACAGTATGAAGGTCGTCAATTTGTACCTGTCACTGCTGGATTACAGTCATCTGAATTCGCATTCCACAGAAAAAATTATAAAAGAAATATCATGGAAGCCGTTACAGCTTGGAAAACAACTTTTTGTATCCAAGCTAAAGCAGCAAAAGAAATGCTAACTCCTGATTATGAAGATTGGAGATCTGTCAGAAAAAACGAAAATATTCCTCTACCAGATCAAAATGAGGATATTTCTATGGAAGATCGCATTAAGGTGGTTCCATCAGAGATTGAAATCTTGAGAGCTGAGTTTGAAACAGAAAGAGAAGGCTGGTCGAAAGAGTTAGAGCAAATGAGACAAGATAAAGCTATGTTGGGGGTTGACATTGACTTTCATTCATCACAATGTGCAATGTTGAGAAAAGATAAAGAAAAAGGTGAGGATGAGTACAGAGCCTTACAGAAAAATTACCAGGAGTTATATAAATCCCGAAAAGCATCAGGACCCAGCCAATCGACGGTACAGATGACCAGAGAATTGAACATCGAGAAAAGACGAGTTGAAGATCTGAAAGGAAAGAATAGCCGTCTACTCAAAAGCCTTGAGAAAGGAAAGCAAAAAATGGAAGATTTTGAGGTCGACAGAAGAGAGCGAATTATAAAACACAAGGCTGAACACCGCGAGATCATGAATGAAATGCAAAGAGAAAGGGATCGAGCCAAAGATTTAGAAGAGATGAAGAATGACATCTTTAATAAATTTGAAGGTGAGAAAAATATCATGTTCAAGGGATTCGAATCTGAAATGAACCAGTTGATTACTGAACTTGAAGTCAGAGGCCAAAAGATGGAAGAATCCAATATTGAAAAAGAAAAATGGGAGCTGGAAAGAAAAAATTTCAACACCAGACTTGAAGTAGAGCAGGAAGTGGCTAGCAATTGGATGCAAAGATGCAGAAACAAGGATGTTCAAATCCAGAAGCTTAATCAGAAAACGCAAGAAGCACGAACAAAACTTGAAGAAGATCTGGATCAGTCTAGAAACAAAAATTCAGAGTTTAATGCTTACATTTTGCAACTTGAAGAATCATTGTTTCAAGAAAAGGTTCGTCTAGGACCTAATGATCTCAAAGAAAGTAATGAGGAAGATGCTTCACTGCGAAGACGCATTAGAGATCTTGAAAAAATTATGCACAATTGTCAAGTCAGAATCACTGAATTAGAGCAGACTCTTGAAGAAATGAATGAACAGTGGCAAAAGTCAACTGAGTTCTATGTTGAAAGAAGTGAAGAAAGAAGTAATATGGTATTTGAGGCCATGGTTCAAATGAGCGAAGTTGCCAGATATGTTGGGGAACTAGCTGTTGAAGCCAAAATAATTGAGCATCAAGTTGATCCAGTTTCTAAGTGTGGAAAGAAGGTTTCATGGTTAATGAAAGAAATTATAGAGCTTAATAGGAAAGCTATGCCTTATCTGTAGTTATGAACTATTATAAAGAAACTTTTGTATGCCTATGAAAGTTGTTCTATGACAGTTAACTTTTTGGGATCAATGTTTTTACATACATGCATTTTGCATACATTCATCATTCATTTCATAATTTTCGCTATGAATTATTTTATTTATTAAGTTAAAATTCATTAATTAAAATTTGAAAAAATAATATTAAAAGATTTTTCAATCGCAGTTACTCTGGCCAAAAGAGAAATACTACATCATTACGGTACTAGACAAGCTACTAAGAGAATTATGGAGGATAAAATACAGCGTATTGAGGAACAACATCATAAAGAACAAGAAGAAATGAGAATGAAGTTGGAAAAAATTGAAGCCAGTATTGCAAATTCACAAGACAGTATGATGAAGAAAATAGAGGATATGTTTAAAAGGCAGGCTATTATTGGAAAAATGCCTGAAAATCCTGTATCTTTTGATCAAGAATCTATGTATCCTCTAGGTTTTCCACCAGAACCAATTTATCATTCTGGTACTACACCTATACAAATCAATGCTCGTACATCTGCATTACAAGAAGTCAAACCACATGAAGATCAACAAGTGGATCCTGCATCTTCAAGCAAAAATCCGCTTATATCAGATGAGAAAATAGGGGATCTTAATACTGATCATTTGATCCCGGATTTGAATGAGCTGAATGAGAAACAAAAAGTAAATGAAGAACTGACCAGACAGATCAAGAACTTAGAAGAACGAATGAAATCCGTGGAAATAACTGAATCATTCTATGGGTTTGATGCTAGTGAGTTGAGTTTGGTTCCAGACCTAATCCTCCCCATCAAGTTCAAAGCTCCCGAATTTGATAAATATGACGGTATACATGCCCTTCATCCCACATTACTATGTTTTGTCAAGAATGGCAGGATATGTGAAGGATGAGAAATTGTTAATTCACTGCTTCCAGGATAGTTTGACAGGACCGGCTTTAAAATGGTATACTCAATTGACCAAAGCCAACATTAGATCCTGGAAAGATTTGGCTAAAGCATTTTTAGAGCAGTATCGCCATGTAACAGACATGGTCCCTGATAGATGGACTCTCCAAAATTTGGAGAAAAAGAATAATGAAACATTCAGACAGTATGCCCAGAGATGGCGTGACACTGCGGCCCAAGTTCAACCACCTTTGTCAGAAAAAGAGGCCACATTAATATTTGTTCATACCCTGAAGGCTCCTTATTTAAATCATCTAATGGGAAATGCAACCAGAAAGTTTGCAGATTTGGTCATTTCTGGAGAACTAATTGAAAATGTCTTGAAAAGCGGCAAGATTGAATCAAATGATGGGTCTAGTTCCAAAAGACCTACGTACCGGAAAAAGGAGAATGAAGTCAACAATGCAAATTCTTACAGCAAGGATTCATCGAAAAGTGTTACAATAAACCACCAAGGGTTAAGAAAGAGGAAACAAACACTAATCGAGCAGAGTCCAGAGGATCTCGAAAGGAAAATGAAAGGTTGTCTTTTACACCTTTACCAGTACCATATGCAGAGATCTATGATTCGCTGTTAAAAGCAGATGTTATACGGCCCTATCCTTTGGTTCCCATGCAACCACCATTCCCTCCTTGGTATGATACAAAGGCACACTGTGTTTATCATGAAGGAATTACGGGTCATTCTATTGAAAACTGTTTAGCATTCAAAAGAATGGTTCAAAATTTGATCAACACTGGGAAGTTGGAATTCAATACACCATCTGCATCAAATCATCCATTGCCAAATCATGGAGATAAAAACGTGAATGTAATTCAGGAAGAGAACAGAAAGAAAGCAAAAACTGACATTTCTGAAATTAAATCTCCGTTTGTTTGGGTATTCCAACAACTCTCTTTAGCCGGTATAATTCCACAACAATTCAGGCCAAAGCAGAATGAAGGCAAGAATTATTGTGAATATCATCAGGAGAAAGGGCATAAAATTCAACTATGTCCTGAGTTTAGGGATTTGGTGCAAAAATTGATGAACAACAGAGAAATAGAATTCTTTGAAGAAGAACCAGAAAAAAAAGAAGATGATGTTTGCTCATCAGAGGATTCTAAACCAAGTCAAAGAATAAATGATCCTGTGATCATTAATGTGAAATCATCTACGGTGATTCCTGCACCAATAAAGCCGAAAGTAGTTATCACCACTCCTCTACCATTTCCATATAAAGATACCCGCAGGGTACCTTGGAATTATACTACCAATGTTTCAATGGTAGGAGGATCTGTTTCTCTAGAAAAAACAGAAGAGAAAATACAAAGTCTGAGTACCACATCGACGTCTGAAGCAGTGAGCGAGGTCGGTTTCTTTACAAGAAGTGGGAGATGGGTACTCTCCCGAAACATCCAATGCTTTAGAACAAGTGAAAGCCAAAGGAAAAGCCATGGCAATACCTCAGAAGGTATTTGAGGATGAATCCCTTCCAGCATTTAATGAGCCTGTGACAGAAAAACAAGCTCAAGAATTTTTGAAATTCCTGAAACATAGTGAGTATAGTGTGGTTGAACAACTACACAAACAACAAGCGAGAATTTCTATTCTTGATCTATTGATGAATTCAGAAGCGCATAGAAATGCTTTGATGAAAATTCTCAATCAAACATTTATCCCCGAAGATATATCCCTCAATAAACTTGACAGAATTGTGGGACATATAGCCGCTGACAATTACATAACGTTCACAGATGATGAAATACCGGAAGGCGGAATGGGGTCAGTAAAAGCTTTGAACATCATAACACATTGTCATGGTCATGTGTTGCCAGGAGTATTGATTGACAATAGAGATCCGCTCTCAACTTGATGCCTCTAGTCACACTTCAAAGAATGCCTGTGGATCAATCACACATGAAGAGTTATCAGAATGTAGTGCGAGCATTTGATGGAACTCAAAAAGAAGTGCTTGGGAAAATGGAAATACCTTTGTTAATTGGCCCAGTCGTGTACAATATTGACTTTGTGGTGATGGACATCCACCCCACATATAATTGTCTATTAGGGAGGCCATGGATTCATTCAGCAGGAGCCGTTCCTTCTTCATTACATCAAAAATTGAAATTTGTTGTTGATGGACAACTAATATGCGTCAGTGCTGAAGAAGAAATCATTGCGTCTGTAACAAGCGATGTTCCATATATCGACACCAATGATGATGCTCTTGAATGCTCTTTTCGAGCTCTTGAATTTGTAAATGCAACCTTTATTGCAGAAGGAAGCAAAATTCCATATCCCAGATTGTCTGATTGCACCAAGATGACGGTACAACAAACTTTAGGCATCGGAGCTAAAGCTGGAAAAGGGTTAGGAAAGAATCTTCAAGGGATTTCAGTTCCTGTCAGTATAAAGATGAAGAAAGACCGTTTTGGGCTAGGGTTTAAGCCCAATCTTCAGCAAAAGAACAAAGAGATGAAAAGAAGATGTGAAGACAGAAAGGCAAAATTGAAAGGAGGAGAAATCCTTTGGAAACACATGTCTTTCCCACAGTTGAAGACAACATTCAGATCAGGGTGAACTATTAATGTAGAACAACAGCTTGTTGAAGCCTTTAAAGAAGAAAAGTTGACGAAAGATCAAGACATAGTTGAAGAAGCTATGAATGGATTATTTATCAACATGATCATGAATGACAATAAAACTGGCAAATACTTGGATAGGATTCGACCATGTCTTCCTGGAGAAACACTCACCAATTGGACCACTGAAGATCTTCCTATAGTTTTTAATATTAACGCAGAGTAATATTCGGAACTAATCTTTATGTTTAGCTCAAAAATATGAAAACTTTTTGTTATCTTGTAAAGGAAATTATGTTAAATATAAGGAATTTTCTTTAAAATTTTCATATGGCAATCATTCTTTACATTTTCTTACATTTTATTACATTCTTACATTTCATAAATTTACTATATTCTTTCGGAAATATGTCCGATTTAAATTTGCAGGTGTCACCATGTTAATAGCATGTGCATTCCTAAATTTAATCCAGTGATAAATTTAGAGCAGCCTATATGTCTGGAAGAAATCAATGGGTGTGAGGATGAACTGGAATGTGATGTTCCTACTGAACTATTAAGATTGGTAGAAAAAGAAGACAAACAAATTCTACCCCACAAAGAAGAGGTTGAGACTGTGAATTTGGGAACATATGAAGAAATAAAAGAGGTGAAAATTGGTACTACTCTGACAATCCAGATAAAACAAGAATTGATAAATCTCCTTCAAGAGTTCAAAGATATCTTTGCCTGGTCTTATCAAGATATGCCCGGTTTAAGCACAGATATAGTGATACACAAGCTTCCAATCAATCCAGAATATAAACCGGTTCAACAAAAGCTCAGAAGAATGAGGCCAGAAATGTTGTTGCAAATCAAAGAAGAAGTGATGAAACAAATCAATGCAGGTTTCCTACAGGCATCTAAGTACCCAGAATGGGTAGCCAACATTGTTCCCGTACCAAAGAAAAATGGAAAAGTTCGAATGTGTGTGGATTACAGAGATCTCAACAAAGCTAGTCCGAAAGATAGCTTTCCATTACCCCACATAGACACATTGGTGGACAATACTGCAGGGCACGCATGGTTTTCATTTATGGATGGCTTTTTAGGATATAATCAGATAAAAATGAATCCTGAAGACATGGAAAAAACAACATTTGTAACCATGTGGGGCACATTTTGTTATAAAGTAATGCCATTTGGATTGAAAAATGCAGGGGCAACATATCAAAGAGCCATGGTAACTTTGTTTCATGACATGATGCACAAAGAGATTGAAGTATATGTAGATGACATGATTGCCAAATCCCGAACTGAAGAAGAACATATTCAAAATTTGAGGAAACTTTTCCAGAGATTGAGGAAGTATCAATTAAAGCTCAACCCCGCTAAATGCACTTTTGGGGTAACTTCCGGGAAACTTTTGGGATTTGTAGTCAGCGAAAAAGGAATCGAGATTGATCCAGATAAAGTCAAAGCAATTCAAGATCTTCCACCACCCAATACAAAAAAAGAAGTTCGAGGATTTTTGGGAAGATTAAATTATATATCTCGGTTCATTTCTCAATTAACTGACAAATGTGATCCAGTGTTCAAATTACTTCGAAAGAACAATCCTGAAGTCTGGAATGAAGAATGTCAAGAAACTTTGGATATTATTAAGAAATATTTATCCAATGCCCCCATTTTAGTATCACCAATGCCTGATAGACCATTAATTCTCTACTTGACGGTCTTCGAAAATTCGATGGGATGTGTACTAGGACAGCATGATGAATCAGGAAGGAAAGAAAAAGCTATTTATTATCTGAGCAAGAAATTTACTGATTGTGAAGTTCGATATCCACCAATACAAAAATTATGTTGTGCTTTGGTATGGACTACTCGAAGACTCAGACAATATATGTTATACCATACTACTTGGTTGATATCAAAACTTGATCCTTTGAAGTTCTTAATGGAATCACCAGCTTTGACAGGCAGAATGGCTAGATGGCAGATGTTATTATCTGAGTTTGATATTGTATATGTCAACCAAAAAGCAATAAAAGGAAGTGTCATAGCTGATTTTTTGGCCAGTCGTGTATCAAATGATTATCAGCCTTTGAACTTCAATTTTCTCGATGAAGATTTGTTATGCATATCCATGAATGAAGAAGTCAGAACAAATGATGAATTTTCAACTTGGAAGCTTTATTTTGACGGAGCATCTAATGCTTTGGGACGAGGAATTGGGGCAGTGTTAATTTCTCCAGAAAATGTTTATTATCCCTTTACGAGTAGACTGGAGTTCTTTTGCACCAATAATATGGCAGAATATGAAGCTTGTGTCATGGGATTGAAAGCAGCTATAGAAAGAAAAATTAAATTTCTCAAGATATATGGAGATTCATCGTTGGTGGTGTATCAATTGCGAGGAGAATGGGAAACAAAAGATCCCAAATTGTTGGAATACCGAAATTTTACCCTCGAATTAGTGAAAGAATTTGAGAGAGTTACCTTCAATTATCTCCCTCGAGAAGAAAATCAAATGGCAGATGCTTTGGCTACATTAGCTGCTATGTTTCAGGCAACTAAGAAAGTTGATATGATGCCAATCAAATGCAAGTATATGAAATTCCTGCACATTGTTATAGTGTGGAAGAAGATGTAGATGGTAAACCATGGTATCATGATATTCTGCAATATATCAAAAATCAAAGTTATCCACCAAATGCATCGGAAATTGATAAAAGAACTTTGAGAAGAATGGCTGCTGGATATTTTCTTGATGGAGAGATTATGTATAGAAGAAGCAATGATCAAATGCTATTGAGATGTTTAAATACCAGCGAAGCTCGAAATGTCATTGAAGAAGTACACAGTGGAATATGTGGAACACATGCAAATGGTCTTTCCATGGCCAGAAAGATAATGAGATATGGATACTATTGGGCTACTATGTACACAGATTGCATTGATTATGCAAGGAAATGTCATAAATGCCAGATATATGCAGACAAGATTCATGTACCCCCATCTCCTTTACATGTAATGACAGCACCCTGGCCATTTTCTATGTGGGGAATAGATGTCATTGGGGCAATCACACCAAAAGCATCGAATGGACATTGTTTCATTCTTGTGGCAATTGATTATTTTACCAAATGGGTTGAAGCTGCTTCATATACCAACATTAAGAGATCAATAGTCTGCAAATTCATAAAGAAAGAGATAGTTTGCCGGTATGGCCTACCAGAAAGGATCATTACAGATAATGCTCTGAACCTGAATAACAAAATGATGACCGAACTTTGTGCACAGTTTAAGATCAAACATGCAAATTCAGTGGCATATCGTCCAAAGATGAATGGGGCAGTTGAAGCAGCAAATAAGAACATCAAGAGAATCATTACAAAGACTACTGAAACTTACAAAGATTGGCACGAGAAGTTACCTTTTGCTCTATATGTATACCAAAACTACTGTTCGAACATCTACTGGGGCAACGCCTTTTTCTTTAGTCTATGGGATGGAAGCAGTCTTACCAATTGAAGTTGAGATTCCATCGCTTCGAATATTGAGAGAAACAAAATTGGATGAATCTGAATGGATCCAAGCTAGAGTTGATCAATTGAACCTTATTGAGGAGAAAAGATTGAAAGCTATTTGCCATGGACAAATGTATCAGAAACGGATGATGAAGTCTCATGACAAAAAAGTACATCCAAGAGAATTCCAAGAGGGTGATCTAGTACTAAAAAAGATCTTACCTATACATAAAGATTTTCGTGGGAAATGGATGCCTAATTGGGAAGGGCCATACGTTGTAAAAAAGGCCTTTTCCGGAGGAGCATTGATCTTAGCAGAAATGGATGGAAAAATTCTGAGAAATCCAATAAACTCGGATTCTGTCAAGAAATATTATGCTTGAAGAAAAAAAAAAGAAAAAAAAAGAAGAGAAAAAAGAGGGGTCAAGGTGAAAACTCGCAAAGAGCATCTTGTAACCAAAAGAAGGATTTGAGTTGAAAACCTGAAAAGGCGGCTCAAATGCAGGTTGATATTAGGCATCTGGCAATTGAACTCTCTTGAGATTTTGACAGTTTGGGAGAAACTTCACATCTACAAGCATTTTGACAACGTTTGAGATCTTCCAGACAAAAGCTTACATCATTACTCTAAATTGTGTCAACTTGATTAATTTAGAAATACTTATGCTTATAATTTGTTGAGACATTTGAATTTTTATCATTCTTATGCTTGCCATAACTTTGAATACAATTCTATCTATTTCAAGTTCAATTTATTGGAGATTCAATTTATTTTTGGAAATTCAATTTATTCTTTTCTATTGAATTAACATAATTTTGAAATAATTTAAAGATTTCTGAATATCACTTTATGTTAATACTTTTAAATACATGGAATACAAAGTAGGCAAATCATCACTAGCTTAAAGCCATGAACATCAAGATTGTTACAAGTGGTGCTACCGACAACAAGGTCGAATCCGCTAAATCTACTCATCAATTGCTCCAATCGATCACCATTCAGTTCTTGCACATCTGTTTTCAAAGATATACTAAGACAATAGAAGGCAACCTTTGTAGCATTGATTCCAGAGAAAAGTGACAGGACATTGATACCACCATGGAATATGTCTCTATACAGATCCTTGTGTATGGTTTTTAGGGAAACCTAGAAGCATTTCCACCTCATCAGATTCAAGTGGAACAATTTTATTCTTTTCAACCCATACCAGATTCCATTTTCAGCACTCATCAAGAACATACTTCTGAACACTTGAAGGTGGCTCATTGTCATAAGCTTCAAGAGCCTTACAGATCCTTTCTGTCAATTTGGCACTTCTGTACATGTTTATAAACAGTTCAACTTTGTTCTTGGATCCCATGAAAGCCACCATTTCTTTGTTAATGGAAAAGCATCAGCACATGGAAGAAGCAGAATAAGAGAAAATCTGTTCTTAATTGGCAGAATTATTAATATAGCCATTTTCAGTGTAGTAGCATGGAAATGCTTCGAATCTACAAATTCTGGCTCTACATCGAATAAGTACTGTGATATTCTAGTCCAAACATTAACTGGAACAAATGTAATGTGCTCCATAGCATCTTCTGGAAGTGTTCTTTGAGTTATCTGATCTGGTAGGACAGAACCAATCATTAAATTTAGAAGATGAATTTGCCAATAGCATCTTCTGGAAGTGTTCTTTGAGTTATCTGATCTGGTAGGACAGAACCAATCATTGAATTTAGAAGATGAATTTGCCAATAGCATCTTCTGGAAGTGTTCTTTGAGTTATATGATCTGGTAGGACAGAACCAATCATTGAATTTAGAAGATGAATTTGCCAATAGCATCTTCTGGAAATGTTCTTTGAGTTATCTGATCTGGTTTGGCAGAACCAATCATTGAATTTGGAAGATGAATTTGTTCATAGTAGAAATAAGGAGACTCAATAGCATCTTCTGGAGTGTTCTTTGAGTTATCTGATCTGGTTTGGTAGGAAATACAGAACCAATCATTGGAATTAAAAGATGAACTGCATGATCGTCTTCATTAAAAGTTTCTTTTCAAGCTTCTTTTGCTTCTTCCTTTCCCAAAAAAATCATAGCACAAGTTTCGCCTTTGCTTGTAATTGGGATCATCACATAATGGCTTCCCATCTTGTACCGGAAGAAATGTGTCAGTATCTTTAGTCATTTGAGCAGCACATATAAAATTTATCAGTTCTGCAATTGATGAATCTGGACCACGTCTCTACATGGCTATTGAAGTCTCAGCCTATGAGAATCCCATTTTTGTCAAGTATAACAGTTTATTCTCCTCATCAGAATCAGAATTCAAGATTTCTCGGTATTAGAAGAACTATCGATATCTGTGAAATCATCTTGAAAGGTCATTTCATAATCAAATGAGTTGTTATCAGAATCAACATGTTGCCTGAATACAGGCTTTTCAAGAGCCTATACTATTGAGTGTTATTCTCAAAAGGTTTTGTGACATTATATCTACATTTGTCAAAGATGATAGATTCTCTGATTTGAAGAAGAAAGATCTATTGTGTTTCTACAACTGAAGAAATACTCAGTTCACCAATCTGAAATCAAATAAATTAACATTCATGCATCATATTTTAGGTGTTTACAAAAATAGGTGCATTTTCATTCATTTTCATCTATGTTGAATTTTTAACAGGAATTTCAAAGACTTTAGCAAAGATTCAAATCTATCATTTGATGGATTATCTTTTCCAGAGAAGGTTCATAATGAGAAGAACTCGTCATCTGAAGAAGGAAGAAGAAGTTCATAATGAGAAGAATTTGTTCAACCTTTTATTTGAATTCATCAAATTGATGGATTATCTTTTCCAGAGAAGGTTCATAATGAGAAGAACTCGTCATCTGAAGAAGGAAGAAGAAGTTCATAATGAGAAGAATTTGTTCAACCTTTTATTTGAATTCATCAAATTGATGGATTAGCTTTTCCAGAGAAGGTTCATAATGAGAAGAACTCATCATCTGAAGGAGGAAGAAGAAGTTCATAATGAGAAGAATTTGTTCAACCTTTTATCTGAATTCATCACTTGATGGATTATTTTTGCCAGAGAAGTTCATAAATGAGAAGAACTCATCTGAAGAAGGAAGAAGAAGTTCATAATGAGAAGAACTTGTTCAACTTTTTGTTTGAATTCATCATTTGATGGATCAACATTGCCAGGTAGAGTTCATAATGAGAAAACTCGTCATCTGAAGAAGGAAGAAGAAGTTCATAATGAGAAGAACTTGTTCAATCTTTTGCTTGAATTCATCATTTGATGGATCAACATTGCCAATTAGAGTTCATAATGAGAAGAACTCGTCATCTGAAGAAGAAAGAAGAAGTTCATAATAAGAAGAACTTGTTCAATAATTCTATCACAGAAGGAGATAGATTAGCATCAGCCTTTCTAGAAAAAATTCATAATGAGAAGAACTCATCAAGAACTTATTCAACCTTTTGAATGACTCTATCACAGAAAGGAGGTCATCATCATCCCCAGCAGAAAGTTCATAATAAGAAGAACTCATCTGGAGAGAGAGAAGAATTTATTCAATATCTCCATTATGATCAAGTGAAGCCAAATGGATAAAAAATTTTATTATCTTTTCATCTTTGCCCTATTCTTGTTAACACAAGAATGAGCAAAGAGGGGCAGCTGAAGATACTAATTTTTTTACCCATATCATTATTATTATTATTATTATTATTATCATTATTATTATTATTATTATTATTATTATCATTATTATTATTATTATTATTATTATTATCATTATTATTATTATTAAATATATATTAAATACATATATATAAATAAATAATTACAGACCAATTACAACTGGACCGGTCCAGTTACAAACAAACCAGAAACCCTAAACATTTGGGGTTCCGGTTAGGGTTTCCTAACCCTAATCTAACCAGCCGCCTCATCACAGCCGTTGGATCTGAGAGATCCAACGGTCCAGATTGCTCCAGATGGAAACCCTAGGGTCTGATACCCTAGAGCCACGCGGCCGCCGCTGCTATCTCGCCGCCTCCGCCGCTGCCACGTCCCAACCGAAGACTCCAGAAGCTAGAACACCAGCCGTCCACGCCATGGCTACGGGGTGAGTCACCACTGGTAGTCCGGTGAGTCACCGAGACCTCCTCGTCGGACCGGTCCGACGGCCACACCGGTGGTGGCTATAAAAGCCACCACCCCAACCTGAAAAAAAAGAAAAAAAAACACGGAGAGAGACAAAAAAAGAGAGATACAGAACCGGAAAAAAAAACACAGAGAAAGAAAAAAAAACAACTACTAACCAACGATCTCAGTCAAACATCCTACAACCAGAAACAAAAAAGAAGGAAAAAGGAAGAAGGAAAGACTTACCGAGGAAGCCAAACGCCGGATCTCACCAAAACCTTCGAAAAACCGAAGGTATTCTTTTTAGATTTGCTCCGATTGGGAGCCGTTTAACGGAAAAGAGCATCGGAACCGTCATTAGGACGGTCCGATCTATGTTTAGATGTAAAAAAAAAAATTTCCGGCCACCGAAGACGGTGGCCGGCGGCGGTGGTTGACGGCGGACGAACGCCGACTAACGGCTGCCGGCCGACTGGCTTCTCTCTGTTTTAGAGAGAAGAAAACCGAGAGAAGCGAGAGAATTCTTTTTCTCTCACAGAAGAGAGAGAAAGGAAAAGGAAAAATGAAGGCTGGCCCTTCGGGCCAGCCGGTTTTGGACCATATATAGGCCTTCCCGAACGACGTCGTTTCGGGAAGGACTATGCGTGTAATTAGATAATAGTTAAACCCGTCCGTCCTCCAAACTTGTAAACTTTACATTTTAGTCACTAAATCGAATTTATAATACTTTTAATTTGATCTTGAAATTTTAATTTTATTTATTTTAGTCCTTTTTATTAAAATAATATATTTAGGATAAATAACAGATTTAATCCCTCAATTTTAATAAATAATATTTTAATCCTTAGTTTATATTTTTAATTTATTTTATTATAATATCCGAATTTTAGATAATTTTATTTTAGTCACTAAATTATTAAATAAGAAAATAACATGTTTAATCCCTGTAATTCTGATTAATTATGATTAGGTTTTTCAATTTTAATTTCACTATATTTTAGTCATTTATTTTAAGTATTTTTTTATTGCTTTTAAATATATAGTTAGAATTGTATTTTTACTTGTTTATATATTTAAATGTTGTTATATAATAAATAAATATTTATTTTAAATAAATTATTTTAATATTTATTTTTAATATCGAAGAAAATGACAGTCTTAATACAACTGGATGTCCTATTCTGATATTTTAAAATTAAAAATTAAACAATATTATTTAAATTAATATTTATCAATATCAAAGAAAAGAGCTGTCTTAAGGTACCTAGAAGTTCTTTTCTGATATTTTTAAATAAATAAATATTTTTTATATAATTTTGAAATAATAAGATTATAAATTAAATATATTTTTGAATTTTTAAATTTTAATAATAAGAGACAATTTATAATTAAAAAGTACCAATTTTGGCGTTGTAGGGGTACTAATCCTTCCCTAAACGTAATCGACCGCGAATCCTTTTTATTTTTAAAAAAGAACGAATTTTTGGTTATAAACGCAGATCAGTTCATTTTTTAATTGATGTTGTCTTAAAACTCTTTTAAAAAATAATTTTTAGGTATTCGACTTACCTGACCCAAAAGGCCGATGGCGACTCCCAAATTATTTTTCAAAACCATTTATTCACATCAATTTTTCCCGCCAAATTTAATATTTCGTGCCCGGACGAAAACCGGTTACGACACATATAATGGTGGATATCGATATGGACACATGACGACCAACTTGGCTGAGGCAATCAATTCAACCTTAAAGGGTGCACGTCACTTACATGTAGCAGCTTTGGTAAAAACTACATATTTTCGTTTGGGGGCGCTTTTTACGAAGCTCGGGGGACAAGCTCAAACCTAGATGCAAGGCGATCATGTCTATCACCCTAGATTAGTTGCAGATCTACAAAAAAAAATTGCTGCATCAAATGGAATGTCTGTAACAAGCTTCTCTAGAAGGCATGAAATGTTTCGTGTCACAGAGTTGCCCCAACCTCTTCAAGGGATTGAAGTTGTGTCGTTAAGAGTAAATCTAAGGGACAAAGCGTGCGACTGCGGGTTTTTTCAAGCTCTGAAGTATCCATGCTCTCATGTGATAGCAGCTTGCTCGCATACACATCAAGACTATAACCATTTTGTGGATCCCGTATACCTACTATCTGAATTTTTTAAGGTATACGAATTTGAGTTTCCCCTATAGGTAATGACAAAGACCCTGATGAGGTTCAAGATTGACTTTCGATTATACCAAATCCAAGTTTATTGAGGGAGCGTGGTCATCCAAAATCCAATCGAATTCATTGCGATATGGATATTCGAGAAAGATCTAGACAAGACAGAAGATGTGGCCATTGTAGAAACCCATGACACACTAGAAAAACATGTCCACTTCTGTTGTCATCAAGTAACAATTGATGAGGAAATGATGTATTTGTTTATCAAATAATAATTCTTGTATTTTAATTTGCATTTACTTCAAGTTAATGTCATTCGATAATCGCTGATGAAGATTAAAAAAACGAACACAATTATTAAATTTTATCAAACTAATAACAATTTGATATTTAAATACAACAAACTTACAATAAGAATTAAATGGTAAATGATAACCAAATTACAATAACTGATATTAAATGGTAATAAACAAAATTAACTAAAATATATTAAAAAAAATCCAACAAATTTAACAAAATAAAGTAAATATTAAATGAGAAATAATAAAAAATTACAATTAAACAAAATAAAGTAAATACAAATATAAAAAAAAATCTATTGATGCCTGTGTCGTGAATGTGTTCCGCAGGGCGGTGGCTGTCGGTCTCGAGGAGGATTTCTTCGTATCAATGGTTCTGACTCCTCGCTGTCATCATCGTCGTCGTCGTCGTCGTCACCATTATCATCGTCGTCGTCGTCGTCATCCTGAGAGGTACATCAGGTTGATAGGAGCTGATGACGATGAAGCACATCCATAGAATAAGGACCCTGGAGGTGTATGACTAACTATCCCACCGGCATGCGAAAACTGGGAAAACCCAGACATCGCTGAGTGTGAAAACTGTACAGGAGGTGTCTGTGCTGCGGCCATGGGTGATGAGGATGAACCTGCCAAATATCCAGCATATGAACCCCAAGTCAGATCTGCAAATATAGACCCATAATAGCCTCCAGGAGGGGTCATCTATGACAGTGGCGGTGGCGGGGTCATAAAACCAGGTGAAGGCGGCGGCGGCAGCATCTGGTAATGGAAAGGCGATGGCGACATCATATATGGTTGCGACATCATATATGGTTGTGGCATCATATATGGCTACGGTAGTTGCTGGGAAGGTCCTGCTGGTATAGCTGAGGATGAACTGGAAGCACCTGCTCTCCGTCCACGAGTCAGGGGACGATGGTGCTGTGTCGGTGAACATCTCTGTCGACGTCGTGGAAAGGTCTGCCCTCGTGCATCCTCGAGAAGTAGAAACGGTTTCCTGCTACTATTGAACCACTCATAATAATCCTCAGCATACATCAAGAGGTCATAAAAAATGGGCTCTCTACGCGGAAGGCGCCGATGTCGATCCTCCCACAATACGACCCACCCATGATGCCTCACCAGCCAATCTGTATCTGTCTTGCCGCGTCTATCTAAGCTATGCAACTCGTCCATATTGCGAGGTGCTTCCGGAATTGGTTGAAAACAACCAAACTACCGGAGCACGCGATCAGTGGAGTGCCACTCGACGGTCGCATAACAGATCAGATGGACCATCGCCATCCAAACATCTGATGAACCCCTCAACTCAGGTAGCTCCTAATGATTTTTCCATCAGTAGACCACCTATTCAAGGAAAAAAATTTGTTATACGCTGTATAAAATTATTAATATACAAAATCAGTTTTATAATTACCTTAGAAGTAGTGGAAATACGAATGAGTTCTTCACAACGGGACATAAAAAGGGCAATCGATACCATGCCCAAGACTGCAGCAGCAGGAGACATCCACCGATAGCATTACGTCTGTAGTCAGTGGCTCCACACATCTCCCTGTACAGCAAAGCCAAATCTGTCGAGCCCCAACTGATGATTCGGCGAGACGAAAGTCGCTAAGATGTCGCAACCACATGCAGTGAACTAGGTTACGCAATTTGTCCGGCATCAAAAACCCTCCTATCAGCTGCAGTATGCATACCAATGCATACATCTTAACCTCATCCTCAGAGGCGTCTGCGCTCAACTCCCGAAAATTGGCATATAACCAATTTAACGGTATCCTATCTCCGATAAAATTTTTCAGGATACGTCCTAGACTATCCCGACACAAAGTAGTCCAAGAACCGAAAGCTATCCCCGATATCACATCTCCATCCACCGAAAGCCCCAGGTGCATAGAAACATCCTCAAGCGTGATCGTGCACTCTCCGCACGGAAGATGGAATGTGTGGGTCTCCGGCCTCCACCGCTCTACTAAGGCAGAAATCAGGTCTGACTCTATCTTACAGTGACCCTGATATCTACCTATGTAACCGAATCCAGCCTCTACTAAATACGACAAGACACGGCTGGGTATCACTAACTTAATATTCCTAATAAAAGGATCTAATACACGGTCCTTCTCCTAAAAATAAATAATTACAAAAATTAATTCTTAATCTAATAATCATATATTAAATGAATCAACTAATTATTACTAATAATTTAAATTAAATTAAAACGTTAAAATGTTACCGTATCAGCAAAGTGTCGAGATATTTAATTCTTAATCTAATAATCATGCATTAAATAAATCAACTAAATATTACTAATAATTTAAATTAAATTAAAACGTTAAAATGTTACCGTATCAGTAAAGTGTAGAGATATATGATTTTCATCCGAGAGAAGTAGACTGCCTTCCATTATATATCTGCAAAAGAATTATATTAGTAAAATATTAAATAAAGTAAAAACATAATAGTAAAAATATTATAAAATATACCTTAAAAAGAGAGTATTTGAGATAAATTTAGAGAATTTGAGAGAATTTGGTGTGATAAAAGTGATTGAGGATGGTGGTATTTATAGGGAGGATGGGGACGTGAGGGGTTGGGTATTTAGGGGTAAAGCGCGCCCCTTGCACCGCGCTATACCCCACGTGTCAAATATCCAGGTATAGTGCGGATCAGGGGGCGCACTATACCCACGTGGCGCTAAATCAATATATAGCGCGGTGTAGGGGGCGTGCTTTCCTGCTAAGGGTGTTAGATCGGGAAATATAGTCTGACCGGTGTTAGATCGGTAAAAATACCGATCACCAGTGATATACCGGGAAAATCGCCTTGAAACTAGGATGTTTTTTCCGGACCCAACCCGTTCTAACATCCAACCTTTTTTTTACTATTTTTTCTGGTTTCTTTCCAATACCTCGCGCGGGTAAATTATTTAGTTTAATAGATCAATAGAGTTTGAATTTGGGATTCATGGTATTTTTTATAGTAACGGATAAACTCGTTACGTTAAAGTGATAAGTACACTTGAAAAGATTTTTTATTGGTCTAGACAGGAACTCCTCACTGACACTATCAGGATGAAAGGATCGACTCTCCATCATATCCTCAAGACTAAGCTCAGAAATATCGACCATCCCAACACTCTACAACACAAATTAAGAAATAGGCACCATCATGATTACAGACTTATGCAACTTTAAGTACCTAGGTGCATGTATTCACTAACACCTTACTAAAACTGACCAGTAGGTCCTAAGATCGACTCAACCTGACGCTATGATACCACAAAATGTAATACCCTAAACTCAATTTAGGCCTAAAGTATCATATTGGGCTACCCATGCAACCCCTATTTTTTAAAACATTATCGTTTTCTTTTCAAACATATTGAATGGTATCATAACAGAAATAAATAACAGTTATAAAAACACTTTATAAAAATCAGAGCTTCGTAACAAATTATTTAAGAACAAAATAGTACAAACTAGGAGTTATAAATCTAAATACATGAGTAAGGTTCTTTGAATACATATGCCCACTAAAGTTACAGTATAGTACTCTGAAGAATATGCTAGACGTCTTATTGCGACGGTGTTCCATGAACTGCTTCAGCTAATAACCTGTGAACGGAAAACATCTGAACACTAAACTTACAAAGCCTATTAGTATAATCGATAATGACATAGTACTGAGTAGTAGGTATATGCATGATCTTAATCAAGTGCTACCTACTTATGGTTTAACTGTTCTATCAATGAAGTATAAGTCTAACACTTCCCTTAATCTTTTTCTAAGGCTCTCGTGATGAGTACACCTCTAAAGGGTCTCTAACCATAATGATTGTAACTACTATTGTAATATCCCAAAAGTCGGGTCAATAACCAAAATAGAATTTTTGGTAATTTAGTGACCAATCTCAGAAGAGATTGATAGTTTAGAGATTTAAATGAAAAGTATTGATGTTGGATTTAAATAACAAAGTTTGAAGTAACAAGGGTATTATGGTCATTTTTCAGGAAAGTTTTTTATTTCCCTTTATAAAGGGTAATAAGCACGTGGGAAGAGATAATTTCTTCAGAGCATTCTTCAATCTTCTTCTTCTTCCTCCCGTATCTCCAAGCTCAAAGGTGAGTTTCTTTGCTTATAGATTAATTATTGATTTTAAGGTTGGGTTATGATCATTAGAGGATAATTAAGCTTAAGGAAAGCTTAATTTATTCTAAAACAACAAGATGAAAGATATATAAGAGATTAAAGAAAATGAGTTTTTAAGTGAATTTTTGAAATAGAAGGAGTTAATAGATTTTGAAGTTGAATTTGACTTGTCAAGGGTTAAATTAAGAGATGTGAAGTGTTAGAATGAGTTTTAAAACATGTTGAAAATCTGGTATGATTCTTGAAGTTAATGAAGAAGAGAGGATATTAAGGTTAAAGACGAGATAAATGAATATAAATGAGTTTAAACATGTATATGTAAGTTAAGAATAAGAAAGATGATGATATATGAAGTAATTAAGCTGAAAAGAGTGGATTTTCAGGTATAAATTGGAATTCTGGGCTATGTGTATCGATGCACATTCAATGTGCACCGATGCACATTCAATGTGCACCTATGCATCAAGGGTAAATCCCAGAAATTGTTCAAGGTGTATCGATGCACCTGAAGTGCATCGATGCACTCTTCTAAAATACGAACATCGAATGCCATCAGTGCATCGATGCACCCCCTTAAATGTAAACATCGAATAGGATTTATGCATCGATGCAAGATGTGGTGCATCGATGCATACCTTCATTAAAAGATGAAAATGGCTCTTCTTTTAGCCCAAAAATGATAGTTTAGAATATATTAATTAATATACTGATTAGTATCAATGAATTGCTATGTAGATTCAGAGCCTATACAAGTTCCGGAACTTGGCAAATAAGATCGATCAAGGAAAAGATAACAGATCGGTATTGACTAGTGAGACCAGGTGAGTACATGATATTAATGTACATGATGTTTATGGAATTAAGACTTGCGATGAGTCTAATTCCGATAATAGATGACATGAGTACAATAATATAAGTATAGTATGATATGATATTTAAGAGTACCTGAGCATGATCCTGTAATAATATGGTGCTAGAAGTATATGAGTAAATGCATAGGTTTAATTGTCGAATATATCTTTATATGTGAACCTTGTGAATGCATGTATGTGTGATAATAGCTTATATGATCAAAAGAGATAAGATATATGATAAAATATATGTGAAAGTGATATGACTCATATGTGTTTCTAGGAGAACGTCATGATATGCTATGTATGTTATATGAGTGATGTGAATATATGTTATGAGATACGAATCATAATTATGAGCTATGTGAAAAAAAGAATACAAGTACAAGTGGAAAGTTATGTGATACGTGAATGTGAATTTCATGAAAAAATGCTACATGAAAGTAAACTACGTGACTATGTGATATGAATATGTGAATGTGTAATGAGGTAAAAGATAATGCCCATGTCATGTGTTATGAGAGCTATAGGTATAGTTGGCATGCCAAGAGTCGAGGGTCTACGCGGTCCTTTAGAACATAGTGGTCCTTTGGGACATATGTGTTATAAGTGGTCCTTCGGGACATCTACGTGGTTCTTCGGGACAAATTCTATGCGCCCCTAGTGGGAATTATACGAGCTGTGGTGACAGCATAGTGCACAACCTCTATGTACTCACATACCTTAAGTTCTCAGTAGTGTACATGGGCTAACCAAAAAGATAACGATAAAATGTGAGTTGCAATGAGAAATCTGTTACATGTTTTATATGATGATATATGTGAATGTGTGTATATGTTACATGAAAGAATGTGTGTTATGGGTTATGGCATTTGTTATGGGATGTACATGAATATATGTTAAGTATATATATGAATGAATATCAAGGACTCATACAATGATGTAAGAACATGTTATAAGATATAGAATATGAAAATAAGAGATCATATGAACAAGAGATAAGAGATGGAAAGGATAATCATATAAGAGTATGAGAAAATATAAATGGTGACATGCATGTGTGTATGTAATTGTTACATGAAAAAGTATGTATACTAGTATGACGTTGTATTACATGATATGTACATGCATTTGATAATTTACATACGTATTTATATGTCTCACTAAGTCTATGACTTAGCGTGTGAGTGTTTCACACGTAGGTTCAGGAAAGCAGGAAGAGAAGCTAAGAGGAGCAAGACATGTTAATTTCTCCTTACCGATGGTCAGATCAGAACCTAAATGAATAACATGTATTTTGTTATATATAGAATTTAGTTGGCATGTTGGCATGTAATTAAAAGATTTGTATTAGATACGCTCTGATCAGTTTTGTAAAATCATATGTTTTATATCATAGAAAATAAATGGTTTTATTAGAAATATCAAACTGAATCTTGGGTATTTTGTAAAAGTAAATGTTTTGAGTTGTCAATGTGACACCTCATACTCGTATCCGGGTCGGGTACGGGTTGGGAGTGTTACAACTATGCATTCTATAAATGCAATACTAACACTCATGTGCACTATTTGAATGTGACAATGCTATTGACTATTCTCTTATAGCGATAAGACACTAGACGTCTGAGGATATCACACCCGACTAACCCACCCCTCGCGAGTGTTAGGTATCACGCCCAAATTAGCCATAGAAGTGCCTCAAGCACTTGCTTAGATGTTTCTGGATATCTTATACCATATGATGATCGTCATTTGCAGTACTGGACTGACGCAACTATGCATGCATACCTGAGGGCCCAAAGGCCACACAACATTGACATCGCTAACCCGATTCTCGTGAGTGTTGGGCCTGGTGACTTAGTTAGCCCTTGAAGTGCCTCGCGTACTGATAATGTCCCACCAGGGTAACTAAGGTAGCAATACTACACTCTAACATAGCTAGACACACTAAAGTGAGGTCATCCTCTCAATAGTTGTTATCTCACTCGTTCTCTTACCTAGTGTAACACCCCTGACTCGTACCAGACCCAGATACGAATCCGAGATGTCAAATTTGACTTTTCAAAACATAAGAAATTCACCAATAGGAATAATTTAAACTTTATTATTCCAATCAAGATAAAGAAAAATAATAACATTCTAAATAGAAAATCATTTCACATAAAATCTTAATAATTTACATAGATAACCAAAAGTAAGAGTTTACAAAATACAAAATATATAAGTTTACAAAATTGATCAGAGCATTTCAAATTAAACGTATAATACATGCCAACAGTTTACAAAATGAACAAACCTACATTTAATTTGTATTGATCTAATCTTCAGTAGTATATGTTATCCTCAACCCAAATCAGTCTTCAGCTTTCTTCAACCCTACGCGTGAGAAAACACACGCTAAGTCAATGGCTTAGTGAGGCAATACTAATAGTGCTAACTTATTAACATACATCTTATTTGGTTTATTCAAAAATTTTTGCAAAGAGATTTCATTATTTTTATATCAAAGTTACACTATGAATATTTACACTTTGTAGATCTTTGGTTCAAGTGCCCAAGGTATACTTTTGAGAACTCTAGGTATCTAAGTGCTATGAGGTTGTGCACTAATGCTGTCACCACAGCTCGTAATTTGCACCGAAGTGCCACATATTTGTCCCAGAGGACCATATAGGTTTGCACCGAAGTGCCACATGGGTTTGCACCGACGTGTCACATATTTGTCCCAGATGACCACATATTTGTCCCGAAGAACCACGTAAAACCCTCGACTCTTGACATGCCAACTATACCTCTAATCCTCATACATATACTTTGGGTTATTAATCATATAGTACCATTCAATCCTTATTCAAGGTGTTTCTTATTCACATAATTTCTTCTCATAGAATTTGTTCACATTCATTGGTTCAAAGTTCACATTCACTTATTCAAAGCTCACATTTCCATAACATATAGTCATAAAACATAGTTTGTGTAATGGAAATTAAATAAAACATTGAAATATAACATAAAATAAATATAAGTTTTTGATCAAAAACACGGAGGTTGGCTTATCGCAAGCCTTCATCAACGCTATTACAAGAAAGAGAAGTTGCACTCACCTTTGCCTTACTAAAGTCTAATCCAAACCCTTTAGAATCGATATTCAAAATGCCAAGCTGACTGGAAGTCAATTACGTTTAATCACTACACAAAACAATCTAAAATCAACTCAATTATATCGAATCAAAATAACTTGGGATGCAATAAACCCTACATTTCCACTTCATGCTTGGAGGTATCGGTACCACCCTAAGGGTATCGATACCACCCTTCAGGGGTATCGATACCTCTGCATGTACCGATACCGAAATAAGGTTTGATATTTTAAGGGTATCGATATCTCCTCAAGGTACCGATACCATTCTGGCATTCGATGTTTTAAGGGTATCGATACCATCCTTAAGGTATCAATACCCATCTCTTAAGGTATCGATACCACTATCAACAGGTATCGATACACCCTCTACAATTTCTCATATTGAACCCATGAGGTATTGGTACCTGTTCATAAGGGTATCAATACCCTAAGCCTAGAATGGCCATTTTCAACCTAAAAATCCTCCCAACACTTTCCTAAACACATACCTTAAGCTTTAAAACTCACCCTTATACTTCTACACCAATTATCATACACTTACAACTCTTAATTATCTAATTTCAAGTTTGAACACTTGAATCTCAAAATCAAACCAAATTTTCAAACACGTTCTTAGACATATCTAACACTTCTAACTCTTAAGTTTAATCCTTGACAAGTCAAAAATCTCATTCAAACTTCAAAAACTCATCCATAACAAAATTTCATCTAAAAACTCATTTTACAAATCCATCTCTAAAACACTCATCTTGTTGTTTTTAATGCTATATAAGCTTTCCTTAAGCGTATATAATACCTAAACTTTCATTACCAACCCAAAATTAAAGTAAAACTACAAAATCCAACTTCTTACCTTTGAAGAGAGAGCTCACGTAGAAGAAGAAAGCAATGAAGTATTTCCAGACACTTCTCTCTCTTTTACTTCATAATTATCCTAAAAATAATTCCCTACAATTTACCATTTTCCTTTGTTAAACATTCATATTTTTTATAATAGCTAACACAAATTCCCTACATAATCATTAAAATATCACATTATTCTAATTCAACCAATGAGTTTAGAAGTTCTTACAATTTGGTCACTAATGTGATAATTGGGATGTTACACCTAGAATGTTATGCAAGGATTTATTAGTTTGCTACTACTGTTACTTTATTAATCTGCTCTATTTTGGTCATTCGTTACGTAAGGGTGTTTTAGTCATTTTTGTTTCTAAATGTTTCATATTTTTACGACCATTGTGTTTGTTGTTCACTGACTGTGATACTAGTTAGTCTGATACCTGATTTGGATTCTTTACTGGATGATGATACTCTACTTGTTCTTATCATTTTTTTCTCAATTCGCCCTCGAATTAGAGGGACATTGTACGTTCATCATTCGCTGACATTCTTGCAGTATATAACTCCACTAATTTGTAATATGACTAATTCGTCATACCATTTGTCAGTACATACTTTGTACGACCTTTTTTCCTTAAATACTCTCTATGTGCTCGGTTGAAGGTATTTGAACGTATTTCGCCTACTATAGTCACTTCGGTTGTAACCCACTCTTATGAGTGTTTTCGAGCCCCTTTGGCCATTTATGTCCCCCGCAGACTATGTTATGCCATTACATACTATCTTTAACTCTTACAAGCCTTAAATTAGTCAATTTTAACCATCCAAAGTGAGTAGTATCGATATTGTACTTCTAGTATTGATACCCTAGGGTCAATTATCGATACCCTTATGAGTATTGATACTAAAAATGACTCATGTCGCTGAAAATGAGACTCAATATCGATATTGTACACCCTGAGTATCGATACTATAGGGGCAGTATCGATATTCTCCCTGCCTGAATTCCCTAGATTTTGCCCCAATTTATCCAATATCAATATTCGAACCCAAAAATATCTTATTTAAGTTGAAACACCCAAAAAATCATCCAAAATGTGTTAGTTTGGTTTCTAATCATGTGCTAAAGATTAGGAAGTTACTGGGGGTCTTAAAGTGTCATAAAAACACATTCATTACATCTAAAACTCCATCTAATCATGACATGAAGTTTAAACCCTAAAATACTTCACTACACAAATGTTACCAATTCATCATATTTATGAAAGCCTTAACACTCCAGGGGATTAGAAATACACTACCTTGATGTTTAAATCTTGAAACGAAGCTCATTTCTTAGCCAATCTTTTCCTGTATGATTTAGATGAAACCCTCACTTTTTCTTTAACTTGAAAGAACCCAAAACTTTCATTCATTAAAACAACGTTGCTGGTGAAATTATGAACGAAATTGAAGCATTAAATATGCCCAAAAACTTACCTTTGAGCTATGGAACTTGAAGATGAAGAAGGAGAGGAAAAATGAGAATGAAGGAATAAAATGAAGAGAATAAGGAGATGAAAGAGAGTAAAAAGCTTCCATCTTTTAAAAAGGGTAAAATTCTTCTTTTGATACTTCCTCATTTTCTTATTATTAAAAAATCTCCTTTATATAGCTAATTGGGCTCAATTTCAACCCTATTAAGTCTAACGACTTAAATTATGAAATTCACAGGGTCCACAAGTGTTTCAGGTAAACTCGAAATTACTAGCTCGAAAATTAGGGTGTTACACTCCATTGGAAGATTATATGTAGGATAAAAACTAAAACTTGTATGAAATGCAATAACATCAGCAGATGCAGAAGACGAAGATGATGATGATTTCTTGGCCTTTGTGAATTTGGCTTTTCATTGTTCTCATACTTTCGTCTCTTCTGAGATCGATAAATATGATTTTCCATTTTCTTAATAATTTTGGAGGTAAGGAGAAATGTCAAAATCAAGGTCGACGGGTGTAATCTCGTAACACATAGGGGCCTATAAATGACGTTGATTTCATTGCTCAATGTAGCCAACATGCTTCCTCGACCAATTGTCTTTATGCTTCCCACACGTAGCAATTCTATAGAGTGTGTCCATATCAAATATTTGCATAGGAACCGGTTGAAGAGACCTAAATTGTCGCATGAATCTCAATAATCATAAAGTGCGGTAGAGGCGTAACGACACACCACAACTCCGACCCTTAAAAAAATCTCGGTGGTAATACCCTGGTGATCTCACCGTCATAATACGAGATCCAAGAAAATTGTAAACATTAATAATAAAAGTTAATGTAAATAATTTTTAATTTTTAATCAAATTTTAGTAATCCCAAAACAGTTAGTATAAATAGTTTGAGGATAAAATTAGTATAAATAATTTTAAATTTTTAATCAAACTTTTAATAATAAAAGTTAGTATAAATAGTTTGAGGATGAAATTAGAATGTTTAAAAGTTTAAAGACTAATTTGAAATGAGTACTATCATTTGGGGGCATATGACGAAATTAATAATGATTAAAATGTTAGATTGACTTTGATTTGGGTTGGATTTGGGAATCAATTTTTCAATAAGCGAACTTGGGGATTTTATGGCATGTTGGGCTAAAGGTTCGTAAACCCATTTTAAGTATATTTTTATATATTACTTTTGGGTAAATTATATGTTTGGTAAATAAACTTTACTCTATTTCCATTTCATCTTTTTCAATTTACTCATTGAACTTTATAGACTGAAATTTTTTGTAATTCTACTGTGAAATAATTAAATGATCTTAAGACATGACAACTTACATTGAAACGACATCATTTTGAATTCTTGAAAAAAAAAATTTAGACGAAAACGGCATTGTTTTGATTAAAATATGATCATGTCATAACGTCGTTAATTATTTAATGGCGGAGTGACAAAAAATTCAATCTATAAAGTTTATTGAGTAAATTGAAAAAAATTGAAAGTACGATGAGTGAAATAAAAGAGAGTGTAAAGTTCAATTACCAAATGTGTAGTTTACCCATTAATTTTAATTGGCTTAATTATAAAATAACTGCCCAAACTATAGCGCTTTTCACGAATAAGTGCCTAAACTATTTTTTGAATGATCCTGGTGTCTAACGTTACACATGATACCACTTTAGGTTCTCAGCCAGTCAGCGTAGTTAATTTTCTTCATTAAGAGACATGTGTCACAATTCGATAATTTTAAAAATTTTATTTAAAATTAAAAAATTAAAATTATATTTAAAAAACACAAAAAATTGAAATAATTCCAAAACTTTAAAAACATTCATTTCAAATCCTAAACCCACACCGGTCACCACCATTTGCCATCGACGAAGTTCCACTCGACCTCACCTCTCCTCGATGACCAAAACCCCTATGAAATCGTGATTGGTCGACGTTTTATACCCCACAAACACTAGGATAAAAAAATGTGATCCCACGCGATTCCGACGGCTAATCGTCATCAACTACAAAAACTTATGACAAGGAGGATGTCAAGGATTATGTGGACGGCTAATCGTTGAAGCAATGTTATAAACCTTAGTTTCTTTGGACTGTTTTGACAATTTCTTTCTATGTGGCCTCGTTCCCCACAGCGGTAACACTTATTTTTTAAAGAAATTACTTAACGGTGAAAATTAACATCGTTGACGGCTCAGACGCTTAAAGTGATAACGTTAGGCAGCTGAATCATTCAAAAAATAATTTAGGCACATATTCGTGAAAACACTATAATTTAGACACTTATTTTATATTTAAGCCATTTTAATTTTATCAAATAAATTTATGATATTACAAATTATATGGGAAAATGCAAAAAATGTCAGAACAGTGCATTTAATGCACAGTTCATGGCATCCATGTCCGGCAATGCTCATGCCTTACCACTCTCCAACACCAACACTAACACTGACCATGTTCATCCTTGTTCCCTACAGCACGTCACAGTGAAGTATGAATGAATAGATCAATGACGATTGGGATATTTCTTAGTTAAATGAGGTCATGTTCATAATCAGGAATGGAGCAAGAACTTATTCTTAACAGGGGAAGATTTTTTTAACGATTTTGAATTTTATGTATAATTTTAATTTTATTATTTATTTATTTTAAAAAATATGAATGATAACAGCAAATATACATATTGTTAAACCTATATTTTAATATAACAAAGAAGTACAAAATGCTTTTGGACTAAATTGAATTTGCTCAAATGATTCAAAAATATTTCAAAGTCCAAATTAATTTGAAAAATATGTCATATATGTTTTCTAAACTTTGTCAAACTTTTAAACATTGTTCTAAAGCTCAGAACTCTTGAAATTTACCAAAAACCCTAGTCAGTCTCGAGAGTGATATTCTAAAAGGCTTTTCTGGTATTGGTACCATGGTGTTGGTATCGATATTGAAATGTGAGTATTGATACTCCTTCAAACTGTATTGATACTGAGACCACAAAGGCTATAATTTTGAATGTTTTTCATGCTCGGTCTCGATACTAACTTCCCGGTATCGATCCCAAAGTTGCAAGAGAGCATTTAATGCTCAAAATTAAGAGTTCTAACGGCTCCAAAACATCCCCAACGTTTAAAAACGACTACAAACTCATTCCAACATATAAAAAAAGTTGAGGACACTTGAAGAATGTTACAACACCTATCCAAGCAATCCATATCAAGAGAAAAGCTCTTTCAATCTTATTTTCCCCTTTTTTTTCTTGTACATAGAGTGTTTTTAAGAGCTTAATTTGTAAACACCTACCTTTTGGAGGTTTTATTGTTTACATTTCTTTATCCTTTTGTAAAAGGGGTTTTGGTTCTATCTTAGCCATTGTAAAAGATAGGAAATTTGTAAAGGTTACTCTTGAGCCTAGAAAAATAAAGAACAAATTAGTGAATTTGTTAGAAATTCTTAGTGAGGAGCTAAGGTAGTGGATGTAGACTTCATTGAGGAAGTTGAACTACTATAAATCTTTGAGCCAATTTTCCTATCATTTCTCCTTAATTTCAAAAAATTTAAAAATGTCAATTCACCTCCTCTTGATAACAATTTCAGTTGATTTCTTTGAGCCTCGAATCTCAACACATATTAATTCAATCATTTCTATAAAATTATGAGTAGAAAATGAAAAAAATTAAAATGAATAACAAAAAATAGGATTTTAAAATGTGTTAAATACATAACTATCACATAATCATAATAAAACACGTCACTCCAAATCTCGAAATGCATCCTTAAATGATATTGTACTAAATATATTAACATTAAATATAAGATAAAAATAATTTCATAAATATAATATTACTTAATTACTTACCTTTAAAAATTGACACTCAATTGAATTTGAACCAATTTAGTAAATCTCCGACAATCATAGTAGAACAAGCTTACTTTTGTTGTGGAATTAACGGTTCTATTGTAATATTTTATTCTTGAAGAATAAGACTTCACAACTTAATATTTTAGGCTTGAAGAATAAGACTGTACAACTTATTATATTATGTTTTGAGAAAGAGAAAATCTCTCCAATTTTTAAGGTAAACTACACGTTTAGTATTTAAACTATTACTTTTATTTTGTTTTGGTTCCAAACTTTATTTTTTTTCAAAATCATACCTAACGTTTAATTTAGATTTTACTTTGGTACCTCGTCGTTGAAAACTTAACGGTGATGTTGACGTATTACTATATGATAATGTCATGTCATCATTGAAAAAATGTTTTATCTAGAGTTTTGTTAATTTTTTAAATGACGGTATCAAATTGAAACTTAAACTAAATGTTAGACATGATTTTGAAAAAAAATAAAGTTTAATTACTAAAACAGAATAAAAGTAATAGTTTAAATACTAAACTTAGAATTTATCTAATTTTTTAACAATTTTTTTACCAATATAAAATTCAGATTATAAATTACAACAGAGGCCAGGGCCCGTTTGGGCCCAATAGCCCTCCGCCCCTGTTCATAATTATTAGTTTGAGTGTAAACTATTTGAATTGAGTTTGAGTATTGTTGAGTTGGATTTGAATAAAAAAGTATAAATATGTGCTCTACTCAAAATTCATGAGCTCAAAATTATCAAGTTCGACTCGAACTTTAAACAAAAAATTAAAACTTGACTCAACTTAAAAGCTCGCGAGTTTAAAAATTTCAAGCTCTACTCGAAATCAAAAATTGAAAATTGACTCGAGCTCGAAAAAATTTGAATTTGAAATATTCTCAAACTTAGTTAGATTGAAGTTCAAACTCGAAATTAAACTTGAATATTAAGTACATGAAAATCTTATATTGTATTTTTAAAAAATAACATGTAACACTCATCTCCCGTATACCTTTCCGTACACGAGATACAAATGTCACATCACTTTTAAAACAATTCGTCATTTGTAAACCAGTAAAATTTTATTTCTTTTTATAAAACATTTTAATTTACTAATAATAAAAAATGCATTAAAATTAAATAGACAAACAAAAAGAAATGTTCGAACACTTCACCGTTTTACATCAGGTTAATTCAAATGCTTTTCCGAGCGTTTTTACTAAACCTATTACATGTCAACTAAATACATCAAAAGTAGACATGAATGTCGCTGTTACTAACGAGGCAACACTTGATTGATGATGTTCGACGACCTCTCTACTCCGATTGTATCAAAATCCTACGTGTGAAATCAACACACGTTAAGTAATTTCTTAGTGAGGCATACTTAACCATAAGTAAACTTAAAAACATAAATATAGCATAACAATTCTAATATCGATTAACTCTTTTTAATTTATTATAAACCTTATAAATTTGCATTCTTATTGCTAACATGGTAATTTACCCACTTTCTATTCATGTTCATTTATTAAGATGCACACATAGTGCCTATACGGTAGTTCATTAACTCATGATGAATTTCGTGGGTTGCACACATAGTGTTTGTACGGTTATTCATCAACTCATGATGAATTCTGTGGATTTGCACACATAGTGCATGTACGGTTATTCATCAACTCATGATGAATTCCGTGGATTTGCACACATAGAGCATGTACGATTATTCATCAACTCATGATGAATTATGTGGATTTACACACATAGTGTCTGTACGGTTATTCATCAACTCATGATGAATTTCGTTGATTTGCACACATAGTGCCTGTACGGTTATTTGTTGAAAACATTTTGATATTTCGATATAACAAATTAAGTTAAATGAATTTTAAGATTTTCCAAAAGATTTTCTAAGTATATTCGATATAATTATTTGAATATCAAAATATTACTCCAAATCTTTCAAATGTCATTTTTAATCCTTACTCAAGTGTAAAATTAAGTTTTAATCTTAAAATAATTTCAAAGCAATTTTACAAAGTATTTCGAACCGTTTCAAAGCCAAAAATTCCAGATTGTCCAGAGGGAACCGATTCCCCCCCAAGGGGGTACCGATTTCCCCCTGATCAACGGTCGAAATATTTGAATTTTACACTTAGGGAATCGATTCCCTATGAGGGGGTACCGATTCTCCCCACGCTCCAAGCTATTTTATTAATTGATTTCACACTAAAATGGCTCCATTGACTCCACTAATCATCCCTAACGTTTAGAATCAATTGGAGGAGTATTTAAACAAGCTTAGAAGCCATTGATCAACAACAAGAATCAAGAGAGAATCAAAGAGAAAGCATCAAACCTCAAGTTTGAGCATTTTCAAGCCTATTTCATTCAATATTCATTTTTGCTTTCAAGAACACTTATTGTGCTCAATTGTATTATTCTTGAGTGTTCTTTCTTTGTTCTAGAATTGTGCAAAAATCTTACCTTGTGAGGATTTTCTTGTAAGTTTGCAAAATTTGTATTGTTCTCTTTGGGAGAGAGTGTTCTCAAGAATTTGGGGTATAATTCTTGAGGGATTTGTAAGGTTACTCTTTGTCCTCATAAGAAAGAAAAATTAGTGAATTTGTGGAAAATCTTAGTGTTGATAGCTAAGGTAGTGGACGTAGACTTTGGTTGAGAAAGTCAAACCACTCTAAATCGCTGTGCAATTACTTTCAATTTTCTGCAAAACTTCCACCGAAATTTTTATTTGCCAATTCACCCCCTCTTGGCCAATTCCATCGATCGATTAACTCAACATTATTCATCAACTCATGATGAATTCCGTGGATTTGCACACATAGTATATGTATGGTTATTTATCAACTCATGATTAATTCCGTAGATTGCACACATAGTACCTGTAGTACACATAGTACTGATATACAATTGCAACATATACCTTTAACAACATATATTTATAACTCTTAATGTACATAATAAATGCACTCACCTGACTGGCCTCGCTATGTATCCAAAACGCCAAACTGATTACTCAAGTACTTTGCCTTTGCCTTTCGTTTTGCTTGACTCGGGAGCTTGATTTCGATCTACTCAAGCATACATTTAAGATACGTACAATATCAATTATTAGTATATTCCCTAACAATTATACTTAAACATTACTCAAAAGTACATATTATTAAATTTCTATAACCATCTCAGCCTATCTTAACATTTCCAGCTCAATAGTATCGATACCCCTACCATAGTATCGATATTACCATACTATGATACAGAAACTCTATTACGGTATCGATACCATTTTTGCATTCTGTTAACAATGATATCGATACCTTCCTCACAGTATCGATACTTCCCTTTCGGTATCGATACTGATTGCAAAGTATCGATACTACATAGTTGTTTCTTCCCATATTAAGCCTATAGTATCGGTATTGATAGAACAGTACCGATACTCGTACCCAGATTTTCCAATTTTCAACCCGATTATTATCCAAATTGGGTTAAATTTCCTTATGTTTACACCCAACAATACTATTAAACTCTTATTTACTTATCCATACTGATTTTCCTTCATTTAGCTTCTTAAAACATCTAAAATCTTCCAAGAACATTTAAATCTAAAAATCAAACCACTTTTTCTAACATGTTCTCATTCAATGCTTCTAATCTCTTGTTTACATATTTGACAAGTCAAATATACTAATAAACATCAATAAACACTTATATCTTAACATATCATTTCAAAACTCATTTTCTTAAATCTCTAATATTTCCTTTATCTCATAGTTTTAATCTTATATAACATTTCCTTAAGCTTACCTATCACTTAAGTTTGCAAGAACCAATTAGAATCGAAAGGAAACACTAACCAAATAAAATATTACCTTTGCTATGGAGGAGAGCTTTTTCCACGGGGAAAGAAGAAGAAAAGAGAGATGACTTTTGATAACCTATCTTCCCTTTTCCCCTCTTAACTTTAATACCTTATTAAAAATGAATTTTAAATTCATTTTCCCTTAAATGACCAAAATGCCCTTTTAATCCATTATTACAATTTAGTCTAAACCACTAATATAAATCATTCTCATCTTTTATCATTTAATCGAATAAATCCTTAAATTTTTAAATCATTTCAATAAAGTCCTTAATTCGATATTTGGGGCTTTACATAACAACATACAAATGCTAATATTATTAATAATTTAATTTTAAAAACTTAAAATTTCAATATATTATATTTTTAAGTTGCTTGCCATCTTTTCGATTTGGGTATCAAATAGTTCATTTCGACTCATTATGAATTTGAGTCGAGTTCGAATCAAGACTATTCGATACGAGAGTTGACCAAACTTTAATCAAATTAATCTCAAGTTGCTTGCGATTTATCTAATATCATTTACAGTCTTAACTTACGGTCCTAATTATTAGGCTAAATCGAAGTGGCCTGGAAATTTTGATATCCACGATTATTGACTGCAATGGATCGAGACGACGATGGATGGCCAGAATATAGGCTTTGCTAGAAAGATATCAAAGAAAAATTTTAAGAGAGAGATGGATGATAAGTTAATAACCCACCAAAACTCATTCTGACCCAAGGTAGATTCACACTATTTGGCAATTTGGGTAAGTTCAATTTCGACCCTCTTTAGTTTCCATGATGTTTATTAGCCCCAAATCCCACATATAATTACTAAACTGACTTTGATTTTTTTCTTATTTTTACGACCAAGTCCCTCAAAATATTATTTAGTGATTTGTGAATTTATTTTGATGGCGTGGGTATTTAAATTGGGAACCATAGTCCTTGAAGCAGCCTCACATCCCGGAAGAAATGGCTAATATTTCAGACTAAAGGTTATTATAGGTAATTTTAAGAATCTAAGGTAGTACACCTCCAACTTTGAAGTACTTCATAATTTTTGTAAATGTGATGTTTCGATTGTCATATACATGCATGTTATGGTGTTCAAGTTAGGGCGTCTACTTCTCGAAATTAACCAAATTAATTGGTCGAATTGATTAGGGGTGTTCAAGTTAATTAACCAAAAATTTAAAATATATATATATATATATATTAAATATATATTTTAAGCTCAACCCATCAAGAATTAAGACAAAATTATTTTTTAACCATATTAGACCCATTCAATTATCAAGACCTAATTAAATTTTAACCCAAATAAATAATATCTATAGTAAACTTAAGTTAACTAATTTAAAAAATTATAAAAAAAATCGGTTAATTCGGACACCGACCGAATTAATCGAACTTTATTCGATTAACGGTTAAAAAATCCAATTAATTTGGTTAATATATATTTGACCGATTCGGTGGTAGAATCGATCGTTTGAACACCCCTGATTCAAGTGATACATTGGTAATTACCAGAATTCATCTATGTGTGGAAATTCTCTGATTACCTCTAATATTTTAAAAAAAATTGTATTTTACAACTATAAGTAGTAAAATGATCGAATTGTCCTTAAATTAATACAAAAATAACCAACTTGTCCCGCATACGTAAGAAATGATTTTGAAGCCCTAAACTTTGAAAAGGCAATTAAAATTCCCTTGAACCCATAAAGTTGATTTTAAGAACTCAGCTTGATGCCCAAATGAGGGTTAACTTGTGATGATAGTGTAAACCTCGTTTACACATGTGAAGACCTATTGTGTAAATATGTAAACTTCTAAAAGTATAACAGAAAAAATATTAAACATTTATTTTTAACAAAAAAAATTATGTAAATATCAATAATTAATTTTAGGATAAAATATATAAATAGTCCCCAAACTCTTAGGGCACTTGTATTTTGGTCACTAACTTTTGAAACTTGCAATATAGTCATTGAACTTTTAATTTGTTTTCAAAATGATCCCTTCCGTTACCTCCTATCAGTTTTTTTGCTGACGTGGCACGTTAACTCCGTTAAAACAACACCCCCAGGTCTTCTTCTTCTTCCTTCTTTCTTTCTTCCTCCTCCTTCTTCTTCTTCTTCAACAGCAGCTTCACATGCATATTTCCATTCTACTATTCAAAACAAATCTGTCTATCTTGGGCAGTCGAGAACATTAACCTCTAACACTGAACAAAAAGTGTAATTACTTTGTTTGGTCTACCATACAAAATTCTCAAGCAAACAAATTACAAGTTTACTTAACATGCAGACTGCAGAAAACTTATTTTACCAAACAGTCCAATAAAATAAACATTTACTTCCGAATGCGGAACACTACCACAAAGAATATAATATTTGCATTAACAATGATTATTCTAGCTCAGAAAAAGAATTAAGAAAGACTAAGGTGGTGTTTGTTTTTGCAGAGGTAAAAAGTCTGTAGTCTGCGGATCACATCTGTAGCAGAAGAGGTGGACCAAAAGTCTACAGTCTGCAAGAAGAATATTGTTTGTTTTTTAATGTCTGCAGACTGCTAAAATGAACTGAAATATAAATAAACTGATTTTTTAAACTTAAAAGAGTTTTGCAATACTGAGATTTAAATAATTTTAGTTTTACAATACTGAAATTTAAATAATACATACAACTACAATAATAAATTATTTAAATAAATCAATCCATATTTTAAAATAAATCAATCCATACTAATAAATTATTTAAAATAAATCAATCCATACAACTACAATAATAAATCAATCCATATTTTAAAATAAATCAATCCATACTAATAAATTATTTAAAATAAATCAATCCATACAACTACAATAATAAATCAATTCATATTTTAAAATAAATCAATCCATACTAATAAATTATTTAAAATAAATCAATCCATATTTTAAAATAAATCAATCCATAAATTTAAAATAAATCAATCTATACAACTACAATAATAAATCAATCAATATTTTAAAATAAATCAATTCATACTAATAAATTATTTAAAATAAATAAATCCATATTTTAAAATAAATCAATTCATACTAATAAATTATTTAAAATAAATTAATCAATACTAATAAATTATTTAAAATAAATCAATCCATATTTTAAAATAAATCATCCATACTAATAAATTATTTAAAATAAATCAATCCATACAACTACAATAATAAATCAATCCATATTTTAAAATAAATCAATCCATACTAATAAATTATTTAAAATAAATCAATCCATATTTTAAAATAAATCAATCCATACTAATAAATTATTTAAAATAAATCAACTCATACAACTACAATAATAAATCAATCCATATTTTAAAATAAATCAATTCATATTAATAAATTATTTAAAATAAATCAATCCATATTTTAAAATAAATCAATTCATACTAATAAATTATTTAAAATAAATTAATCAATACTAATAAATTATTTAAAATAAATCAATCCATACTAATAAATTATTTAAAATAAATCAATTCATACAACTACAATAATAAATCAATCCATATTTTAAAATAAATCAATCATACTAATAAATTATTTAAAATAAATTATTTTAAAATAAATCAATCCATATTTTATAATAATTTATTTTAAAATAAATTATTTTATAATAAATTATTTTAAAATAAATTATTTTAAAATAAATAACCTTATTAAATTATTTAAAATTATTTTAATAAATAACTATATTTTATAATTGTTCTTGAAGAGGTTTGAAGACCTTTGAAGACATAAAACCATGTCTGCACCAAGAAGAGCTCGCGCAGACGTTAGAAGAGCTTTGTCTTCTAAAAAACAAATGGTCTGCGAAGCCTAATGTCTACGCGTGTTCTACCCGGTGCAGACATAAAGGTTTGAAGAGATTGCACAGTAAAAACAAACTAAGATAACTGTTTTCCAATTTTTTCCACAACAACGGGAAAATACAATAACGTCTGCACCAAGCCTCATGGTACTAGTCTTGAATCCGTTACCATTGTAGAAAATTAAAAAAATATAAAATGCTCTATGCGGATGCCAAAAAACAACTATGAAGTATCTTCTTTTTTTTCAGATAGCAGAAATCACTAAATACATTGTCCAATGGTGTTCGCTACTTTGCTTTTTGCTTAATATCCAATGGTGTTAGTGGATAATGGAATGAAAGAAAGAAGGAAACCGTTTTCCAACAAGAAGAAGGAAGAAGGTAGAAGGAAGAAGAAGATCTGGGGGTGTTGTTTTAACAGAGTTAACATGCCACGTCAGCAAAAACTGACAGAGGTAACGATATGAACCATTTTGAAAACAAACTAAAAATTTAATGACTATATTACAAGTTTTAAAAGTTGAATGATCAAAATATAAATACACTAAAAATTTGAAGACTATTTATATACTTTATCTTTTAATTTTAAGTATAATTTAAACAAATATTTTTTATATCAAGATAATTGAAATTAAATAGATAAAAAAAAAAGGCTGCCACACACATTGCAAGAGTTGACCGACCCAAGAGGCGTGTTTTGACCACGACATCGTTTCGTCTAGCTCTCTGTATTGACAGAACTATAGTGCACGTTTCTCCGACTCCAAGTTGTAACTAAATGCTTTTTATTGCCACCTAACTCTCTCTTCCTCCTCCGATTCTTTCCTTCCAATTTCCATCCTTCCCCTTTATTTTTGTTCTCCTTCATCCTGGGCTACCTGCCTCAAGGTAAAATTTTCACTTCTTTTCCTGGATTTGTGATAGAATCTTCATAATTCCATGCGATTATTATTTTGAAAGGGAATTCTTTGTTTTTATTGAAATTTGTTTGATCCACATAATGGATTTCAACTGTCTACGGGCTTTTGTTCTTTGATCTCCGTGGTAATTGTTCTAGTTATTAGATTTCGAGTCTTTGGAAGAATAATTGGAGAATCTGCTATTTAGGCTTCGGTTTTATCCTCCATTATCGATTGTTTTGACTTTAGCTTAAGATCGCTCATATCAGTTTGTTAAGAGTAATTTGTAATGCTTCTACATTCATTCACGGACGATTTAGAGAAATCCTTGTGTTTGGTAGAGTTATGGTTCTGAATTTGTTTGTGCTTTAGGCAGTTTTATCGTTTGAAAGCTTGAGCTATTTCCTTTTTCTCTGGTCTGCTGTAATTTCATCAGACCTGTTTGATTCTATTTTCTGATAAAATTAACATCGATTTGTATTGTTATTGGTTTAATTCGGTCTTAATTTGTTCATATATTTACGGTTCTTTTGATGCTAAGAGATGTAATCATTGGAGATCTAGGCTTTATCTTTTCTTAGATTTTGATTAAAAGATCTTATGTTTTTGTGCAGGTCAACTTCAAAATGAATTTTCCCTTCAGAAGTTTTTGTGCAGGTCAACTTCAAAATGAATTTTCCCTTCAGAAGCTTACAAGAGGATTCCGCAACTTCTCAGATGGAAATCTTCAGATGTTCATTTTTTGAGAAACATTAATGAGCCGACAAACTTCTCATTCTCGTCGGCCATGCCTTTTCTGTTGCTGGTAAGATTACGGTTCATTCTGTTATGAGCTTTATGTTTCTTGCATCATGTTCTTGATTCAAGTTCACACTAGCATTAACTCCTCCACTTCAGGTACGAGGAGCCAAAGGTCCGATTTTTGAAGACGGGCCAAATTTTGACATGGCATTCAGGCTTTTCCATGGGCGGAATGGAGTGGTTCTGCTGTCAGAACGATCTTCCTTGCATGCTAAGAAGGCAGAGCCTGAAACAGCCCCACCCAAGTTCAATCCATTGGCTGCAAAGGCAGCCACCATTAGTCTCTCATCCTTCGGACCAGGAGGACCTTTCAGTTTCGATGCATTTTCAAATAAGTGGAACAATCAAAACGGATAATCAAAACCATCCAAGAAGGGATCCTCTTCACAGGTAATCAATACCATCCAAGAAGGGATCCTCTTCACAGGTAATCAATCTTCCATTTGTGGAATGCGACATTAGTTTCGAGTTCAGACCTACGTTTTTAAACCGAGAAAAATCATGTAATGTTCTGAAAGATCTTATATTATTATTTTGAAACCTCCCTTAATTGACATCATTCTATGCTTGATGTTTCAGGGAGGAAATTCTCATCACGAAGCATTGGGCAACGAGTGGCTGCAAAGCAGTAACTGTCCGATAGCAAAGTCATATAGGGCTGTTAGTGGTGTTTTGCATCTTATTGCCAAGGTTTTTAAACCATCTCCGGGGATGAAATTCAGGTGCCCACCTGCAGTGGTTGCAGCAGCCCAGGCAGCACTTGCGCAAACCACTTTCATCAAGAACTTCCACCCTCAAGCATTGACTATAAAGGTACTGGTGATAAGGATGTAAGGCATGGCGACAAATGTTTCACTAGGGATATGGAGGGAACATACTAAAAAAGTCTCACCATCTTGGTTTGTAGCCGTTCATGCAGCTGTTCCATTCATAGCCATGCTCTGGAAATCTGTCTTGATGCCCAAGTCAGCTATGGCTTTCACCATTGGGGCATCCATATTTGGCCAGGTTATCGGCTCCAGGGCAGAACGATATTGGTTGAAATCAGTAGCAGCAAAACGATTAGGTATTGAGGAATCCTGTATTCCTGTTGGTGCTGTAAATCCGCTAGAAGGTATTGCCTTTAATAATGGCTGTTTCGGGAAAGATTTCGAATGGAATCCCGTTCATCTTCAGGTGGCTAAGCCTTCTTCATCAACAGACATGTTTTACTAGTCAGTTTGTCCCTCATTTGTAAGTTAAACTATTGCAGTTCTGAATGTTTTTGAACTACAGCTGGCGGTTGTTCGATGCTTTAGTGTTCCTTTCTCTGTACCAGACACTTTTAATGTTTGTTATTCTCTCTGAAACCATGGCTGCTAAAGGATTGACTTGGTAATCACTGGCAAGTGCAATCTTCCATGGAGATATATTAATAAAAGCTGGCTGCCGGCTGCCATTATATGCTTGCATATTTTATGTTGACATTTGATCATTTCTTTCCATGCCATGTCTTTAATTCGTCCAAATATCACATAAATGAGTGCATGAAAGATGATATTTTTAATTAGAAAAACTCATTAACAGTAAAAGCAAACTCAACATTAGTTGAGCCTACGAAAAAACAAAACATGACATTATATCAAAAAGCATACAAATACAACACGAATAAATGAACATGTCAAAATATATACATCATAAACTATCGACTAATGTAAATTATAGTTAAGGGTCGAAAAGATTAACCTTAGCACAATCACGGCCATTCGAAGTTCGGTCAGTACCGTGAACAACAGTCTGCAATGACTGCTGCTCCATTTGAGATGAGGATGTGGAATAATCGACAAATGCATAGGGATGATTGGCCATTAAAATAGCAGAATCCGGCAAAGGTGACTCCTCTTCGGGACATTTTCCACAACACGGTGATTATTTTGATTAAATTTTGAGTTTCAATCAACATTACCTGTAGACCTCAAACTTGACGGAGTTCTGTTTTGTTTTGAAAAATGGACAACTTTATCATCTCGGGAATTAGAATCGAGTATCTGACCAAAAAGCTTGACCTTACCATTCCTGCAAGGCTTTGCTGTGTCACACACTCCAAGACTGGGATTTTGGATGATCCTTGGATTGGTCCAAGTTCTGCACCGGGAGTGGAAGCTCGACAGTTGATTTTGAGCTATTGCACTTCTGGAGGCAATCTTGAGCCAAATATGGATCGGCAACTCCCCTCTTGGATGTTGAAAGGCTTTTAACATCACCATTTGGTTCTTCCAAAGTTGAAATTTGCAACGGATAACCCTTAGGATCTGGTAAGATTCAGTAAGATTCAATAAAGGCTTTCCAGATAGATGATCAGGCTCATCTTCACCGATGGATTCACAAGCCTGTTTGGTTTCATTACCCTGATAATCAAGTGTTGATGACAATCTATCTAGGTTGCAAAGTTTCTCACATCGAATGGAATTGGAATCATGTAACGCAGAACTTTCAGCAGAAGAGTTTTTACCAACAGAAGGCTTCTCGGCAGAATCCATATTGGACGAACTTCCGGTGCTTAACCTAAAACCTGAACAGGAGTTTTTACCAACAGATTCATCATTGGATTTATTTGAATCCTGCCTACATATACTTCGAGTGCTAGTATCCGTACTGCACTTTGCATCATGCTCATCCACGTCACTTGTGGACAATGATGTGGACAATGAAGTTTCCGGTACCATGAAACATTTTCCAAAGCCCTCATTAGAACAAGTAACAGGTCCGGACTCGACAACAACATCAACAGGATGGCAAGGATGAACTGCAATCCCAAGAGATGCTGATACTGCAACAGAAACACCCTGATCAGCAACCTGATTTCTTCCAGCATTTAGGTCACCAAAAGCAACGCTTTTCTGAACCTGCAATGACTCAGCATTGCTATCAACATCCATATCATCAGTACCACATTCAGAAATCACCTGGCCCACATGATTCCTGTTGTTTTCGTCTGATAAGTTCAGGTCAGTTTGTAAAATCAGTTCCCTGGTAGTATCACATTCATCCATATTCATGCTGACTATATTGGAAGGCAAGTCCTCCAGTTTGGACCCTAACTTACCACTGCAAACATCTGAGCGCTTAAGGACAGAAGCATCTTCCATATCACTCCCACCACCATTGGCATCATCACTCATGGGTGTTCCTGTGTTTCTATTTCTTGGATGTATCAAGTCAAGTCCAAGGCATTTGCGAGCCTTGCTAAAGAAAACCTTGCACTTATCCCTGGATCTGGTTTGGACGCATCAGGAGATCATTGCAAAATCTTTACCATAAGATGAGACAGCCTGCATAAAGACAGATTTCTCCTCATCTGTCCAATCAGTAGGATACATTTCCCCAAAACTCTCATCAGAACCAGTACCCTCATCAACATCCGGAGTAACTTCCGATATAGAATGCCTCTTAAGCAGAGAAGCAACTTTGGGGCACTTCCAGTCACGGTGGTAACTCTCTCCTGGATCAACAGAACTAGTGATACAAGAACGCATTGGTTCTGAAGACAACGAACCACATATACCTGCTAAAACATCAGCTGCTGCAGTTTCTCGATCATTCCCAATAATATCAAAACTGCTTGACCTATCAGCAATGCTATCAACTCGAGATGTTCTAGAATAACGACCTCCAAGAAAGATCATACTAGAAGATGTCTGATGCTTTTGCATGCCACTTTTGGCCTGAGCAGCTATAACAGAAGTAGAACCAAGAACATCAATGGACACAGCATTGAATTCCTTGCTCCACTTTTTCCCTGATGTCAACAAGTAGGTATTCGCAGAAGACTTCCTCTGCTTACTCAGATCAAGCTTCTTCTTTGTTTTCTCAAAACATTTAGACTTGTGTTTTTTGTAATAGAACTCAACGCAATCTGCAGCCGTCTTATGATCCAGAAAGGTGGCAATTTTTCTGAAGTCCTTCCCGAAAGCAGCCAACGTATCCATAAAAATTACTTTCTCTTCCGATGTCCAAGGATTGATCAAAGCTCTTTCCTTTCATCAGAGCATGGATCTTCAACCAATCCATTAGTAGAAATAAACCTTGACAATTATTCTTTCTCATCTAAAACCAATGCTGGCATCTTCAAGGCATTCCTGTAAAGCTTGCCATGGGAATCCAAAAGCAGTTTGCTGGCAAAATTTATCATCTCGGCACTAGGTTCTAAGATGAGATTTCCAGCTGAAAAACAAACCAAATAAGTAATCCATTAATAATATGCATCACTACATATAAATACTAAATCCTTAATAAACAATCTTAAAAACACAAAGCAAATGCAGAAAATATAAATTTATTCGTACATAGCAGCAGCACTAGTTAAGGGAAATATAAGTCAAAAGTGACAAACAATGCATCCATACGGGGGAAGGCAAAAAAAAACAGCATCCATTGTAAATACAATTGGCATAAGAAAAAAGTGAAAGGCAATACATCCACCACAGTGCAACCAACCTTACATTCAACAAATATAACCCCGTAAAGGAATGGGGTAGGCTAGTTTTAGTAACATCAGCCCCCCCCCAGAACACCAAAATAACAAATTATCATGAAATCATAATTGGACAATAGATGCACTCAATTTCACCAATGGATAATGAACTATTGACCTTCAGCAGTATTTCCATGATAATTGCATTTTCATTAAAATTTCAAGAAGATTAAATTAATAATATGACCCACACTTTAATTTTATAAGAATTAATCCTAAAACACTTTGCCTTAAATGCATTCAAGTAAACGAATGATCAAAAGATGGAAAGGCAAGATGAAAAAATGAAGTGCTACATGTACTTAAATTAAAGTAAAGCAATTCAACCATATGCAGAATCATAACAGAACTAGCAACGGATAAAAAATTTCAAAAGCAGGAGGCTCAAACAATTACCAGAAGAAGTAACTCGAGAACGAATAGAGGACCGATGCTTTTGGTAGCCGCCATGTGCTGAACGTGAGCTTAGTTCATAATTCCTCTGAGACTTTGCATGATAGTTTCTCACCAAGGGTGAAAACACATCTTCCTTCCAAGCATGCCAAAAGGCTTTAAACTTAAGCGTCAAAACTCTCTCCTTAAATCCTAACCGGCGCTTCCGCATTGCAATTTTTTCCCTGATTGACGGGTTCATCTGCCCCAATGCCACATTGGAAATTTCAGATATCTTAATGTCATAATGATCTTTTGGCAATAATTTATCAAATACACGACAAGCTCGGCTTGCCAATTCCTTATTAGTAGTCAACATTACATCGTGTGTCATATTTACACCGCCAGTACCAGAGTTAGAAGATTCTGGAGCATGTCTTCCATTATCAATCTTTAAAACTACACTGCCTTCCCCAGGAATGACTGCAGCTGCCTCTTCACTACAAGAACCAGTAGCTAAAATCATCTCTTCCATTGTTGCCACTTGAGCAGAGCTAGAATTACCAGAACAATCATGAACCTTCACAATATCACACAGAGAAACTGCTTTATCCAAAGATGATGATGCCATAAAATCAGATGTAGCTGTTCCAGGACTATCAATGACCCCATCTTTTATATCAGCATTAACTTCTTCCAAGATACTATTACGGAGATGCAGCTTCTCCTCAAGAATGTCAGTAGAAGGATCAATTTCAATGGCGCAGGTCGAGGGGACATACTGGATGCAGCCACTTGTTCCTCATAAGATTTTCCATTTTCCTGAACAGGAAGTGAACTAGCCGTTGATGGCAATCGGCTCCTACTTCCGGAGTCATCTTTCAACGACTTGAGTTCATTTTCAAGAGAATCAATTTCAGAATCAGTTATCTCCAATGCTTTCAAAATGTCACCTTTCCATAATAGAAATTTATTTATAGCAGTAGACCCAAAAAAATTAGAAACCACTGAACTAGGATCATTAGACTGAAGTGAATCAATAAGCGAAGAGCCCATATCAATAATTGAGTTGATATCCAATTTCTCTAGATCAAAACAGGGCTGATTTTGAGACCCAAAACATGGAGAACCACATGCATTATTGATTTCATTATCAATATTTGCAGCTTTACCAAATGATTTTCTTCCATGCCTGCAATAACCACGAACATTTTGGCAATCAATGAGACAAGCACTACTCATATCACAATAAAATTGCAAGGAGAAGGATACAGAGAGAAGGGTTATATATTTGAAACCCAGTAATAAGATAATCTCCAATTAAAGGGCACTAACAGTATCCTGATTTGAACAGGATTCCAAGGCTGGAAGACAGAATAAGTAAACAATGAAGCAGGCCCAAATGCAGAAAACAAATTTATCTTACAACACATGTTTATGACAAAAGGTCAAATTCTTAGAAGAGAACCAGTCTTGCCAAATATTTAACATTGTCCCTCCTTTAAAATAAAGACCAGGTTCTAAATGGATACCATCAAAAGCTGAAACATAGGAATTGACAGAAGGAAAAGAGTAATCACCTCATATTCATGAAGACGGACTAATAATATATAGTTAGCTTTGAGGGGGAAATGGTAGAGAATGTATGTGTGTGTAAAACATTTTTACAGCATAAGAAACCAGTAAATGATCATGGTAGTGATAAGAATCACATAACTCTCGAAACTAAAACCAGTAAATAAAAAGCATAGCGAAATGTATATCAAGTATGCAGAGTACTAAGAACAGTTTTAAACATCAATTTAAAAGGCCATGTGGGACTACGGTATCATCATGAACGATATCAGACCATCCAACCTGTCATATTCAAGCTATTAAGGAATGGCAGGGGCGGCAAAAAGTGATCACACAAAGGGTCATGATTATATAAAAGTCACATCACTGTCAAACTAAAGCTGGTAAATTAGGAAAATAATCAAAACAGCACAAATATTATTTTCTGAAGACCACTTGTAAGCAACAATCTAGTTCATCAGGCAGGTTTTCAATATTATTTCCGATGATATTAAACATGTCTGCTTAATATTGAATAAACATATAAGAAAATCAAAGATATACCTGGTGAGGAACTGCAAGCAACAGATGAGGGAGTTGCAGGACAAGAGCAATCAGAAAATTCAAGAACTCTAGGGCACTTATCTACCAAGTTAAAATTCATAGAAATTTTAGGTTCTGCATTACCAAAAGAAATCACAGCCCCACAAGTATTAGTGCTTGTATCAGGGTCTTCATCCTTGTTTTTCTCATATTTTGCTAGACCCTCACCCCATCCAAGCCGTGGCTTCTTCCTGGACGTTGTCTCATCAGAAGGTGGAGCAGTTGTGATACAGGTTGCTGCATCCCCGGAATGAGACTGGACTTGACCCAAACTTTTCTGTTGTAATTCAAGCTTCGCTTCACCAGAATCTACACCTCCTAAGCTCTTAGAGCTACTTGAATGGCTAAATCCGGAGCCCCGTGAAGACAAGCTTCCAGAGTGGCTCCACTTAAGAGGCTTCCAGTCCACCGAGTCCATAGAGTTCTCTCTCTCACATCTTTGTCCTGTGCCTAACCCATTGACACCACATGTTATATTATCATGTTGATCTTTTTGATGTTGATTCCATGTGTTTACAAAGTCAGAATTAGAATGAGAAGGGTATGTCAGCATATCATCCACGGACCTAAGTTCATTATTCAAATCATGAGACCTCCCAGGAGTGTTTGAGGACCCGTTGCGAGTCTCCCAAGAATGACCTCTCGAATCTCTTAGGCTACAAGACCCTTTGTTGTAGTCTCGACAGCTGCTTTGACTATATTTCCCATCTCCTCGACAGACTAACTGGCTGTAGGTCTCACCATCCAAGATCTTGTCACTTGACCGCCATGCAACATATCCATGACCACCAATGTCTCCGGGAAACATATGCCAATTAGCACATACTATGTTTATGTATTATTTCAAATCTCATGAAAAATAAAATAAAATTCTTCAATCTCACAACTCTTAGCCCCAAAGGAAATTATAAAAAATAGAAAAAAATATTTTGTAGGGAAATAACTAGAAGTAACCCTTTAAATAAAATATAAGAAAATTAAATAATTCTTACCTCCAAAGTCCCAAAAGCAAAAGGAAAATAGTACCAGAAAAAAAAGTTGATTCTTTCAACAAAGTACAACGAAGATAAATAAAAAATTAAAAAAAATATCACAAGCAAAGTATATGTTCTTTCATGAACCTCAGACAACCCGAGAACGTTGATTTTAATATAGCAAAACGAGAACACCAGAAATTGAAGGAAAGCATTTCCCATTAACAATATTGAACCAGAAGAAGAAAAGAAAAAACCAAAAAGATTTTATCAAAACCTAATAGACCAACGGATCTACCCAGTCTTCATTCCACCCAGAAACTAAAAAAAGTCGGCAATTTGATGATGATACAATGCTAACACTAAATGGAGGTTAAAAATAAAAAGGAAGGAAGGAACTTACCAGGAGGATGACGGACGCCAGGGGATCCCCAGCTAGCGAATTCTCTAAAGGACCCGTGCTGATAAGACGGCATAGAAGACGCGTCCCTCCATCGAGATGCCGACAGATGCGGTAGCTCCAACTCCGTCCTCTCGTCCTTCCTATCCTTGTAAACATCCTTCCGGTCCCGAGGCAACGGCACTTGCGGCATCAAATCGTACGAGGCAACACCACTACACAACGCCACTGTTTTTCTTCTTCTTCCCCCAAACTACTCAACTCTAGAAAAACATAGTACTTCCTCTCTAAACAAAAGAAAAACACCGATTCTTCCTAGGCTTTCTAAGTTTCAGAATCCAAAACGGCACCGTAAACGAACATTTCCTTGGCTCTTTGTGCAAATAGAAACCTACCGAGCCGGATTTTGCGGTCCTAGTGAAGCGTATCAAACTACATCGCAACGATGGTGATCTTCAGCTCCTGAAAGGTTATCTGTTTTTCGAATTGGAGTGTTGAAGAGAAAATTACAGAAAGAGAACGATTTTTCTGGGAGTTTTCTCTGTGTATTGTTTGTTTGGGAAGAAAATCTGCGGAGGCGAGAAAGTGAGAAAGTCAGAACGTGAAGCCGATAAGGAGAAAGCCTTAGAGAGAGGGGAAGGGAAGAGAGAGAGAGGAGGGGAAGGGAAGGGGAGAGAGGAGGGGAAGGGGAGAGAGGAGGGGAAGGGAAGAGAGAGAGAGGGAGGCATGCGTATCTCAACGGTGTTATTAAACCACATTTCAATCTGCTTTCACGTCCGCTCTTGGGTGAACTACACGGATGGTCGCTTTTATTTTTAATCTTTCTTATTTTGATCATCGATTATAAAAATATTATATCTGATCACTTTGATTTTGGATGACGATGTTAATTTAATTCTAAATTGTAAATAAAATATTATTTCATTATTTAAAGTTTAAATAAAACATTAATTTTATCTTAGAAAAATAAGTTAAATTTATGAAATTTAAAATATTTTTTAGTGAAATATATATTAAGTTATGTTTGGCGTGACTTTTCAAACGTACATTTAGTTAAAAAATTCGTTTTAATTGTAAAATCAATGTTAAGTAAGTAAAAAAAAAAAAAAATTACAATAGAAACGGTGGTTTTAAACCAACTACAAAAACTATGATTTGTAGTATTTTCATTTTAATTTTTTTGTTTAGGAGTAAATTAAATTTTATGCTTATTAATGTATGAGTTCCACTCAATTATATTATTATATTATATTTTAATAATTTAATATTAATATCTTTAAAAATAAATAAATAATTAATTATTTTAATTATTTAAAAATGGATATAATTAAATTATATATTTAATATAATTTAATTTACGAAAAACATTTTTCAATGTTTAATAGTTGTAATTGATTTTTATAATATAATTCATTTTCCTAGTTTCTTAGTATTTTATGTAAAATGTTTTACCATCTGATTTTCAGTAAAACATTTTCCTAATTTTCATTTTAAAATAGAAGCACTCAAAAATATATTATTTATTTATTTAATATTAATTTAATATTTTAGTATCATTTTAATAAAATATATTATTAAAATATTAATTATTATTATATATTTTAATAATATTTATTTTTAATATTATATAATATGTACTCAGATATATTATATAATAATATATAATTTAATAATTTAGTATTATTAATAAAACACTAATAAATAAAATTAGGAGTGTTCAAACGGTTAATTCGGTCACATATTGAATTGAATTACCAACCAAATTAATTGAACCATTTTTCTTTAATAGTTAATCAAATAGATTTTTTTTAAATATTAACAGAACCAAACTTTATTCATTTTGTGTAAATTATTTTCTATAAAATTAATTATAGTGTATCAAACAATTAGTGAAAGTGATTTACAAAAAATCATCAAAAAGACCATAAAATATTTTTTAAATTTATTTTTCAGAAAATATAATTTATTTTACGTAAAACAGTTTTCAATATCAACTTTATTTTTATTTTCATGCAGAGCTATGTTGCCTGCTAATTAGGTAAACTTATATTAAATTATATTATGCTCATTACGTACAGTTATATCGAACCATATCTGGATTCATATTTTTTTTTATAAAAATAGTGATACTTTTGTAGATTTCCCTTTCAACTTTAAATAAAGACGTTTAAAAAATAGTTGTTTAAAAATTAAACATAAACTAATAATTTTATAAGTAATTATTTTTATCACATTATTTATTAAATAACTTTAAAAAACATATATTTTACATAAAGAAAAAAAATTAGCTGACAATATTCTCATATATAAAGGAGTGAGGGGGAAGTAAGGTAGTAGGCTGCCCCCAACGCCATGTTAAGAGCAACTTCCGTGAAATACCTCCAGCAGTCAGAATTATGAATTGCCCACCGTAGGACTCGATCTCACGATCACAAAATTAAAAACCTTGTGCTTTACCAACTGAGCTGGAAGGATAATTTTACATAAAGAAAACTACTTATATTGTGGATGTGGTGATTAAGATTACAATATGGTTGCGTAAATTTCCACTCTCCACTGAGTAAATAAGTCAAAAGTTTATAACGTCAACTTTTAGAAAAAGAAGTTCAATGAGGAAAGTAATCAATGGAGAACATTTCTCACGTATCATATTACGTGACACCATCTTTCCAGCCGTTGATCTCGTAGACAAATTATAATGTGAAAATATTATGAGAAAAAAGCAAGTATATTACTACTATTTATTTTATAAATATTAAATTTATTTCTAAAATTCGATTAAATGTGAATGAATTTTGATAGTTAAAATGGGAAAGTTCTACGGTGCGACACTTTAATATAAGACTAAAATAAAGTGCTACCGGTTTTGTTATTGTTTAAATAATAAAATCGGTAAAAAAATTACCGATAATATTATTATTTTTACCTAAAACATCATTTTTTTAAATATTTTTGGTCATTTTTAACGCCTAATAATGTTTCTGGTAGCACATTTTTTAGTCGTATATTAAAGCTGTCGCACTTGATCTTTTCCCGTAAAATGAGCGTTATTTTTTTTAGATATTTGGTTCGAACAGTTACGTCTATAAGATGTGTGTTGTCAAAATTAAGATAACATATAAACATGCATTTAGGGATGTAGCCAGAATTAAATATTGGCAAGGGCCAAAATATTAGACTATTTAAGAAAAATATAAAGACTCATTAGGTATTTAAACTCTAAATTCAGCATAAACTAAGTGACCTTAGTGATTAAGATATTGTTATTATATATGAGGTCCCGAGTTCAAGCACGTATGTAGGAGTATGAGCGTTCATTGTCAAATAGTTGAAAATATTTGTACATATATTATCTTGTATTCCTCCTAAAAAAAACTCAAAACTCAAAAGAAAATTTCTAATTTATCTAATATTTAAACTTGTAATGAAAAAATTAATAACACAAACTTATCATTTTTTAGTTTGACCGCTACTTGATTAAATATTTAATAATTTTTTATATTTAAATATTTATTTTTACATGAACTAAAATACTATTAAACTAAAATTATATCAAATATATAAATTTTAATAAGGATCGAGCCCCATTGGGCCCTAAGTAGCTCCGTCCCTACATACATTACCTTATAATTATCATATACTATTAAAAATTAATTAAATTTTATATATTATAATATAATAAAAATGTATGCAATTCTAATATTTATCTCTCTTTTTTGTTACAAAAGAAAAATAAAGAAATAACTAATGCCTGTTGAAACCTCCCGGGAACATTACGTCCCTAAGGTCTGCTGCTAACCATTGTGAGACCTCCATTTGAGGATCGTCGAAGACCACAAGATCATCCTCGAGACTCAAGAGTCAGTTCCGTCTTCGAAAGAGTATCGGCAAAAAATTATCTTCGCGGTAAGTGTGTTGAAAGATTAGCAATCAAATCCGTGATTTAAATTCATGAATATTTTTAATAAGATAACGGAGAGGACAAGTAAATATATTAAAGTTTTTTTAAAAATAAATTAGAATAAAAATAATGGCTAGGTTTTGAGATTTCCGAAGACACAAGTTAATTTGACTTAATTTAATTATTTAATTAAATAAAATTATTTAATTTAGCGTCTATATAATTTTATTCTGATGCACTTTCAATCGCAAGTGACGCAAAAACTTGCAGGCCACGGAAGTATGAAATATTTCTTGGCCACCTCGCAAGGAACTGAAATATTTCTTCGCCACCTCGCAAGGAACGTTATTATTATATTATACTATATTATTATCCAATAAATTATTGACACGTTGTCTTCAGATCTTTGTGACGTGTTATCGTAAATCTCTATCGCTCAACGAAGTCTTAAGTTTTTTTAATAAAATAAAGATAAATTATAGGTTCAATTATACCTTTAGTATCTAAATTATTATTTTTATTTTGTTTTGGTATTTGTTGGAACCGTCATCTTTCGGGTGAGTCTCGGAATTGGGTTTCGACTTAGGAAAATGGATTGGGAGTCGTCACCGACCATTTTAAAACAAATTTAGGTGGGTCGGACACCATCTTACCTGATCTGCATTGTACCAGAAACGTGTCGGGTTCGGGTGTCGGTTACGGTCAAGGAAGGATTAGCACCCTTGAACCGCTCTTTCGGTATCAATTAATTTTTCGGTTGTTTTAATCGCGAAAATTAAAAATTTAAATTAAAATGTAAAAATCCGATTCGAATTGCTTACCTTTGATCAGTTGAGATTTCTCCATTACGTTAAAAATGTTAAAGGAAATAAATAAATAAATACTAAATCAATCAAAAGAAAGAAAAAAAGAATTGAAAATAACGTTAAAAATTATATAAAAACAAAATCAAAATGAGTAAATCAAAATAAATAAATCAAAGGAAAAAAATAAAATAAAAAGAAAAATGAGAAAAATGAGAAATAAGTAAATTAAAAAAAAAGTAATAAATAATAATAAAAAATATAAAAAAGTGTTTAAAAACTATATATTATAAATTTTTAAAAATGTTTTTTTTAAAATCTATATATTATATTTTCAAAAATATTTTTTGAATTTATATAATTTTCAAAAAAATATTTTTTAAAACTATATATTTTCAAAAATATTTTCAAAAATTATATTATATAAGTTTTCAAAAATGTTTTCAAAACTATATTTTATAAGTTTCAAATGTTTAAAAATTATATTTATATTTTTTCTAAAATGTTTTAAAAATTATATATATATAGTTTTAAAAGTGTTTTAAAAACTATATATATTTTCAAATATTTTTAGAAACTATATATTATACGTATTTTCAAACCGTTGCAAACTATATAATATATATAGATATGTAAAAATAAAATAAAATAAGAAATATAGAGGAAAATGAGTGTCTACAGTATCTAAACTTTATTTTTCTAAAATCATACTTAATATTTAGCTTAGATTTCTTTTAATACCCATCGTTAAAAATTTAATGCTGAAGTTCAGTATCATCATAATTCATATCAAAAAAAAAAAATGTTATATTCGTAGTTCTGTTAAGTTTTTAATGGTTGGTACTAAAATAAAACATAAACTAAACGTTTTGCATGATTTTATAAAAAAATAAAGTTTAAGTACCAAAATAGAATAAAAGTAATAGTTTAGATACTAAACTTGTAGTTTACCCAAAATTAAACAATACATAATATCAATTTTATAATATTTAATTAAATAATTATTTTAATATTTTTTAAAAATATTTTCAATATTTCATTTATGATAAAAATTTATTAATATTTGACTAAATAGTTATTTTAACCTAGATTTTCTTTAACATTTCGATCTTCATGTTTCATTTTTGATAAAAAAAAAAGTTATTTTTTAGCACTAATCGTTATTGATAACGATTTTTATCTATGAAAATATTTTAAATAAAATATTGATGATGAAAATACTCTAGAAAAATAAAAGTTAATTCAATTATTTAATCAATCATCAAAATTTGTTTATCATTATGCCATTACATTAATAATTATTAATCTTTAGAATACTTTCACTTTAACTATTAAAATTGAAATAAAAAATTATTTGTATTTTAATTTTGGTGAAAAAATGGGTGTACTTTTAATGTCCAGTTACTTACCTAAAGTTAAATTGAAATGTATTTTGACCTAAAATATTGCGCTGAATTAAATTATATATAAGTGATAGCAATTTTAGTTATAGTTGAAAATGTTGCACTACAATGGATTTTGAACTGAAATTTTACAACTAAAACCGTCTTAACGATAACTTTTTCAATAACAATCGAAATAGTTATACAATTTACATATTTTGTTATGAAAAAACTAATATTTTTAGGGTAAAATATACAAATGGTCTGTAACACTCTAAACTCAATTGGACTTAAAGTGTCACATTAGATTGCCGAGACAACCCCTAATTTTAAAAAAATATTCATTTGTATTTCAAAACATGACACATAATTTAAAACCGAAATAATAAAACTCTAAGTTATAAATCTGAATGAAATAATAAGGGTCTTATGAATACATATGCCCACTAAAACTACGATATAGTACTCTTAAGGAGATGTTGGAAGTCCTGTTGTGACAGTGTTCCATAATCGGCTCTGGCTACTAACCTGCGAACGCAAAACATCTGAATGTTGAACTTACAAAGCTTAGTAGTATAATTGTTAATCTAGAGCAATATCATGAGTTTCATAAACACAAGCATGCCAAAGATATGATACTAAGTAGTATGTACATGCATGATCTTAATTAGGGCTACCTACTTAGAGCTCAACTGTTTTATCACTAAAGTAGGAGTCTCACGCTTCCCTTAATCCTCTACTAAGGGTCTCACCATGAGTACACCTCTAAAAGGGTCTATAATCCTAATGACTATAATTGCTACGCATTATCTAAATTTGATATTGACACTCATGTGCATTATCTGAATGCAACACTAACTCTATTTTAAATTATCTAAATGCAACACTGACTATATTTTGCATTATTTGAATACAACACTTGCTTTGTTTTGCATTATTTAAATGCAACACTACTAGTATATGATCTCACATAGCCATTAGACACTAGTTAACTAAGGAAACTTGATGTCATATTGAATCGATGAAATTCCACTAAGCTGTTGAATGATCTCCTGGTCTCACATAGCCATCAGGTATATCATGGAGGGGGAACATAGTGTCACTTAGCATCAATACAATTCCCATTCAACTGAAGCATAGGATTGATTTCACATCGCAGTCAACCCAATCTCTAAGGATATCTATTGTACTGGATTGATACAACTATACATGCATATCTAAGGGCCCCAAGGTCACACAACACTGATATCGCTAACCCACTCTTCGTGAATGTTCGAGCCTCGAGCCCTAGTTAGCCACTGAAGTGCCTCACACACTGACAATGCCCCACTAGGGCAACTAAGGTAGTAACTACACTCTAGCATAGCTAGACACACTAAAGTAAGGTCATCCCCCTCACTTAGCTGTTATCTAGCTCGTTCTCTTACCTAAAATGTTATGCAAGGGTTTATTAGTCTGTTACTTCTGCTAGTTTATCAAGTTACTATATTCTGGTTATTCATTACTTAGAGAATTTTAGTCATTTCTCTATATAGAGAATCCTCTACGTGTTTCGTGATGTTACGACGATTAATGTGGTTATTGTTCTCTGTCTGTAACACTAGCTAGCTTGATACCTGACTCGGTTTCAATATTGGGTAGCGACACTTTAATCGCTCTATCTATGTTTCTCTGAATTCAACATCGAATTAGAGGAACAAGTGTACATTCACAATTCCTAACATTCTTATAGTACACGATTCCACTATTTCATAATCTGATTATTTCGTCATATTGTTTTGCTAGTACATCCTCTGCAATGATCCTTCATTCCTAGATATTTTCTACATGTTTAACTGAAGATTCTTGGACGCATTACTCCTACTATGTTTACTCTAGTTGTAACCCACTCGTAAGAGTGTTTTTAGCCCACTTTAGTCATTTATGTCCCCCACGGACTAAGTACCACCATTACAAATCACCTTTAGCTCTTACGGTCCTTAAAGAGGTCAATTTTACCATCTAAAGGGGGAAGTATCGATCCCTAGGGTCAATATCAACCCCTATGAATATTGGTACTAAAAATGGTTTTTTTTACTAAAATTGTGGTCCAATATCGATACTTTATATCCTGAGTATCGATATTGTATGGGCAGTATCGATACTTTCCTCAGCAGTATCGATACTCTATGTTGGAAACCCCTAAATTTCGTCCAAATTCACCTAGTGTCGATATTGTTCAACCAGTATTGATACTCAACCTAGAAATATCTTATTTAAGCTCGGGAAACACCCTAAAGGCCTTAGTTTGGTTCCTAATCATGTGTTAAAGCCTTAGAAAGTTACTTAGGGTCTTAAAGTGGCATAAAAACACTTTCTTTACATCTAAAATGTTATTTAATCATGAAATCCAATATAAAACCCTAAAATGCTCAAATACCCAAATATTAACAAATCATCATACTTATGAAAGCCTTAACACTCTAAAGGATATACTACCTGATCAAAGAATTCCAAAATGAATCTCTTTTATCTAGCAATCACTCTCACCAAGATTTGGATGATAAAATCCCCACTTTTATTGCAAACAAAGAACCCAAGGCTTTGAATCATTAAAATAATATTGCTGAAGGATTAAGAACGAAATTGAAGTATGAAAGGGGCCTAAGAACTATACTTTTGAGCTATGGTACTTGGGTGGAAGAATGATAAGAAAAGTGGAGAAAAGAAGAAGAAGAAGAAATGAAGAGAAAAAGAAATGAATAAGATGAAATGAGAAATACAAAGGCTCTCATCCTTTAAAATGGGGTAATTAAGCTTTTGGTCATTTTTCATCTTTCTAACATTCTAAAACTTCATTTTTATCGATAATTGGGCTCAATTCCAACCCAATTAAGCTGACGCTTGACCCAATGACTTTAATTATGAATTCCATGAGGTTCATTTACCTCTTGGTAAACCCAAAACTACTAGCCTGAAATTTGGGGAGTTACATGGTCCCTTGACTAGGACATTGTTTTGTTGAGTTTCTAACTATTAAAAGTTACAAAATGACCCTTTAACTATAGTACATTCCTTTGTTGAGTTTATCGACAATTAAAAGTTATAAAATAGTCACCCGACTATTCATATGTTTCAAACTTGTCATTTTCTGTTAAAAAAAATTGAAGGTTTTATGAGTTGGACGTTAACATACTAAGTTATGATAGTCATTTGAGATTTTGATAACATATTATATTTCTCAGTGAACATGTTAATGTCCAACTCAGACTGACATCAATTTTTAATGGAAAAGAACGAGTTTAGAACATACAAATAGTCAGGTGACCATTTTATAACTTTTATTAAACGACTTAACAAAACAATACCCTATTATTGGCAGGTGGCTTTCAAGCACACACGACATCCTTTGCCAAATGAGCTCAATAAATATCCGTTAACAATGACCATTACTTAACTGTAAGGCCCAATAGGTTATAAAAAACTACATCGTATTTCGTTTTAGTGAAAGCATTTTGGTCTATGTACTTTCTAAACGACTACAAAATGTCCTTATAAATTACAAAGACAGCTGAATTAATTATTTTTGCTATATTAAAAAATATTTATTTTATAAGATAATTTATTTTATAAATCCTAATTCTAATCTTAATTTTATTAAGAGGAAAGGAGACTCTCAAAAAGAAAGTATTCCTAGTGTGTCTAGAACACATAACTTGAAGGAATAAAAGGGAATAAGATGACAAACCATCAAATATAATTGCTCTTCTATGAGGCGGACTTAACATATTATAGCACTAATTTATATATAACATGTCATTTTTATATGATACAAATACATATATTCATCTAATTTATTATACTGAAAAAATGATTTAGTGATTTTCTATGGTAAAATTGAATATTATTTCTCTTTAGAAATTATTATTTGAGCAATTATGTATCTAACATACGTATGCATTACAATTAGTTAATAAATTCTAAAAAGTTATTATACTGTAATAGTGATGTTTCTACCTAAAAATTATAGATTTGAGTAACTACATTTTTTTTTCTAATTCTGTCAAAGCTGTACGATTATTTTATTGAAAATTTGACAGTTCAATACTTGAAATAATTTATTTTGATTATAGAAAAAATGTAACACGAGAAAGATGAAAAAATGTTATAGTAGAGATGTACATTATATATTATCTGCACGATATCCGCTTGTCTCCTACCCCATTATCGGCTCAACCAAGACTGACAATTCCACGTGGACCAATAACAAGAGAATCCCTACCATCACTTAGCCAATTAATTCCAGTTTTAGATTACTCTCGATTTCCTACTATCACCTTTATCCCACACTATCTTCTATTAACTTCCATGTTCTCAACTTTCTTTTCTTTTCATTTACGTCCTCACACTCCAACCTCAACTACCATGGCCGCCAACACACTGATGAGCTGTGGCATAGCCACCACCGCTTTCCCTTCAGTTTTTCCTCTTCCAAGTCCAAGTTCGCTGCGCTACGCGCTTGCCTAGTTTCGGCGCCACTGTCAGCCACCGTGTTAGCATGACGGCCGACTGGATGCCTGGCCAGCCTAGGCCCCCTTATCTTGACGGTTCAGCCCCAGGGTATGGTTTCAAACTGTCTGTTTTCCATCTTTTTTCTTGCCATTTTTTATATATTTAAATCTAATTTTTCATCTGACACTAAAAAATTGGATTAAAAAAAGTAGATAAAGTTTGAGTCAACTCTTTAACTCAAATAAGACGATTAACTCAAAATTTTCAACTCAACTCAATTAAATCGAATAGTCGTTGCCAGTATTTCTTAAGAACCTGTGATTTATACGTTTGGTTTTCAGTGACTTTGGGTTGACCCGCTTAGACTTGGTGAGGTGCCGGAGATCTCGAGAGGTACAAGGAATCTGAGATATATCACTGCAGATGGGCTATGCTTGCAGTTGTAGGTGTTTCTTGGTCAAATTATGGTTTTAGTCCCTCTATTTTTATTTGAAATGCTTAAATCGTGATGAATGTAAATTTGCAGCCTGGTATATTGGTTCCTGAGGCTTTGGGGTATGGAAACTGGGTAAAGGCTCAAGAATGGGCAGCTATTCCCGGTGGGCAAGCCACTTACTTAGGCAACCCGGTTCCATGGGGAACTCTCCAACCATATTGGTCATCGAGTTCCTCGCCATCGCCTTCGTCGCACCACGTAGCATGGAGAAAAGATACTGAGAAGAAGAAGTACCCCGGCGGAGCTTTTCGATCCCTTGGATACTCCAAGGACCCTAAAAAGTTCGAGGAATATAAGGTCAAGGAGATCAAGAATGGTACAAACTTCAAACCCCTTTTCTTCGGATAATATACCCGAATCCAATTCGACCCGAGGACGTTTTAGTTTGTTGATTGTGATTGATTTTGTTGTTTTGTTTATGGTCGTCTGGCAATGTTGGCGTTCGTCGGATTTTGTGTTCAACAATCGGCTTACCCGGGAACCGGACCATTGGAAAACTTGGCAACTCACTTGGCTGATCCATGGCACAACAACATTGGAGACATCATCATCCCAGATCAATTTCTCCTTGAGACGATGATGGAGCCTTTTTAATATATTGTTCAATTATCCGTTGTAAAACTCCCTATGTAATCCATAAACAATGTAGACAATTTACCTATATTTTTTATGGACCATCAACTCTTCATTTAAGAAAAAAAGTTCGATTCTTTGCCTATAAATCACATTTGAGCACATTGAAACTACAGTAATGGATCGGTCAGATTTGTTGCTCATCTAAACTCGACCCAAAATTTGAAATCTTTCATTGCATCTCACCCGATCCAAGAATACAAAGGTCCCATCGACCCGAAAACGATTACTTTCTAGGTCAAAACTTGCACTTAACAGTATATATATATATATCATTTTATTAAGTAAATAAGATCTTAATTAAAAAAATAATAATATAAAAAGGATACTATTATAATTATCTATAAATATATACTTATAGTAATATTATGTTGAATTAGATCACATTTTTTCACCTAAACTCAAATTCGACCAATCTCATTCTTAAAAAAATCGAATCCAAATTTTCAAAATAAAAAAAAATCAATCTGATCAGAATTCGTTAGATTTGAATGAGTGCTGAACATCTATGGATTCAAGTGAAATTGCCATCTCTAATTGAGATGCCAAACTTTATAGTAAAAGTAAATCTCTCCTTAAAAGATTCGAATTTAAACAACGTTTTAATGTGTATGTATGACTAAAAAAATTCTAAACAAATATTACCTTATCTCGTACTATTAAAAAAACATATATCATCATTCTCAAGCGTTGAGATAATATCATCATTCTCAAGCGTTGAGATAATGGTAGAGAGCATTCTAAAAACATTGAAGAGAGAGAATTTCTTTGGGAACACACGTTAAATTTTATTTCAGAACTTGAACATCGTCATCCAAAAACATGGCACAAACGAAATAACAAAAAATGATAAATTGTGACATAAAATTGTTCCCAAGCATGAGCTCTGAATTTTGACATAATCATACAGGCCTGATTGAAGGTTGTAGACAACTAAACCATTATTCTTCATAGAAGATCCCTAGTTCTTCATAGTTGTCACATTATTCAAAAGCATCTGTACAACGTCATGAGATATCCTTGCAGCTTCATTCTTCAAGTGATTGATCTTTGCATCCGTTTCGATCTCGAGCCGCTTCACATTAGCCCCCGAGTCTCGGCTACTCTGTATGATGATCCACACACGAATAAGAATATCGGAATTTTTTTGAAGACTTACAAAATTATGAACTATGAGATATTTAAGCAAATGATCCATTTTTGAATTACAATTGTGATAGAAGCCAAACAAGGGTCAGTTGCTCATATATAGATTTTCGGCACATTGCTGTCATTGAAACACGCTAGATCACGAAATCTACGAATTCATACTGTAGACATCAATTTTTTCATTTTAAATTTAAATTTATTATTATTAAAATTATCATTATATTATAATTATTATTAATATAATAATATATTATTTATTAAATATTACAAGCCCAAGACCCAAAGGCCCGTTTTACAAATCTGGAGGCCCAGTTATCAAATTCCAGACCCAAGTAGAGATCCAACAATAACCCTAAACTCTAGGGTTTCTCTCATCTCAGCAGTTAGCCGCCAGCATCACAGCCGTTGGATCTGGCTATCATCCAACGGTCCAGATGATCCCAAGCAAGAAACCCTAGGGTATCATCACCCTAGGGCCACGTCGCCGCCTCTGTTGTAGCCACAACGATGTTCTGCCGCTGCGCTGCCACGACGCCACCAACAGAAGACTCCAGAAGTTCTGCTGCCATGATAACATCCGCCAACGTCGAGCTCTATGGTGAGTCACCACCATAGCTATGGTGACTCACCGAGAAACTCCTTTGGGACCGGTCCGACAACAGCTTCATCGAAGCTATAAAGTCTTGGCTCACCTGCAAACAAAAAAAAAGAGACAGAGAGCAACGGAGAACAAGAAACTACAACAACGACGAACAAACAGAAAGAGGAGACAGAGACCAACGACCAGCAACCAAGAGCCACAAACAACCAAAAACCAACAAATATTAAACCGAAAGAGAAAGAACTTACCAAAGAGGACTCCACGGTCACCGGAGAAACAATAAACATCCACACGTCACAAAAAGATTCGAAATACTCGAAGGTATTTTTATAGATCTACGTAAATAAGACGGGTTTTATAGAAGAAGAGGGTTGGATTCGGTTTTAGATCATTTCGATCTATCTTTTAAGAGAGTTTTATATTTTTCGACCACCGGTGACAGTGGTCGGCGCCAAAGCGTGGCTGTCGGCCGGAACTCTCTTCCCTCCGGTGAAGGAATTGAAGAGAGTTGAGAGAAATATTTTCTCTCTTCTAAAGAGAGAAAAGAAAGAAAAAATGAGAAGAGATGGCCATTGTGGCCGGCCATAAAGGGCATAAATACCCTCCCCTAAATGACGCCGTTTTAGGGGAGGGGTATATCCGTAATTTTGGGAATGGCCAAACCATTTCCACGACGCCTTTAGCTTTGTAAGCTTTCATTTTAGTCACTTAAATCAATTTATGTAATTTTAAATTCGGTCTTCTAATTTTATTTTATTTATAATTTAGTCATTATCAGTAAATATATTTATGGTAAATACAGATTTAGTCTCTCAGATTTTAATAATTTATATTTTAATCATTGGTTAATAATTAAAATTAAATTACACTAATTTATATAATTTCATAATATTTTGAATTAGAGCCTTTAATTGTGGTATTTTACATTTTAATTACTGATATATTAGTATTTTTTTTACCATAAGTTTATTTATTTTTTTAATTATTGTTATAATTTTAATTATTTATTTGATTATTATCTAATTGCAAATTTATTTTATTCTATTATTATACTTTTAATTATTATATTTCATTTCATTTTTATTTAATTTTAGTCATTATTAATATATATATATTATATATATATTATATATATATATATATGCCCCTTAATTCACGTATTAATAGCTGTATAGTTGAAACCAAGTAATTGATTAAAAGACCCCTAATTCAACTAAAAAAGAGTTTTGTTTTATCTATTATAAAAATAAAACTTTTTGATAGAAAAGTAAAACCTACCCTGCTTTTACGTTGAAAACTCCAATATTAATTGTGTGCTCCTGTTGAAATCAAATCTTTGATTTTGAGTTAAATTACTTTAGTTATGTATCTTAAGGTAAAACTCTATTTAGCCCTTATTATTATTATAATTTTAATTTAATTCAGATGATATTTATTACACTATTAGTAATTTTTTTATAATTTAAATTATGTCCATTAATTTAAATATTTACATTTTTCCCTGTTATTTTAATTTTATTGTTTTAGTCATTAGTTAATTACAATTTATTTTTATTATTATCTTTTTCAATATGTTTAATTTAATATTTTAAAATATTACTCATATATTCGTTTAAATAAATGTTTATTATTTTCATATCAAAGAAAAGGGCAGTCCTAAAACAATGGATGTCCTATTCTGGTATTTTAAATAATTAAACATTAAAAAATTATAATTTAGTTTATTAAATTATTAAAATTTTAATATTTATTTTTTTTTTAATATCGAAGAAAAGAGCTGTCTTAAGGCACATAGAAGTCCTTTTCTGATATTCTAATAAATAATTTTTATAAATATATTTAAATTAATATATTTTCTTAAAAATTATAGTAATAAATTTGAAATAACATAATTAAAATTAAATATATTTGAATTCTTAAAATTATATTAGAGACAATTTAATTAAAAAGTACCAATTTGGGCGTTGTAGGGGTGTAATCCTTCCCTAACGTAACCGACCACGAATCCATTTTTAATAAAAGAACGAATTTTTGGTTATAACGCAGATCAGTTCATCTTTTAACTGATGTTTTCTTAAAAACTCTTTTAAAAGATAATTTTTAGGTATTCGACTACCTGACCCAAAAGGCGATGGCGACTTCCAAATTATTTATTATTCACATTATTTTTCCCGCCAAATAAATATTTCGTACCCGGACGAAAAACGGTTACGACAGCTTGGCGACTCCGCTGGGGTCTGGTCAAACTTTTAAAATCAATTATAAATTGTCTCTATTAATTATAAATTAAAAAATTCATATATTTGATTTATAATTCTTTCTTTTCAATTTTTTTATATAATTATTTTTTCATAGTATTTATATATTTTCTTATAATATTTCATTATTTGCAAGTATTTATTTTTATTTTTCGGTCAAAGGTTTGAACATTTCTCCTCAACACCAACACTTGCATCCAAAAGCTCTATAATTGAGTTTGTCCCTTTTAAGTGGAAGTGAAAGCGACTCTTCGTGAGAATTTATTCTCCGTGTCAGACCTAGCAAGTAACTTTCGGGGTTCATATGCTCTATGTCTTCGTGAGAATTTATTCTCCGTGTCAGGCATAGAGAAATGTATCCCCTCGAATTGAACTCGATCCACTTTAGTCTGTGATGGACTAGGATTGAGGGTTAACAGCCCAAGGGGGCATCAATAGGGACAGTTCGAGTACCTTTACTCCTAGAACTAAAAACTGCATATAATAAACCCTAGAAATTCTCCTAATCTAAGACAATACTGAAACCATTTCCATAGGTATACACAAAGGAGAAATAAGTTTTAGTTTTTAATTTATTATTATTTTTTTGAATAAATGCCTGCGAACTAAAAATCATGCGGTTAGGTTAATTTTTCCTAACAAAACATGGAACTAGAAAGCATGAGGTTAAGATTTATACCTTGATAGATAGATTTTTTATTAGTTGGTACTAACTATTTTATTTTTTCTCATTTCTTTTGGTTGCATTGCATGATCATAGCATAACCAAAAAGGTGTTTACTTGAAAGACTGTTCATCATATTGGAAAGAAATCGTAAATGGACAAAAGTTCTATGATCAAACAAAATGATGCGGCCAAGAAAAGACATCCTGAGGAAACTCCGAGGATAGAAGAGAGCTATGCACCTAGAGATCATGTGTCCATTAAGGAGCAAGAGGAGATACGAGAAATAAGAGAGCAGATGTCCAAGATGATGGATAGAATATCTGTTTTGGCCAAAAGAGAAGAGATTCCTGCACAGAAAGAGAGAAAACTTAATGAACATAATCCTGCAATCTCAAATATGCAAGGGACTTCTGATCCTAATCAATTGGAGAAGTTACAGATAATCATCATCCGTATTCACAAGTCATCTGGAGATACCAAAGAAATGATGACAATTGTAAAAGCTTCCAGAGAAGAGAAGAAATCATGTAACCTGAAATCATCGAAGTTTAGTATGCTCCCGATATCTAAAACTCAAGTTCAATTCAAGACAAAAGGCGATTCTCATGTTGATGCTATACCTATATCATATAAAGAGTTGTATGAAAAGTTACTTGAAGCACGAGAAGTGGATCCATATTATATAAAACTGTTCCAACCTCCGTATCCAAATTGGTATAACATCAACGTTCATTGTGAATATCATGCCGGAGCTCAAGGACATACCATCGAGAATTGTCTTGCCTTCAAACGCCGAGTCCAAAGTCTTTTGGATCATGGAACCTTACAATTTATGGTAAATGATCGACCTAGTTTGGTAACCGAGGGTCCTGATAGATTAATACCAAAAGTCTTCAAAGGTAAGAATATCAGTAGGGGGCGCCAGAGAGAAGAAGATTTGCTGAGGTTTGAAGCTCAAATACGTCATTTGAAGATTGAAACGATAAAATTGAGCACCAAAATGGAAACCATACATGAAGATTTCCAGAAGGTCAGTCAAGCCTTTCAAAATGCTGGTATAGGAAACACCCCAGAAGAGTGGATAGCAGGGGTCACCAAACTGGAAAAAAGTTGCAACATACATGAAGATCTTGTCCAAAAACTTTTTGAACACAAATGTTCTCTCACAAGGGAAAATGAGCAACTCCGAGAATTGACATAGGAGATGAAAGAACACCAGAATGTCATGGAAGAAGCTGCAGTCCAGACAAGCAATATGGCTCATTAGCTGATAAACTAACTTGGTTTTAGAGAAGAAAATAAGAAAGTTATTCCCTATATGTAAAGTTAGGACTAAAAGTTGTCCCCTACATGTAAAAGTTTTGTTTGATGTACCGAAACTTTGTGTTCAATGAAATCTGTTCTAAGATGATCACTCTTGAAAACACCTTTTCATACATGCATTTTCATTTTGCTCTTTGCATTTTTCATTTTGCATTCATACTTTTATGTTTGCCTTTGAAATGCACATTTTGCATTCTTATTTTTTCCATTTATGCATTTTTCACATTTTTATTTAAAGTATTGTTATGTACTTTAATTATAAAAACATGTAAATAATTCATGAAAGGTTTTGCAACAGTAAAAACCAAGACCATTCATTTATATTACTATACTATCATCATGAAAACAATGGAGCAATCTTATAATGGACTACAAGACCAGTGGCCAGAACAATTGACAGGGTTACCTCGTGATATAAGGAAAGAAGCGTCAGATTCAGTACCAGATGATCAATCAAATTATTCAGGAATGGAATCTGATAAAGAAGAGATAACTGCTAAAGAGAAATTGTGCTATCAGATTGAAGAGTCGAGAAGATAACATACCCTGGGGCATCCCACTCAACCCAAAGAATAGCCTCATTAATTATTCACAATATGAGGAGAAAGTCAAGAGGACAGAGAAAGCAATCAGAAACATGAAAGATGTTAGTGCCCACCACAAAGAATTAGAAGCAAGAGAGCTCAGCTTGGTTCCAGATTTGATTATTCCCCATAAATTTAAAATGCCTGATTTTGAGAAATATGATGGCACCAGTTGTCCCTTAATCCATTTGAGAATGTTTTGCAGAAAATGGAAGGATATTGAGTTCTGATGATCTATTAATTCACTCTTTCCATGATAGTCTTGTTGGCCCAACAGTAGTCTGGTACAATCAGTTTGACCCAAGAACAGATCAAGAGATGTGTAGATCTAGCTGATGCATTTTTGGGACAATATCGTATGTTAAAGGCTTAGTTCCAACACGTATGGATCTTCGAAGAGTAAAGAAGAAAACCAATGAAAGATTTCAAGAATATGCCTTAAGATGGAGAGGGGTGGCAGCACAAGTTCAATCTCCCATATTAGAAGAAGAAATATCACGTATGTTTCGTGATTCTCTTTCAACGCCTTTCTTCGAGTTAATGCAGGGAAATCCGACAAAGGAATTCGAGAATCTTGTGACAAGTGGAGATTTAATTGAGAATGTAATCAATGAAGAAAACTCAAAAATCACATCCAGAGCCCGACAGATCAAAAAGCAAAACTGATCATATGAATGAATTCGCATCCAGATCCTCGCAATTGCAAAAGAAAAAGAGCGAGTAATTGTTCGGATCGACCAAAGAAGTCATGCGATCAAGAAAAACTTTGGAAGTGTTCCAAACTTCCATTTCAGACTTGTATCCTCATTTGGTTAAAGGTCAATACATCACACCAAGACCAACTAAAGTGACATCAAACCCTTCTGCTCATAGCTATGATCAAAATAGTGTTTGTAATTTCCACTTGGGGGTAAATGGGCATTCTACAGGCAATTGTAGGCCACTGTTAAAAGAAATTGAGATGCTTGTTGACAAAGGGGTTTTGACACAAGAAATGATCAAGAAATGGGGGGTAAATGAAGAAAAGAACCCTGATCCTATTACATACCATTATAAGAGTAATGAGGCATAATAAAATAAATAAGTGGAAGTGTTATCTACCACTGTAGTACTTTTCTACTTTCAGCATCCTGTTTGAACTTGTTTTTTTTCCTTCTTCCACCTTTTGTGCAATAAATAAATATGTATTGCTTTTATGGTTATGAGCAAGGAATCAAGTTTTAACCTTGAGATTATTGAGTAACAAGTAGATTAAATATTCTTTTAATTTTTCAAGAGTTATAGATCTATTGGCAAGTGATAAAATTATATCTTCAATATCCCATCCAATGCCAATTACTCGACCCTTACCAAAATCAAATCCTGACAATACATTTATCTGAGACTCTGAAGTAATGTCTCTACCTGTTTTTGAGACACCTACTCCAGATGTTTACCTTTTCGGGTAGAGTTAATTGATGATACTACATTCCACTACATATACGACTTCAAAAGTCACACATTGGTCATTCCAAACACAAAACCATCATAAACCAAAAGACCTCAAAAGAACCAAACTTTCAATTATCCGTGAATCTTACTACAAGAAGAGACGAGATGAGGCATCATGGACCAACTTATTGAAGATAATTGGAGCATACTCAGAGAAGAAAAAATGATTGATTGAAATAAATATATCATGCATTAATTACATTTTTCATGTAAGTAAAGTTAATCTTGAATATTCATCCCCCTGGAGATATCTCTTGTTACAAGGACTTCCATGAGATGACTGAACTTCGCGCACAGATCAAACATGCCAACTCAGTGTCATATCGCCTAAAGATGAATGGGGCATTTGCAGGAGCAAATAAGAACATTAAGAAGATAATTACAAAGACCATTGAAGCTTACAAGGATTAGCACGAGAAGCTACCTTTTGCCTTATATGCATATTGAATTACTGTGCGAACATTTACTGGGGCAACATCTTATGTTTAGTCTATGGGATGGAAGCAGTATTATCAATTGAAGTTGAGATCCCATTATTTGTATCCTAAAGGAAGAAAAATTGGAGAAGACTGAATGTATCCAATTTCGATTTGATCAATTAAACCTTATTGATGGGAACCAATTGAAAGTTATTTGCCATGGGCAGATGTATCAGAAATGGATGATAAAGGTCACAAACAAAAAGTACATCTAAGAGAGTTCCAAGAGTGATCTAGTATTGCCTTTACATAAAGGTTCCGTGGGAAATAAAGGCATTTTCCTGAAAGTGTTGATCTTTGCAAAAATAGATAGGAAATTTCTGAGAAACCAAATAAACTCGGATTTGTCAAGAGATATTATGTTTGAAAAAGAAAAATGACAAAATGAAAAAAAAGGTGTTCAAAGAAATTGAAGTATTATGCTTCTTCAGTAAAAAAAAAAAATTTGGATCAAGATAGGTGACTCATGGAGCCTCAAGTTACAAAATAGATCAAGTACAATTAATTCGATGATTCATAATCAAACAAGAAGAGCAATAAATGATGAAGATATGAAAAATGAAAATGATTCCAAAATTTGGCAATCTAGAGGGATCCATGATGGAAAAATCCCCAGCCAGGCAGATCCAAGTCAAGCAAAGCAAGATTGAGGGCATTTAAAGAGAATATCTTCAGAATTCATCCCGCCTCTCAAGATTGATTTTTATTTGCAAAAATTGGTCTTTAAAATCTTTAATGCATGATATAAAAAATGATAAAAGGGGGTTCAAGATATAAATTTTTAAATAAAATCTTAGAACCAAAGGAGGATTCGAGTTGAAAACCTGAAAAGGCGGCTCGAATATTGAATGGTGCAACAAACAACATAAGAGATGATCTTAAGCTCTTAAATGAAGCACCGCACATCCCAAAGACATTCCTGAGATTCTGGAATCAAGAAGTATCTCTACAAGATGAGCATAACAACCATTTCTTCAAGTTAGTGGAAGCCCGAAGCGACATACTGAACCAACTTTAAAGAACTTACTTTACCAGAACCAACATATACCTTAAATCAGCCAATATTTTTGACACTTGCTATAGGATTATGATTTTTGAATGATTTAAAAGTGTAGTTGATTTATTAGATATTCATTAAACTTATTGTTTATGATTTGATTATATTGTGAACCTGAAAGGGGCAATACTTTGTAAAATTCTTCAATAAACAAAGGAGGAAAAAACATTTTCAAACAGGGCAGTCTTCAAATGAGAAAGGTCCTTGAAGCAATTGTTGCTTATTCTACCTCTGTTGTAGAAAAAGAATGAACGAGGCCAGAATAATGAAGCACTTCACATTTTTGAAGGCAAGTGGTCTGAGAAGCCAGAAAGTCTGGAGAATTGAAATTGTGACACTCCCCTATGACATTATTTGAGGTCATCAAGAAAGATTATCGTTTATCTCATGTTGAGGGCGATAAGCATCACCAGACAGATTATTTTTCCCAACCATCAATTCATGTTCTCTAGAAGATTACATCATAGAGCCATGAACAATTCACTACCTACACTCTGGTTATACCGTGATACTGGCTCAAGTATTGATACATCATTGCTACTTCTTCTATGCCAATCATTTTCTTTGTCAAGATGATATCCATTATGTCCTTCAGAAGATTACTGAATTTGAATTTGAGGACTTATGGCACAGAATAAGACATTGGAAAAGAATATACCCTTATAAGCCTTTTATATAGGGTAACATTGGTTACAGAATTCCAAAAGTTGAAGATAATCAGTTTTCCGTCAATTAAACTTTTCCATGGTTCAGTAAGAGTATGATATATCTTGGAGTAGCAAAAGAGACAGTCGTTGTAACAGTCATTGCAAGAAAATGCACCAAAAAAATTGTCTAGCTCATCCTGATAATGTATATTTCTTCCAGTAAGGTTGTTACGCTGGATGCCACCGACCACAAGATCAAGACCGTTAAAACTACTCATCAATTGCTCCAAGCGATCATCATTCAGTTCTTGCACATCTGTTTTCAAAATTATGCCAAGACAGTAAAAGGCAACCTCTGCATCATTAATCCCAGAGAAAAGAGACAGGACTTTGATATCACCATGGAACATGTCTCTATACAGATCCTTGTATATGGTTTTTAGGGAAACCTAGAAGTATTTCCACCTCATCATATTCAAGTGGAACAAGTGCCGTGTGCTCATAGCATCTTCTGGAAGTGTTCTTTGAGTTATCTGATCTGGTTTGGTATGAACCCCAAAAACCAATCATTAAATTTAGAAGATGAATGTGCTCATAACATCTTTTGGAAGTGTTCTTTGAGTTATCTGATCTGGTTTGATATAAAAACCACAGAACCAATCATTGGATTTGAAAGATGAATTTGTTCATAGTAGAAATAAGAAGACCCAATAGCATCTTCTGGAAGTGTTCTTTGAGTTATCTGATCTGGTTCGGTAGGAATCCCATAACCAATCATTGAAATTGAAAGATGAACTGCATGATCGTCTTCATTAAGAAGCTTCTTTTCAAGCTTCCTCTGCTTCTCCCTTTTCAAAAATCATAGCCCAAGTTTCGCCTTTGCTTGTAATTGGGGTCATTGTATAATGAATTCCTACCTTCTACTGGAAGAAGTACGTCAGCAGCCTTAGCCATTTGATCAGCACATATAAAATCTGTCAACTCTGTAATTGATGAATCTGAAGCACATATCTCCATGGCTATTAAAGCCTCAGCCTCTGAGAATCCCATTTTTGTCAAGTATAACATTTTATTCTCCTCATCAGAATCAGAATTCAGGATTTCCTCGGTATCAGAAAGAACTATCAATATCTGTGAAATCATCCTGAAAGATCGCTTCATAATCAGATGAGTTATTATCAGAATCAACATGTTGCATGAGTGTAGATTTTTCAAGAGCTTGTACCACTGTATATGTAGTCTTGTTATTGCATCAGATTACTGTTTGCATAAATTGGTTTCTATCCCACAGAAAAAGTATATTTCAGAGATGGCTTTCACTGAAAGATGATAAGCCACTGTGTCAGCCTGGAACGGATTACCAAGCTATTTATACTGCTATGTCTGACTAGACCCCTCCAGATACAGAAAATGGTCACCTCATTTCAGACGTTTCTGTCAGAATGATTGAGTACCTCTTAAATTTGTGACAACATGAAGAGAATTTCTCCAGTTACTTGACAACACTGCTGTTCAGTGACACTAGAATGAGAGTATTTAAGATAAATAGATTTGGGGCATGAAGAAAGCTACAAGCACCACAGTGCATTGTCAAAATTGGACCTCATGAGGATCATGATATTCCAGTTAAACATACATTGAGAGTTGAATCAGAAGCAAAATATTGGGGCATCTCGAAAGCTCACTTCAGACAAATACATGTGGGGCATTTTGATGGCTCAGATTAACAAGAAGCAAATGTTGGGGCATGCTAAAAACCCTTTTCAATCCGAATCAGAAATGTTGAAATATTCTGAATATTTATCAGTAAAATGCTGGGGCATGCTGAAAGCCTATTTCAATCAGAATCAGAACTGTTGATGCATTTTGAAATCTTGTATTAGCCAATGTTGGGGCATACTGAAGGCCCACAACATCCTGTGTCAAGATCATTGACTTGAGCAGATATTTCCAATGAGACAGAAATATATGAAGAATGAAAATGATGAAACAGTGACAATCGAGCTGACTACACATAATTGCTTCATTCATCAGGCAATTGTATATGATCATGTTGTTGAACAAATATCTACTCAGCAAGTATGGTTTCAAATACCCAATCTTCTTAAACCATGTATCACATGACAGTGTGTTAAACTACATCATGAATAAAAATGGTCCCTTTGTAGACCATTCCATCCAATGATCAGTTCATCGAGACCTCAAACTCTGAATTTGGCCTTTTGTGTGTCGGTGATAATTGAAAATATTTCTTTGAGATTTCTGCCAGTTAGTTTCAACCATACTGTTGAGGTTACGAAGCTATTTTTCATATCAGTTTTGTTTACTTGATGACATTGAAGAGAGAAGCTCATTTATATTGCTCTTTCCCGATGTTACTGGGGGTATCATTACCAGCCAGGCTGAACTGAATTTTTGGGGTTTATCATGTGCGTTCCATCCCCAGCAACAAGAAATCCATGAATATATTTCTGTATATAGATCCTATAGCTGAAGTGTTTCTACTTTCTACAATGCTCATTATGAAAGAAAGCATGATCAGTATCACATTTGCCTTTTTCAGAGATGATATCAAGATCAATTAGTGTCTCTTATTCAGTTCGACACTAGCATATCGTGAATTTGACCAACTTTTTGGTCATACCAGTATTTCACTTGTATTCCAATTGAGTTTTGTTCTCAAGTGATCTTGTGACATCATACAAAAACTTTGAACACTAGGCAAAGAACTTCAATGATTGAGAAATCTTGGCATAAGCCATAAAAAAAGGATGAATGTGTGGTCAAATGCTTTACGAACATTTGAGCTGAAACCACATGAGAAGATGAATATATTGTCAAATGTTTTACGAACCAGTGATTATGGTGTTGAACCAATGTTGCAATCATATGGTTTCAAGTTATTGATCCAAGATGAAGTCTGTCTTCTTCAACCCCAAGATTAGAAGTGAGATATGATGAAAATTTCTTTCCTCAGAAAGAGAGCTGAAATTTTAACAACAAGAAACTAGTGGTACCAACTAAGGTTGAACTACAGGTTGTTGTTAAGTATCTCGACATGATATGGTCCAAGTTGCCTTATTCGAGATTTGATTTAAATGTGGGGACATGAAAGGAATTGAGATAAATTCTCCTTATGATGTGTTTCAAGAGTCAAATCAGAACAGACTCTACTCCCCTAATTAATCCCTGTTGAGTCAGGCATATCCACATCTACATTCTTCAAAGATGATAGATTCTCTTTTCAAAGATGAAAGATTCTCTTTTTAAAGATGATAGATTCTCTTTTCAAAGATGAAAGCTTTATGGGATTTCTACACAAGTCCAGACAAAGAAAGTCGGTGTTACCAAAGACAAAATAGGACATCAAGGTCATAGCTCTGACTACGGCAAGAGTTCCATAAATGAAACATTTCTTCTGAGACTTAAATGAAGTTAAGATGACGCAAAGATACAAGTTGATTAGATGATTCTACAGAAATGCAAGCTTTATAGCATAAGTTTCTACACTGATATCCAGAGGTAACCCTGGCAATAAATGATGAATTGAAGGAAGACCAAGTTCACCACTTTGAAGTCAAATGAAGATTGCATCAACATTCATGCATTCATAAGATTATCATTTACACAATAGACGATGTATTACATTAATACATCTGAGTACATTCAAACATAAAGTTTCACAGATCTTCAGAAGAACAAGAAGATTCATGGTAAAAAAATACCTTACATAAAGAAGGTATTCAAAACCACAAATACAGGAATCATGCAAACATCTGAAGAAGAGATGGACGCAATCCACAAAAATGAGCATTATCTTCAGATTGGGTCATGTTACCCAATCAACATGTTATTTCAAAAAACAGAATGAGAAAACGATTTTCATAGTTTCTCATTTTATCTTTTCTAAAATGAAATTGTTGAAAAGTAAGAAAACGATTTTCTTAGTTTTTTACTTAGTAAACTATTTCTAACAGCCTTATCTTGAGATTGGGGCATGTTACCCAATCAACATGTTATTTTGAAAAATAATGAGAAAACGATTTCCATAGTTTCTCATTCAATCTTTTTTAAAAATGAAATTGTTGAAAAGTAAGAAAACGATTTTCATAGTTTCTTACTTAGTAAACTATTTCCCACATCTGTAAGTCCTGTAGTGCATGATGTTTCCAAAAAGCCTTCGGGAGATTTTTGATGTTTTCAAACCTTCGGGTCATCTGTAAGTCTTGCAGTGCATGATGTTTCCAAAAAGCCTTCGGGAGCTTTTTGATGTTTTCAAGCCTTCGGGTCATCTGTAAGTCCTGCAGTGCATGATGTTTCCAAAAAGCCTTCGGGAGCTTTTTGATGTTTTCAAGCCTTCGGGTCATCTGTAAGTCCTGCAGTGCATGATGTTTCCAAAAAGCCTTCGGGAGCTTTTTGATGTTTTCAAGCCTTCGGGTCATCTGTAAGTCCTACAGTGCATGATGTTTCCAAAAAGCCTTCGGGAGCTTTTTGATGTTTTCAAACCTTCGGGTCATCTGTAAGTCCTACAGTGCATGATGTTTCCAAAAAGCCTTCGGGAGCTTTTTGATGTTTTCAAACCTTAGGGTCATCTGTAAGTCCTACAGTGCATGATGTTTCCAAAAAGCCTTCGAGAGCTTTTTGATGTTTTCAAAACCTTCGGGTCATCTGTAAGCCCTTCAGTGCATGATATTTTCAACATTTCCATCCTGCTCAAAAGAAGCCAAATGAAAAAATTATTATTGTCTTTTTCGTCTTTGCTCTATTCTTGTTAACACAAGGATGAGCAAAGAGGGGCAGCTGTAGACATCAATTTTTTCATTTTAAATTTAAATTTATTATTATTAAAATTATTATTATAATTATAATTATTATTAATATTAATAATATATATTATTTATTAAATATTACAAGCCCAAGACCCAAAGGCCCGTTTTACAAATTTGGAGGCCCAGTTATCAAATTCCAGACCCAAGTAGAGATCCAACAATAACCCTAAACTCTAGGGTTTCTCTCATCTCAGCAGTTAGCCGCCAGCATCACAGCCGTTGGATCTGGCTATCATCCAACGGTCCAGATGATCCCAAGCAAGAAACCATAGGGTATCATCACCCTAGGGCCACGTCGCCGCCTCTGTTGTAGCCACAACGACGTTCCAGCTGCCGCCGCTGCCACGACGCCACCAACAGAAGACTCCAGAAGTTCTGCTGCCATGATAACATCTGCCCACGTCGAGCTCTATGGTGAGTCACCACCATAGCTATGGTGACTCACCGAGAAACTCCTCTGGGATCGGTCCGACAACAGCTTCATCGAAGCTATAAAGTCTTGGCTCACCTGCAAACAAAAAAAAGAGACAGAGAGCAACGGAGAACAAGAAACTACAACAACGACGAACAAACAGAAAGAGGAGACAGAGACCAACGACCAGCAACCAAGAGCCACAAACAACCAAAAACCAACAAATATTAAACCGAAAGAGAAAGAACTTACCAAAGAGGACTCCACGGTCACCGGAGAAACAATAAACATCCACACGTGACAAAAAGATTCGAAATACTCGAAGGTATTTTTGTAGATCTACGTAAATAAGACGGGTTTTATAGAAGAAGAGGGTTGGATTCGGTTTTAGATCGTTTCGATCTATCTTTTAAGAGAGTTTTATATTTTCCGACCACCGGTGACAGTGGTCGGCGGTGGTGGTCGGCGCCAAAGCGTGGCTGTCGGCCGGAACTCTCTTCCCTCCGGTGAAGGAATTGAAGAGAGAGTTGAGAGAAAATATTTTCTCTCTTCTAAAGAGAGAAAAGAAAGAAAAAATGAGAAGAGATGGCCATTGTGGCCGGCCATAAAGGGCATAAATACCCTCCCCTAAACGACGCCGTTTTAGGGGAGGGGTATATCCGTAATTTTAGGAATGGCCAAACCATTTCCACGACGCCTTTAGCTTTGTAAGCTTTCATTTTAGTCACTTAAATCAAATTTATGTAATTTTAAATTCGGTCTTCTAATTTTATTTTATTTATAATTTAGTCATTATCAGTAAATATATATTTATGGTAAATAACATATTTAGTCTCTCAGATTTTAATAATTTATATTTTAATCATTGGTTAATAATTAAAATTAAATTACACTAATTTTATATAAATTTCATAATATTTTGAATTAGAGCCTTTAATTGTGGTATTTTTACATTTTAATTACTGATATATTAGTATTTTTTTACCATAAGTTTATTTATTTTTTTTAATTTATTGTTATAATTTTAATTATTTTATTTGATTATTATCTAATTGCAAATTTATTTTATTTCTATTATTATACTTTAATTATTATATTATATTTCATTTCATTTTTATTTAATTTTAGTCATTATTTAATATATATATATGCCCCTTAATTCACGTATTAATAGCTGTATAGTTGAAACCAAGTAATTGATTAAAAGACCTCCTAATTCAAACCTAAAAAAGATGTTTTTGTTTTATCTATTATAAAAATAAAACTTTTTTGATAGAAAAGTAAAACCTACCCTGCTTTTACGTTAAAAACTCCAATATTAATTGTGTGCTTCCTGTTGAAATCAAATCTTTGATTTTGAGTTAAATTACTTTAGTTATGTATCTTAAGGTAAAATACTCTATTTAGCCCTTATTATTATTATAATTTTAATTTTAATTCAGATTGATATTTATTACACTATTAGTAATTTTTTTTATAATTTAAATTATGTCCATTAATTTAAATATTTTACATTTTTTCCTGTTATTTTAATTTTATTTGTTTTAGTCATTAGTTAATTACAATTTATTTTTATTATTATCTTTTTCAATATGTTTAATTTAATATTTTAAAATATTACTCATATATTCGTTTAAATAATAATGTTTATTTATTTTCAATATCAAAGAAAAGGGCAGTCCTAAAACAACTGGATGTTCTATTCTGGTATTTTAAATAATTAAACATTATAAAAATTATAATTTAGTTTTATTTAAATTATTAAAATTTTAATATTTATTTTTATTTTTTTAATATCGAAGAAAAGAGCTGTCTTAAGGCACCTAGAAGTCCTTTTCTGATATTTCTAAATAAATAAATATTTTTATAAATATATTTAAATTAATATATTTTCTTAAAAATTATAGTAATAAAATTTGAAATAACATAATTATAAATTAAATATATTTGAATTCTTAAAATTATATTATTAGAGACAATTTATAATTAAAAAGTATCAATTTTGGGCGTTGTAGGGGTGTTAATCCTTCCCTAAACGTAACCGACCACGAATACATTTTTTAATAAAAAGAACGAATTTTTGGTTATAAACGCAGATCAGTTCATCTTTTAACTGATATTTTCTTAAAAACTCTTTTAAAAGATAATTTTTAGGTATTCGACCTACTTGACCCAAAAGGCCGATAGCGACTTCCAAATTATTTATTATTCACATTATTTTTCCCGCCAAATAAATATTTCGTACCCGGACGAAAAACGGTTACGACACATACCTCGGCTACCTTCTTCTGAAACTCATCCTCCACTTGAGCGCATTCTCTTTCTCTGCCTCTTCCTTGGCCTGTCTTAGTCTGGCCATTTTTGCTGACAAAGAAAAAAACAGAAGTGAGTCGACATCAAATCCTCCAGAAAAAGCAACAACTGCTAGTATTAGAAAAGCAACCATGAAAGACAAGTCAACTTCTCTTCTACATTTAGTTCACATCTTAGTAGGCATTAAATGGGAGTAGCCTAACAGCAAACAAAAATTATCATGCAGCTTCCACAAAACACACACATGCTTGCACGTGTTTACACTGTTTAATAAACTCTTTTTATCAAGAGATATCAAGCATGCAAAATATGTACTATAAATCCCGAATGTAGCTTCCAAACAAATAAAGGGACTCAACGTTGAAACTGACATCTTATTATTCTTGAACTAAGATTGCATCAATTCAAAACAATTAAGAAAAAAATAATTACTTTCTCCAAGCAGGTGTGAGAGATGCAGAGAATAATAATAGTGCTACCATTTCTTGCAGCGTTGACAATGTGCTGAGCATCTTGTTCTGCAGCTAGCAGCTGTTGGATACTGCCCTTGTTGGCTTCCATATTTGCTGAATTTGGTTACAGTTACTCTGAAATTAAGATTTTTTTGGGCTGGTGGTGCAAAAATAGTACTTTAGTGATTGTATAGCTATAAAATGAAGTCACATAATAAACAGAATAAAATCCATTGGAAGAACAGAAGGTTATCTAATAACATTAACATGCACACTATCGACATCCCTAGCTCAGAAGTCACAAACTTAAAATTCAAAGAGACTTCATATGTGTATTCTAAGGCATCCATATAAAGAATTTTCCACGCTTAAAGCCATAAACCCGAAGACAAGCAATTCAATCTAAGTCAAATTCAACATCCAAATCCTTTGATGCATCAAAATCTTACGATTTAACATTATTTGATCCCAAGATAATAGGCAACAATGCCACCAAATAAAAAGTTAACTCTTTAACTCAATCTCAGTAACCTCCTTCAAGATTCTCAAAAACCCATTCTCAGTTAACTCAATATCACTCAAAAGATCAGGATAATCAGAATTCAGAACAAACAAAACTCTAGTTTATAAGCAAATTAGTACCTTGCACATCAAATCTAAGTTCATAAAAGGACAGGAAAACAATATCCATAAAAGGAATTCACTAAACAAAAATCTAAGTGAATTACAATTATCGATCAACTAAATAGTCAGATCAACATTTTTTTTATAAAATGTTGAGAGTTACTGCGTGTTGTATATCAGTCCCATGAATGCTCACGTGCATGCTTGTGTATGGGATGATTAAATATGATTCTAGAGGTAGTTGGTTACAAGATTGGTATTACTAATTGTGTAACAGAATATTGTTAAGCAATTTTCAAGCTTGTAAAAACTGTTATATAAGTTGAAAGAATGTGAGTGTGTAATCATTCCTTTTTGATTGAATAAAGAAATTGCACAAGTTCTTGAAGGGTTTTCCTGATTATTCAACATGGTATCATTTGCTTTTGGTCCTGGAGCGTTCTGCTGAGCTACGATGGTGCTCTTTGCTGATTCGTCCTCCTCACAAGCTCGGTTGTTCACTAGCAAATGAGTGAATTTCGTGCTTGACAAGACGAACTTCCTGTTATGGAAGCAACAGGTCCTGCTTATAGTGCGGAGTCACCGTCTTGAACGGTTACTGAATGGCACTTTACCAGCTCCATCAGAAACAGTTGTCAATGAGCATGGTGAAACAGTGGTGAATAAAGCTCATGAAGACTTTATAGCACAAGACAGTGCACTTGCATCATGGCTTCTCTCCACGATCAGTGCCCCGTTACTGCCATAATTTGTGGATGCTGAGTCAGCTGCCGTTGTCTGGAATACGGTCCTGCAGTTCTTTGCAAATTGATCCACGACTACTGTCATGAATCTTCACTACAAACTTCAGTCCATGAAGAAAGGTGATGACTTGATTTGAGTTTATCTCACCCGAGTTAAAGAGATCTGTGACGCCCTTGTTTCTTGTGGGAGCCCAGTGTCTCAAGTCGAGCACATTGTAAGCATCCTTAAAGGCTTGTCACGAGAGTATAAACCATTTATGGCAGTAATTACAACCACTCGTGAGTCACTATCATTATATAAGGTTTATTCCAAGATGGTCGATGCCGAAACTCAGATTGATGGGTTTGATTCTCAGCCTGAGAACTTCCCAATGAGTGCACATATGGTTCAAGGGAGGTCTGTGGCTACTTCGACTGAGTCAGTTCGTGGGGGACGGTCTGGAGGTCGAGATCGAGGTCGTGCCCGTCTTTAATGTCAGCTCTGCGGTAAGAATGGGCATTCGATTGATCGATATTGGTACAGGTTTGATCGAGACTTCCCTGGGGTCAATGTGGCATCTGGTTCATCACGGTCCAGGGATGAGTCGGGTGCTGCTAACTGTGCGCTTATTGATTCGTCAGGATGTGCCTGCTGTAGTGCTAAAACTGGTTTCAGTCTTCCTCAAGCACACATGGCTTCAGGTGAATAGTGGGTTATTGATTCCAGTGTGACCCATCACGTAACTCCAGACGCCTCAAAGGTTATGACTCCTCCGAGTTTACTGAACCAGGTAAACTTCTAGTAGGCAATGGTGTTTCTCTAAGGGTAAACTCGGTTGGTTCTTCTGTTTTAAATGCTTCTCCTCAGGCATTAATTTTGAGCGATCTTTTGCATGTACCAAGAATAACGAAGCATTTACTTTCTGTGTCCAAGCTTACTAAGGATAACAAAGTCTTTCTAGAGTTTCATGCTGATGAGTGCTTATTTGGGATGAGATGACTGGTGCTGTGGTGCTTCGAGGGAAGTAGCGTGAAGGGCTTTATACGTTTGCTATAGAACCTACAGTTACTTCATGTAATAAAGCTAAAGTTCATAATGTTGTTGCTTCTAGTATGTTTGAACTTTGGCATTGGAGATTAGGACACTCTGCTTTTCAAACACTAAAAGATGTGTGTACTTCGCTCAATGTCAATATTTCAAACACTCTTAATTCAACTTATGTTGCTTGTTGCATGGGAAAGAGCCACAAGATGCCCTTTGATTCCTCTGCTACAGTTTATAGCGTTCCTTTTCAACTAGTTTATACTGATCTTTGGGGTGATGCACATGTTCCCTCTTGTGGCTATCGGTATTACGTATCATTTGTATATGCATGCACACACCATACCTGGGTTTACATGCTCAAAAATAAATCTCAAGCTCTGATGCCATGTTGAATAATCAGGAAAAACCTTCAAGAACTTGTGAAATTTCTTTATTCAATAAAAAATGAATGATTACACACTCACATTCTTTCAGCTTATATAACAGTTTTTACAAGTTTTAAAACTGCTTAACAATATTTTGTTACACAATTAGTAATACCAATCTTGTAACCAACTACCTCTAGAATCATCTTTAATCATCCCATACAAAACCATGTACGTGAGCATTCATAGGACTGCTATACAACATGCAGTAACTCTCAACATTTTATAAAAAAAATGTTGATCTTACTATTTAGTTGATCGATAATTGTAATTCACTTAGATTTTTGTTTAGTGAAATCCTTTTATGGATATTGTTTTCATGCCCTTTTATGGACTTAGATTTGATGTGCAAGGTACTAATTTGCTTATAAACTAGAGTTTTGTTTATTCAGAATTCTGATTATCCTGATCTCTTGATGCATTTCGATTATTTCAGGCAATGGTTGGAACTTAGTTTTCTTTGAACATTAAATCAATTCAAAGTGATTGGGGAGGTAAATATAGGCAGCTGTCATGTGAGCTGACTCGTGCAGGTATCTCCCATCGAGTCACATGCCCTCACACCTCTGAACAAAATGGTGTTGTAGAACGAAAACATCGTCATTTAATCGAACTGGCCATTGTACTACTTGCTCAGGCAGCCCTTCCATTCAGATTTTGGTCTTATGCTGTGGCTACAACAACACATTTGATAAACCGGTTACCTACAAGGGTGTTAGGTAATGTAACACCCCCAACCCGTATCCAACCTAGATCCGAGTCTGAGGTGTCACATCAACTTTTAAAACTTTTACTTATTTAAGAGTAATGAGAAATTTCTCGTAAAAAACTTCATATTATCTCATCATAAAAGTTTACAAACTTATCAGAGCATATGCTATTCAAATCGTTTATATTACATGCCAACTATATCTAAAAGAATCAAATACATATTAAACATTTCTTTTCTGATCTGAAACATTGTAAGGAAGATGCTAACCTGTCTTGCTCCTCTTAGATTCTCTTCTCGCTTCTGTAACCTACGTGTGAAACAATCATATGCTAAGTCTATGACTTAGTGAGACAATTAAATATATAATGTAAACTATAACTTGTAATCATGCATGAACAATTACTGTTATCATATCATACCACTCATATCTTATTCATACTATCACTTATGTTCATATCCTATATCTTATAACAAATTCTTATCTCATCATATACTCATTTATACTTATTCACATATACATTAACCCATAACACATCTGTAATATATCATTATATATATAAGAACATGAACACATACTCATCACTCATCATTTCCATCCTTAGCCTTATTTCATTATCAATATTGTTATCATCTATGCCACTTAAACATATCCTCTTATATCTAACATTTTAACCAATATATGACTCATTTAATCATACAATCCACATATCATCGTATAAATTATGTACTACAATTCATAGCACAAAAGCATATAAGTCACATGTAATGTTGAATTTTCTCTTTATTAATCTTATTTTCATTCTTGATCTTTTAACCATTTGTTCTTATATCTATTCTTCTTAACCAAGCTACATGCTCATCATACAAGATTCTTTTTATCTCATCTCTTTTATTAGTCAATGTACATATGTGAGAACTTAAGGTATGTGAGTACATAGAGGTTGTGCACATATATGCGGTCACCACAACTCGTATAAATGCACCGAAGTGCCACGTAGAATTGCACCGAAGTGTCGTGTAGAATTGCACCGAAGTGCAGCGTAGAAATACACCGAAGTGCCATATAAAATGTCCATAAGGACCACATAGAAATTCCTTAAGAACCATATACATATACCAAGGACCAAATAAGTGTCTCAAAAGACCTCATAAATGTTCTAAAGAATACATATAGTCCCAAAGGACCGCTTAGACCCTCGACTCTTGGCATACCAACTATATCCCTAGCTCTCATGACACATAACATGTGCATTATCATTTAGGTCATTTCACATATTTATATAATCACATGGTTCCTTTACACATAGCACATTTTCATGTAATTCACCTTCACATGTAATCATACAGCTTATATTCACGTAGTTCATATCACTTTTCATATGATTTCATATTCATATGTCACATGTTCATTTCATTCCTTATGTCTTTATCACATAGCTTATTTCATATTCTTATATAATCACAAATCTCATAGCTCAATCACTTATACATGTATTCTTATAATTTCTTATCATATCATATAATTTATATCATCATAACATAACATGTGCTCACATCAATCATATAAACACATATAATCACATAACTTGTCATTTCTTATCAGATCACTTATGTCATTCCTTATATTTATCATATAAACATATACTCTTATAGATCATTTATATTATATAACCTATATCTTAGTTTCACATAATCATTATATCTCATCTATTCATATATTCATATACCATATGAACCAATCATTTCTTATGTAAATATCATATAACTTATATAATTACTTATATCGGTTTCTATATCTTATCACACTAGCCTCTATTCATATCAATAATGTCACACATACCATAACATATAACCCAGACACTCATAACAAACACATGCTCATGTTAATACTTCATGTATAATACTATAGGAAACATACTTGTCGCAAGTCTTATTTCCCATTAAACATCATATACGAAATAATGTGCACTCACCTGGCCTCACTAGATTATACTGGCCCCTTATCTCTTCTTAATGTCTAATACTTGACAACTTGTCCGAATATTGCTCTCGATCAAAATCTACACAATTATACTTATAATATACATATCAGCATTCCAAATACTATAGTTCGATCCTTAATTTCTTAAGCTAAAAGAAAGGTCAAATTCACATTTTCTCTTGTAAGGGTATTTGTACACTCCATAGTGTATCGATACACTAATTATATTCGATATTTTCAATTTTAAGGGGGTGCATCGATACACTAACTGTGCATCGGTACACTCCTGGCATTCGATGTTTTTTTTAAATGGGTGCATCGATGCACTAACTGTGCATCGGTATACTCAAGGCATTCGATGTTTCTTCTTTAAAGAGTGCATCGGTACACTTTGAATGTGTACCGATACACCTTGCCCATAAATTACTCTTTAGGCACGATAATTCACTCTTTCAGCTTCAAAACTTCATGATTCATCCTCTTTTATATACTTAACTCCAGTATACATACTTAGACCACTTTATACTCATTTATTTCATATTAAACCTCCAAATCTTATCCTCCTTATGAAATTCAAGAATCATACTCAATTTCCAACATGTTCCAAATCAAATTCTATTACTTCATATCTATTAATTAAATTGATGACAAGTCAAATTTAACTTCCAATTCTATTTTATGAACTCTATTCCAGGATTTCATTCAAGAACCTCTACTCTTTAATCCCTTCTAACTCCATCATACTTTGATTTTTAAGATAACTTAAGCTTTCTTTAAGCTTAATTATCATCTAATAATAAAAAAAACTAAGCTTAAATTTAACCAGAAACTCAATAATCAGAAAACTCTCCTTTAGCTCTTGGTTTTCACGCGTGAAGGAAGAAGAAAGATGAAGAGAACTCTAGAAACCACTTTGTTTCCTATTCTCTTCCACGTGTTTAATATATAACCATCTTTAATTATTTTCCTTGCAAATGACCCTTTTGGCCTTCAATTCATCTAATAATTACTAACATCTTTCAAGTAATATTTATAAATAAATCATTGAACTATTCCATTCTTCTACTTTAGTCACCAAATTCTGAAACTTTATAATTTAGTCACTAACCCATAGTTTGGGATGTTACAGGTAACATCTCACCATTTGAAAAATTATTTGGACCCAAACCTGACTACAAGTCACTACGCATATTTGGTTGTCGTTGTTTTCCTTATTTGAGGCATTTTCAACAGCATAAGCTAATGTTTCGTTCTGCCCCATGTGTGTTCTTGGGTTACAGCTCATAACATAGAGGATTTCAATGTCTTGCTCAGGATAATAAAGTGTATATTTCGAGACATGTCAAATTTGATGAAGATGTGTTTCTTTTTGTAGAAAAACAACAATCTGGTTGTGTATCTGACATTCGTGCGTGGTAATCAGCACCTTTACTAGTTGTGTCAAAACGAGTACACGCAAGGGTTATGGTTGAACCTTCAATGCATTCTCACACGTCTTCGCATATGCATGATGCATGTTCAAGTGTTCAAGGTGTTGCTGATAATTTAGCTGAACAAGGTAGCACAACTGAGCCTAGAGATACTGAACCTACCCAGTTATCTCCTGCAGCACCTGAACATCTATCTAGTGTCCACATGCATTTTCTCCTGAGCAGAATATGACCATGACAAATCAACATCCCATGCTAACAAGGAGCAAGTGTGGGATCTTTAAGCCCAAGGCATTTGTCAGTTCCTTGAATGATTCTCTTCCTACATCCATTGATGAAGCGATGAAGTCTAAAGAGTGGAGGGCAGCAGTTCATGCAGAATTTACTGCACTTCAGAGTAATAACACATGGACGCTTGTGAAACTACCTGAAGGGCGAACCACTATAGGTTGCAAGTGGATTTTTAAGATAAAGCATAATTATGATGGGTCTGTGAAATGATACATGGCACGACTGGTGGCTAAAGGGTACTCTTAGGTACCCGAGAAAGATTTCAAGGAGACCTTCAGTCCTGTTGTTCGATTTTCCACGCTGAACATCATTCTTGCTCTTGCCGTGTCTGGAGGATGGTCATTGAGGCAGGTGGATGTCAACAATGCATTTTTTCACGGTGATTTGCATGAAGATGTATACATACAACAACCATCTGGCTTCGAACAACATACTCCCGATGGTGGTAAGTTAGTTTGCAAGATCTAAAAATCTTTGTACGTTCTGCGTCAATTACCACGAAACTGGCATGCTAAGTTGAAGAACAATCTGCTTCATCTTGGTTTCAAGGAGTCTAGAGTCAATGCTTCCCTATTTGTTCTAACAGAAGGTGGAGTGTCAACTTATGTCTTAGTTTATGTTGATGATATAATAGTCACATGGTAGTCATCTGATGGAATTGAGAAAGTGGTGTTGCTATTGAAAAATCATTTTGCCTTAAAATATTTAGATGAGTTACATTACTTCTTAGGTATTGAAGTGAAATAGTGTAATCAATTGATGTTTCTTAGTAAAAAATATTACATCTTGGAACTGCTTGAGAAGGCACGAATGGTCAAAGCTGCATCCACGGCTACTCCCATGGTCGCTTCTTTAAAGATGAATAAGGATGAAGGACACTTGTTTGCTGATGCTCGTGAATTTCGCAGTTTGGTAGGTGGACCACTCTATGTGTGTCACACAAGGCCCAATATTGCCTTTAGTGTGAACAAGGTGGCCCAGTGTATACATGCTCCTCGAGAGCAACACTTACTTGCTGCTAAATGCATTCTGCGTTATCTGGCAGGGAGACTGAACTATGGCCTTGCTTTTGTACCAGGAAGATTGCAAGTTTCAGCCTTCTCGGATGCTGACTGGGGAGGTTGTGCTGATGACAGGCGATCAATGTCTGGTCACTGTGTTTTATTGGAGACAATCTCGTGTCATGGAGTGCAAAGAAACAAAAGGTAGTATCACGATCTACCATGGAAGCTGAGTATAGGAGTCTTGCAGTTGCTGCAGCAGAGGTAGCGTGGGTGGATGCTTTGCTTGCTGACTTGAAGGTGCTACGAGATAAACAGTCCACTTTATGGTGTGACAACACGAGTATAATTGTTCTAAGTGCTAATCCAGTATATCATTCGCAGTCCAAACATGTGGACTTAGATGTCTATTTTGTTCGAGAAAAATTGTAGCAAATCAGCTCTATGTGAGCTATGTTCTAGCAGCTCATCAAGCTACAGATGGTTTGACCAAGCCGTTGTCAAAGTTAGTATTTATCAGCTTTCATGATAAGCTAAAAGTTTGGTTGATTGCTGAAGACGAGAAGAAACAGGGAGAATATTGAGAGTTACTGCGTGTTGTATAGCAGTCCCATGAATGCTCATGTGCATGCTTGTGTATGGGATGATTAATGATGATTCTAAAGGTAGTTGGTTACAAGATTGGTATTACTAATTGTGTAACATAATATTGTTAAGCAGTTTTTAAGCTTGTAAAAACTGTTATATAAGCTGAAAGAATGTGAGTGTGTAATCATTCCTTTTTGATTGAATAAAGAAATTGCACAAGTTCTTGAAGGTTTTTCCTGATTATTCAACATAAAAAAGAGTGAACTTTTAAATTTATATAATTTCCAAATCGTTTAATACAACGAATCATTAAGTTAAAAAAGTAATGATCTAGAGTGTAAAACAATATCAACATTAGGGGAAACTAGAAAAAAATCAACAAACTGTAAGGAATAAGTAAAGATAAAGATTGGAAGAGAAGACATACACCCAAGAGAATCAGAGTTTTTGATTTGAGATTTAACTAGACAACCTTATTTGTCTTCGTAAGAAATACTGTAAAATAATTTTCATATAATATTATATTTGTTAAATTTAAACTAATTTTTAAAAAATAATACTTATTAATTAACTATTAAATTTATCTATCAAATTTTAAAATATTATAAATGTAACTAATTGATTCAAACCAATTATTTGTATATTAAAATATCATTTAACTTTATTAATTTAAAAATAATAATAATTATTAAAACCCTGCTAGGGTTTCTCTTTATCGAGTGATAATCGTCTCTCTACTTTTGGTATTCTCTGAGATTTCTCAGTTTTTTAAGTTTGTTTTATGCGTTTGTGGGTTTTTCATGGGGTAAATTGTGTGTGATTTAGAGGAATTGAGTCTGGGTGAAGAGGAGGAGGTTAGTCTGGTCCTGGTTTTATCGTAATCTCCCACTTTTATTTCTTTTGATTATTGTTTTGTGGGATGTTTCTTATCGGCGAGCATGGTGAATTTTCAGGCAATAAAAGTGACTTTAATGAATGTCTGTTAACCAATTGGGGGGATTTCTATAACTTAATTGGGTGCTAGTAGATTTTTATTTCGGTTATTCCATGAGGATTACATGAATCGAATAAAAGTGGAAGGTCTGTGGTACTTTAATTCTCATCTCTTAGTCATGCACAAGATGAAACAGGGGGAAGATCCGATAATGGTGAGCTAAATTGGTTGGGTTTTGGATTATAATCAATGACCTACAGGTTGGGTATTTTCCTGAATAAGTTGCACAACAATTTGGGAATTTTATTGGTAAATTTGTTGAGTATGATTCTTCGGCTATTGCGTTGGGTTATAAAGAGAGCATGCAACACCTCCAACCCGTATTCGACCCGGATCCGAGTCCGAAGTGTCACATTGACTTTTCAAACAATTACTTTTACAAAAGAATGAAGAATTTCTAATTTATTAAAATAATTAATTTACAAAACATATCAGAGCGTAAACTGTTCAAATCTCTTAATTACATGCCAACTATATATATTAAAAAAATACAAACTAATAATTTATTTTCTGATCTAATCCGTGGAAAGGAGAATCTGACCTTGCTCTTCTTCATTCATCTTCTCGATTTCCGGAACCTCCGTGTGAAATAATCACACGCTAAGTCTATGACTTAGTGAGGCATAAAAACACATCTAATGTAATTTATATCCACTAACCATGCATGAATATTTTATACTATCATATCATATATTTTTTTCCATATAACAATTACATACATACACACATATATGTCATCATTTATGTTTTTATCATACTCCTATAGTATTATCCTTCATATCTCTTATCTCTTGTTCATATGATCTCTTACGTTCATATTCTATATCTTATAACAAATTCTTATATCATCATACAAGTCATTTATATTCATTCATTCATACATACATTAACATATATTCATGTATATCATATAACATATGTACTAACCCATAACACACATATATCATGTCATACAATTTTCTATCACACATCATATACATATTACATACATTGTATTCAAAGTTATCCCTTTATTAGCCCATGTACACATGTGAAAACTAAAGATATGCGAGTACATTGAGGTTGTGCACATATGCTGTCACCACAGCTCGTATAAGTCCCACTGAGTGGCATATGAAATATGTCCCGAAGGACCTATGCATTTGTCCCGAAGGACCACTATCCATATGTTCTGAAGAACATAGGTAACTGTCCATATGTCCCTAAGGACATAGGTAAACTATCTATATGTCTCGAAAGACATAGGTAACCCTCGACTCTTGGTATGCCAACTATACCACTAGCTCTCTTATCAAGTATCATAGGCAATATCATTTATGACATTTCACATATCACTTTTCACATTCATATCACAAAGTCATATAAGTTCATGACTTCTTATCACATATGTCATATAAGATTCTCATGGAATTTCACATTTCATTACCATATATCTCCCATGTAGTCATATGAGTCATATCTCATAGCATATATCACAACATTTCATATCACATAACATATGATGCTAGCAAGATGTATTAATACATACATGTAATCACATAACTTATATCATATGACTTATTCTTTATTCTCTTATAATCATCTTTCAGATAATATCTTTTAAGCAGTTACTCTTATACATATTTTAATATAACCCGTATATCAATACAATATCACTTATCTTACCGATTTTCATAATCATCTATATCATATAAAGTTTATACTAGTTTCATATATTCACTTAATTCAACTTCCCATATTTTGTTACCTAACATGTGTTCACATCTGGTTCCTATATATATATTTACCATATAACTAATACTAAATGTTAGTATAAAATTTATGTCATTTTTCCTAGATTATATTTGATTCTTATTTTATTATCATATAGATATCAATGTTACTTAACTTATCTCTTGTGATAATGTAATCATTGCATTTATTTTCATATAACTTATTGTCACCTAAATCATATATCACATGTACACACACATAGATCACTTTCACATAGCTTATATCAACTTCCCAAGTCATTTCATATTACTTGTCACATATATCATATCCCATAACTTATCTTTGATGTTCATATAATTATATGTTTTACTCTATTTCACACCTAGTCACATAGTTCATTTCACATAACCACTTATGTTCAAATCATATAACATATAAACTCCTAGTTTCTTATCCAGTATATCATATAATATACTAGTAAAGTCTCATAATCTACTTAAACATATCAACTTTCCTATATAGCTTATTTGACACATTTGTATACTAATTTATGTCAATATCTCTTAACTTATATTCTATTATTATTTTTCACTTAATCACTTAGACTTAATTCATATAATTTATACCTTGTTATCATATAACTATTTATATATCCTTATCACGCCAAATAACATATAAGCTTTATGAATCTATCCATGTATTCATGCATACATAATAGTTATATCAACCACATATACTAACATTCACATATTTATGTAATCAAATATTGGAATTAGACTCATCGCGAGTCTTATTTCCATACAAATCATTTACAACTAGTATGCACTCACATGTGCCTCACTTGCTATCAATTACTCCTATGGCTTACTTGCTCTTCTTGATCAATTCTAACCTTTCAGTAATTCCGGAACTTGCTTACGCTCGATGTCTACATAATCATACATTTATACATATCAGTATTCTAAATAGCATACTTTAATCCTTCATTTCTTAAACTAAAAGAAATGAGAAAAATCCTTTTATATTTAAAGTAGATATCGGTACCCCCTATAGGGTATCGATACATCCCTTAACTGAGGTATCGGTACCATACCTAGGTATCGATACCCATATTGTATTATGTAATTTTTTGTTTCAAGGGGTATCGATACCATCCTTAAGGTATCGGTACCCTTTGAATATCTTTTTGAAATTTACTCTTGAGGTATCGGTACATGTTGAATGGGTACCGATACCCCTTGCCCAGAAATCACATTTTCATTCCAAAAATTACTTCATTTTAGCTCAATTGCTTAATATATCATCCCCTTTCTTATTCTTAACTTACATATACATGCTTAAACTCATTACTACTCATTCAATACATCTTTAACTTCAAAATCCAATCATCTACATAGAATTCAAGAATCATACTCAATTTTCAACATGTTCTAAATCCTATTCTATCGCTTCATATCCCTTAATTCAACCATTGACAAGACAAATTTAACTTCAAATTCTTCTTATCAATTCTTTTCCAAAATTTCATTTAAAAACTCCAAATCTCTAATCTCTCTTAACTCCTTCAATCTTTGATTTTACCGTAACCTATGTTTTCCTTAAGCTTATGCATCAACTAAGGATCATAACCCAACTTTAAATTTAGCAAATAATTAACCAACAAGAAACTCACCTTTTATTTTGGCTTCACGCAAAAATGAAGAAGAAGAAGAAAACTTTGGAATCATTCTCTTTTCTTTTCTACTCATCCCACATGGAGACAATATAATCCCTTTAAAAAAATCTTGCTATCAAATAACCATTTTGACCTTCCATTCTTTTCATATTTACCAATTAATCCTCTGGAATAAAATTCTTAATTAAGTCCTTGAACTTTTAACTTGTTTCGAAATCGAGCCCAAAATTTTTAAAATTTGCAATTTAGTCACTTATCCTGATTTGGGATGTTACAGAGCATTCGGGTGAGAATGGTACTCGGAAACCTTTAAAGAGAAGGAAAAATATTGCGTTGCCAGACAAGTCTTTCACTTATGCTCAATTTCGCTATGAAAAAATGAGATTATTTTGTTTTAAGTGTGGCAAATTAGGGCATGGTGAAAAATATTACCCATTTCGAATTCTGCAAGATAAGAAGGATCAGAAGTTGTTGTGGGATGATTCAATTCGTGCTGCCCCACTAAGGAGGGGGATTACCATGAGCCCATTATTACATGAGGAACAGGGGAATGGAGAAGTCGAGGCGTCTAGGGTGGCTAATCTTAATCAGATTTTATATCAAGGCTTGGGTGCCAAAGAGCAAAAAAAAGCTCGAGTGTCTCGATCTTTCCTGACAGGTAATATGGTAGGAGAGGATAATAGATTGAGGGATGTTATAATGGTTACGGTGGATGAGGAGAATCCCATTTACAGGGCAGACAATGTAAAGCGATAAAGGAGCGGTCCAGCAGCCTCGTCTGGTATTGGGGAATTAAATGCTGGAGATGAAGTTATATCAGTAGACCTGAATGATCAGGCCAGTTGGGCATAATGAAACTGTTGAGTTTGAACATCCGGGGGTTGGGGATGACCCGGACTGTTCAAATTCTCCGGAAAGAGCTACGAGACATTAATCATTAGGTTGATTTCTTTATGGAAACAAAGTTACAAGGTTCACGGATAGAGAAGGTATGAAAGTCATGAGGTTTTGTAAATGAAATAGAGGTGGATTCACAAGGCTCTACGGATTCCAGTGGCGGTGTACTGGGTTTTACGGGGCACGAGAGGAGAATTGTCGTCGAGAGTCATGAGATCTTCTACGAATATTGATGATAACCAAAATACCCAATGGTTAATCGTTGGGGACTTTAATGAAATTTTGTTCACATTTAAAAAGGAAGGTGGCTCGTTCGTAATGAAAGACAAATAGCTTATTTTTGGGAGACCTTAGATTGCTGTAATATGATGGATATTGGGTACATGGACACCTAATTTACTTGGGAGAGAGGCTGCTCGATAGAAAATAGTATTAGAGAACGTTTGGATTGAGGTTTGGCGAATAGTGCGTGGAAGACTCTTTTCCCATGCTATGAATTAAGACACCTTAACCATTCTTTATCAGATCACTGTCCTTTTTTACTAGAAATGGTTATTCATGGTGGTATGATTCGTAGGTGGCATTTCAGGTTCGAGGCTTCTTGGTTGTTGGAAAACTCTTGTGAGGATGAAGAACAACGGTTATGGAATGAGTATACTGATTGTTTGTCGGAGAGGCTCAATTTCGTGAGTCATGGTCTTGATGAGTGGTTCAAAGGGATATGTAAAAAGAGGAGTTTCACTGCTAGTGTCCTTAAGAAGAAATTGGAGGCTCTGGTTGAATTACAACCAATAGAGGAGGTGTTGGGTGAAATAATAGACACAAAGTTGCAACTTAATCTCGAGTTAGACAAATCTGAATTGTATTGGGAACAACGTGCCAAGGTGAATTGGCTAAGGTTTGGTGATAACAACACTGCTTTTTTTCATCATTTTACCTCCAATAGACGACATAAGAATAAAATAACAACCCTCAAAACAGATGATGGTTTAATTGTTAATATCGAGGTGGGAATAAGAGATGTTGCTAGAGATTATTTCTTGACTTTATTTACATCCAATGTGAGGCAGGTGGATGATAGAATTATGAATGACATAGCCACTAGCATTACAGCTAACATGAATACTGAGCTGCTTCGACCTTTTTACAATTAAAGAAGTTTCGCAAGCAGTAAAATTGATGAACCCACTAAAGGCGGCAGGTGAAGATGAACTTGGTGCATTGTTTTATAAACGATTTTGACATTTGATAGGTAGTGAAGTTGCTTGTTTTTGCATTAGTCTCTTAGAGGGACGTTTTGATATGAACACTATAAATAAGACTCACATTATATTGTTACTGAAGATATCTAATCCGACAAAAATGGTCAATTTTCAGCCTATCAGTCTCTGTAATGTCCTCAACAAGATTTGTCTAATATGTTGTTTCAGAGAATGCAGAGCTCATTAATTCATGTATTGACGAAGTGTAACACCCCCAAACCTGAATCAAGGATTGGGAGCATTACCGAGATCAATAAGCAAGTAAAATATCATTAAACGTTGAATCAAACATACACAACGAACATTACGATTGAAGAGCCATTTTTTTTAAAATACAAGATTAATCAACCCTTCTACGCATATAATTACACATTAATCAAATCTCAATCAATTTGCTTATCAATTAATTCGATTAAGAAATGAATCCCAATTTATCACATGTAATTTCATTTAATTTGCATTCTTAATACATTAAACTGAATACTAGCATTTAAACCACATACACTCTATAAGAGTTTAGTGAACATAACATAATATGATATTTATACATAACCCATATATATATACAATACAAAAAGGGACCCTACATGACTTACACAAAAGATCATGCTTGTAGGCTATATACAACCAAAATAGCTAATGACATTATATACATTACAGGTCCATTAACTCCATAGTCTATAACACTTCATTATGCTCTTAGGCACATTTCATAAACAACTTAACTACCCACCAAATGCAAGAGATTTAAACCACTATACTCAAAGATAAGCCACCAACTATGAGTAAAAGATAACAAAACAAGTCATACTTGTAATCTTTCCACTGGTTGTTCAGCTAGGGAGGTTGTGCTTTGAATACTCTAGGAACCTGTGGTTTGGGAAACAAAGGAAAAAGAGTGATAAGTACTTAAAGTACTTAGTGAGGTAACATTTAATTTCATTGATTCTTTACCATTTAATGACTTTCACAATCAACTAATATTTTGATTTCATGTAACTACTATATACTCTAATAGGATAGCATTCAATTTAAACAATCTACATGATCTAGCTTCAATCTCGAACATGGAGAGAGTACACAATCATATACATTTAAATTAGCAATCAACTGAATCAACCAATTAAACATTTCAATTCTTCTTCCATTCGATCAAGGCATAAATTACCATATATGCAACACAAAATCTACATAGCATTTCGAATTAAGCAATTCAATTTATATAGAAATTTGATTTGAACAATTCATGCATATACATACACTCTTTTGATTTAATATTGTCAATTAATTTAAGCCTTGGTTTCTAGTTCAATCTAGATAAGCAAGTCTCCAACCAACTGTCGCCATACAATTTAATTGCACCGTAGTGTTGGTCAACCCTCCTACCGTCGCCAAAGACCAAATAACGCACCCTCCGTCTATCGCCAATAAGCACCGTAGTGTTGGACCGTAATCCCCCATACATAATTGAGCTCTGGACTCTAAGGCATGCCCTTATATCTTGGACTAACTATTAACCAAGGACATTGAATTTTATTTCCCAAGAATTCAAATTTCCATAACATGGACATAAAAAATTGTTCATGTCAAGATTATACATTCAATTCCAAATTGATCATGGCAACAAATTGTCAATTTGTTCATCCAATATTTCAATTAAATTGAATTCCAACATGGTAGCAGGCACTAACTCACATCTTGATTCAATTCAATCATAGCATTATGCAATATTCCATAATTCAATTCAATTCGGTCATGAAAACATGTATTTATTCACAAACCAATTCAATTAGATAATGGTAACATGTATTAATTCACAATCCAATTCAATTTAACCAATGCAACAAGTAATAACTAATTTACCAATTAATTTCATATGACACTCAATAGCTTATAGTCTTTAATTGATCTTTCTTTCCCTTTAATTTAAGTTCCAACATGGCTTAATTTCATTATTAGCATATTGATTTCATGAGCAATTAAACATAGCAATAAAAAAAAATAAAGGGTGGTTGGGACCTAATTCCTAACCCTAACATAGTTACACTCACAATACTCCAAGTTAGCCTTGAATTACTATTATTTTCTGCCTATCTTTGGTGGATCCTTTCTTAGTTCCTTCAGCCACTTCCTCAATTCCTTTCTCTAGCAATTTATACACAACATAGGGAAGTTATTAGAATCAATAAAATAGAAATTCAAGCTCAATTAAGCTATTTGGCACTAAACAAATTCTGTTCTGGCCGATTGTACACCTTGTAGTAATATGATCATAACTTTTAATTTACTCATCAGATTTTCAATTTATTTATACCCTTAGAAAGATAATTCAACTATATTTCCAAGAATGTATGGCTTGTATTTTAATTTCATATATATAATTATAGTTTTACATTTGAAGTTAGACAATTTTCCAGTGACCAATCTGTCACTCTTGTAATTCAATGTACTTTTGGTGAACTAATTCACCTAAAATACTTACCAGTTTAGCTTATATCTTTTTACTATTATTCAATTTATCCTTTGCATTAATATTTATATCAACCTTAACCTTTAATACTTCAATTAAGTCCTTCAATTAACAGTTTTCCCAAAACTGTCCAATTCAACTATTTTACCCATATATCACCTACAAACTTTCAAATTCTCTCAAATTGATCCTCAAAACTTTATTATTTATTCAATTTTGTCCTTTTCATGTTCTTAATTATTTTTACCAGTATTTAATCTATCCAATTAGACCCCAAATTTACCAAATTGTTCAAAACAATCCCTAATTGAATTCTTACAACCATAGTGATTAATTTCACTTCTAAGGTTAAATGTCCATAATTTCACAACATTGTCTATTGTTTAATGCTTCAAAACCCCTATATTTTTAAATTTTTGCAACATGGTCCTACACCCATTTTTCCAATTCGGTACACAACCTTTCAACTTTCTTGATTTGGTAACATGCATGAATAATCCACTCGGTTTTAACTTCAAAATGATTACCCATGGTTGTCCAATTTAGCAAGTTCTTACTCTCTTGAATTTGATTCAACATGACCATAAAAAATCTTTAATTTCATGCACCATCAATTGGAATTATTTCCATGATTAAAATTAAAATTTTCTTAAGAACCAACTAAATTAAACTCTAAAATTTTTAATGGAAATATAGGTCGAAGGCTTACTTGTAAACTAGATGAATTCCCTAATCAAATTAAGCTTGAAATTCAACATGCATGGCCGAATACTCCCCTCTGCATTCTCTCCATTATTTTTTCAATTCTCTCTAATTTTTCTTTCTTAGGCCTGTCACCAAATGAAATGGGGAAGGGTGATATTATTTCATCCTTAATGGAGGTGGAATTGTCTAAACTAGCCTCCCTTAGAGCTTAAGTAACCAACTATTCAAGGGTAATTATAGGAATTTAAGAATTTAGCATGCAATAATAATATTTGTATTTATTTTATCTTGATCACTATAATTTCGGTTACTACTCTTTTACTATTTTTTAACTAGGTTCTTATTTAATTCAATTAATCCAAGTTTTAATTCAACTTAATAGTTATCATAAACAATTCAATTAGGTCTTTTTTCAATACATTTAATTTAATTTTCAATTCAACTTGGTTTTTACATAGGCAATTCAATTTGATCCAATATAATTCAATTAATTTAAAAATTCAATTCAATTAGATCTTTATTTAATTCCACTAATTTAAATTTAATTAGATTTGGTTTTCATTCTAGGCAATATAGTTTAATTATTCTAGGCTAGGATTTAAGGGTGTTATAACTCTCCCCCGTTAAAAGAAAATTCATCCTCGATTTCTTACCAGGATTAAACAAATGAGGTTATTGCTTTCTCATTATATCCCCGGGTTCCCATGTCGCTTATTCCATCTTATGGTTTCTCCACAAGACTTTCACCAAAGGAACGTTCTTGTTTCCAAGTCGTTTGATTTCTCTTTCGAGGATTTAAATTGGTTATTATTCATAGGATAGGTATGGGTTTAATTAGACTTCTTTAGGTTTAAGGATGTGGTTTGGATTTGATTCGTACTTCTGGAGCATCGAGACATGGAAAACATTATGAATCTTGTCAAATTCACCAGGAGCGATAGTCTATAAGCCACGAGACCAATTTTTTCAGCAACATCAAATGGTTCGATGAATCGGGGGCTAAGCTTCCCCCTTTTGCCAAACCTGAAGACTTTCTTCCGGGGAGATACTTTGAGAAAAAACCTTATCTCCTACATTCTATTGGATGTCTCTTCGTTTCAAATATGCATAGAACTTTTGCCTATCAAAGGCTTGCTTCAATCGATCATGAATAATTTGAACTTGTTCTTCAGTTTCCTGAGCAATTAATGTCCAAAAACTTTGTTTTCACCCACTTCGGACCAACATAGAGGTGTTCTAAATTTTCTTCCATATAGAGCCTCGAAAAGAGCCATTTGAATTGAAGCTTGATAACTATTATTATAGGCAGATTCTACAAGGGGTATGGATTTCTCCCAGTTCTTTCCAAAGTCGATAACACAATCTCTAAGCATGTCTTCGAGTACTTGTATTACTCTCTCGGATTGGCCATCACTTTGAGGATGAAAGGGCGTACTCAATTTCACTTTAGTTCCAAGGGCTTGCTGCAAGGATTTCCAAAATTGAGTTGTGAATCGAGGATCTCGATCGGAAATAATAGAAGTAGGGACCCCATGTAACCGAATTACTTCATGAATGTACAATTCGACTAGAGTATCCAAACTATAGCTCATTCAAATAGGTATGAAATGAGCTATTTTAGTGAAGTGATCTACAATTACCCACACAACATCATACTTTCTTGGTGAACAAGGTAAACCATTTACGAAGTCCATAGTTATTTGATCCCATTTCCACTGAGAAAATTTATTAGAATGGAGGATTCCAATAGGAGCTCGATGTTCGAATTTAATTCTTTGACAATTCAGGCATCTAGTCACAAAATTTCTAATGGTAGATTTCATATGAGGCAACCAATACAAGGATCTAAGGGTTTTATACATCTTGACCTATCCCGGATGAATAGAGAATAAACTTTGATGAGATTCTTACAGAATTTTATTCTTCAAGTCATTTTTCGGAATACACACCCTATTCTTAAAATAAAGTAGACCATTCTAATGAATGAAGAAATCTTGATTAGCTTTCGAGTCTAGCTATGAGATAACAACTTGAAGTTTAGGACCATTTTGTTTCAAGTCTTTGATCCTCGAGATTAAGCTAGATTGAACTTGTAATTCACACATGAATCCACATTTTTGATACATTCGAATATGAACATTAATAGCATTTGGAGTCAAGGTTGGGTTACGAATGAGAGCATCCGCAACTACGTTGGCTATTCCCAGATGATAATCGATGACTAAATCATAGTCTTTGAGTAATTCAAGCCATATTTGCCTCAAATTGGGATCTTTTTCAGTCAGGATATATTTGAGACTCTTATTATCGGTAAATATATATAATTTTTCACTGTAACGCCCTATACCTGGTCCAGGAGTCCGAGCCAGATACTTGAGCGTACATTAGGTTCCAATCATGTTGGAAGGACCAGGATTCACTTTATGCACATTTCGCAGAAACAACAAATTAAAATCTCTTATTATACTTCACACATAATGTTCAATGTAACTAACATGCAATTGAATCTCAGTTAAACATGTAAACATTACATTTGAACATTTAAGGGTATTTTGGTCATTTCACATTGTATAATAAATCAACAAGTCAAATCACACAATTAAGGTTATCACATGTTAAAAACTATCAAAAGGAAGCAGCATGCAAAATTTCATACAAATCGGACATCAGACAATCACTCAATTGATTATACAAGTTTAGGGACTTAAACGTAAATATAAAAAATTTACATATCAAATAGTAACATACAATTGAGGGTTTCATTAAATAATTAAGTTTGTTTAAGAAGTGATCACTCAAATCTCATCAAATTTCCAAATTAAGAGTTTAAGTAATTAAACAAATCAATTTCTAGGTTAAATTGAACTTACATAATCATTCAGGGGTCAAATTAGAATTTAAGAACACTTTAGACCTTTAATGAATGCAATTTCACCTTTTTCCATCGAGCAAAACAACGAAGGGATTGATCCTTTATTGAAAGGGATAAAAAAGGGATCGATCTTTTTGCAAAACAGAAACTTTGGGATCGATCCTTTCTCTTAAGGGATCGATCCTTTTTTTGAAAAACTGCAGATTTATCAAGAACATGCATATTTGGTCAACTAATCACCAACATAAACTATTCAACTACTTTAAACATGTCAAAACAAAGATATAACATGTTTTATAACAAAGTCAACGCATTAATCAAGGATTTGACATGCTGAAACAACACTTGACAGTGCAACTATACAAAGTTACAAACACTAGGACAACAATGGAAGAAATCAGGTATGATCCAAAAAGTTATAAATCGTTATTCATTCGTCTTTTTATCATCTAAAAACACGTCCCTCAAACTTGGCTCTGAATAAGTCTAGGACACTATACTTCAAGAAAATGAAGAGCTGGAACTAAAAGGAAACAGTGAAAAATCATTGAGGATGATCAGGTTTGGGGAATCTACTTTGGGCCATATCTAAAAGTAGCACGAAACAAAAGGGGACACAAATTACTTAGGAGGAGTGATTAATAAGCCTAACAAAGCTAAAAAGAAGTAAATGTTAGGTATCCAACAAATAAAGGGAATACAAGGGACATAAAGCTAAGAATCAAAGAAGTAACTTTTGAGAAATTATCAAGCAACTATTCATTAATACCGATGAATCCGGGAAAAAGACCGAAAGCCGCTTTCACAATAGAAAAGGATATCATGTTATGCTTTTAGGTTTCTTTCTTTCTTTTATACTTCTTTGATGACATTATGTGCTATAAAGGTTGCAATTTTAACAGTCAAAATATGAGGCAATCAAGCAAATTTGCTTTTTTCCCTTTGTCCACAAGGAGGAAAAGGAAACCCTGAAAGGGATTTATTCATTACTCATGGAAAAATCCAAAGCTCAACTAGTTAGGTCAATGAACCAAGATGATCATCGATAAATGTTGAAAACGACCATAATAATTAGACCACATTGCAATCCTTAAATGATTGAATTAGAGATTTTCCTTAACACCAACAAGGCAAAAGGTGTACTAGCTAGATAAACATGAAAAACTGTTTTCCGAACATGCCGACGAAGAGAGAAAAAAGGTTTTAATGAAGTTCATGCAGTTGCATCAGCAGCCGATCAAAACAAATACACGGAAAAGGCGTTCACACCAAAGAACAGAACAAACATCATGAAGATAACATTGAGAAATTGTAATGGCTTTCAACCCTATCGCTTTCAAAGCGGAAATACATTATGATAAGCTCTATACATGATTGGTGCTGCAAGACAAACAGATAGATTTTCGTCCGGGGACCGATAAACAGAGCTTTTACAACGATACCAGGGCAGAGATTTTCATTATTCAACTAGAAATATCAGGCATCATCAGTCTTAATAATTAAAATATTACAGTATTACTAATAGCAATGACAAATACATACCATTGGCATTCATGGTTTTCTCAGATAAATACAAAACCAAATACCAAAGACTACATCACCTTTTCTTACCAACTCAAGTTATTTTCTAAGGAACCAAACAGAAACAACTAGTGTAACCCTTAAAATCTATAAATCATTAGAATTTAGAAGCCAAACAATAGAAAGCCTAATAACCTCAAAAACTTCATTTTTCACATTTTCCAGCAACAAATAAGACATGCTAAAAAGTCCAAAACACCCCAAACACATAAAACAAACAAAATACAAATCCATATGTTTAATTCCTTCAACAAATCATCATTTGTCACTAGCAAAGACAAAGCATAGCTCAAACAGCTCAAAGAACATTAAGAAAACAGAGAACCGGACCTTGGATGATTTGCTTGCACTTCTAGACAAACTTCTAGGCAACCTTAAACCATGAGCAGAAGGAAAAGGAGTCATTGGCCAAGAATCCGCCATACTTGCCGAGTTTGAAGGAGATAGCAAAGCAGCATCAGAAAGCCTTTCACTGGAAGGAAGTGAACAATAATCATCATTATCTGAAGTTCTAGGTAAATAAACACAAAGAGCCACCTTAGCTTTTCTCCATTTACTACTCATTTTGACTCAAAATAAAGTGTTTTGAACTTGAAAACGTAAAACCCAAATATAAAAACTGGATCTTGAAGTTGATTCGTATGTCAAGTTGCTATCTTTCACGGAGTTTCTCTTTTGGAGTGGGAAAGCTGGAGAGAAAGAAAAAAAGGGCCTCTAAAGAAAAAAAGTAGAAATGGAACGCGAAAACCAAGAGAAACAATATATAAAGAAAAGAGAGAGATGAGAGCTTTAATGGGATAAAAGTGTTTGAATAATGTAATGAAAAAAATCTATGTAGTGTAGATGAGTAATTATTTATTTAAGTATGGTGTATGTTATAGTGATTTCATAAGTTTTTAAGAGCCTATGGCGGTTTTTAAAGGTCTTCAGAAGCACACGATAATCTATGAAATATTTAACGATTTATGAAACTGCAACAACGAGGGAAGAGAGAATAGTTATTCCAATAAAAAAGGTTTTGTCGTAAATAGTATTTGACGATCTATGAAACACTTGATGATCAATGAAATCACTGTAACAAATATCCTAATTTAAGAAATAATTTAGATATAACTTTATATAGAGATTTTTTTTCCAACGTCCTACATGGTGAGAAGCTTAATAGAGTTTTTTTGTTTAAACTTTATATAAAGTTGTAGCTTCAAAGTTAAGAGGAGGATTACTATTACTCGTTTGCTTGTTAGTGGTGTTGGCCTTCATTGTTGAGGAAAAGCGAATGGGTTATGGGATTTATTGAGATTTGAGCATTGTTTGACCTTTATTGTTGATAATGATGGGACAGGCAAAAAAGCACGTTTTGCTTTAATAGCAAAAAATGTACATTTTTATGGTGTTTTTCTCGAAAAATTATCGGTGATCGGTATATTTATCGATCTAACACCGGTCAGATTATATTTTCCGATCTAACACATATAACAGTAAAGTGCGCTCCCTACCCCGCACTATATGCTGATTTGGCGTCACGTGGGGTATAGCGCCCCCTGTACAGTGCTATACGCTGACATGGCTTACACGTGGGTATAGCGCGGCCCCTGATCCGCGCTATATCTGTTTATTGACACGTGGGGTATAGCGTGGTACAGGGGGCGCTATACCTTTAATTACCCTCCAATCCTCCCTATAAATACCCCTATCATCTATTACTTTCATCACACCATATTCTCTCAAATTCTCTCAAATAATCTCTCTATTTAAGGTATATTTTATAATATTTTTAATATTATGTATTTAATTTATTTAAGCATTTTACTTTATTTAATATTTTACTAATATAATTTTTTTTGCAGATATATAATCGAATGCGGTTTACTTCGCTTGGATGGAAATCATATATCTCGACACTTTGTTGATACGGTAACATTTTAACGTTTTAATTTAATTTAAATTATTTGTAATAATTTGTTGATTTATTTAATACATGATTATTAGATTAAGAATTAATTTGTGTAATTATTTAATTTTAGGAGAAAGATCGTATATTAGATCCTTTTATTAGGAATCTTAAGTTAGTGATACCTAGTTGTGTCTTGCAGTATTTAGTAGAGGCTGGATTTGGTTACATAGGTAGATATCAGGGTCACTGTAAGATAGAACCAAACCTTATTTTTGCCTTAGTAGAGCGGTGGAGGCTGGAGACCCACACATTCTATCTTCTGTGCGGAGAGTGCACGATTACACTTGAGGATGTTGCTATGCACCTAGGGCTTCCGGTGGGTGGAGATGTGATATCAGGGATCTCGCAGGGTTCTTGGACTACTTTGTGCTGGGATAATCTAGGACGTGTCCCGAAAAGTTTTATCGGAGATAGGATACCATTAAATTGGTTAGATGCCAATTTTCGGGAGTTGAGCGCAGACGCCTCTGAGGATGAAGTTAAGATGTATGCACGGGTATACATACTGCAGTTGATAGGAGGGTTGCTGATGCTGGAAAAATCGTGCAACCTAGTTCAGTGCATGTGGTTGCGATATCTTAGCGACTTTTGTCTGGCCGGATCATTCAGTTGGGGCTCAACAGTTTTGGCTTTGTTGTACAGGGAGATGTGTGGAGCCACTGACTACAGGCGTAATGCTATCGGTGGATGTCTGCTGCTGCTGCAGTCTTAGGCATGGTATCGATTGCCCTTTTTATGGCCGTTGTGAAGAACCCATTCGTATTTCCACTACTTCTGAGGTAATTATAAAATTGATTTATATTAATAATTTTATACATCGTATAATAATTTTTTTCCTTGAATAGGTGGTCTACTAATAGAAAAAAGCATCAGGAGCTACCTGATGATTTAGAAAAAATTAGGGTGCTAATCGATCAGAAGGCTGGCACACATGTATGAATTTTAATGTTTAAAAATCGATTTTAGATTATAGTTATATAATTAGATTATTATTTTGATAAAAATTTATATAATATTTGTTTTAGTTTGAATGGGTACCATATTGTACTGATGATGTGAGGGCGGTGATCCCACCTGAGTTGAGGGGCCCATCAGATGTTTGGATGGCGATGGTCCCTTTGATCTATTATGCGACCGTCGAGTTCCACTCTACTGATCGCGTGCTCCGGCAGTTTGGTTGTTTTCAACCAATTCCGGAAGCACCTCGCAATATGGACGAGTTGCATAGCTTAGATACATGCGGCAAGACAGATACATATTGGCTAGTGAGGCATCATGAGTGGGTCGTGTTGTGGGAGGATGACATTGGTGCCTTCCCCGTAGAGAGCCCATTTTACTTGACCTCTTGAGTGTTGCTGACGGTTATTATGAGTGGTTCAACAATAACGGGAAACCTTTCTGCTTCCCGAGAATGCACGAGGGCAGACCTTTCCGCGACGTCGACAGAGACGTTCACCGACACAGTACCATCGTCCCCCGACTCGTGGACAGAGAGCATGTGCTTCCGGTTCATCCTCAGCTGCACCAGCAGGACCTTCACAGCAGCCACCAGCTACCGCAGCTATTTATGATGTCGCAACCATATATGATGCCGTCGCCTTTCCATTACCAGATGTCGCCGCCACCGCCTTCACCTGGTTTTATGACCCCACCGCCGCCACCATCATAGATGACCCCTCCTGGAGGCTATTATGGGTCTATGTTTATAGATTCGACTTAGGGTTCATATACTAGATATCTGGCGGGTTCAGCCTCATCACCCATGGCCGCAGCACAGACACCTCCTGTACAGTTTTCACACTCAGTGATGTTTGGGTTTTATGAGTTTTCCCAGTTTTCGTAGGCCGGTGGGATAGTCAGTCATACACCTCCAGGGTCCTTATTCTATGGAGGTGCTTCATCGTCATCAGCTCCTCATCAACCTAATATACCTGCTCAGGACGACGACGATGACGATGGTGATGATGATGACAATGAGGAGTCAGAACCAGTGATACGAAGAAATCCTCCTCGAGACCGACAGCCATGCCCTGCGGAACACATTCGCGTCACAGGCATCGATAGATTTTTTTTATTATATTTGTATTTACTTTATTTTGTTAAATTTGTTGGACTTTTTTTTAATGTATTTCAGTTAATTTTGTTTATTACCATTTAATATCAGTTATAGTAATTTGGTTATCATTCACCATTTAGTTCTTATTGTAAGTTTGTTGTATTTAAAATTATATTCAAATACCAAATTGTTATTAGTTTGATAAAATTTAATGATTGTGTTCATTTTTTTAATCTTCATCAGCGATTATCGAATGACATTAACTTGAAGTAAATGCAAATCAAAGTACAAGAATTATTATTTGATAAACAAATACATCATTTCCTCATCAATTGTTACTTGATGGCAACAGAAGTGGACATTTTTTCTAGTGTGTCTTGGGTTTCTACAATGCCCACATCTTCTGTCTTGTCTAGATCTTTCTCGAATATCCATATCGCAATGAATTCGATTGGATTTTGGACGACCATGCTCCCTCAATAAACTCGGATTTGGTACAATCAGAAGCCAATCTTGAACCTCATCAGGGTCTTTGTCATTACCTATGGGGGAAACTCAAATTCGTATACCTTAAAAACTTCAGATAGTAGGTATACGGGATCCATAAAATGGTTATAGTCTTGACGTGTATACGAGCAAGCTGCTATCACATGAGAGCATGAATACTTCAGAGCTTGAAAAAACCCGCAGTCGCACGTTCTGTCCGTAGATTTACTCTTAACGACACAACTTCAATCCCTTGAAGAGGTCGCGACAACTCTGTGACACGAAACATTTCATGCCTTCTGAAGAAGCTTGTTACAACATTCCATTTGATGTAACAATTTTTTTCTGTAGATCTGCAACTAATCTAGGGTGATAGACATGACTGTCTTGCATCCAGGTTTGAGCTTGCCCCCTGAGCTTCGCAAAAAGCACCCCCAAACAAAAATATGTAGTCTTACCAAAGCCGCTACTGGTAAGTGATGCACCCTTTAAAGTTGAATTGCATGCCTCTGCCAAGTTGGCCGTCATGTGTCTATATCGATATCCACCATCATATGCGTTCGTCCACATTTCTTTATCGATGAGGTTGATGTAATCATATCCTTCCCCGTTATTCGCCCGTAAATCTTGAAGCATTGATTCAAACATTCGAGGAAGTAGTTCGTAACCTGATCAAAAAATGTATAACTTACTAACTTGCTTTCTTTGCAAAATTAAAATGATTGAAAGAAAACAAACTACATCAGTTTCACTTACCCATGCGCACAATTAATTGACGCTCATCATTCTTCTTGTACCTTCCATGATAGTTCGCAGCAATGTATCGGAGATAATACCTATATTGGACAAATAGTGGTTGCCACATTGGACCCAAAGTCTCCATTGTTGCTTTGATCTCAGCTCCGTAATCTGAAATGACACAGATGTTTTCCCTCGTGATAACATGTGCATATAAATTTCGGAGGAAAAAGCCCAAGAATCTGTATTTTCTCCTTCGATAAGAGCAAAAGCAACTGGAAGAATGTTGCGATTTCCATCTTGGACAACTGTCAATAATAAAACTTGCTTGTATTTTCCATACAAGAAAGCCTGTCGATTTGGACCACAGGCTTGCAGTATTTGGCAGCATTAACGCATTGTGGGTAACTCCAAAAAACCCGGTAGAATTGGCTTCGATCGCGAAGAACTCGATCATTATGGTATGCATAGGAGGTTTCGTTGTAAGATGCACCTCATTCGCCATGAAGTTTGACAATGGCATTTTGTTTTGCCAACCAAGCTTTTTTATAGGAGACAGTGTACCCATACTGCGATTGTATAGCTGAAATCAACACTGCAACAACAATATGAGAGCTTGTTTTTACCATGGGCATGATGGCTTGTCATATCATTTCAGAGTCCAAGTTGGGATGATCTTGGTTGACCCCTCCAGAACAACATGTGTGAGGACCGTTGTATACTGTTAGTTCCCATATGTTGTTTTTCCTCTTCATTTTCAATACGCGAACCATCCAATTACATCCGTTTTCGCGTCGGGCACAATAGCATACATATTTTTCGGTCGTCACACATGCCTAAATATAACTCACCATTATTTATTGATGAGTAATATCCATAGTCACCGAGATGAGACATATCCGCAAATTCTGACCCGTACATTGCACCATAATTAGCTTCATACAAGTGTGTAGGAGGGTCAGTTTGTGCCACATTTCTTGGAACTTCATCATCATCGGAGTTGAATTACGGTGATTCTGGGTGAATGAATAGTCCAGCCTCAGTACATCCGCACCAGGCTCACGAAGCGGTTCTTCTGGTGGAGATGATGGTTCCTCCATGCTCTCAACATTTAGGTCGAAGAACCTACTACTTGAACGCATTCCCCTTGAACTGGAAGGTATATCGACATTGAGATCGAAAAAGCTTGCAGTAGAATGCCTCCCCCTGGAGCTTGAAGCCATCGTGTCAAATGGAAACTGCACAGATGGTTTTGTCGATGGTATCTCCATATGGTCAAAGAAATTTGCAGATGAATGTCTTCCCCTTGAATTAGACGCGGTGTTGCCATACGGATTGTTCGTGGACCCACCTCGGTATATATCGTAAGGAGTTGCGGATGAATGTCTCCCCATTATGGCATTAAAATCATTAAACATTACTGTATTCGGGCTGTCAACTTGATCAACTTGTCCAGCCAGCCCATAGTGGGAGCTTAAAGATTGACCCCAAACAGCACACACTTGAACAAAATATGCATACATCTAATAGCGGCGTCTGAATAATTACTTTGAGCTTCAACCATCATTTGAACATCATCATTGTTCGAAAGTTCAAACGATGTATAAGTTAATGGCAACAATGATGTTGGAAATCTGTACTACAACGATGACATTCTTCTATTACTTCCAACATGAATCTTCCTCGAAATCTTCGTTATCAGCTCCTCAAGAGTTATGTTTCTCTTGAATGATATTTTAATACGCTCATTTGATACGAAAACAACGATGGTTTCATCTTCTCGAATTTCACCATCATAATAAACAATAGTTGAAAGTCGCGCCATTCTTTAAGTTTAAAAGTGCGGTAATATTATATATGCAAAAAAAAAATAACTAAAACAAACCTGATTAAATAAATTATATATGAACGAAAATATAATACAATAAATTGTTTACACATCAACGTAAATAATTTAAATAATATAATTTTATATTATTACATGTACCGCAAAACTATTTTGACGTATACTCCTGCTTTTCAATTTTACAAATACAAAAATTAATTGAAAATAATTAGTATAATATTTTTTTCAAATAATCATAATAAACAATAAGTATAATAAAAAAAAATTATAACAAAATTTATAACGAAATATCGCACGAGCCTCTAAATCAAATATGAGAAAATTACCAGAATTATTACTCGTTGACGGAATTGTTGTATTAATTTATAAGTTAGAGGAGAGAGATGTGAGGAGATGTGAGAAACTTAACGGGGAGCGAAGGGTATTTATAACCATATAAGGCGTGGTATGTACCGCGCTATATGTAATTATTCAGATAAAGGTATAGCGCGGATCATGGTCCGCACTAAATATAATTCATCCCCAGGTATAGCGCTGAGCAGGGGCAGTGCTATACCCTTACGTGGCGTATAGCGCGGATCAGGGGTCGTGCTATACCCACGTGTAAGACATGTCAGCGTATAGCGCGGTACAGGGGGCGCGCTATACCCCACGTGGCGCCAAATCAGCATATAGCACGGGGCAGGGAGCACGCTTTACTGCTACGGGTGTTAGATCGAAAAATATAATCTGACCGGTGTTAGATCGGTAAATATACTGATCACCGATGATTTTTTTTTTTGGGAAAAATGCCCTTTTTTATAACACATCTGTTATGATCATGAATGAAATATTTTTTTATAAACATATTTTCCTAAAGTAAAATTCATGGGTGTTTAGAAAATATGCATAACCTAAATTTAGATTAATATAATGATCGTTTTAAAATTTTTGAAATAGTATATAATTTAAATATTTTTTAAATTTTATTAATAATTTATTTTCATCTCTTAAAATTTTATAAGTCTATTTTTTAAAAATTATATAATTACGTCATCTAATATTAAATTATATGTCCATCCTTAAATTTATTCTCTAATAAATTCATATGCATAATTAAAAATTTAAAACTATTAATCTCACTCTTCCAATGAGTGGAGATCCACTATCAAAACGAATCCATTGTAAAGGGATATGATTCCCTTTCCCTTTACAATCCTCTAAATTTGTTACACTTTCTAGGGCAAGTCAACCACGAAGCTCAAAGGAAAGAGAAAGAAAAAACCCTAATTACAAAGGGAATTTCCCATCTCATGGTGCCCCCACTAAGGTATACTCATTAAAATATGTACTGTCTTGCACATATAGTTGATACCATATTCACGATATCTTTCCTAATTATATTGTCAATATAATCCATTACGGTCATCGATTATCGATAATTTTTTTAACATAATAAGATAATATATTAATATAAAAATAAGTATTCAAATTATATCATTTTTTAAAATAGTATTTAAATATTTTTTTTCGGTCAATTCATATACCTAATGTTACAAACGTTATCAATTAAATATCTCGACCATGACCGTCGTTAAAATTTACATTCATCAAACATTATAATGGTATCAAATACTTAATTTTAAACAACATAGCAGATAAATTTTATAACTTAAATTCAATATTTATTTCCAACAACACTATAATTAAATATAATTAATTTCATTTTAAATAAATTCATTATAATTATTAAATTGAATAACTTGTTTAATTCAAACCAATTCACTACAAATTTTAAATTAAATCCGTCAATGATCTTTAAATTAAGTGATTAAAAAATCTCAGTTAACATCTTCCATCTTCAATGGATCGTGAATTTAATACTCATTTGGAATAATTTTTTTTCTTTTCCCCAAGTAGAATTATTTAAAAATAATGTAAACTAAACTCACAGTTGATAAAATTTAACCTTAAAATTCCATGTTCTTCTTTAACTAGGATATGGATTATGTTTATGTTAATAAAGTATAATCAATTATTTCAACATATAAAGGCTTCAATCAAAAAGAAGGCTTGAGGGTTAGGTTAATGATGAATCATGATGTCACATGCATTTGATCACCCATAAGCCAAACCTAATCCATGCATTTGATGGGGTCCAATTTGTTAATTTTAAAAAAAGAGAAAAAAACAATATATGTTCCAAAACATTTGCTATGCCTACTTCATTACATTGTCATCTCATGTTTTGTCGTGAGTGCATATAAGTGTGCTGAATTGGTCGGTTCGATTAATCGACTGAATCAGAATTTTTAAATTTAATTAATTGATTTTTTCTTTTTTAATCGTTAATCAAACTAAATTTTTTTGAAAATAATTAATGAATTGGACAAAGTTTTGTTAATCGGTCAGTTAATTTGGTTAATTTTGAAGGTTAATTCGGCTAAAACGGAGTTTAAACACTATAATATATAAATAATATAGTGAATTTTTAATAATTTCGGTTAATTTGACCAACAGATTTTGAACCAAATTAACCGATAAATAAAATTTAAAAAAATTATTAACCTTTAACTGGGACTCTAGCTCTGTTTATTTAAGCATTTACAACCAAACCTCTCCTTTACAATCTATGCCATCTATATCTACTTACAGAATGGATATGTGGGGGAAAATGGAAGCCGTAAACTGATCTCATTCGTCTTAAACGACCACCGGCGAAGGCTTCTTTTCCGATAGTGCAGAAAATATACAATGAAAATATCAACAACGATCATCTAATTCTGCAGACTGACTAAATTTATGCTTATCTACATATAAATATTTTGCAGTGAGTAAGGGAGACGAGATGACGAACGCTATAATCACCTTTTATGTCGGGCTGTACAAACTGCATCTGCATGCAGTCTTGTTGTGGCAGCGGAGAAAAAGTGCCATTAATGGTTTATGCAACGATTATTCAGGAGGATGCTGATGAGGATAATAATCCTATGCGCGGTTGAGAAATTCGGGTTTTATAAATTGGCATGAATGGAACTGATGGCTAGGAAAAGTAATATTGTACATTGAAGTTTAAGAGAAGAAAGGGATACATACCACCAGCTGCAATAAGCTTCTCGACACGAGAAACGATATGTTTGCCGTAAGTGTACATTCAAATGAACCTTGATTCTAGAAAGGATCAATTTGATCGTCACAGGTCTCGAGAACCTTTTGCACAACATAGTTTCCGAATTGATCTTTCATCGTAGCCTGTAGTAGTGGCATTCAACAAAAGAGAAAAAAAATAATTGAACTTATGATATGCATATTACAAATATCATTATTTGCACGTGGAAAAGGAAATTAGTATTGTGACGTACCTGCAATGGCTCATTCTCATCGGTAGAACCAAGCATCTCGTTGACCAAAATTTGACGTTCTTCCAGCCCGCCAAAAGTCAAGTACTTCTCAACAACATTAGAAGCAAATTTCTGCTGACTCATCTTCAAAATTTGTCCAGCAAGCTTGCTGATAATAGAAGATCTCTCGTGTGGCTTACCGTGTTCAAGAACATGCTATCACATGAGGAAACATAGTTAATACAATCCCATGGATGGTCAAAATAGGACATACATTTAGTAAAAGGTGGCTAGACCAACAGGCAACAGAAAAAATGGAAGAAATAACATATGCCAAAGGCACAATAAAGAGTAATGTTTCTATCAAACTAAGTTTGAAATCGACTTCATGGCAAAGAGAAGAGGAGCACTGATCTGATAAGAAGGAACAGATCATATCTGATCCGGAAACGAAGACAAAGCAGTATAATGTGTAAAAACATTCAAAGAAAGAAAAATATGTTAATCACAACCTGTTATCCGAGAGTAACAATATGAGACAATAATGAAACTGAGAAAAATTAAAAGAAAGAATCAAATTCTTTATAAATAAAAGATAATCAAAAGGAAATAAAATACTCTGTATATTTGAACTTGTGATCGGAATCAGTTGAGGCCTGTCACTACACAGTTTCCTTAAGACAGATTTTCAACAACTCCTTGGTGCTCGAGATCTTTTGTTCGTCTGTCTCCCAAGATACAACAACTTGATGATCAGCTACAATAGCACAACAATAGAGATCACGAACTTTTCTTGCCTTCGATTATCACCGGAAAAACTAAGGGGGAAAAATATTTTCTAAGGAGATAAAATATTTTTAAGAGAATAGAACATCTTGAATTCTGAGATGTGAAAAAACTAAGAGGTTTGTGTTAAAAACATTTTTGATATTTCGATATAACAAATTAAGTTAAATGAATTTTAAGATTTTTACAAATGATTTTACAATTTATATTCGATTCAATTTATCGAATATCAAATTATTACTCCAAGTCTTTGAAGATCAATTTTAATCCTTACTAAATGTGTAAAATTGTGATTTGTACTTAAACTATTTTTGAAACAATTTTTCAAAGTATTTTAAACCAAAATCAAGCCTTAAATCAATTTTTCAAAGGCATGCACCGATGCATCAATACCATGCATCGATGCATCAATGAATAAATTGAAACATCGAATGCATTCCATGCACCGATGCACTCTCCATGCATCGATGCACTCTGATTTAATTAAAACATCGAATGCATTTGATGCATCGATGCATAATCCATGCATCGATGCACCAGGCTATTTTTCAAACATCGAATGCACTTCATGCATCGATGCACTCTTAGTGCACCGATGCACTAGGAGTCCAACGGTCAAAATATTTAAAATTTTACACTAATGCACCGATGCATAATGGTCATGCATCGATGCATGAGACGCTCTCACCCAGAAAATTAATTGTTTTCACACAATAACGGCTCTATTGACTCCACTAATTATCACCAACGTTCAGAATTGATTCAAGAAGTATTTAAACAAGTTTAGAAGTCATTGATCAACAACAAGAAACATCAAGCAATTAGAATCAAGAGAGAATCAAAGAGAAAGCATCAAACCTCAAGTTTGAGCATTTCAAGCCTATTTTTCATTCAATATTCATTTTGCTTTCAAGAACACTTATTGTGCTCAATTGTATTTATTCTTGAGTGTTCTTTCTTTGTTCTAGAATTGTGCAAACATATTTACCTTGTGAGGTTTTTCTTGTAAGTTTGCAAATTTGTATTTCTCTTTGAGAAAAAAGTGTTATCAAGAATTGAGGTATATTCTTGAGGGAGTTGTAAGGTTATCTCTTTGGCCTCAAAAGAAAGAACAAATTAGTGAATTTGTTGGAAAATCCTTAGTGTGGATAGCTAAGGTAGTGGACGTAGACTTTGGTTTATAAATTCGAACCACTCTAAATCGTTGTGCAATTTCTTTCAATTTTCTGCAAAAGCTTCCACCAAAATTTTTATTGCCAATTCACCCCCTCTTGGCCGATTCAGTCAATCGATTAACTCAACAATTGGTATCAGAGCCTAACTCATTTGAAGGTTTAATCGCCTCTTGTGTCGATTCGGGAAGAGTTATATCGATAATCAAAGTCATCAATGGCCTTCGCTTCAAACTTCGACTCCGGTCTCGACTCGATGCCCGTCAACAAGCCTCCTTTCTTCAATGGAGCTAACTATGCCTATTGGAAGAATAGAATGATGTACTTCATTCAAGCAAGTGACATGGGAGCATGGAATGCTGTAGAAGAAGGATACATCAAACCTCTCACTCATCCAAGGTTGTGGAGTGAAGGAGAGACAAGAATGTTCCAGCTCAACTCCAAAGCCATCCATATCATTTTTTGTGCTCTTGGACCAGATGAATACAGAAGAGTTTCATCGTGTACAACCGCCAAAGAAATATGGGAAAAACTTCAAGTCACTCATGAAGGTACCGATGAGGTAAAGAAATCTAAAATTAGTATTCTAACGCATAGCTATGAAAATTTCAGGATGAAACCAAATGAAGATATCAAAGCTATGACGGATAGATTTTCAACGATTGTCAATGGTCTCAAATCATATGGAGAGATCATTTTAAATGAAAAGCTTGTGAGGAAGTTAGTCTACTCCCTCCCAAAATCGTGGCAATCAAAGAAGATGGCAATCATCGAGTCTAAGGACTTAACGTCCTTAACTCTTGAAGAGCTAATTGGGTCACTCCTCACTCATGAAATGATGCTCGAAGATGAGGTGGACCTCGACAAGATTGACGAGACACCAAAGGAGAAGGAGAAGAAGAAAAACATTGGAGTTGCTCTCAAATCCACAAAAGATGAGAGTGATTCGAATAACGATGACGAGGAAATGTCATTGTTTGCCAAACGGTTCAGAAAAATGATGAGACCTTATCGAGGAAGAAAATTCAAACGAAATGAAGGCCTCAAAAATGAACCGAAAGAGAAGGACCCAATCATTTGCTACGAATGCAAAAAGCCAGGGCATGTCAAATATGATTGCCCATAATTGAAGAAAAAGGGTCAATCAAAGAATAAGCACAAGGCTCATGTGGCTACATGGAGCGATGAAGAAAGTTCCAATGAAGAGGAACAAGAAGTAGCTAACTTGTGCTTGATGGCATTTGGGGAAGATTCTAAGGTAACCTCTAACTCATCCGATTTTGATGATTTATCCTATGATGAGTTATTAGAGGAATATAATGGGTTGGCTTCAGATTATGAGAAATTATTTTTAAAATATAAAAATGATGTTTTAAAATTGAAAAATGAAAACAAACTCATATCCAAAACCAACAATGATCTTGAAAGTAAAATCAAAGATTTTCAAATCAAACTAGAAGAGTTTGAAAAGAAAAATTTAGATTTGCAAAATTTACTTTCAAAGATCAATGATGATCATCAAAAGAAAATTGATGATCTTAAAACTTCTTTTGATAAAGTTGGAACAAAACATTTTGAAAAAGATGGAAATTCAAAATCCAACTTTGTTAGAAAAAGTTTTAGAAACTACAATCATAGAGGTACCCAAAGAACCTCTAATAGAAAAATCGTTAGAAGTATGTGGGTTCCTAAAGAACTCATTACTACTAAAAATAAAAATATCCTACACAAATGGATACCTAAAGGGACTAGGATTTTGGAAACTAATGAATATGGACCCAAAAGAATTTGGGTACCAAAAATCAAAAATTAATCTATGTTTGTAGGGAAAGGAGCATTGCTACAAGGCACGGGAAACAAATTCAAATTCATGGTACCTTGATAGTGGATGCTCAAGACACATGACCGGAGACAAAAGCCGGTTCATTGAGCTTAACGCCAAAAATGGAGGAGAAGTGACTTTTGGAGACAATTCAAAAGGTCACATTGAAGGTATTGGTACAATAGGTAATACCTCTTCCATACAAATTAAAAATGTTTTATATGTGAATGGATTAAAGCATAATCTATTGAGTATTAGTCAATTATGCGATAAATGATTCAATGTCTTACTTGAAATTAATGGTTGTAAAGTCATTGACATTGCATCTAATCGGATTATGCTTGTTGATCATAGAATAGGAAACATATATATGGTGCATTTAGATTCTTTTGATATGACTAATTTATGCCTAGTTGCTAAGGATGAACATGATAGTTGGTTATGGCATAGGAGACTAGGACATGCTAGTATGAGTGTTTTGCAACGGTTAATTCAAGGAGACCTAGTAAGAGGGTTGCCTAAGCTTAAATTTGATAATGATAAAATCTGTGATGCTTGTGCTAAAGGAAAACAAAAGCGAGTTTCTTTTAAATCCATTAATGATGTATCAACTAGTAGAGTTTTACAATTGATCCATTTAGATCTTTTTGGGCCAACTATAACTACTAGCTTGGGTGGAAAACAATATGCATTTGTCTTGGTAGATGACTATTCTAGATATACTTGGGTTCTATTTTTAAATACTAAAGATGAAGTAGGGCTGAGCAACGAAACCGAGAAAACTGAAAAACCGACACGAACCGAGTAAAATGGTTCGGTTCGGTTCGGTTTGGCTTTAAACGGTTCGGTTTTCGGTTTGGTTTAAAGGCTTCATTTTTTTGATTCGGTTCGGTTCGGGTTTTCCATATGGAACCTATTTGTTCCATATTGAACCGAATAGGAAATTTTTGTAAAAAAAAATTATAGTCTCAAGTGATTTTTTTATTGAAAAACTGATAAACCGAGCCGAACCGAAAAACCCAAACCGTTAAAAAAACTGAACCGAACCGAAAAAACCGATTTCGGTTTTTTAACTATTCGGTTTCGATTTCGGTTTAAATATTGAAAACCCGTTTATTTTGGTTCGGTTCAATTTTTGGTAAAAAACTGAACCAAACCGAACCGAATACACCCCTAAGATGAAGCATTAGAACAATTTATCACGTTTTCAAAAGTAATCCAAAATGAAAAAGGTTACTCTATAACTAGTGTTAGGAGTGATCATGGAACTGAATTTGAAAATCTTGGATTTACTGAATTTTGTAACTCTAACAGTATTAGCCATAATTTTTCAGCACCTAGAACCCCTCAACAAAATGGAGTTGTTGAGAGGAAAAATAGAACTTTAGAAGAAATGGCTAGAACCATGCTTTGTGAAAATAATTTGCCAAAATATTTTTTGGGCGGAAGCCACAAATACCGCTTGTTATGTTGTAAATCGAGTAATGATTAGGCCAATTTTAAAGAAAACTCCATATGAAATTTTCAAAAATAAAAAGCCTAACATTAGTTATTTTCATCCTTTTGGATGTAAATGTTTTGTTTTAAACAACGGTAAAGAAAACCTTGGCAAATTTGATGCTAAAAGTGATGAAGGAATTTTTCTGGGTTATTCCTTAAATTCTAAAGCCTATCGTGTATTTAATAAAAAGAACTTTAGTTGTAGAAGAGTCTATACATGTTGTTTTCGATGATAATCCCCTTCCGAGGAAGGATTCTTGTGTGAATGATGATGTAGGTGTTATAAATACAAATGACGTTAGACATGACGTTAGAGAACCATCATCAAAGGAAGAAACGAAAAATGAGGAAACTCATGATCCTCTTGAGAATCCAACCATTGAAGAAAGGGAAGTATCTTATCCAAGAGAGTACAACTATGTCAAGGATGGTGAAATTATAGGTGATCTATCAAAAGGGGTAACAACTCGATCTTCTCTTAGAAATATTTGTAATTATGTTGCATTTATCTCATGCATAGAGCCTAAGAATATTAAAGAAGCATTAAATGATGAACATTGGATTATGGCTATGCAAGAAGAGTTAAATCAATTTGAGAAAAGTAAAGTATGGACATTAGTTGAAAGGCCTAGTAATAAATCTACTGTAGGTACTAGATGGGTATTTAGGAATAAGCTTGATGAGAGTGGTAATATAGTGAGAAACAAGGCTAGACTTGTTGCTCAAGGGTATACTCAAGAAGAGGGCATAGACTATGATGAAACATACGCTCCCGTATCTAGGATGGAAGATTTTAGAATGTTATTAGCATTTGCATGTTTCAATGAATTTAAATTATATCAAATGGATGTTAAAAGTGCATTTTTAAATGGTTTTATAAAAGAAGAAGTGTATGTAGAACAACCTCCAGGTTTTGAAGATTCAAATTTTCCGGATCATGTTTTAAAATTGACAAAAGCTCTTTATGGTTTAAAGCAAGCTCCTAGAGCTTGGTATGAAAGATTGTCAAATTTTTTAATTGAAAAAGGTTTTTCAAAAGGGAAGGTTGACACTACATTGTTTTTGAAGCATAAAGGTAAATATTTATTAGTAGTTCAAATTTATGTTGATGATATTATATTTGGTTCTACAAATGATGTTCTTTGCCAAGAATTTTCTAAGCTAATACAAAGTGAGTTTGAGATGAGCATGATGGAGGAGCTCTCATTTTTCTTGGGACTCCAAATCAAGCAAATAAAAGATGGCATCTTCATCAATCAAGCTAAGTACGTCAAAGATTTGCTCAAGAAGTTTGGACTGGAAAATGGGAAACCTCATGACACTCCAATGAGCTCTTCAACAAAGCTTGACTTAGAGGAAGGAGGTAAATGTGTAGATGTTAAATTATATAGGTCAATGATTGGATCTCTACTTTATCTAACTGCAAGTAGACCAGACATTATGTTTAGTGTTTGCTTATGTGCTAGATTTCAATCATGCCCTAAGGAATCACATTTACTAGCTGTTAAGAGAATCTTTATATACCTTAAAGACACTCCTAGTTTAGAACTTTGGTATCCTAGAGACTCTAGCTTTAGCTTGCATGCTTTTTCTGATGCGGATTATGGAGGATGCAAATTAGATAGGAAAAGCACCTCCGGTACTTTCCAATTCCTTGGAAATATGCTGATTTCTTAGTTTTCAAAGAAACAAAATTGTGTTGCATTATCTACTACTGAAGCCGAATACATTTCAGCTGGTAGTTGTTGTGCACAAGTTTTATGGATGAAACAACAACTTTTTGATTATGGAATTGAAGTTGGTACCATTCCTATCAAGTGTGACAATACTAGTGCTATTTGTCTCACTAAAAATCCCATCCAACACTCTAGAACTAAGCACACTGAAATAAGACATCACTTCATTAGAGACCATGTCACTAAGGAAGATGTAGTTCTAGAATTTATTGATACTTTGCACCAATTAGCGGATATCTTTACAATACCTTTAGACAAAGAAAGATTTTGGACACTTAGGAGAGAATTAGGTTTAGCCAACCTATCTTCACTTAGTGTTTAAAATAATTTTTAGCACTTTTAAGAATAAATGAAAAATGCTTATAATAGTAATTTTTGATTGTATTCATTGCCATTAGTTAGGGGGAGTTTATGTTATTTGGTGAAAATTAATTTTATGTTCAAATATTTTTTAAGAGATTAACTTGATTGATTGAACATCGTTAATTTTCAATATATGAGTTGCCAAAACCACTAGAGCTAAATAATTTAGCATTTTAAGTGTTTAAAATGGATTTTTGACATTTTTGTGCTTAATGCACCGATGCACTTAACAATGCATCGATACATCCCTTTGAATGTGCATCGATGCATCCGCATGATGCACCGATGCATGCCTTGAATGTGCATCGATGCACAAGATCATGCATCGATGCATCAGTCGGGTTTTGGGTTAAAATGCCTCATTTTCTTCATTTTCTCAAAACCTAAAAACCCCTCTCTCAAAGCCGTTCATCTCTCTCTCTCTAAAATCTCCATTCTTGCTCAAAATCAACGATTTTTCGACGAAATTTTCAAGCTTTTCAACTCCCAAACCTGCTTCAATAATTAAATCGTGCAAAACAACTCCTCAGCTCTCTCAATCCGAATTTTCAAGGTATATTTCTAAAAATCTCTATTTTACAAATTTATGATTTTAGAAATAGTTTTAATTAGTTCTAGGATGTACATTATATCGGGCATTGATTGTTTGTTGGTTCTAAACAAGATTTTACTGCCAATTTCTTCCAAAACAAACAATTTTTCAAAAAAATAAAATAAAAATTTATTGGATTTCGAAAATTAAAAAAAATAGTAATATTTTTGATTTAATTGTTTTTGTTTTCATGAAAACTATATTATTATGATTATCAATTTTTTAATAGTTTTCAAAACATGCCCATTAGGATTGATTTAGAGAACCTTGAAATATTGAGGACTCAATTGAGTTTTGGGATTGATTGTGCATACATATGTTTTCAAATTGCAGGTAATATTCCTTATTCTGTTTCCTTTAATCATGTCTAATCCAAAACGTCCTAGACCTTCGTCTAGTCGTTCTCGTTCAAACCAACCGCCAAATCCCGTTCCTCCACCACCCACTAGTCTATTAGGTTCTTGTTTTAACATGCCTGAGCGTCGTAGAGACGAACTGTACTCTAGGTACAGAAATTCTTTCCAAACTTATAGAATTCGTGAAGAGCGTATTCCTTCGCTTCAAGCTATGGTTGACATCAATTTCGAATACCTCCCAATTCTTAAACAATGGAAGTTTGATAAACTTTTTTTCTTCAACCTATCGTTTTCCACCAATTAGTCCGCATTTTCTATTCCAATGCGGTCTGTATTCAAAATCAAACCCAATGTGGAACCATCGGAATTAGATCCTATCTTCTAGGACAGTACATTGTTGTTGATTCCGCAACTATTGCTTCTCATTTTGGGTTAGATGATGATGGTGTGTTTGACGAAAAAGAATCTGTGGCTTATCTCTATACTCCTAATGCTAGTGTCAGTACCCTTCGAACCCATCACGACCGTTTCCTTCATTTTATTATTTCTTGGTGGTTTCATCCTTCTGCTGGTAGGTACTCCACTCTACGTGCTAGGGATTTATGGTGGATATATTGTATTAAAAATAAAATCAAAATAAATCTTTCACAGGTCATTTTTAGTCAACTAGTAGACATCGTAAACATTGTTCCTTCTAAACATGTTGAAACATTAGCCTATGGATGTCTACTTAGTAACATGTTTATCAAATTTGGTCTAGACGTTTCTCTCGACACTCCCATTCCTCTCCAAAATCAAATCAATCTCACTTCTTTAAAGAAAGCGGATTGGGTTCAAGATGAACGCACCGGTTTTTGGGTCTTCCGACCAAATAAACAAACTCCGGGAGCTAGTTCTTCTCGTGCTCCTCCTCCTCCTCCGACTGCGAATGTTGATCCCGAGCTTCAAGGGATATTTCAAGATATTGACGATCCAGCTAATGCACCGGAACCCGCTCGGCAAGAAGATCAAACACCACCTTATTTCCGATCTTTTTTAGAGGTATTTGATCTACGATTTGCTTCCATGGAGTCTCAAATTACTAAGTTTCAGAGGGAGATGCGTGATCGTATGGATGATCTGACTCTTGAAGTTCGAGCTCATTATCCTTCTCCTCCCGATCCTCCGATGGAGTAGATTTGTATTTCTTGTCATGCTTTCTTAAAATTAAAACTTGGATTGATTTTGATATTTCTGGTTTCTTTGTTTTTGATACTTTGACTGGACTTATTTTATATTTATGGATCCTTGAACTTAATATATATATTTGGTTTGGTTAAATTTTCTTATTTTTGTATCATTAGACATATATGACCAATTATCCATTGCATGTTATATGAATATTGATTTATGAAACTAATGGCTAACCTCTCTTTTGATTGTGATCTTAGCAGCTTATAATTAATAAATCAATTGGCTTAAGTTTTTCGAAACATTCTTGTTTAAAACGTTTTATAGAGTCTTTTTGATTTAACAAAAAGGGAGAGAAGATGTGTGTCATAGTAAGGGGGAGTAATTTTTTCAAAAGCTGATTTCAAAAATAATTTTCTAAATCTTAAAATTTCCAAAGTGTTTTGTTATATCAAAAAGGGGGAGATTGTTAAAAACATTTTTGATATTTCGATATAAAAAATTAAGTTAAATGAATTTTAAGATTTTTACAAATGATTTTACAATTTATATTCGATTCAATTTATCGAATATCAAATTATTACTCCAAGTCTTTGAATATCAATTTTAATCCTTACTAAATGTGTAAAATTGTGATTTGTACTTAAACTATTTTTGAAACAATTTTTCAAAGTATTTTAAACCAAAATCAAGCCTTAAATCAAATTTTCAAAGGCATGCACCGATGCATCAATACCATGCATCGATGCATCAATGAATAAATTGAAACATCGAATGCATTCCATGCACCGATGCACTCTCCATGCATTGATGCACTCTGATTTAATTAAAACATCGAATGCATTTGATGCATCGATGCACAATCCATGCATCGATGCACCAGGCTATTTTTTCAAACATCGAATGCACTTCATGCATCGATGAATCGATGCACTCTTAGTGCATCGATGCACTAAGAGTCCAACGGTCAAAATATTTGAAATTTTACACTAATGCACCGATGCATAATGGTCATGCATCGATGCATGAGACGCTCTCACCCAGAAAATTAATTGTTTTCACACAATAACGGCTCTATTGACTCCACTAATTATCACCAACGTTCAGAATTGATTCAATGAGTATTTAAACAAGTTTAGAAGCCATTGATCAACAACAAAGAAACATCAAGCAATTAGAATCAAGAGAGAATCAAAGAGAAAGCATCAAACCTCAAGTTTGAGCATTTCAAACCTATTTTTCATTCAATATTCATTTTGCTTTCAAGAACACTTATTGTGCTCAATTGTATTTATTCTTGAGTGTTCTTTCTTTGTTCTAGAATTGTGCAAACATATTTGCCTTGTGAGGTTTTTCTTGTAAGTTTGCAAAATTGTATTTCTCTTTGAGAAAAGAGTGTTCTCAAGAATTGGGGTATATTCTTGAGGGAGTTGTAAGGTTATCTCTTTGGCCTCAAAAGAAAGAACAAATTAGTGAATTTGTTGGAAAATCCTTAGTGTGGATAGCTAAGGCAGTGGACGTAGACTTTGGTTTATAAAGTCGAACCACTCTAAATCGCTGAGCAATTTCTTTCAATTTTCTGCAAAAGCTTCCACCAAAATTTTTATTGCCAATTCACCCCCCTCTTTGCCGATTCAGTCAATCGATTAACTCAACAGTTTGCTCAGTATTTATAGGGGAATTTCGAGAGAGTTTTACTCCATCTAAATTTCTTTTAATATCTAAATTTAAACCTATAACAATATCTTTTAAATTTAAAATATTAAACATGTGCGATTTACTCCAACTAGATATATTTTAATATCTAAATTTAAACAGATAATAATATCTTTTAAATTTAAAATATTAAACACGTATACACTCATTTTGTTATTCAAATTAAATAAATATTATTTAATTTACAATATTTAAATGGACTATGAATTTAATATAAATATTAAATTCATTAATGTAATTCACCATATTTTCCAACAATCCCCTATATGAATGAAATTGATGATTTAGTCAAAACTTTTTGACTCGATGTGGTGATAGCCTCTACGACTGATAGTTGCATAGGATAGGTAGGTTTCCTCCATTGAACCTTCCCTTGTGAATGTATATTTACTTTACTGGTTAAACATTAGATCCAATATCCTTGAACTATTCTACCGTTTGTGTAAACGATGACATACTTCACACAACTACCCCTATAACAAGAATTTAGTTGTCATGGGTATGTCCCTAAAGCCATGGACATTGCCTGGTTCTACAAGAGTTTGAAAAAACTATGCCCCATAGTCTCCTTGAAACGGCCCCACTTCACTCTCACATAGGTGACTTATGTTGCTGGGTTCACCACAACACACAATGGTCATTAAAAGCTTAGCTTATCCTAGACCACTTTGATTAATATTTACATCATAGGAACAAACGTGGGATAAGAAGCCCCCCAGTGACTGTACACGAGTTATGCAATTAGGTTGTCCCTTTGAACCTAGATCTTGGGATCTCCAGTCAACGAGGTAGGGTTTTTCTTCACATGACACCTTTAAATTTCATGTGCTTTAGCCCCATTCCTTTAGATATTTTCTCAACTTGATCTTGATTTAACCCTTTGGTTAGTGGACTCACGATGTTATCCTTTGATTTTACATAATCAATAGAGATAACTCCATTTGAGATCAATTGTCTAATGGTATTGTGTCAATGACGTATATGTCTCGATTTACCATTATAAATAAAATTATGTGCTCTAGCAATTGTTGATTGGTTGTCACAGTATATACATACTGTGGGCACAAGTTTCAGCCATTCTGGAATATCCTCAACAAATTTTTGAAGTCATTCTGCTTATTCCCTAGACTTATCTAGAGCTACAAACTCATATTCCATTGTGGATCTAGTTATAAACGTTTGTCTTGAGGATTTCCAAGACACAAATCCTCCTTCTAAAGTGAATATATATCTACTTATGCCTTTGGTATCCTGAATATCAGATATCCAACTAGCATCAGATTATTCGTCTAAGACCATAGGATATTTGGAATAATGCAACCCATAACACTGAGTATATCTAAGATATCTCAGTATCCCTTTTTATCCTATTTCCATTGATTTTCACCTGGATTGCTCATGAATTTGCTTAGACTGCTCACAATAAAAACGATGTATGATCTCGTATTGCTCATGAGATACATTAAGTTACCTATGACCCTTGCATATTCCACCTAGTGAACATTTTCACCTTGATTTTTAGAAAAATATACACATGAGTCTATTGGAGTTATAACTATACCAGAATCATCCTTGTTAAATTTCTCAAGGATTTTGTCCACATAGTGTCACTGTGTTAGAATAAGACCTTCAGATGACATTTTAATTTCGATGCCTAGAATCGTATCGACTAATCCCATATCTTTCATGTCAAATATCAAATTTAACATGTCTTTGGTACGTTTTAACATTTTATTGTTACTCCCAACAATGAGTATGTCGTCAACATATAAGCATAGAATCACATATCCTATGTTTGTAGTTTTGACATATACAAATTTGTCACACTCATTTATCTTCAAGTCATTTGTCATCATGACACTATCGAACATCTCATTTCATTATTTTGGTGCTTGTTTAAGTCCATACAAAGACTTCACCAACCTACAAACTTTCATTTTTTAACCTAGAACTACATGACCCTCAAGTTGTTCCATGTAAATTTCTTCGTCAAGGTCCTCATTCAGGAAAGATGTTTTAACATCCATTTGATGTACTTCTAGATTTCGCAAAGTGGTAATTGCGAGTATGATTCTTTTAGATGTTATTCTTGATATATGAGAGTATGTATTAAAGTAGTCAAGACATTCCTTTTGTCGGTATCCTTTTATTACCAATCTAGCCTTGTATTTATCAATTGTTCAATATTCTTTCGTTTTTCATTTGAAAATCTATTTCGAATTTAGTGGTTTAATACGTAGAGGAAGATCCACTAATTCCCACATATGGTTCTGCATGATGGAATCTTTTCAGCTCTTAATGGCTTATTTCTATAATGTGCCTTCATAGGATAATATAGCTTCACTATACGTTTGAGGTTCAACCTCTAATATAAAGGTTAAGAAGTCTGGCCCAAAGGATTTCCCAACCCTTGCCCATTTACTCCTTGGTATATCTCGGTTTCAACCTCTTGTTGATCATCTAGATTATCCTCATTATTAGTCTTTAAGGTTCGCTTTATTGAACTTTGATCAACCTCCTTAGATTTATAAGGAAAAATATATTTTCAAAGAATGATGCATTCTTTGATTCCATTATCGCATTCTTGTAAATCTCAGGATTATTTGATTCATCACAAGAAATCAATATGCATTGTTATGTTCTGCATAGCCTATAGAAATACAAACCACAATTTTGGGACTTATTTTCATTTGCTTTGGTAATGTGGCCATTACCTTGGAAAGAAACCCCTACATTTTCAAATGTTTGTAGGAAAATTTCTGACCTTTCCATAATTCGTATGGTGTCTTGTCTTTTTCCTTTCGGGGTAACTTATTTAAAAGGTAATTAGCTAAAAAAAAAGCTTCCCCCCACATGTTCTGTGATAACCCATAACTTCTTATCATTGCGTTCATTGTTCAATTCTTCTACTTTGCTACTCCATTTATTTTAGGAAAGTATAGTGATTTCACTTCATGAATAATATCATGTTGTGCACAATGGTTTAACATATTCACCATCACTATCACTTCTTATCATCTTAATCTATTTATTAAGTTGGTTTTCAACTTCCTGCTTAAAGAGTATAAATTTCTCTATAGCTTCATATTTTCTCTTAAGAAATATACATAGAAACACTTTTTCTATCATCAATGGAGGTAATCAAACATTTATTTTTCATCGTCTATGCCATTATTACGAATTTTAAGAACTTGACCACTAAAATTTCCTAAGTGTCAGCTTCTTCCATTTCGTATTTATGGTCTGATGTCATCCGTAATTCTTTAGCCATTTTAAACATTGTACACTTCATAACGTGCATCATATAAGGCTTTGAAAATGTGATTATATCTTACAAAACTATGTTTTTCAAGCTTTGATTCGAGACATTCAAGAAATAAAGTGAACAATTTATTTCTTTTTTTACAATATAGAATCATACTTGATTCTCAAGAAATAAATCCAACGAATTAATTTCTTTTACAAAATAGAATCATACAAGATTCTATGAAAATAAATTTAACAATTTATTTTCTTCTACAAGACTAAATCGATCTAGATTTCCAAGAAAATAAATTTGATGTTTTATTTCCTTTTACCAAACAGAATCATATAAGTTTCATAGGAAAATAAATTCAACAATTTATTTCCTTTTCAAAGTTAGAATCAACACAAGATTCTAAGATGAAATAAATTCAACAATTTATTTCTTTTTTTCCAGTGTTATATCTTTCGAAACATATATATCAAGGCAACCACATTCTAATTAACAACATAAATAAAAGAAACTAATCCTTTAACTTTGACAACCCAGTATTATTCAAGAGCCTTTAATTAAACTCTGAATCTGTTTGTATCTATAAAATTTCTCAAAATAAATTAATAGTAAAGTGTTTCCAAACACTAGCCATAATTATTATAATAACCTATAATAATTATAAATATCAAATAATATTCTTTATTCATGCCTTATTTAATATTTTATATTAGAAGGCCATGATTAATGTTTACGCATTTTAATATGGTAAAATATTTACCTCATCCTCTCTAATAATAGGAGGATCATCTCACATTTGGTCAAATTCACCATGACCAAATAAAATCACATCTTATGTTATCACATCTTGAAATTCTATCTTTAGAATTGTACAAGCTTCTTGTTGTGGCTTATAACCATCAACATTGTTGAATTTAAATTCAAAGTTTGAGTTGGAACCAACGTTCCAAATCATGAATTAGGTGAATAACTGAGATTACCTATTATTCCGTTTAACACGAACAAAAAAAACCAAAATTAATTTTTTTGATTTATTCAATCAACATAATTTAATCATGAACTAAAATTCTGAAACAAACAAGTAACATAGTTGTTATTTCCCATGATTTCTATTAATAGAAATCTTATAATTCTGTTATATGACAGAATTAAAATCTCAATTGATTACAAATACAAAATAAAAGATTCCAATAAAAAAAATTAATTCTTTTTTATTTTAGACTTTGTTATTGGACAAAATCAATATTCTGAAATAAAATCAGTAACATTAGTTACTTTTAAGACAATTTTTGTTACACAGATTTGTCTACTTGAGATTCTAGTAAACCCGTTAAGACGACAGGATAAATCCCGAAACAAATTTGTTTTTCTATCTCATTTTTCCCAGAATTTTGATTTATCTCGGATCAAGAAAGGTAGAATATGAGGAAAAATATGTCCTAAGATTGTTATCCGAGAGTAACAATCTGAGACAATAATGAAACCTGAGAAAAAGTAAACGAAATAATCAAATTATTTATAAATAAAATAGAATCAAAAGGAAATAAAATACTTTTTATATTTGATCTTGTGATCAGAATTAGTTGAGACCTATCGCTACACAGTTTACTTAAGACAGATTTTAGGCCACTCCTTAGTGTTCGAGATCTTTTGGTAGTCTATCTCCCAGGATACAACAACTTGATGATCAACTACAATAGCACAACAGTAGAGATCAATAACTTTCCTTGCCTTCGACTATCACCAAAAAAATTAAGAGAGAAGAATATTTTCTAAGAAGGAGAGAAAATATTTTCAAGAGAAGAAAACTTCTTGAATTTTGAGTGGTTTGCTCAGTATTTATAGGGGAATTTCGAGGGAGTTTTACTCCATCTAAATCTCTTTTAATATCTAAATTTAAACATATAATAATATATTTTAAATTTAAAATATTAACCCTGAGAGATTTACTCCAACAAAATATCTTTTAATATTTAAATTTAAACAGATAATAATATCTTTTAAATTTAAAATATTAAACAAATATACACTTAAATTATTATTCAAATTAAATAAATATTATTTAATTTACAATATTTAAAAGGACTCTGAATTTAATATAAATATTAAATTCATCAATATAATTCACCCTATTTTCCAACATAAACTGATTCACGTATGCACAAATTGGTGTAGGCAATATACATGCAATTATACACAAATAGGTAAAGCGCTTAACTCAAGACAGATGACGGAGATCAAATTTCCCTGTAATATCCATAAGCCGACCCAAAAACCAAATCCGAGTCAATAATTTAACAAGGGTCGTTTTACTCGTCAAATAAATTCCTCTTTTAAAAATAAAATAAATAGAAATAAGAATAATATAGTGAAGAAAAGGGTCGATCTGTAGGGACATAGAAATTCCTAATGTAGAACTTGTTGATTTCAAGCCATACAGCTGTAACAAAAGAAAATAAACAAGGGTTGGCGAATAAGAGATGACAGTAAATAAATAAAAGTAGTAAATAAAGATATAAAATTGAAGTGAAGGAAATTAAAGTGGTAAATAAAGATTTAAAAATTGATAATAAGAGAATAGCCTCGAGCTAGCTTTGCTTCAATTTCGTTTGACCAACGAAATGGATTTTACTCCGGGATTCATGTCGGTTATAGTCTACAAGGTCCAACCCATTATAACTTCCCTTTCTCTTTGGTAATCGATCTTCCCAAGTCACTATTCGAAAGTCGATTCTTGAATGGACTAACCACAACTATTGTCGTTAGAACAAATCAGATTAAGTTTTAGAAAAGCCCAACTCAGATTATGTTGTCTCGATGAGAATTGAATCTGATCTTGATTTTCCTTAGTGGACCACCGCAAAGTATGTTCACAGGAAGTCGAATATGCCACGAGTTGATCTTTCATCCCAACTATAAATCATAACAACATCCAGACCAACGTCGACTTTTTGAAATGAAAGTGTTTTGATTTTGAAAGTAAGGTAGATTGCCAAACTAATTAAACAGAAAATCGAGAATGTAAGGGTTCTTAAGTGTTTATCAATTCTCACATTTGAAATTGAGTCATCGCTAGCTCTTGGCTAATTAGAAAATTAGCTAAGCATGATATAAATCATATTTATCATATTTTTGTTTGTAAAAAATGAATAAAACTTAAAGTAAGAGAACAAAATAAAGAAAAGGAAACTTGTTTTATAAAATAGAAAATAAAAAAAACAAAGATAGAATCCAACACACCTAAGACATACTCTAAGGAGGGTATTAATAAGCTTCTAAATCCTGAAAATAACAAGAAATTTAAAATGAAAATAATCCTAAATTTTAAAGATAAATCAAATGTTTTAAATTCAAACTTAAAAACTAAATTCCCTAAAATATCTCTTCAGATCATGCCGATTGGGTTGTTTCCAGAATCTTCCTTGTGTTGAATGGACCTTCTATAAATTGCCACGTTAGACCCGCATCATGCCTAGCGTCGTGCCCATGTCTCCAGCTATGATAAGAGAAAAAAAATGAAGAATGCGTCCTTTTTTATGCCAATTTTGGAAAAACAAATCACTGCACGAAAATAAGCGAAAGACAACTCAAATCAACAATAATAAATTCATAAAATGGGAAAAATAACAAGTAAAAAGTGACGATTTAAAATGTTCATCAAATTCCCTCTCACTTGGCTCATGCTTGTCCTCAATTATGCTTTAATCAAATTGGTCAAAAATTAATTTACCTTCCTCCGCCTCGTCTCATACCAAAGTAAATTATGCAAGCCAAGTTCACAATAATTACTCGAATCAATACATCTATCAATTGAAATAGCATAAGTAGGATAAAGTCAAACAAAAATCGAAACTTCTAATCATTCATCAATCTAAATTCAACCTAACTCAATTCCTCACAAATGTTCACTTAATCCACTTAATGTGTTTCGGGTGCAAGAACACTCAAAGTCGGAACCAAACATGAATTTCCATAAGCTTGTAATACAATCAAATCTCCACTACTTAATTAGAATAAGATGCAAAAACCATTGGGTCTTGAAAAGGGTTATAATGTGGCTTAGGTAAAGGTGGGATAGTAGGTTAGAAATGAGGTTAAGAATTAAGACAAAGAGTTTTCCAAACATATAAATCAGGTCCGCAAACAAAGTAAACAAAAGCAATAAACAACATATCATCAAACAATAATTTTTTCCTTTTTTATTCAAATTTTTCTTCTTTTTTTCAATTTTTCCTTTATATTTTTTTCCGATTTTTTGAAAACAATTCCTTTTTTCCCGAAGTTTCATTTTTCTTTCTTTCTTTTTTTTGTGTGGAAGAGAGGGATAAATGTAAAGTTTTGGATTTAAAATTATGGTGAAGGAAAAACGATAGGCCTTTTGGGTAAAAATTGGGGGTGAATCCTAAGTGCCCAAATCACTTTAAAGCATTAAATTCCTTCGTAATCTCAACATGCATCGTACTACAAGTTCTAGATCTTCAACGTTTAGTTTGACACAATCAAACAAGAACAATAGCATAAAAATTAAAGAACATGGTTATCAAGGCTCAAAATCTCACCAAAGTGTGTACAAGTATTGAGTTAGGCAAAATTTCAATCAATAAAATCAAGGATGGTCACAATGGAGTCAACTTGATCACTACTCATGCAATTACACTGTCATGAATATCTGTATTCAAAATAATCACATGAACTTAAGCAAGCACAACATACTAAAAACAATCAACGAAAACGAAGAATTTAAATCAAGTTACCTCCAAGTCAACCAACGCATACAATCAAACAAATCACAAGACAAGTAAGATGAAATTTGATGAAATCTCTATGCCCTCACTTAAGTCGTATTGCCCCAATATCTTGTGATGTTCTCCTCGATGGAGTGGAGGCCATCATTGACACTGTACATTTGCCCTTGCACATCTGGGCACCAGTGTTAAGGTGGTGGTGGTGGCACACGTCATTGGGTGAAAACACGTTCGGTGCGTGGCTTCATCACTCCCGGTAGAACAAAGTAAGGCACGATAACAGTTCCGGCCAGCAAACCCATCGAATCCAAGCAACATTCATCTAGGCCATCTATACAAAATGCATAAGTAAAGTCCATAATATCGAAATTAGCAACACGAGCGACAATATTAGTAATGTAGGGACCAAGGATAAGTGTGCGATTGGATCAAATAACGATCTTGAATGCACGGGCGAACCAAAAAGCCCAAATTTACCTTTCGACCAATGAACATACACCAAAGAAAGAAAAGTTCAGTGTTACTCAAAACGATGGAAGAATCATTTCGGCCTAAGTAGTTGTAAGCTAAAAACCGGTAGATGTAATGTAATGTCGAGTCATGAAGGTGAATTGCCTTGGTCGAGCGAGGATCGAAGGACTAATCACTAAAACTGGTGAGCAAAGAATAGACAGAATTCGCGTCAAATTTCTATGGCATCTTAGTTAAAGCCGTTAGATAATCTAGACTCGTGACATTCGTCATGAATCCCATAACAATAATAAATTCAGAAATAGAAATGTTAAAGCGATGACCACATAGACGAAATGAAACGACATCAGGAATAGAAGAGGAATAGAGGGCGGCAGCGTTAGTGAAATGGCAGGAGGTGATGGTGGAGAGGTACGGCCGATGGTTGAAGAAATAAACAAAGGAATAGAAGATTGGTCGGGTGGCTAAGGAAATAGTTTAGGATTATGTTACATGAGGCAATTATAATAAGAAAAGGGTTTTGAATTAAATTGGATAATGGGGAGAGATTAATGACGTGTGAGGCCCAAGGAAATTTAAAGAATGAAAGGGGAGTGGCCGGTTGAGTAATTGTTGGGATAAGGAGGCATGTTTGAATTTGGGAGGCAAGAGTCAAGGGTGTAGACGGCTGGGTTGAGGAGAATTTAAATTTGGATATGCTAATGTGCGCCGCGCCTTGGGTTTTGCTAGCGTCTACCGTTTAATGAAATGGTGCACTCTACTGCTGGGGGAAATTTATGCGCTACTGGTGCCGATTGGGAGGTCCGAAAATTACAAATTTTGATCAAAAACACCGCTTAGACTCCGTTTAAATCTGAATACATTCACCATGTTACTTTAAAATTAAAACAAAATTAATGTAAATAAAATGTTTAACGAAATCAAAGAATACAACGTAAAACCGAATTAAATTAAATGAACGAAATTAAAAATAAGTCGTCTCTCATAAAGCGCTTTGTTTAGTGTCGTTGAGCTCAACGACCTGATTTAGATTTTTGGCTCCTCCAAATTAATTTCTTCAATTAACCCAATCGACATGTTCTCATAAAATGGTTTAAATCTTTGGCCATTGACTTTAAACCGTGCCCCCGAGCTATCTTCGACTTCTATCACAACATGAGGGAAAACGTGAGTTACCGTCAAAGGTCCAAGCCATTTCGTTCTAAGTTTACCTGAAAAAAAATTAAACATAGAATTAAACAGTATAGCCTTTTGTCCGATAAAAATGATTTAAATGAAAATTTCCGGTTGAGTTCAGATTATTGAGTATGATTCTTAACCTACTATTTACTTCTACTGTGGCCTCTATGGTCACCTAAAAGATATGTCCGAAACTCCATGATCATGATGAACCACACACGAACTCTACACCTCAACCACCGTTGCCCCAGGCTCCGAAAGAACCCTTCGGATCTTGGATGATTGTCGAACGAAGAAAAAGCAATTCAAGGCCCCAATAAATGGATTCTAGCCAATTGAATGGAAATGATTTGATTTCTCCGCATTCAAATCCTGTCTTTGAAACCTTGGATCATGATGAACTGCAAAACGTGCCTATCACAAATTCTATTTCTTTCCATAATGAAGTTTCTCCAGCTGTGAATGCCCCAGAATCTGCTCTTATTATAAATTCTAAAACTGCATCAATAATTTCAGGGTCCAAATTGGACAAGCAAAAAACTAGTGGTAAAGTAACCCCACCTCAGAAAAAGTCTCCAACAATGACCTTGGGAATTAAAAACTTGGTACTCTTGGATCCAAGCATCTAATTCCGCAATTGTCAACTAATAAAGTTTCCGTGTAAGATTTACGTGAACGACCCTCTTCTTCCAAGACTGTTCTTGGTAAACCGATGGTTATTCTTGGTTATGCTAACCACCAAACGGTTATCCTTTCGGACAGCTCCCATCCACCTATATCGAATGAATCTATCACAGGCTTCATTTCCAACAATGACCTTTCAGCCATGCAAGAGTGACTTTTATCGACCTACCTTCCCACCTCCTTAATGTTATCATGAAGATCAAGATTTTTATGCGGAAGCTCAAGGATGCGGACATTGTGCATTTCTTCGAACTACTCGTGAAGATATTAGAGAAAATAATCCTGATGTTATGGGATTCGTCGAACCTCGCATTAGTTCTTGCACTTCCGATAAAGTGATCTTATTTCATTTTTTGTAATTTCAATTAATGTGATTTCAGTTTGTTTATTTTGCAAGATGATCCTTTCGTGTGAGTGTATATATATATATATATATATATTCCAATTAAATGTTTAACATTTATTTCTTATAATCTAACATACAATCAACTTTAACCCTAAACTTACTTTAAAAACACAAACATTCTAACATACAATCAATTTTAATCCTACACTTCTTTAAAAAACCTAAACCATACAAATATAACAAGCTAAACCACTAAAAACACCTAAAACCAATTACAAAACCCTAAAATTGTTTTAACTTAAAACCCTAAACCTAAAACCATCTTACATGAGAAGCACATTCCCTACGATCCATCATTCAATGGAGGCGTGTTCCCTAAGTCGCACCATTCATAAAACTAATGGAATGCGCGTTTTATGTGCCGCGCCTTCCCTACCCTCAACTAAGGTGTGTCTCCTGCCTTGCGCCTCATTCTCTCTCCTAAAAAATGTATTAAATCGAGAAATAGTTAGGCAAGGGTGTTTGATAGGTAGTATTTTTTATTAGGGGTGATGTTTTGGTCAGAAAGCCTACAGAAATCAACGAAGGCACTTTCAGATTCTGTAAAGAATAAACACTAAAAATTAAGGTGTCGAGTTTGGCTCAGTGGCTAAACATACAAGTTTTGTCTCTTAGGTGTTACACGTGTCATTATTTAATTAGAAGATAAATAATTAAATAAATTTAAATTAAAAAATTTATTTAGTATGATGTTAATCTTATTAGAGGATTAAATTTATTATATTAAATTAAAAATAGTACCAAATTGATAGAATGTATAAATATCAAAGGCTAAATATGTAATTATACCAATTTTATTAATTATCACATCAACACTTCTGTGAAATATTAATGACAAATGGTTGAATTGAGAACAATAAATAATTTAGTGGTCTGATTGATAAAATTGAAAGATTGATGGTAAAAGTAAAAGAGTTAAATAATTCAGTGGTCAATGGTATAGTTTACTCATATTTTAAACATTGATATTTCTTCGAACTACTCGTGAAGATATTAGAGAAAATAATCATGATGTTATGGGATTTGTCGAACCTCGCATTAGTTCTTGCACTTTCGATAAAGTGATGTTATTTCATTTTTTGTAGTTTCAATTAATGTGATTTCAGCTTGTTTATTTTTGCAAGATGACCCTTTTGTGTGTGTATATATATATTCCAATTAAATGTTTAACGTTTATTTCTTACATCTAACATACAATCAACTTTAACCCTAAACTTACTTTAAAAACACAAACATTCTAACATACAATCAATTTTAACCCTACACTTCTTTAAAAAACCTAAACCATACAAATATAACACCCTAAACCACTAAAAACACCTAAGACCAATTACAAAACCCTAAAATTACTTTAACATAAAACCCTAAACCTAAAACCATCTGGCATGAGAAGCACGTTCCCTATGATCCATCATTCAATGGAGGCGCATTCCCTAAGACGCATCATTCATAAAACTCATGGAATGCACGTTTTATGTGGTGCGCCTTCCCTACCCTCGACTAAGGTGTATCTCCTGCCTTGCGCCTCATTCTCTCTCCTAAAAAAATGTGTTAAATCGAGAAATAGTTAGGAAAGGGTGTTTGATAGGTAGTATTTTTTAATAGGGTGATGTTTTGGTCAAAAAGCCTATAGAAATCAACGAAGGCACTTTCAGATTCTGTAAAGAAGAAACACTAAAAATTAAGGTGTCGAGTTTGGCTCAGTGGCTAAACGTACAAGTTTTGTCTCTTAGGTGTTACACATGTCATTATTTGATTAGAAGATAAATAATTAAATAAATTTAAATTTAAAAATTTATTTAGTATGATGTTAATCTTATTAGAGGATTAAATTTATTATATTAAATTAAAAATAGTACCAAATTGATAGAATATATAAGTATCAAAGGCCAAATATGTAATTATACCAATTTTATTAATTATCACATCAACACTTCAGTGAAATATTAATGACAAATGGTTGAATTGAGAACAATAAATAAGTTAGTGGTCTGATTGATAAAATTGAAAGATCGATGGTAAAAGTAAAAGAGTTAAATAATTCAGTGGTCAATGGTATAGTTTACTCATATTTTAAGCATTGATATAATTGAGTAACTTCGAATGCTAAATTGATTTTCTTTTAACCAGATGGTGACATATGTCACTATCTGATTGGAAGATAAATAATTGAATTAAATAAATTTAAATTATAAGAAATCATTTAACCTGATGGTGACATTTGTCATCATCTTATTAGTGGATTAAATTTATTATATTAAATTAAAAGTATGACCAAATTGATAAAATGTATAAGTATAAAAGACCAAATATGTAATTATATCAATTTTGTTAACTGTCACATCAACCATTCTGTTAAATATTTAACAAGTAGTTGAATTGAGAACAATTAAATAACTTAATGGCCTGATTGGCAAAATTGAAAGATCAATGGCAAAAATAAAAAGGCTATATAATTTAGTGGTCAATGATATAATTTACCCATATTTTAAACATTGATACAATTTATCAATTTTAAAAGCTAAATTGATGCGAAAATATGATAAAAGAAAAATAATAAAATGAGTTTACTACATAAAAATGAAACTTTTGCCTTTTATCTATTTTTATTTTATATTTTATTTCTAATAATATTTTAAATTAAATCGAATATTTGGATTTTGTTCGATTACTCTATTCAATTATGCATAATAATTAATACTGGTTTAAATATTTTAAATAAAAATTGATATTATTAAACAAATGTCTTACAAAAGGACAGATATTATTGTTTTCTTTACTTTAATTTTTCAAATAAAACTTTTTATATATAAAAGTTAAGGATTATACATTTAAAATCTATATTATCAGTTTTTGTTCATTTTAATATATAAACTTTTAATTTTTTTAAAATCATATCTAATATTTAATTTTAGTTTCATTTTAGTACCTCATCATTAAAAATTTAACTCGTTTAATAACTAAACTATTAGCTTTGGTCCATTTTAATACCTAAACTTTCAATTTTTTCAAAACTTAATGTTAGGTTTTTAACGGGTACTAAAACAAAACAAAAATAAATGTTAGGAATGATTTTGAAAAAATTTAAAGTTTATATACTGAAACAGATCAAAACTTATAGTTTAAGTACTAAACATGGAGTTTACCCAAAAATCAATTTATTATGCAAAAAATATTTTAAAATCATTGAAAGTTCGCTTAATACAAAAATAAGTGCCTAAATTATACCTCGAAATGTAATTTGGTGCCTAAAAAATTATCCGCTAAAAATAGGTGTCTAACGTTTCCAACGTTACATTTTTATGTGTCTGGACCGTAACCACTGCTAAATTTAGTCGTTATCTGACACATGTCACGAGTTTAAAATTTTAAAAATTATTTTATTTAAAAAATCAATATTATAATTAAAAATATAAAACTCCCAAATTTTACACTTTTGTCGTCGATCTTCCACCATTTGTCCGTGTTCTTCACCGTTAATATCATCAAAATTGTCTCGCCATCGCGACCAAAATCCAATCCCGCATCCATCGTAAAACTACGCCAATCATCGTGAAAAATGTCGTGACGGGTCACAAGATTTTTATGTTTTTCATTTATGTTTTCTGGTGATTTTGGTGGCTACACATATCTGTGTGTTACATGACCGTCATCGTTGTGTTTCTCATCATGCTCCAAATAAAACTCAATCGAGGGTGACTGATCGTCGTCGGAGGTGAGGTGACTGGAGGGAGAGGGACGACGAGGAGAAGGCGGTTTGATTTTTTATTTTTGAAAACATAATATTTTTATTATTAAAAATTTAAATAAAATAATGATAGATATCTAAAAGTGCAACATAGATAACTTTAGACGTGTATTTTCAATGAAAAATTATTTAAATACCAAATTATATTTTAAGGTATAATTTAGATACTTATTTTTATATTTATCATTTAAAGTTTTGTTCTTAATTTACATGCGCAAATAACAAATTTGACTAGGGATCTTATTAGGAAAAAATTAATTCAAATTATAATATTTAAATACTTTATAGTTTATAAATATAAAAATTATGGATATTAAACTTAAAATTTATTTTTATAATGTAGAAATAAATATGTTGCATATAAATTATTTGAGCTTTTAGTCTTGCAACTAATCGTTTTGATAATCAATCTATAAGATTAAGTTAATAAGTTTTATTAGGTTATATATTTGATTAATTGTGTTAATAAAATATATGTATTATCAATAATAAAAAATTTTAAATAAATATTATCTTCTAATTATTTCAGACTATTAAAAAAAAATCTTCAATAATTTTGAACATGTTTCGTTTGTAAAGTATAATCGACAGATCAAATAAATATATTTAAATAATTATTTAGACTCAAAAAATAATTGAATCTTTTACAGTCAATTGAATATGTCCAAAAGGAAATCATTCTCAATCTCCATCAACTTTAACATTGTAGACTTCCAACGATTCTAAATTTTATGATCCACTTCAAAATATCCCTAATCATTGCCCACGACCATGTATTTAAATGATGAGAGGGGACCATAATCCTTTGGAGCTTCACTTACTGTAGCATCCAACTCCATTTAATTGTCGTTAGTCGGAATCAACATATCATCAAGAGGTGGATTTAGAATTTTATTTGAGGTGGGTACACGTACATAAAATTTTTGTATGGGATAGATACAAATGAAATTTAAGATAAATACAATTTATAAAATAAATAAATAAATAATTAAAAAAGTTCATATTTTCTGGTGATGTTGAACTCTTAAAGTTTTCAAATGACTTTAAATTCATAATCTATCAATAGTAATGTTAAAGTGTGGGTTTTTAAAAATAAAAATTTATCACATGCATGTTTACCGAAAGTTGTTAGACGAGTTTCATTGGAAATTATTCAATTAAAAAAGAGTATTGCTGAATTTGGAATAATATCTAAGAGGGAAAAACTATTGAGGATGGCTAAAAGATCAAACACTTTTCTTAAGCTTGTTATCAAATATTTTATAAATAATTTTTTTAAAGTCAGAAGAAATCAAACCGACCTTAGCTCAGTTGGCAGAGCGGAGGACTGTAGTGGGTTTTCTTCAAAGCTATCCTTAGGTCGCTGGTTCGAATCCGGCAGGTCGGATTCTCGTTTTACTTTTACATTCTTTTCACCTATGTTTATAAATTTTGTTTTCTCATTTTCAGTTTGTCAATCATCAGCAGTATTAGAATATTTTTTTTAATTAATAATAAGTTCTTTGTTTCTCGCTTTGTTTTGGTTCTTTGATTAACATGAATTGTTTCCAGATGGAGATGGAGGTGGTGGAACAGATTAAATGCGGTTTTCACGAGCATCCCTTGGTGTGGGTTGAAGTGCAAAACAACGAAAATGAAAATGCTTACCGTAAGGGAAGCGGGGAAGTGATATATGTTTAGGTTGACACAAATAAAATTTTAGATACACAATTAATAAAATAAATAAATAATGAAAAAAATTTAGATTTCAATGTTCACCCTTACTAAGAAATGTATCCGTCACTGTACACAAGCATACATCCTACATACCATTCTAGTTGTGACACGGGAAAATGTAATGGTTATTGAGAAGAGAGGAGTAGGTCACAACAGTGACAGATCTCCAGTAAATTTAAGATGGACACGAATTCATTTTAAAATTTATTTATGTTTAAAATTGGTAAATAAATTATTATCAGTTTCGAATTTTATCAGCAAAGAAAATAGATATCAGATAGTTTTCTTCTAATGAAATGCGATCTAATTTAACTTCAAATAAAATTTGAGCCCAACGTGATCACAACTATTAAGGATTTGTCGAAGTTTACTGTCAGTCGCCCAAAATATAGCTCAAGCAAAGGGCAAGGGCAAGACACCCTTTGATCTGGTTAGAGCCTGCCAGGTACCCAACTTGAGTTTTGGGGTCTGATTATCGGGCCTACGTTTTCTTTTGAAAAAAAAAAACAGAGCCCTAAATTTCTAGTTGGATTGGAACATAGTTTGATAACCTAAACCCTAAATTAATGAATCCTTATCTACTTTTTCATCTAGGATAGACTGTACAAATCATCACTTAACTTTCCCTTTATGTCTTGCTCACTAAACATTAAAACTTCTTACTTTTGTCACTCAATTTTAGATATTGAATTTTCTAACCACTCAATCGCTATCTCCTAACTCTATGTTGATTTGACTTTTCTCATTAACTTTTAGCCACACAAGCACCAACTCATATCATGACCACTGCAGGGACGACCATTAAACTTAAAAATTTTAGATCACTTCTCTTGAGTCTGAATCTAATCTTCATTTCACTCGAATATTAAGAAAAATTTAATTCATCGACATTTTCCTCAACACCCGAAACTATAGATATTTTCGGTCATATCTTGTATCATACCACATTTTTTCATCACCGTTGAACCATCATCAACACCATTGACTACTCTAAACACATAGTCGTTCACCCTCACCAACATTTTAGTTCATTTTGAGGAGCTAACCTACAAAGACAAAGAAGAGAGTGAGAGATTTATTTTGGTGCCTAAAACAACAATGGGAGACCAATGGGATGAATGGTCATGATGATTAGTGATCGAAATCTTGGCATAGGAAAAAAAGGAAAAAGAATATAAGAGGGAAATCAAGAAAAAAGAGAGAAAACATTGTCATTTGTATGGATTCAAAACAAAATTATTTTGGTATAAATTTATTGTTATAAAACAATATGTTTTGGTGTTGTATGGCTAGGAATGTCAACAAGTCGGGTTGAGTCTAGTTTTGGCCAACAAAGCCTGAGAATCATATCCCCTTCACTTGAATCCAACTCGAGAAGCAAATCCTCTCTACTCGAATTTGATTCAACCTAATTTTTAAGGTAAAAATTAGCATTTGATTCGATCCAACATAAATATGAAGAAAAAAAATTGTTTGGTAAAATAAAGATCTAATAAAATATATATAGAGAGGGTATTATAACAATTAACCCTAAATTTACAGAAGAAAATTATAATATTACCCTGGGTTGGGTTGGGTCAGAATCCGCCATATCCGGATTAAATTCTTATCCATACATCTGTCATGTCATAATGTTGTTAATTATTTAACGGTAGAATGATCAAACTATGAGCAATTTGAAAAGTTTAATGATAAAACTAAAAGCAATTAAAATTTATTGACCATAGTACGAGTGGCAAGAAAATTGAGTGATGATTTATATAATTTACCGTTTCATTTATTACCATCCAAGACAAATTTAATCATCATCCATCTATATTCACTAACTAGCACGATTTATATAAATCTATAGGTGAATCCTATCCACATAAATGATAATAATTAATATAATTAAATATAATAGATAAAATAGTCCTTTAAATCAAATCAAAATTATACACTAAATTTAAAATTTATACAGAATAGAGAATCACAAATATTAACCATAGAATTGGAATAAGACCTACAAAGTAAGGTAAGATTTCTTTTATTAATCTCGGATGATTATAAGTAATAATATATGTTTTAAAGATTGTTAACCATTTACTAACAAACACTCAAATATCCTATGATTATTAATGTTCGAACATGTGACTTTTAATGATAACAATCATCTATTTAGTTAATACAATAACGGTGCAAAAGGAAATAAAATATAGTTCAATATTTCATTTTATCATGATAAAGGTAACAATCACTAGATAAAGCTACAAAAACCAAAAACCATTGGCATGTAGCTCTATTTCATAGGATGGGCCTTGTAGATAACATTTTTTTATAATATTTTTTTAATTTTAATAAATAAATTATATTGTTGATTTTAAAGATAAATAAAGGATACATATGATGATCTTTTAACCTTGTTTATGAAATTTAAAATTTAAAATATTAAATAGTATTAGACTTTTAAGGAGTATTCATTATCATCTATCAATAAGGATGAGCTGAAGGGATTGGCTACTTAACGATACCATCTTTTTTTAGAGATTTTAAATTCTCATATAATTTAGATATTTTTATATTTTCGATTGTTGATATGTTTTCTCCCCTAAGTTTTTTATAAAGTCACCCCTAACATCATGAATGGATCGAGGGGATTGGTTGAAACAGTCACCCCTGAAATTTTAGAATTATTATATATTTTAAATTTTTTCTATATATTTTTATTGAAAATATGTTTTCGCCTGTAATACCTGATTTTTGTTCGGCCTACTTTTTTTTCAAGACTCAAACATTTTTGTTGAAGCTGATTTTGAAGCATGAAATATCAATCGGCTTGAGACAAAATTTAAAGTGAGATTCGTGCATTTCCAAAGGCATGATGCCTTCTTAAAATATGATAGACTTTTAGTTAGCTTTTCAACGCTTTGTGAAATGCCTCAATCGGACGTTGGAAACTCAAGATATGCTTATCTTTGCGAAGACTACGCATGCAGAAAATTGGATACGAGACCAATACGAGAATTTTAATTTATTACGAATTTCAAATAATTTTATTAAATATTTGTGATTAAATTATCTTTATATTTTTCAAAATGTATTTAGGGTAATTTAGAATCTTTTTATTATTTTAAAATTTTTCTTTTAATTAATGTATTTAGCATTGGGCTAGAGTTTTCTCTTTTAGAGTTGTTAGTAACTTATAAGTATGCAATCGTCTTATTTATTTTACAATTTTGTTCTTTTATTTTCAGTTGTAAAAAGGAATAAGAAGGCAAATTGAAGATGCCCTTCAATAAGTGGGTCCATTGTCATGTTCTTGACATAAATTTTATGGGTGCTCATGAACTCTAGTATCAATCAAAGTTATCCTAAAACTTAAAGCACCTATCAATTTTTAAACTCTTTAATTAATGATTTTAATACTAAAAGCTTAGGCAAATTATATAAAAGTAAATGTTACTCCGTACTTAATGTAGTTCTTTTTAAAAAAATAAAGCCCGTTTGGTGTTAGAAGAAAAAAGAGCTCAGACACATATTAGCTGGAAAACAGTAAAATAAAAATAAAACACGACGTATGTTTTATATATATATATACGACGCGGGTTGGTCCGAATTAGTTAAGGTGAAGTCTTAAAATTGAGAGGACAACATTTATGATTATGTCATGGAATTAGAGAATAAAAAACCATTGATCTAACTTATACATGGATGAAACTATGATTAAATATTGGTAGGGGTAGAAATATTTATTTTTTAAGAAAAAATATAATTTTTTTAGATATTTAAACTTATGATCACCTAAATTATTATTAGACAAAAAATTGAGAACATTGAATTATCATTCTTTATTTCGGCCTATACTTAATAAAATATTTAATAAAATCTTATATATTTTTTAATTTGAATGCCTATTTTTACATGAACTAAAATATTACTTGATCAAAATCTATCGAATATACTTTTTTACAGGGGTCGGATCCCTTTGGTCCCCAAGAGAGCTCTGCCGCTGAACTTATATCTAGAACTTATCAAATGACCTATGTGGTTAAAATTAGTATTGTTCTCTCTAGAGATCATAAGTTCAAATAGTTGAATATACGAATGTATGTGTGTTGCTATTAACTAAAAAATTATAAATAAATACTACATTGTAATCACCTTAAGATTATTTAAAAATAAAAAATAAAAGACAACACCAAAATGTTATCGTTCTATAAAAATCTATGTGAGAATAAGTAAATCGAAATTAAAACTCTATAGATCCCTTGATTATGTCAATATTAATCTCACCGAAACCCGAGGTGGATGTATTATTCATAAGATGTTATGTATTTGCGAGTTATTTTCATTGACAAATATAAAATTACGGATAATTTATTTCACGGAAAATAAATTTTAAAAATTGATTTTTGTAAAATGAATTATATTTTATGTAAAATATTTTTTAAAAATTATTTTACGGTGTTTAGATTATGTTGTGTAAATTATTTTTTATTTGTTGATAAATATTTTTTTAAAAATTATTTACTATAAATATTGAACATAATAAATAATATTATTTATTAAAAATATTATATTTTTTAAAAATATCAGAATAAATATTTAATATTATTTATGTCATATTAATATTAAAATATTATGTCTATAATTTTATAAATAAAAGTATAAAGATTTGTTATATTTTATTGAAATACAAATATTTTAAACTATATTAATTATTTATTAAAAATAAAGTTAATATATTATTACTTATATTGATTACTTATTAAAATATAAATATTGTTAAAAATATTAAAAATGATAATATTAAAATAAGGATATTATATTATATTCTAAAAGTTATTAAAAAATATATTATTTTATATATTCTATAAGTAAATAATATTTTTTTTATGAAACTAATAAATAATATTAATTTTATTAAAAATTTATTATATATTATCAAAAGAAAAGAAAAAATATTATATATTATAAAAATATAATTAAATATATTACTATAACATTAAAAAAATATTATATTATATTATTTAAATTTTCAATAAATATAATTTAATAATTAATATTTTTATTAAAATGATGCCAAAATAATGCATTAAATATATAAAATAATAATATTTCAAGTATTTATGTTTTGAAGTGAAAAATTCATATAATGATTTACAGAAAATCATACCATAAATTATTTCCTAAAAATTGCAAAGGAAATTTTATTGACAAGTAAAATGAATTATATTGGTAATTTATTTTCCGTCAATCAAACACTAGAAAATGAGGAAAACATTTTTTTGAAAAATCAATTACATAGAAACAAACAAACCCTTGAAATTGTTCGAATATATATATTTTTTAATTACAATTGTGATTATATTTGTTACTTCTTCATAGAATTAATTATAATGTTTTTCAATATCACTCCACCAATATTATTTTTTAGAGCACTTAATCAATGTTAAAAGGCAGTGATTAGTATTTTGTTTTAATTAATCAATTAATATATAACTTAATCTTAAATTATCAATTATTACAAATTTTCATTCTTTATTGGCCTGAAGGGGAAGCAAAGTGTCATGGAATATTGTTCTCCAATTACTTAGCTCCATCATACATTATCATAATGTTTTTAAATATTATTGTTAAATATTTTAATTCAGATATATTTTATATATATTTTTATTGATGTTTTAATTTTACGCTCTATAAAATTTATAATTTTATGTTTCCTAAATTTCTAATATAACTTAAAATAGTAATTGAGTAAATCATGATTGCAATGTATTTAGTTGAGTAAATCATTACTTAATTGAATTGTATGACCTATAAGTTAGGTTTCATAGTAACCATGATCATGACAATTCATTATTTGGTCAAACAGTCCAAATTTGCATTAGAAACTGACATTTCCAAGTCCTAACAAAATTAAAGATATTGCTAATCCGATTAATGTAGGGAATTCCTTAAGCATAATCATTAATTTAATCTGTACTATCAAATATGAAATAACATATTTTCTTATTTTGAAAAAATTTTCTTACAAAAATAGAAAATAATCTAGAATAGAGATATTTATCCAATTAGGGTATAAGTTTCATGCAATAAGTATGACAAATTAATTCTAAAATTGTATTTTTTTATTATTTTACTAAATTAATTTAAATAAAAGAATCAATTTGTTTATCTCAAAACTAAAGGGTGAAGTAGTCTATAGCTTATTTTATTAGAGGAATAATCCTTGCTTATTTTATATTAAAGATAGTGACCCTATAAAATACAAAGGTACCTTTCCTTTTATACTATGGTTGGAATTCAATTGTACGAATTAACTTACCTAAGTGACTAAAAGAATCATTGTTATTTTTAGAGGTCACGAGTTCGAGCACTAATGACTACAACAGGGTAATTGAACGATTGAGTAGAGTAACTGTAGAGGGAGTTCGATTTATGTTGGCACCTAAGTTGTATATTATTCTTTACATATGTTTGACATGAAAAGTGGTGGAGTAGAGTAATTATATTTGGCAGGTTGATCTAAATTTATCTGTTTATTTTTGTTTTCTCGTATTTTTTAAATAATGAGTTTTGGATTTATTAATAATATTTTTCTTTTTCTTTTTCCTTTAGAGTCCTCTCTTTCTCTTCCCTACAAGTAGAATTAGGATTAAATTTAGATTTTATCGAAAAAGGTGATAGACCATGTGTATTAATTTAGAAAAAAAATAAATGATTTTAGATTAATTGATTTAAAATATAAGATATAATATATAAATGGTCATTAAAGTATAATGAAGAGTCATTTGAATGATCTTATTGGTAAAAGAAATTTTGTTCTTCTTAGGTGACTCGTGTTCGAGCAACGTGTAGTCTACATGTGTTTGTGAATTTAGATGTATGTCTTCAAAAACTATAGTAAAATATTTGAAGTTTTAAAAATTACAAAATGACCATTGAAAAGTGTCAAACAATTATAAAATTATCATTAAGATTTATCAAATTATTACAAAGTTGTAATTAAACATATTGAGCTATTATAATATTATCTTTATTCTTATCAAAATTTATCATTATTTTATAACACAGTAGGACCATTTTATAATAGTTTAGTAAGTTCAATGACCATTTTATAATTTTTAAAACTTCAATAATAAAAAACCATTCTAACATAATGTAACGACTATTTATATATTTTATCTTAAATTTAATTGTTATGTATTATTGTCAAAGAAATGTTTTTAAGTAAATAAAATATCTATTTTATATATTTTTAAAAATATAAAAAATAACAATATAAATAAGAATAAATAGTTTATTACTTTATTATTAGCATCTTTTTATCTAAATTTTGAGGTAATTTATTATCACACATTATAAAAAAAATACGGCTCAATCTCAGCAATTAGGACTTGGGTTGTTTATTAAATTATTAATAATTATGTTTTTATTTACTATTCATGAATAAATCAATACAGAAATTTAAAATATTTATCTTGCTTAAATCAATCAAGTAATTTCTTTTACAATTATTATTCTTGGAAAATATTAATGATTTATAATTACTTTAGAAAAAAATGTAGAGTGGTGGTGTCATAAGCATGAAAAAAGAAGGGTGAGTGAGTGAGGGTGAGTGGGTGACCGAGTTTTTTCCCTAAATATAATTTTCTAAAAAAGGCCAAAAATCAGTAGTACGTGTCATTCACAGGTAAATCGGCACGTCTCTTTTTCACAGGTAAATCGGTGAGCATACATTGAATAGGGCGCGAGAGAGGCTGAGAGAAAGGTTGAGGCAGCAGACGAATGTTGATGGCGATATGACAATGTCTAACACGACTTTGTTCGAGAGTCGTGGGAGTGAGAATCATTGTAGTGTTGTCGATGTCAGTGAGAGCGAGAACGAGTATGGAACGTGGTCGAATGAGCAGGGTGTGTCGCTGAATGATGGTGGGGATAATGACGGGTCTACTAGGGAGCAGTCTCCTGATCTTGGTGAAGTTGAGAGGGAAAGGGTGAGGCAGAATGTTCGTGGATGGATGGAAAGTGGTATTAATGATCATTCGTTATCCCGTGTTGGCAGTTCAGATCTGAATGACTTGGTGAAACGGAGCGTGAGAGAGTTAGAATTGTCCGGGAGTGGGTGCAAATGACAAGTCAGCAGCGAGGATTTCGTGGGGGACGAAGGGAAGATCATCAGGCGGCTGCTACAATTGGTGTGCAAGTTGATCAACCTCGTGGAGGTTCAGTTTCTGACCATGATGAAAGCCAACCAGAGCATATTCGGAGGGACTTGCTGAGGTTGCGTGGACAACAAGCTGTTATTGACTTGCTTATGAGGATTGAGAGAGACAGACACAGGGAACTTCAGTCTCTATTAGAGCACCGAGCCGTTTCTGATTTTGCTCATCGAAACCGCATTCAGGTCTGTTGGCTCCATTTTCATTACCTCTAGTGAATTATATTCAGCTATTCATTATATATGTTAGTTTTAACTTTGCTAATTGGCTGAAAATATCTGAAATATGCTGGAGTCTAAGTTGAGCGTAAGTAAACCTGGCAGATTTTAGTGCTATTTGGTGTTGCACTAATTTTGTCACATGCTCGTATGCATTCCCTTGATTAATTTATTTCATATATTTGGCTGTAATATATGGATTATAAATTGTTCTCTACATGCATGGATGGTAATTCCATCATTTTAACAAGGTTTTGAATCCAACTAGTATTGTAGTTTCATGTGGGATTAACCTGTTTCGATGATAAGGTAGTGAAGATATTCATTTTTTTTCATTTTAATGTTATTTATATTATTATTATTATTATAATTATTATTATTATAATTATAATAATAATAATAATTATTATTATTATTATTATATATTATTTAATATTACAAGCCCAAACCAGGCCCAATTACAAATGGTGGCCCAAATCCAGAAGCCCAATGGAAACCCTAAACCAGATTAGGGTTTCCCTCTTCCCCAGCCGCCTCAGTCTGCTACCGTTGGATCTGACAAGATCCAACGGTCCAGATGGTTCCAGCAGGAAACCCTAGGGTTATGATACCCTAGGGCCACGACGCCGGCCGCCTCTCTGACCCGTCCATCAACTGCTGCCACGCTTCAACAGAAACATCCAGAGGAAGCAAGGAACTCCGTCCACGTTCCAACCATGGGGTGAGTCACCACCTACGGTCCGGTGACTCACTGAACTTTACCCTTCGGACCGGTCCGAAACGAACACCGGTGATGGCTATAAAGCTATCACCCAACCTGCAAAGAAAAAAAAAAGAGGAAGAACGGAGAGACAACAACCAATAACCAGCAAAAACAAAGAAAACCCGAGAGCAAAGATACAAAAATAGCAACCAACAACCAGCAAACACAAAACCCAAAAATAAGCAAGGAAAAGACGGAGAAATACTTACCGAAGCCCTCATACATCATCGGAAACCTTCGAAAACCGAAGGTATTTTTGTAGATTTGCTCTGATAGGTATTGTTTTAAAGGAAACGATCATCGGAACCATCAATAGGATGGTCCGATCTACGTTTAGGTGTAAAAAAAAATTTTCCGGCCACCTGATGCGGTGGCCGGCAGCGTAAAATGCGGCGGTAGACGACTGTCGGCCGACGACCGGCTTCCCTCAGCTAGAGAGAAGCCAGAGAGAAATTTGTCTCTCTCTGTTAGAGAAAGAACAGAAAGGAAGAAATGAGAGGCTGACCCTACGGGCCAGCCGGTTTCGGGTATTAATACCCTCTCCCAAACGACGTCGTTTTGGGGAGGGTATTTCTGTCATTTCATAAAGGGTAAACCCTGTCCGAAGCCATTTCAACTTGTAACTCTTATAATTTAGTCACTAAATCAAATCTATAAACCTTTTAATTTGATCTCTAAATTTTAGTTTTATTTATTTTAGTCCTTTTTATTAAAATAATATATATTTAGGATAAATAACAGATTTAGTCCTATAATTTTAATAATTAATATTTTAATCTGAATAGTATGTTTTAATTTATTTTATTCTAATATCCGAATTTTATATAGTTTTATTTTAGTCATTAAATTAATAAAATAAAAAAAATAGTATGTTTAATCCCTATAATTTTGATTAATTATGAATTAGGTTTTTAATTTTAATTTTACTATAATTTAGTCACTAATTTTAAATTTATTTTACTGCTTTTAAATATATCGTTCTAATTGTATTTTTATTGTTTTATCTGTTTATATATTTAAATACTTTTATTATTGTTATATAGTCATAAATATATATAATAAATAATAATTTATATATATTTTTAATAAATTGTTTTAATATTTATTTTTCAATATCGAAGAAAAGAGCAGTCTTAATACAACTGGATGTCCTATTCTGGTATTTTAAAATTAAATATTATAAAAATATTATTTAATATTTATTAATATCAAAGAAAAGAACTGTCTTAAGGCACCTAGAAGTCATTTTCCGATATTTTTAAATAAATATTTTTATAATTTTGAAAAAATAGGATTATAAATTAAATATATTTTAAAATTTTAAATTCTTAATAATAGAGACAATTTATAATTAAAAAGTACCAATTTTGGGCGTTGTAGGGGTGCTAATCCTTCCCTAAACGTAACTGACCACGAATCCTTTTTATTATTAAAAAGAACGAATTTTTGGTTATAAACGCAGATCAGTTCATTTTTTAATTGATGTTTTCTTAAAACTCTTTTAAAAAATAATTTTTAGGTATTCGACCTACCTGACCCAAAAGGCCGATGGCGACTCCCAAATTATTTTCAAAACCATTTATTCACATCAATTTTCCCGCCAAGTATAATATTTCGTGCCCGGACGAAAACCGGTTACGACAGCTTGGCGACTCCGCTGGGGACCGGTCAAACTTTTAAAATCAATTACAAATTGTCTCTATTAATTATAAATTAAAATTTATATATTTAATTTATGATTTTTTCCTTTTCAAATTTTTTTTATATATTTATTATTTTCATAGTATGTATATATTTTCTTATTAATATTTCATTTTTATTTGCAAGTATTTTATTTCATTATTTATTTTTTCTGTCAGAGGTTTGAACATTTCTCCTCACACACAACACTTGCATTGCATAACATAAAGCTCTATAATTGAGTTTGTCCCTTTTAAGTGGGAGTGAAAGCGACGTCTTCGTGAGAATTTATTCTCCGTGTCAGACCTAGCAAGTAACTTTCGGGGTTCATATGCTCTATGTCTTCGTGAGAATTTATTCTCCGTGTTAGTCATAGATAAATGTATCCCCTCGAATTGAACTCGGTCCGTTTAGGTCTGTAATGGACTAGGATTGAGGGTTAGTAACCCAAGGGGGCACTGACAAAGACAATTCGGGTACCTTTATTCTTAGATCTGAAACCCTGCATATAAAAAACCCTAGAAACTCCTCCGATCTAAAGTCATGCCCAAAATAGGTGTACACACAGGAGAAATGAATTCTAACTTTCCTGTTAATTTATTTATTTTCTTTACTGATTAAATTACATGTATATTTAAATTATTTAAATTTAGAAAAAGCATGTTTAAATAAAAATATTTAGGTAAATGTTATTAATAAATTTCTTTATTATGTAAACTAATTCATTTCTTTTTGTGTGTTCTTTATTTTTTCTGTTTGCATAGCATCATACAGGATAAAAAGGCATCGATCCTTGTGTTAATTGTCTCATTGGAAAGCCTTCATCCATGGATAAAAAGTGTTCAAATCAAATAATTCTAAACTCAGAAGTAAGACAGTGGGCTGAGGACTTACAAAGACAAGAAGGAGACAGTCTGCATGATGATTATGTATTTGACTTGGCCAGTTATGCTCCAGTTTCGCTAAAAAGAAATGATAGGCAAGATTTGCGAAGTATTTGGGAAAGTTGGGATTCAAACAAAAAATTGCAGTTTTATCAGACTTACGGAGACATCCCATATTTGCTCTATGTCAAAGTTGATGATGAATTACTCAGAGCCCTAATTCAATTCTGGAATCCAGGTTACAATTGCTTCACTCTCAATAAAGAGGACTTGGTCCCTACTATTGAAGAATACACAACTTTGTTACATATCGAAGGTGCTTTGGAGAATCGAATCTATTCAAAGTCAATTAAAACTCAACCCTTTCGAGTTAAATTAGCAAAGATTACCGGGGTACGAGAAGAATGGGTGGCATCCCGTACAAAACAAAAAGGCGAAAGCGAAGGCATTGCTTGGACCCACATTAAAGAACTTATTCAGAGTCATCCAGATACTAAAGTACGATTCGATCTATTTGCTCTGGGTATGTACGGTATGGTCATCTTCCCAAAAGTATTGGGATATGTTGAAGCTGCAGTGGTAGATTTGTTTGAACAGCTACCGAAAAAGATTAATCCTGCTTCTGCAATCCTAGCAGAGACCTTCAGATCGTTAAATGCTTGTAGAAAGCTAGGAGGTGGACGATTCTCAGGGTGTACTCAGTTGTTATATGTTTGGATCCATAGTCATTTCTGGAGGACAGAAAAGGTTTCATACCGACGCTTTAATATAGATTATTCACCATTAAAAGAATTTCTGGAGCAAGAATGGCCGAAAGAAATTAAGAAAGATATATGGATTAATGCCTTTCGAAATCTGCAAAGTAATGATGTTGTTTGGCGAGCCCCGTGGCAAATCCAAAGGGAATTCTTTTACAAATGTGGTGATTACAATTGGATAATGCTGCTCGGATTATGGGGAGGAATTGGATATGCACCACTTCTGGTCGTAAGACAGTATGAAGGTTGTCAATTTGTACCTGTCACTGCTGGATTACAGTCATCTGAGTTCGTATTCCACAGCAAAAATTATAAAAGAAATATCATGGAAGCCGTTACAGCTTGGAAAACAACTTTTTGTATCCAAGCTAAAGCAGCAAAAGAAATGTTAACTCCTGATTATGAAGAATGGAGATATGTCAGGAAAAATGAAAATATTCCTCTACCAGATCAAAATGAGGATATCTCTATGGAAGATCGCATTAAGGTGGTTACATTAGAGATTGAAATCATGAGAGCTGAGTTTGAAGCAGAAAAAGAAGGCTGGTCAAGAGAATTAGAGCAAATGAGACGAGATAAAGCTATGTTGGGTGTTGATATTGACTTTCATTCATCACAATGTGCAATGTTGAGAGAAAACAAAGAAAAAATTGATGGTGAATTTAGAGCATTGAAGAAAAATTACCAAGAGTTATATAAATCCCGGAAAGCATCAGGACTAAACCAATCAACGGTACAGATGACCAGAGAATTGAATATCGAGAAAAGTCGAGTTGAAGATTTGAAAGGAAAGAATAACCGTCTACTCAAGAGCCTTGAGAAAGGAAAGCAAAAAATGGAAGATTTTGAGGTCGATAGAAGAGAGCGAATTATAAAACACAAGGCTGAACACCGCGAGATCATGAATGAAATGCAAAGAGAAAGGGATCGAGCCAAAGATTTAGAAGAAATGAAGAATGACATCTTTGATAAATTTGAAGGTGAGAAAAATATCATGTTCCAGGGATTTGAATCTGAAATGAACCAGCTGATTGCTGAACTTGAAGTCAGGGGCCAAAAGATTGAAGAATTCAATGTTGAAAAAGAAAAATGGGAGTTGGAAAGAAAGGATTTCAACACCAAAATTGAGGTAGAGCAAGAAGTGGCTAGCAATTGGATGCAAAGATGCAGAAACAAGAATGTTCAAATCCAGAAGATTAATCAAAGAACGCAGGAAGCACGAACAAAACTTGAAGAAGATCTGGATCAGTCTAGAAACAAAAACTCAGAGTTTAACGCTTACATTTTGTAACTTGAAGAATCATTATTTCAAGAAAAGGTTTGTCTAGGACCTAATGATCTCAAAGAAAGTAATGAGGAAAGTGTTTCACTGCGAAGACGCATTAGAGATCTTGAAAAAATTCTGCACAATTGTCAAGTCAGAATCACTGAATTAGAGCAAACTCTTGAAGGAACAAATGAACAATGGCAAAAGTCAACTGATTTCTATGTTGAAAGAAGTGAAGAAAGAAGTAATATGGTGTTCGAGGCCATGGTACAAATGAGCGAAGTTGCTAGATATATTGGGGAACTAGCTGTTGAAGCCAAAATAATTGAGCATCATGTTGATCCAGTTTCTAAGTTCGGAAAGAAGGTGTCATGGTTAATGAAAGAAATTATAGAGCTTAATAGGAAAGCTACGCCTTATCTGTAGTTATGAACTATTATAAAGAAACTTTTGTATGCCGATGAAAGTTGTTCTATGATAGTTAACTTTTTGGGATCAATACCTTTTTCCATACATGCATTTTGCATACATTCATTATTCATTTCATGATTTTCTTTATGTATAATTTTTATTATTAAGATAAAATTATGAATTAAAATCTGAAAAAATAATATTAAAAGATTTTTCAATCGCAGTTATTCTGGCCAAAAGAGAAATACAACATCACTACGGTACTAGACAAGCTACTAAGAGAATTATGGAGGATAAAATACAACGTATTGAGGAACATCATAATAAAGAACAAGCAGAAATGAGAATGAAGCTGGAGAAAATTGAAGACAGTATTGCAAATTCACAAGACAACATGATGCAGAAAATAGAAGACATGTTTAAAAGGCAGGCTATCATTGGAAAAATGCATGAAAATCCTGTATCTTTCGACCAAGAACCTATGTATTCTCTAGGTTTTCCACCAGAACCAATTTATCACTCTGGTACTACACCTATACAAATCAATGCTCGTACATCAGCATTTCAAGAAGCCAAACCACAGGAAAATCGACAAGAAGAGCCTGCATCTTCAAGCAAAAATCCACTTATATCAGATGTGAAAATAGGGGATTTTAATGCTGAGCATCTAATCCCAGATTTGAATGAGCTGAATGAGAAACAAAAAGTAAATGAAGAATTGACCAGACAGATCAAGAGCTTAGAAGAACGAATGAAAATCGTGGAAATAACTGAATCATTCTATGGTTTTGACGCTAGTGAGTTGAGTTTGGTTCCAGACTTAATCCTCCCCATCAAGTTCAAAGCTCCTGAATTTGATAAATATGACGGTACTACATGCCCTTCATCCCACATTACTATGTTTTGTCGAAGAATGGCAGGATATGTGAAGGACGAGAAATTGTTAATTCACTGCTTTCAGGATAGTTTGACAGGACCGGCTTTAAAATGGTATACTCAATTGACCAAAGCCAACATTAGATCCTGGAAAGATTTGGCTAAAGTATTCTTAGAGCAGTACCGCCACGTAACAGACATGGTCCCTGATAGATGGACTCTCCAAAATTTGGAGAAAAAGAATAATGAAACATTCAGACAGTATGCCCAGAGATGGCGTGACACGACAGCCCAAGTTCAACCACCTTTGTCAGAAAAAGAGGCCACAGTAATATTTGTCCATACATTGAAAGCTCCTTATTTAAATCATCTAATGGGGAATGCGACCAGAAATTTTGCAGATTTGGTCATTTCTGGAGAACTCATTGAAAATGTCTTGAAAAGTGGCAAAATTGAATCAAATGAGGGGTCTAGTTCCAAAAGACCTATGTACCGAAAAAAAGAGAATGAAGTCAACAATGCAAATTCTTACAACAAGGATTCATCGAAAAGTGTTACAATAACCCAGCCAAGGGTTAAGAAAGAGGAAACAAACACTAATCGAGCAGAGTCCAGAGGATCTCGAAAGGAAAATGAAAGGTTGTCTTTTACACCTTTACCAGTACCATATGCGGAGATCTATGATTCGCTATTAAAAGCAGATGTCATACGGCCCTATCCTTTGGTTCCCATGCAACCACTATTTCCTCCTTGGTATGATACAAAGGCACATTGTGTTTACCATGAAGGAATTACAGGTCATTCTATTGAAAACTGTTTGGCATTCAAAAGGGTGGTTCAAAATTTGATCAACACTGGAAAGTTGGAATTCAATACACCATCTGCATCAAATCATCCATTGCCAAATCATGGAGATAAAAATGTGAATGCAATTCAGGAAGAGAACAGAAAGAAAGCAAAAACTGACATTTCTGAAATTAAATCTCCTTTTGTTTGGGTATTCCAACAACTCTCTTTAGCCGGTATAATTCCACAACAATTCAGGCCAAAGCAGAATGAAGGCAAGAATTATTGTGAATATCATCAGGAGAAAGGGCATAAAATTCAACTATGTCCTGAGTTTAGGGACTTGGTGCAAAAATTGATGAACAACAGAGAAATAGAATTCTTTGAAGAAAAACCATGGAAAAAAGAAGATGATGTTTGCTCATCAGAGGATTCTAAACCTAATCAAAGAATAAATGATCCTGTGATCATTAATGTGAAATCATCTACGGTGATTCCTGCACCAATAAAGCCGAAAGTAGTTATCACCACTCCTCTACCATTTCCATACAAAGATACCCGCAGGGTACCTTGGAATTATACTACAATGTTTCAATGGTAGGAGGATCTGTTTCTCTAGAAAAAACAGAAGAGAAAATACAGAGTTTGGATACAACATCGACGTCTGAAGCAGTGAGCGAAGTCGGGTTCTTTACAAGAAGTGGGAGATGTTACTCTCCCGAAACATCCAATGCTTCAGAACAAGTGAAAGCAAAAGGAAAAGCCATGGCAATACCTCAGAAGGTATTTGATGATGAATCCCCTCCAGCATTCAATGAGCATGTGACAGAAAAACAAGCTCAAGAATTTTTGAAATTCCTAAAACATAGTGAGTATAGTGTGGTTGAACAACTACACAAACAACAAGCGAGAATTTCTATTCTTGATCTATTGATGAATTCAGAAGCATATAGAAATGCTTTGATGAAAATTCTCAATCAAACATTTATCCCTGAAGATATATCCCTCAATAAACTTGACAGAATTGTGGGACATATAGCCGCTGACAATTACATAACGTTCACGGATGATGAAATACCGGAAGGCGGAATGGGGTCAGTAAAAGCTTTGAATATCACGACACATTGTCATGGTCATGTGTTGCCAGGAGTATTGATTGACAATGGATCCGCTCTCAACTTGATGCCTCTAGTCACACTTCAAAGAATGCCTGTGGATAAATCACACATGAAGAGCTATCAGAATGTAGTACAAGCCTTTGATGGTACTCAAAAAGAGGTACTTGGGAAAATGGAAATACCGTTGTTAATTGGTCCAGTCGTGTACAATATTGACTTTGTGGTGATGGACATCCACCCTACATATAATTGTTTATTAGGGAGGCCATGGATTCATTCAGCAGGAGCCGTTCCTTCTTCATTACATCAGAAATTGAAATTTGTTGTTGATGGACAACTAAATATGCGTCGGAGCTGAAGAAGAAATCATTGCGTCTGTAACAAGCGATGTTCCATATATTGAAACCAATGATGATGCACTTGAATGCTCTTTCCGAGCTCTTGAATTTGTCAATGCAACCTTTATTGCAGAAAGAAGCAAAATTCCATATCCCAAATTATCTGATTGCACCAAGATGACGGTACGACAAACTTTAGGCATCGGAGCTAAAGCTGGGAAAGGGTTAGGAAAGAATCTTCAAGGGATTTCGGTTCCTATAAATATACAGATGAAGAAAGATCGTTTTGGGCTTGGATTTAAGCCCAATTTTCAGTAAAAGAACAAAGAGATGAAAAGAAGATGTGAAGACAGAAAGGCAAGGTTTGAAAGGGAAAGAAATCCTTTGGGAACGCATGTTTTTCCCACAGTTGAAGACCACATTCAGATCAGGGGGAACAATTAATGTAGAACAGCAACTTGTTGAAGTCTTTAAAAAAGAAAAGTTGACGAAAGATCAAAACATAGTTGAAGAAGCTATGAATGGATTATTTATCAACATGATCATGAATGACAACAAGACTGGCAAATACTTGGATAGGATTTGCCCATGTTTTCCTGGAGAAACACTCAACAATTGGACCACTGAAGATCTTCCTATAGTTTTTAATATTAACGCAGAGTAATATTCAGAACTAATCTTTATGTTTAGCTCAAAAATATGAAAACTTTTTGTTATCTTGTAAAGGAAATTATGTTAAATATAAGAAATTTTCTTTAAAATTTTTAGATGGCAATCATTCTTTACATTTTCTTATATTTATACATTTATTTATTTCATAAATTTACTATATTCTTTCGGAAATATGTCCGACTTAAATTTGCAGGTGTCACCATGTTAATAGCAGGTTTATTCCTAAATTTAATCAAGAGATAAATTTAGAGCAACCTATATGTCTGGAAGAAATCAATGGGTGTGAGGATGAACTGGAATGTGATGTTCCTACTGAACTATTAAGATTGGTAGAAAAAGAAGACAAACAAATTCTACCCCATAAAGAAAAGATTGAGACTGTGAATTTGGGAACAGATGAAGAAATGAAAGAGGTGAAAATTGGTACTACTCTGACAGTCCAGATAAAACAAGAATTGACAAATCTCCTTCAAGAGTTCAAAGATATCTTTGCCTGGTCTTATCAAGATATGCCTGGTTTAAACATAGATATAGTGATGCACAAGCTTCCAATCAATCCAGAATATAAACCGGTCCAACAAAAGCTCAGGCGAATGAGACCAGAAATGTTGTTGCAAATCAAAGAAGAAGTGATGAAACAGATCAATGCAGGTTTCCTACAGGCATCTAAATACCCAGAATGGGTAGCCAACATTGTTCTCATACCAAAGAAAAATGGGAAAGTTCGAATGTGTGTGGATTACAGAGATCTCAACAAAGCTAGTCCGAAAGATAGCTTTCCATTACCCCACATAGACACATTGGTGGACAATACTGCAGGGCACGAATGGTTTTCATTTATGGATGGCTTTTCAGGATATAATCAGATAAAAATGAATCCTGAAGACATGGAAAAAACAACATTTGTAAACATGTGGGGCACATTCTGTTATAAAGTGATGCCATTTGGATTGAAAAATGCAGGGGCAACGTATCAAAGAGCCATGGTAACTTTGTTTCATGACATGATGCACAAAGAGATTGAAGTATATGTAGATGACATGATTGCCAAATCCCGAACTGAAGAAGAACATATTCAAAATCTGAGAAAGCTTTTCCAAAGATTGAGGAAGTATCAATTAAAGCTTAACCCCGCTAAATGCACTTTCGGGGTAACTTCTGGAAAACTTTTGGGATTTGTGGTCAGCAAAAAAGGAATCGAGATTGATCTAGATAAAGTAAAAGTAATTCAAGATCTTCCACCACCCAATACAAAAAAAGAAGTTCGAGGCTTTTTGGGAAGATTAAATTATATATCTCGGTTCATTTCTCAATTAACTGACAAATGTGATCCAGTGTTTAAATTACTTCGAAAGAATAATCCTGAAGTCTGGAATGAAGAATGTCAAGAAACTTTGGATATTATTAAGAAATATTTATCCAATGCCCCCATTTTAGTATCACCAATGCCTGATAAACCGTTAATTCTCTACTTGACGATCTTCGAAAATTCGATGGGATGTGTACTAGGACAGCATGATGAATCTGGAAGGAAAGAAAAAGCTATTTATTATCTGAGCAAGAAATTTACTGATTGTGAAATTTGATATCCACCAATACAAAAATTATGTTGTGCCTTGGTGTGGGCTACTCGAAGACTCAGACAATATATGTTATACCATACTACTTGGTTGATATCCAAACTTGATCCTTTAAAATTCTTAATGGAATCACCAGCTTTGACAGGCAGAATGGCTAGATGGAAAATGTTATTATCTGAATTTGATATTGTATATGTCAACCAAAAAGCGATAAAAGGAAGTGTCATAGCTGATTTTCTGGCCAGTCGTGTATCAAATGATTATCAGCCTTTGAGTTTCAATTTTCCCGATGAAGATTTGTTGTGCATATCCATGAATGAAGAAGTCAGGACAAATGATGCATCTGCATCTTGGAAGCTTTACTTTGACGGAGCATCCAATGCTTTGGGACGAGGAATCGGGGCAGTGTTAATTTCTCCAGAAAATGTTTATTATCCCTTTACAAGTAGACTGGAGTTCTTTTGCACCAATAGCATGGCGGAATACGAAGCTTGTGCCATGGGATTGAAAGCAACTATATAAAGAAAAATCAAATGTCTCAAAATATATGGAGATTCATCTTTAGTGGTGTATCAATTACGAGGAGAATGGGAAACAAAAGATCCCAAATTGTTGGAATACCGAAATTTTACCCTCGAATTAGTGAAAGAATTTGAGAGAGTCACCTTCAATTATCTCCCTCGAGAAGAAAATCAAATGGCAGATGCTTTGGCTACATTAGCTGCTATGTTTCAAGCAACTAAGAAAGTTGATATGATGCCAATCAAAATGCAAGTATATGAAATTCCTGCACATTGTTATAGTATGGAAGAAGAGGTAGATGGTAAACCATGGTATCATGATATCCTGCAATATATCAAAAATCAAAGTTATCCACCAAATGCATCGGAAATTGATAAAAGAACCTTGAGAAGAATGGTTGCTGGATATTTTCTTGATGGAGAGATTATGTATAGAAGAAGCAATGATCAAATGCTATTGAGATGTTTAAATACCAACGAAGCTCGAAGCATCATTGAAGAAGTACACAGTGGAATATGTGGAACACATGCAAATGATCTTTCCATGGCCATAAAAATAATGAGATATGGATACTATTGGGCTACCATGCACACTGATTGCATTGATTATGCAAGAAAATGTCATAAATGCCAGATATATGCAGACAAGATTCATGTACCCCCATCTCCTTTACATGTAATGACAGCACCCTGGCCATTTTCTATGTGGGGAATAGATGTCATTGGAGCAATCACACCAAAAGCATCAAATGGACATTGCTTCATCCTTGTGGCAATTGATTATTTTACCAAATGGGTTGAAGCTGCTTCATATACCAATATTAAGAGATCCACAGTCTGCAAATTCATAAAGAAAGAGATAGTTTGCCGGTATGGCCTACCAGAAAGGATCATTACAGATAATGCTCTGAACCTGAACAATAAAATGATGACCGAACTTTGTTCACAGTTTAAGATCAAACATGCAAACTCAGTGGCATATCGTCCAAAGATGAATGGGGCAGTTGAAGCAGCAAATAAGAACATCAAGAGAATCATTACAAAGACCACTGGAACTTACAAAGATTGGCACGAGAAGTTACCTTTTGCTTTATATGCATACCGAACTACTGTTCGAACATCTACTGGGGCAATACCGTTTTCTTTAGTCTACGGGATGGAGGCAGTCTTACCAATTGAAGTTGAGATTCCATCGCTTCGAATATTGAGAGAAAAAAAATTGGATGAATCTGAATGGATCCAAGCTAGAGTTGATCAATTGAACCTGGTTGAGAAGAAAAGATTGAAAGCTATTTGTCATGGACAGATGTATCAAAAACGGATGATGAAGTCTCATGACAAGAAAGTACATCTAAGAGAATTCCAAGAGGGTGATATAGTACTAAAAAAGATCTTGCCTATACATAAAGATTTCCGTGGGAAATGGATGCCTAATTGGGAAGGGCCATACGTTATAAAAAAGGCCTTTTCCGGAGGAGCATTGATCTTGGCAGAAATGGATGGAAAAATTCTGAGAAATCCAATAAACTCGGATTCTGTCAAGAAATATTATGCTTGAAAAAAAAAGAAAAAAAAAGAAAAAGAAAAAGAGGAGTCAAGGTGAAAACCCGCAAAGGGCATCTTGTAACCAAAGAAAGGATTTGAGTTGAAAACCTGAAAAGGCAGCTCAAATGCAGGTTGATATTAGGCATCTGGCAATTGAACCCTCTTAAGATTTTGACAGTTTGGGAGAAACTTCACATCTACGAGAATTTTGACAACGTTTGAGATCTTCCAGACAAAAGCTTACATCATTTCTCTAAATTGTGTCAACTTGATTAATTTAGAAATACTTATGCTAATAATTTGTTGAGACATTTGAATTTTTATCATTTTTATGCTTGCCATAACTTTGAATACAATTCTAGCTATTTCAAGTTCAATTTATTTGAGATTCAATTTATTTTCGAAAATTCAATTTATTCTTTTATTGAATTAACATAATTTTGAAATAAGTTAAAGATTTCTGAATATCACTTTATGTTAATACCTTTTAAAAGCAAGGAATACAAAGTAAGTAAATCATCACCATCTACAAGAATGAACAATAAGGTTGTTATGCTGGATGCCATTGACAACAAGGTCGAGTCCATTAAATCTACTCATCAATTGCTCCAACTGATCATCATTCAGTTGTTGCACATTTGTTTTCAAAGATATGCTAAGACAATGGAAGGAGACCTTTGCAGCACTGATTCCAGCAAAAAAAGAAACAGGACATTGATATCACTGGGAAACATGTCTCTATACAGATCCTCGTGTAGGGTTTTTAAGGAAACCTATAAGCATTTCCACCTCATCAGGTTCAAGTGGAGCAACTTTATTCTTTCCAACCCATACTAGATTCCATTTTCAGCACTCATCAAGAACATACTTCTGGACACTCGAAAGTGGCTCTTTGTCATAAGCTTCAAGAGCCTTACAAATCCTTTCTGTCAATTTGGTACTTCATGTACATGTTTATAAACAGTTCAACTTTGTTCTTGGATGCCAGGAAGGCCATCATTTCTTCATCAATGGAAAAGCATCAGCACATAGAGGAAGCAGAATAAGAAAAAATATGTTCTTAATTGGCAGAATTATGAATATAGCCTTTTTTTAGTGTAGCAGCATGAAAATGTTTCGAATCTACAAAGTCTGGCTCTACATCGAATAAGTACTGTGATATCCAAGTCCAAACATTAACTGGAACAAATGCCATGTGCTCATAGTATCTTCTGGAAGTGTTTTTTGAGTTATCTGATATGGTTTGGTAAAACCAATCATTGAATTTGGAAGAATAATAGACTCAATAGCATCTTCTGGAAGTGTTCTTTGAGTTATCTGATCTGGTTTGGTAAAACCAATCATTGAATTTGGAAGAATAATGTGCTCATAGCATCTTCTGGAAGTGAATTTGAGTTATCTGATCTGGTTTGGTAAAACCAATCATTGAATTTGGAAGAATAATAGACTCAATAGCATCTTCTGGAAGTGTTCTTTGAGTTATCTGATCTGGTTTGGTAAAACCAATCATTGAATTTGGAAGAATAATAGACTCAATAGCATCTTCTGGAAGTGTTCTTTGAGTTATCTGATCTGGTTTGGTAAAACCAATCATTGAATTTGGAAGAATAATGTGCTCATAGCATCTTCTAGAAGTGTTCTTTGAGTTATCTGATCTGGTTTGGTAAAACCAATCATTGAATTTGGAAGAATAATGTGCTCATAGCATCTTCTGGAAGTGTTCTTTGAGTTATCTGATCTGATTTGGTAAAATCAATCATTGAATTTGGAAGAGGAATAGACTCAATAGCATCTCCTGGAAGTGTTCTTTGAGTTATCTGATTTGGTTTGGTATGAAACCACAGAACCAATCATTGGATTTGAAAGATGAATTTGCTCATAGTAGAGATAAGGAGACTCAATAGCATCTCCTGGAAGTTTTCTTTGAGTTATCTAATTTGGTTTGGTATGAAACCACAGAACCAATCATTGGATTTGAAAGATGAGTTTGCTCATAGTAGAAATAAGGAGACTCAATAGCATCTTCTGGAAGTGTTCTTTGAGTTATCTGATCTGGTTTGGTAGGAACTACAGAACCAATCATTGGAATTAAAAGATGAACTGCATGATCGTCTTCATTAAGAAGCTTCTTTTTAAGCTTCTTCTGTTTATTCCTTTCCCAAAAATCATAGCCCAAATTTCGCCTTTTCTTGTAATGGGGATCATCGCATAATGGCTTCCCATCTTTTACCAGAAGAAATGTATCAATAACCTTAGCCATTTGAGCAGTACATATAAAATTTGTCAATTCTGCAATTGATAAATCTGGACCACATTTCTCCAAGGTTATTGAAGCTTTAACCTCTGAGGATTCCATTTTTGTCAAGTATAACAGTTTATTCTCCTCATCAGAATCAGAATTCAAGATTTCTCGATATTAAAAGAACTATCGATATCTGTGAAATCATCTGAAAAGGTCACTTCATAATCATATGAGTTGTTATCAGAATCAACATGTTACATGAATGCAAGCTTTTCAAGAGCCTATAATATTGAGTTTTATTCTCAAGAGTTTTTGTGACATTATATCTACATCTACATTTGTCAAAGATGATAGATTATCTGATTTGTAGAAGAAAGATTTATTTGATTTCTACACAACTGAAGAAATACTCAGTTCACCAATCTGAAATCAAATAACTTAACATTCATGCATCATATTTAGGCATTTGCAAAAATAGGTGCATTTTCATTCATTTTATCCATGTTGAATTTTGACAGGAATTTCAAAGATTTTAGCAAAGATTAAAATCCATCGTTCGGTGGATCAACATTTCCAGTTCGAGTTCATAATGAGAAGAACTCATCTGAATAAGGAAGAAGAAGTTCATAATGAGAAGAATTTGTTCAACCTTTTGCTCGAATTCATCACTTGATGGATCAACTTTTCCAGAGAAAGTTCATAATGAGAAGAACTCATCTGAAGAAGGAAGAAGAAGTTCATAATGAGAAGAATTTGTTCAACCTTTTGTTTGAATTCATCACTTGATGGATCAACTTTTCCAGAGAAAGTTCATAATGAGAAGAACTCATCTGAAGAAGGAAGAAGAAGTTCATAATGAGAAGAATTTGTTCAACCTTTAGTTTGAATTCATCGTTTGATGGATCAACATTGCCAGGTAGAGTTCATAATGAGAAGAACTCATCATCTGAAGAAGAAGAAATTGTTCAACTTTTTGCTTAAATTCATCACTCGGTGAATCAACATTTCCAGTTCGAGTTCATAATAAGAAGAACTCATCTGAAGAAAGAAGAAGAAGTTCATAATGAGAAGAACTTGTTCAACTTTTGGCTTGAATTCATGATCAGTATTACCAGTTAGAGTTAATAATGAGAAGAACTCGTCATCTGGAGAAGAATTTATTCAACTTTTTATCACAAAAGGAGATAGATCAGCATCAACCTTTCCAGAGAAAGTTCATAATAAGAAGAACTCATCTGAAGAAGAAAGAAGAAGTTCATAATGAGAAGAGCTTATTCAACCTTTTGGATGACTCTATCACAGAAGGAAATAGGTCAACATCATCCCCAGCGGAAAGTTCGTAATAAGAAGAACTCATCTGAAGAAAGAGAAGAATTTATTAAACATCTCTATATTAATCAAGTGAAGTCAAATGAAAAAAACTTATTATCTTTTCGTCTTTGCTCTATTCTTATTAAGAATAAGCAAAGAGGGGTAGCTGAAGATATTCATTTTTTTCATTTTAATGTTATTTATATTATTATTATTATTATTATTAATATATATTATTTAATATTACAAGCCCAAACCAGGCCCAATTACAAATGGTGGCCCAAATCCAGAAGCCTAATGGAAACCCTAAACCAGATTAGGGTTTCCCTCTTCCCCAGCCGCCTCAGCCTGCTACCGTTGGATCTGGCAAGATCCAACGGTCCAGATGGTTCCAGCAGGAAACCCTAGGGTTATGATACCCTAGGGCCACGACGCCGGCCGCCTCTCTGACCCGTCCATCAACTGCTGCCACGCTTCAACATAAACATCCAGAGGAAGCAAGGAACGCCGTCCACGTTCCAACCATGGGGTGAGTCACCACCTACGGTCCGGTGACTCACTGAACTTTACCCTTCGGACCGGTCCGAAACGAACACCGGTGATGGCTATAAAGCCATCACCCAACCTGCAAAGAAAAAAAGAGAGGAAGAACGGAGAGACATCAACCAATAACCAGCAAAAACAAAGAAAACCCGAGAGCAAAGATACAAAAACAGCAAACACAAAACCCAAAAATAAGCAAGGAAAAGACGGAGAAATACTTACCGAAGCCCTCATACATCATCGGAAACCTTCGAAAATCGAAGGTATTTTGTAGATTTGCTCTGATAGGTATTGTTTTAAAGGAAACGGTCATCGGAACCATCAATAGGATGGTCCGATCTACGTTTAGGTGTAAAAAAAAAATTTTCCGGCCACCGGATGCGGTGGTCGGCGGCGTAAAATGCGGCGGTAGACGACTGCCGGCCGACGACCGGCTTCCCTCAGCTAGAGAGAAGCCAGAGAGAAATTTGTCTCTCTCTGTTAGAGAGAGAACAGAAAGGAAGAAATGAGAGGCTGGCCCTACGGGCCAGCCGGTTTCGGGTATTAATACCCTCTCCCAAACGACGTCGTTTTGGGAGGGTATTTCTATCATTTCATAAAGGGTAAACCCTGTCCGAAGCCATTTCAACTTGTAACTCTTATAATTTAGTCACTAAATCAAATCTATAAACCTTTTAATTTGATCTCTAAATTTTAGTTTTATTTATTTTAGTCCTTTTTATTAAAATAATATATATTTAGGATAAATAATAGATTTAGTCCTATAATTTTAATAATTAATATTTTAATCTGAATAGTATGTTTTAATTTATTTTATTCTAATATCCGAATTTTATATAGTTTTATTTTAGTCATTAAATTAATAAAATAAAAAAAATAGTATGTTTAATCCCTATAATTTTGATTAATTATGAATTAGGTTTTTAATTTTAATTTTACTATAATTTAGTCACTAATTTTAAATTTATTTTACTGCTTTTAAATATATCGTTCTAATTGTATTTTTATTGTTTTATCTGTTTATATATTTAAATACTTTTATTATTGTTATATAGTCATAAATATATATAATAAATAATAATTTATATATATTTTTTAATAAATTGTTTTAATATTTATTTTTCAATATCGAAGAAAAGGGCAGTCTTAATACAACTGGATGTCCTATTCTGGTATTTTAAAATTAAATATTATAAAAAATATTATTTAATATTTATTAATATCAAAGAAAAGAACTGTCTTAAGACACCTAGAAGTCCTTTTCCGATATTTTTAAATAAATATTTTTATAATTTTGAAAAAATAGGATTATAAATTAAATATATTTTAAAATTTTAAATTCTTAATAATAGAGACAATTTATAATTAAAAAGTACTAATTTTGGGCGTTGTAGGGGTGCTAATCCTTCCCTAAACGTAACTGACCACGAATCCTTTTTATTATTAAAAAGAACGAATTTTTTGTTATAAACGCAGATCAGTTCATTTTTTAATTGATGTTTTCTTAAAACTCTTTTAAAAAATAATTTTTAGGTATTCGACCTACCTGACCCAAAAGGCCGATGGCGACTCCCAAATTATTTTCAAAACCATTTATTCACATCAATTTTCCCGCCAAGTATAATATTTCGTGCCCGGACGAAAACCGGTTACGACAGGTAGTATTAAGGGTGTTCTACAGTAAGTCAAGCCATTTTACTGGGGGAAACAGGCCTATTTTATTGACTGAGCACTTTGCTGGACATTATCTATAGTTTTGTCGATGTTGGATGACTGTGACCCTCGATGATGTTCTAGGCTGATTTAATGTGCATATGGATAACTCTACTTATTTATCCTCTTTCTAATTCTTCATAAATATGTTCTACTCCAGTTTCCACAATGCTTTCCTTCCTTGTCACTGCTCGATTGGAATTAAGATGCAGAAATATTCTTGCTAGGTGGGAAATTGAAAATTGATATGTGCTTCTTCTTTTTCCGTTGTAGAAGAACAAAACTTGATATATATGTTTTATTTTGTAGTAAAAAAAGTATGTTGATGTCGAAATTATCTTGTAATCGTCACACCTTGACTAGTTTGTAATCACGTATCCGGATGTTAATATATTTTTTGGTTTTGCTCAATGAAATTTCTTCTCTGTGATGACCTTTTTATTTTCATATGTGGCCATAATTAATTAGCAATACGTTTAAATCTGCAGTCACTACTCAGAGGTAGATTCTTACGAAATGAAAGACCCGTTGAAGAGTAGAGACCACCTTCAATGGCAGCGAGTGAATTAATTCAATTAAGACGACACACCGTATCTGTCTTGAGGTATGAAATGTTGTGATTGTTGTCATTCTTGCTCAGATTAAGATTTTTCTTTTTAAGAGTTTTACAGTTATACAAAATATTTTGGTGATGGCTTGAACAATTCCTTGTAATGCTGCTTTCAGCTCCCTCAAGCATGAAGCTCTCATAGTTTCCGTTGATTTGCTTAACAGCTAATTCTTTTTCTCATTTAGGGAAGGGTTTCGCAACAGATTAGAAACCATTGTTTGCGGTCAAGCAAGCGGCAATTCAGAAACCACGTCCAGCAATGTAATTGATGATTCCAGAAACGAATTTCCCCAATCAAACGCTTTTCAGGATGCTCAAAGTGATGAAAATGAGCATACACAATCCAGGAGTTCGGAAAGTGATGTCACATGGTCTCAAACGGGAGATATGCTTAGCAACAACATAGCTGTTGAGAGCAAAAGTTGGCAAGGAAATTCTAACCGAGGTGGGAATTGGCAGGAACCAACAACCAATGGTGAGCAAGCAAGTTGGCCACAGCCAACATATGCTCAGTTCAATGAATGGAGAGAAGGCAATGCAGAAGAACTGGATACAAATTGGCAAGAAGGCTCGGTTAGCGAGTATAACGAAGAAAATCCTGGGAATGTAAATGGAGAAGAAAGTCATGAACAGGGAGGCCAAAGGGTTTGGCATGATGATGGCTCACGGGAAGCGGTTGATAATTGGTCAGAAGGGCCTTCTGGTCGTGCAATCCCAATTAGAAGGTTCAATAGATTTCATCCACCTGAAGATGATAATGTGTATAGTATGGAGCTTAGAGAACTTCTGAGAAGGTATTTGATCACTAGGTATTTTTTATGCTAAAAAGTAAAAATATTATAACTTCTTTGATGGTTGATATATATTTAATTTGTAGAAGTGTCTCTATTCTTCTTCGAAGTGGATTCCGGGAAAGTCTAGACCGATTAATTCATTCTTATGTTGAAAGACAAGGCCGTTCTCCCATCGATTGGGATTTACATAGAAACTTGCCAATTCCAGCATCACCAGAGCAAGATCAGAGAAGCAGAGAGATGAAATAAATAATGATCGGAATGATACGATTAACAGACCGTCACGGGTGTTACCTTCTCCTCCGGTGCCACCACCACAACCACACTATGGCATCGAGACTTACATTGCACCAGTTGGTATCGGCACAGCATGCATAGACCAGAAACGGTGAGCCATCTCTCTTATTCGTGCAACTGTATACCATCTAGTCATTTCCACTCGATTCTGTTATAGAGGTTGTGATAGGTGTCAAGTTTTCTCTCGGAATCAATAATTAATGTATTAGAGGTGGGGAGTAGGAATCATGATCATGAGTTTCATACCAAATTATAATTAAAATTATTCATGGAAACCATATATCTTAGTCTCGATTATAGGTTGTCAGTCTTGGCTTGTTCAATAGTTGCCTAATATTATCGGGACATAGGCCCATATATCTTACTCTCGATTTCGTAGATGGTACATTCTGTAACTGTGTGCTTTTATGTTATTTATAAGGTTGCTTATTTTGCGCAGGAATGGGAGATGGTTAATGATATTAGAGCCGATATGACTAGGCTCCAGCAAGGCATGAGCCACATGCAGAGGATGCTGGAAGCCTGCATGGATAGGCAGCTCGAGCTGCAGCGATCCGTCAGGCAGGAAGTCTCTGCAGCGCTGAATAGATCAGCTGGTGAAAAAGGTTTGTAAATCCTCCCAACTTTTTTCCCCTCCTTAAAACCATTATTTAGGACCGACTTTTACTACAGTTTCGAGTGCAGAAACATCGGAGTACGGATCCCAATGGGGTCATGTAAGGAAAGGGACTTGCTGTGTGTGTTGCGATAGCCATATCGATTCACTTTTGTACAGGTTTTCACCTTCATAACTTTCACTGTCTTTTTCGTGCAAAATGAGATTGGCTAACACCGGTATATGCGCAACCCCTTCGATGCTGATCTCTATACCATAATGGTTGCAGATGCGGACACATGTGCACTTGTTCGAAATGCGCGAACGAGTTGGTTCGTGGGGGAGGAAAATTCCCATAATGCAGAGCACCCATCGTGGAGGTAATCCGAGCATACTCTGTTGAAATGTCAAAGCTTGGAAAATTGATTCAAGTTAGGTACCTAATATTGCAATGTCAAAATTAGGTGCAACAATGTCAAAATTAGGTGCAATAATGTTTGAAAATTAAATGGGTAAATTATAAACTTTAGTCACTAAACTTTAGGGTATTTATAAGATTAGTCCTTAAGTTTCAACTATAAATACCATAGCTCATTTAGTTTCAAAACCATCCCAAAGCATTCTAGCTTTCTTCCAATACTAGAGAGAATTTAGAGAGTTTTTTTAGAGTTATTTTCTCATTTTTATCTAGAGAGAATTATCATTGTTTTCTCCTTGGTAGATCGAGAGAGGTTGTAATTCCTATTTTCTCATAGTGAAATTCTTCTACCGTTGCCCGTGGTTTTTACCCTAAATTTTTAGGGGTTTTCCATGTAAATTTTGTGTCTCTTTTATCTTCATTTTTATTTTCTCAAATTATCAGTTGCGATTTTGCTCTATCCGATAGCCGTCTTCCGCAACAATTGGTATCAGAGCTAGATTTGAGTGTGTAATATCTGCTTATTGTCTTTGTGGTTGCCACCAAAAGGTGGATCCTCCAACATAAGAAAGTAAGAAGGTATTACACATTCTTTGAAGGTTCCAGAGAACTATTCACGATAGTGAAATAGTAGGAGCTATCCGTAAAAGAAGCTATGGCAACAAAATTTGATATTGAAAAAATTAATGGGAGAAATTTCTCATTGTGGAAATTGAAGATGAAGGCCATCCTGAGGAAAGACGGTTGTCTAGCAGCTATCAGCGAAAGACCAGTAGATTTCACAGACGACAACAAATGGATCGAAATGGACGGAAATGATATGGCAAACTTTCATCTAGCATTAGCAGATGAAGTATTGTCAAGTATCGAGGAGAAGAATACAGCTAAGAAGATATGGGATCATCTCACCAAACTGTACGAGGCCACATCGTTGCACAATAAAATTTTCCTTAAGAGAAAATTGTACACTCTCCGTATGCCAGAATCTACATCAGTGACGGAGCACTTAAATACACTGAACACTTTATTTTCTCAGCTTACATCCTTAAGCTGTAAAATAGGAGAACAAGGACGTACTGAACTTCTACTTCAAAGTCTACCGGATTCATATGATCAACTCATCATCAACTTGACAAACAGTAATGTCACCAGTCTAGTCTTCGATGACGTTGCAGCTGCTGTTCTACAAGAAGAAAATCGGCGCAAGAACAAGGAAAACAGACAAGTAAATCTGCAACAAGCAGAAGCGTTGACAACGATGACAACGATGAGAGGGAGATCAACAGAACGTGGCCAAAGCAGCAGTCACAAACATGGTAGATCGAAGTCGAGAAGCAAGAAGAATTTAAAGTGTTACAATTGTGGAAAGAAGGGTCACTTGAAGAAGGATTGTTGGAGTCTAAATAAAAACTCCAATCCACAAGGCAATACCGCAAACACTTCAGATGATGGAGATGCTCTATGTTGTGAAGCGTCAACCACCGTGGAAGGAAGAAAACGATTTACAGATATATGACTCATTGATTCGGGAGCAACATATCACATGACCTCAAGAAGAGAATGGTTCTATCATTATGAACCTGTCTCAGGAGGATCTGTGTATAGTTGCAATGATCATGCCTTAGAGATTGTTGGCGTGGGAACCATCAAATTGAAGATGTATGATGGAACAATTAAAGTTGTTCGAGATGTGCGGCACGTGAAAGGTCTGAAGAAAAATTTATTATCCTACGGATTGTTGGATAATAATGCTAGCAAGATTGAAACACGGAAAAGAATCATGAAGGTGTTCCGTGGAGCGCTTGTGGTGCTAAAAGGCGAAAAGATAGCAGCAAACTTGTACATGCTGAAGGGAGAGACTTTGCTAGAAGCAGAAGCCTCTGTTGCCTCATGTAGTTCAAATTCTGCAATGCTATGGCATCAGAAACTTGGACACATGTCAGAACAAGGAATGAAAGTCCTTGTGGAGCAAAAGCTACTTCCAGGCTTAACAAAGGTATCACTTTCTTTGTGTGAGCATTGCATAACAAGTAAGCAGCACCGGTTGAAATTCAACACATCAAATTCTAGAGGCAAAAATGTTCTAGAATTGGTTCATTCTGACGTGTGGCAAGCACCAGTAACGTCCCTAGGTGGAGCAAAATACTTTGTCTCATTTATTGATGACTACTCCAGGAGATGTTGGGTGCACCCTATTAAGAAGAAGTCAGACGTGTTTTCAACTTTCAAAAACTTCAAAGCGCGGGTGGAACTTGATTATGGAAATAAGATCAAGTGTTTCAGAACAGATAATGGAGGAGAATACACAAGCGAAGAATTTGATGACTTTTGCAAGAAAGAAGGCATCAAAAGACAGTTCACAGTGGCGAACACTCTTCAACAAAATGGAGTGGCAGAGCGGATGAACAGAACCTTGTTAGAAAGAACAAGAGCAATGTTGAGGGACGCAGGCCTAGAAAAATCATTCTGGGCAGAAGCAGTCAATACCGCCTGTTATTTGGTGAATCGAGCTCCATCAACTGCAATAGAGCTGAAGACACCAATGGAGATGTGGACTGGTAAACCAGTTGATTATTCAAACCTCCATATATTTGGAAGTATAGTGTACGTGATGTACAACTCCCAATAAATTTCAAAGTTGGATCCAAAATCCAGGAAATGCAAATTCTTGGGGTATGCTGATGGAGTAAAGGGGTATCGCTTGTGGGATCCCAATGCCTGCAAAGTGAACATTAGTAGAGATGTTATCTTTGTAGAAGATAAACTACAAAGAAAAGAAGACGATGATAGCGCTGAAAAGTCATAGACTACTCAGATACATGTGGAAAAAGAGTTTTAAGAAGGAGATTCTTCTGAAGCAGAACCAGCACATGATGAATAAGAACCAGAGAATTCTGAAGCTCCAACAACTCGTCAATCAGATCGTGTGAGAAGATGTCCCAATTGGCACTCAGATTATGTTATAGAAGGTAATATTGCATACTGCCTTTTAACAGAGGACGGTGAGCCATCAACATACCAGGAGGCAATAAACAGCCAGATGCTTCACTGTGGATGATGGCGATGCAAGAAGAAATCGAAGCCCTTCATAAAAATAATACATGAGACCTTGTGCCACTACCACAAGGAATGAAGCCAATTGGTAACAAATGGGTTTTCAAAATCAAGCGAAATGGTGACGATCAAGTTGAGAGATATCGTGCAAGACTGGTGGTCAAAGGATATGCTCAAAAAGAAGGTATTGATTTCAATGAAATATTTTCTCATGTGGTTCGACTGACAACAGTTCGTGTAGTTTTGGCAATGTGTGCTACATTGAACTTACATCTAGAGCAGCTAGATGTTAAAACAGCTTTTCTTCATGGAAATCTTGAAGAAGAAATTTATATGCTCCAGCCTGAAGGTTTTGAAGAAAAAGAAAAGAAGAACTTGGTTTGCAAGTTGAACAAATCTCTGTACGGTCTAAAGCAGGCACCGAGGTGTTGGTATAAGAGATTTGATTCTTTCATTATGTGCCTTGGATACAATAGACTTAATGCAGACCCTTGTGCTTATTTCAAGAGGTCTGGTGATAACGATTTTGTTATTTTGCTGTTGTATGTGGATGACATGTTGGTTGCAGGACCCAACAAAGATCATATTGAAGAATTGAAGGCACAACTGGCTAGGGAATTTGAAATGAAGGACTTGGGATCAGCAAACAAGATTCTAGGGATGCAAATTCACCGAGATAGAAGTAATAGGAACATTTGGCTTTCACAAAAGAATTACTTGAAGAAGATCTTGTCACGATTCAACATGCAAGATTGTAAGCCAATTTCTACCACTCTTCCTATTAACTTCAAATTATCCTCCAGTATGAGTCCTAGCAGTGAAGAAGATAGGATGAAGATGTCTCGAGTACCGTATGCATCAGCAGTGAGAAGTTTGATGTTCGCTATGATATGCACAAGACCAGACATTGCACAAGCAGTGGGAGTGGTTAGTCAGTACATGGCGAATCCAGGCAAAGAGCATTGGAATACAGTAAAGAGGATCCTAAGATACATCAAAGGGACCTCAAATGTTGCATTATGTTACGGAGGATCAAACTTACTAATTAATGGGTATGATTCTGACTATGCAGGGGATTTGGATAAAAGCAAATCTACTACAGGATATGTGTTCAAAGTTACTGGTGGAGCTGTAAGCTGGGTTTCAAAATTGCAGTCAGTTGTGGCTACGTCCACAACAGAGGCAGAATATGTAGCAGCTACACAAGCCAGTAAAGAAGCAATTTGGTTGAAGATGCTATTGGAGGAGCTTGGGCACAATCAAGAGTATGTCTCTCTGTTTTGTGACAGTCAAAGCGCCTTGCATCTAGCAAGGAATCCATCATTTCATTCAAGGACTAAGCACATACGAGTTCAGTACCATTTCATTCGTGAAAAGGTGGAAGAAGGAACGGTAGATATACAGAAGATCCATACCAAAGACAACATAGCAGATTTCATGACGAAGGCGATCAACGCTGATAAATTTACCTGGTGTCGATCCTCTTGTGGCCTGTCAGAGACGTAAGCAACATGATGGTACAAGGTAGAAAGAATGGTGTGAAGATATGATTGTTCCAATCAAATCTTCAAGTGGGAGATTGTTGAAATGTCAAAGCTTGGAAAATTGGTTCAAGTTAGGCACCTAATATTGCAATGTCAAAATTAGGTGCAACAATGTCAAAATTAGGTGCAATAATGTTTGAAAATTAAATGGGTAAATTATAAACTTTAGTCACTAAACTTTAGGGTATTTATAAGATTAGTCCTTAAGTTTCAACTATAAATACCCTAACTCATTTAGTTTCAAAACCATCCCAAAGCATTCTAGCTTTCTTCCAATACTAGAGAGAATTTAGAGAGTTTCTTGAGAGTTGTTTTCTCTTTTTTATCTAGAGAGAATTATCATTGTTTTCTCCTTGGTAGATCGAGAGAGGTTGTAATTCCTATTTTCTCATAGTGAAATTCTTTTACCGTTGCCCGTGGTTTTTACCCTAAATTTTTAGGGGTTTTCCACGTAAATTTTGTGTCTCTTTTATCTTCATTTTTATTTTCTCAAATTATCAGTTGCGATTTTGCTCTATCCGATAGCCGTCTTCCGCAACATACTCGATAGTGTAAAGAGATGAAGTAAAAGGTGTAAGAGTAAAGAGAAGCCAATGTGAGTTAAAAGGAGCTCCATTGCAATTGAAAGGGTGTGAAGTTGTTGCCTGTGGAACACTGCTTTTGTATAATTGGAATAACATGTGGCATCATTATTCATTCATTAGTAAATAAAAATGACAACAATTTTTGGGATATGGTAATAAGTTTTATTCATGATGATGATATTGACATCAGCATTTGATTTGATGGAATTAACATTGAAATTAAGCAGCAATGTTGTTGTTGTTCATCTCAGCCTTGATGGCTGAAGCCAACTGATTATAAGCTTCGCCCCATGCACCCTTCATGTCTTCACTCCATTTCTCTTCTCCCATTGCTTCGTTAACTGTCCTTAAAAGTGCTTCTTTCACCACCTGCATCATACTGATTTAAAATTGCTTCATGGGATAAAAAATGAATGAATAAATAAATAATACCTCAAAATGGGGGTCAATGACGCCACTCTTGACATGAACGGCGCCCAGATACTTGAGAGTTGTATCAGTCACAACCAGCTCGCCTTTCTCCCTCAGTTGAATGGCTGACTCACATGTCTTTTTTTTTTACACCAAACAAATATAATTATTATTTATGTTAAATGCAATATTAAGATGAATAACAAAAGAAGGGACTGACCATCTTTAAAACCTTGACAGCATGAGCTTTGAGCTTTGGATTATTCTGGGGAATCTCCTCCGTGTCTCTCAGAAAACTGAACATGTTCTTTGCAGCTGGTGCTATCTCCAATATCCTAAATTCCATCAAATTTTAAAAACAATATTCACATAAAGAAGAAGAAGAAGAAGAAGAAGATTTATCTTACAGAGAAAAGAACAGCAAGCTGAAACGAGGGATGTCTTGCTTCAGAACCTCCCATGATTCCTTCACCAAAGCTTCTTGCTTCTCTGTGAAACCCATCTCTCTCTGTCTCTCTAAGATAAGCAGGGAGTGGTGTGGTGGACCTCTCTCTCTCCTTATATAGAGATTTTTTGTTTTAAATAGGGTATCTTCCTTTCTCTTTATTTCATGCAAGGAAAAAACATTATTTATCCCCCCGAAAGAACAAAAAGTTGTAACTGTCATTTACTCATATTATAATAATATGAATTCAATACAGCTAAGCTTCATTTGTCTTTCTTTGGGTATCTTAGACGTGCATTCATGATTTTGTTCCAACTTTCAAGATTTCCTTCCTTAAATTTAATTTTTATAATAAATTTAGAGAAGAAAAGTTTTTTTTGATAATTTTAATTTTATTAATCAAGATGCAGAGTTATGCTATATAAAATATCTCATCAGAGTGATAAAGAATAACTACTTACAACAAAAAGGATGTTCAACACCCCAACGATTATAAAGGTAATTATTGATACTATCTAATCTATTTATATTCCTTAATCTTAATTAAATACCTATAATCTCCTGAATGGAAATTAGAATTTCTTTTTCACTTCTTTTGCTTCTTCCGTACAATCTTCTGTTTCTTTTCTCCCATATGAAATAGATTAAAGCTCCTGATACACCAGCTAGAATTTGTTATATCTTCCACTAGCATAAAGTCGGCATCTTTAATAACGTAGCTTTAGATTCAAGCTACCCACAATGATCCCTCTCCCGCAAGGATATTCCTGATAAGTTGTTGTAATTGTAACGCTTATAAATAATTCATTTATTTAAAATGATTACAAAGTAATATTTTTTAAAAATATTTATTAATTATACACGCTAACAAATATAATTATTTGAACTCATGACCTCTAAAAAAAATAATAAACTTTGAACCATTAAAGTCACTTTATGAGTTCAATAATTCAATTGTTTCTATTTTATAAGTCAAATATATATGATGGTTTTGTAGATGTAAAAAATAATGAGATTGATGAACAATGATCTTAGAGTTAGAGAAAAATTTCTCTTTAACTTTATATGTCAAATTATAATCTCTTTAATGTTAATATCAAATTTAAAATGATGTTAATTATTTAGAGGTCAACAAAATGAGTAAATTTTATCTTTTTATAATAGAATTAGTCGATAATGGAATTGATAGTAGCTAGATCAAGAAATTGTAACATTTTAAAAAATATAGAACTTTAAAAAAAAATTAAGAACTACAGAATTTTAATAAGCCGATGATTAATTACATATCAAAATATATTTTGTTAAAAAATATTCAAAAGAAATATAATATAATTATATAAGAACTCCAGAGTTTCGATTGTTAAATAATAATTTAATCAATAAAATGATGACACGTGATACGTTAATAAAATTTCTTTTTTTTTAAAATTCAAAGAATTTTATCCCATATAACGTAATTGGAGACTAGGTTTTTTTTCTCTTCAATAAGACCTGCTTGCTCTTCCTTTTCGCATCCTTGTTTGGCAGGTGACGTTATTCATCCATATACACATTTATTTATGTAAAGACTAACCAATTATCGGTGATGTATACTTTGAATTTTGTTCAAGCTTACTTACACGTCAGTTCAATGACAAATACAAAATATAATTTATCACACAGCTTCAAAATTTAGGGTTTTACTGATATTTACGTTTAAAGGAATAATAAATTTTTTATTTTATTATCGAGAAAATAATAATAAATAATAATAAATAAAAATTTTGACAATATCTTTAATTAACGGGTTAATCCAAATAAATCAGCGCATATTAAATCAATTTCACACATGGTAGAAATCAGGTTGCATTTGTTCTATATCCCTCGATTGTATAAACAACATTAATTTAAATGATCTTTGATTAAAAAATAAGTGCCCAGAAACATGCACCTATTAAGCCATGTATCTATATTATTCACACAACATTTAATAATTATAAAATTTTAATTAATACAAACAGAGACAATGGAGGGGAAGTGGCCTCTAAACCTCATCCATTTTAACCTTTAATTTATGAGTTAACTACACGGATGATCACTTATGTTTGTGTTTTATATACTTTTGGTCATTGGTTTCAAAAAACATAAGATATGGTCACTTTTGCTTTTATTTAATTAAGATACGGTCACACCTAGTTAACTGCTGTTAGCAATAGTTAAATATTTTGATATAATCACACATTTGATCCCTATTATTTATATATTCTCTCAATTTAGTCATGCTTTTAATAAATTAAAATAAATTTAATCATCAAATCAAATTATACCACATGTTATGCCACCATTCGGTTGGAGGATTGACTTTATTTTAATTTAATATATTTATTTTTACCAATCAAAGAGTGACACGTGTCACCCTCTAGTTGAAAGAAAACAAAGGAAAGCAAATTAGGGCAAAAAAGATTCAAACCTTGGTCACTTAGGAAACTAAACATGTATCTAACAATTAAGCCAATACCACTCCTTGGTCTAAAGTAGACAACATGGTGTATATATTTTTTATATTTTTTATTTTAGTGTATATATTTCAGTGTATAAAAAGTTTGGATACGAAACAAAGTAAAAGTAATGATTTGGTTACTAAATGTGTAGTTTACCCTAAATTTTAAAAAATATAAAAGAATTAGTATAAATTATCCTTATTATATATATATATATATATATATATATATATATCTCTCTCCATTAAAAACACACACGAAATCAATGATTTCTTACCAAAAGAGACAAAACAACTGCATATGCCCGAAGCACGTTGCACCATTCCCGCTTTCCATCACTTTCTCGAGAAAAAATCATCTCCGAAAACTTCAAATCTATTAAGTTATGGCAGATCCCAAAGCCACCTAAATTACTTTAAAAGTTATCCATCCTTACAAATCAAGGCATTTTTGACCAAACAGCTAATAAAATGATAATAATAAATTTATAAGAAAATGCTTATTTTATCCATCATCAACCATAATTTAATTTTTTTTAAAACCTAGATTCACTATGCTCTTACAATATTTATGACGAAGAAAAAAATTATAATCCCTTAATTTCAAAAAAGAAGAAGCAAATAATATATATATATATATCCGTAAATTTATTTAAATTGGAAAGGAAAACAATATAAATGAAAAGGATTTAGCATGTGTATAGATCGGATCCAAAAACCAAACAAAAACTGTCTGATTATTACAAGACTTTATGTAATTCGGTTTGAATTCCAGTGGTTGAGATTTGCGTGTAATTTCAACTCATACATACATAAAACAAACAAATAAATA